>NC_046293.1:83722886-84407886 GCF_004115265.2 Rhinolophus ferrumequinum
AGAGGATGTAAGTGAAAATGCACAGAAATAGAATAAGAAGCACTATACGGATTAGAACACCTTCACTTTAGTAGGACAATATTTCACTCAAATTCCTTAGCTTAGTAATTCGTTTGTAAGGATTGTAGGTGTTAAGTAATATTTTAAAGGCATAGTTTTAAAAGCAGTGACCTTGACATTTTGAATTAGCATTTTACTAGACACAATGTAATTTATAAATCCAGACCATGAAGGCCTCAGCTGGTTATTAGAGTTTTGAAGGGGCTTCAAATCTATCTTAATGGTACTGTATCAACCAACCAACCAGGGGCCATGCTTCAATTTTTAAACAGCATATTAAATAATTAAATAGCATATCAAATTATGTTTTGGATAACTGTCACAGCCTAATTCTTTAAGCACTCTTTAAAAAACTGTAAATGGTTCATTAGAGGTAGTTTTGAAGCCAAAAATGCTAATGCAAGTCACATGGAACTCCTAAAAGGAACTTGGCATGAAACGGGGAATGAACTTGCTGCAGGAAATAGCAGAATATATAAAAAGTCAATCAATGTGGCTGTAACGGAAACATATCCACATAGGTTTATGGTAAACATGCTGATGATCTAACTTTCTCTTTGCATCAATTTTACACGCTTTCATAACGACCTTCATTTAACCAATTTCATGATTGATTACACTGTACCTTGAATGAAAATAGTACTTCATGACTCTTAAAACACCAGGCAAAGAGCTACCACACACACACACACAAAAATCAAATTTACATCTGATTTCCCATCTTTGTTAACAGAAATTCCTTTGTCCCACAACTGAAAGAAAGAAAGCTGCTAGATATTCTATGATGGTTGCCAGTGTGCCTATTCAATGGTGCATTTTCTCCGGAGACGCGCTTGAGAAATTATAAGTTGGTGCTGGTTGTGTTCTTCATGAATTCCATTATTGTGCGTTCCAAAGAACACTGAGTACTAGTCAAAACCCAACATTTATGTGATTTAGATGTCATCATATTCTCTGCATTGATTGTTCTTTCTTGGTGTTTGAAAAATACTGTTTTTCATTTATAGTACAACTCAATTCTACACAATAAAATCATCTTTGACTGAGAGATTATAATGGCAGAATTCTTATAATCACACAGGACTATACATTTTACATGGTGTGCCTAATTACATTTTTTAGGGACTAAAATGGTCTAGGGTTTTTTTTATTTTGAGGTTGAGCCATATCATATGAGAGAATGGTCCAAGGAATCCAGAGAGAATTAAGCCTAAAATGCTTAATCAGCTTCAAGTCCTTTCATCAGCACTTTAGCTCAACTGAAAAATAAATCCTACTTGCTAGAACTTGAATTTATTAACCCCAGTTCAATCAAAACAACTGCTTGATTCAGTGACTATCTCAGTTATTTATTTGACTGGTCATGGAAGGCAGAGTTGGAAGCAAAACAGTGTCAGTAAACTCGGTTTCTAGTTCCAGTTGTCACCACTAGTTGTATGGCCTTGAAAAAAGCGTGTCACTTCTCTGTGCCTCCATTTCCATAGAATGAGGGGATGGCATCTGATAATCCCTAACATCTCTCCTGGTTGGAAAATTCAGTAAGTCCTTTAAAGCTGTTGTTCTACTAGCATTTTTTTTTTTAATTTATTGGGGTGACAATTGTTAGTGAAATTACATAGATTTCAGGTGTAAAATTCTGTATTACATCATCTATAAATCCCATTGTGTGTTCACCACCCAGAGTCAGTTCTCCTTCCGTCACCATATATTTGATCCCCTTTACTCTCATCTCCCACCCTACTAGCATTTTAAAAAGGCAACTCAGAGAAGAGGGTATTGATGAAGGATGTCAAAGACCTCGACCTGCTGACATGCACCAACTAACTGCTCCTTGGATGAAATGATTGACTCATCCCAGACCACCCAGCTTACTCATTCAGGGTGGACATCTTCACAACATCCTTAGGTAAGGGTGAGATAAGATCCACTCTAACCTTTCTGAACTAATTATACAGCAACTCTAAAGCAGCTGGTTCAAAACATCAGAGATGACAGATTCAGACCTGGGAATGTGCCAGTACAGCAGCTTCCTCTTCCTCCTTGTGAGTCCCACAAAAATAAACAAAGATAAACAAGATAAATAGAAGATACTGGGGGGGGGGGCGGGGAGTGTTGGGGGAGGAATGAGGTTTTAATTATTATCTGCAAATGTGCATATATCTGCAGGTGTCAGGGTCTGTGAACTCAAAATCTCCATAACCAATCAACCAAAAGGAGAACATTTTCACACATAACATGTGAAAACTGTATTACACTTATATTTGTTAGCCTGTCTGGAGACAAAACAAGTTGCAATCGTCATAATGTGACTGACTATAGCTGCTTCAAAAAATGCTAAACATAGAAATTTTAGAGCTAAGTTGGATTTACTTTCAGCCTTAATTCCTTCCCAAAAGTAAGGAGTATATTTTCCGTACTGTGTTAGCATGGAGATTGATTCTAAAATATTTTCTTGTTCGAAATGAATATTTTAAAGATCCAACCCTTTCAATGCATCCATTATTTCTATTATAATTGATTTTCCTCTTAGACTGTATATAGCCCCTGGATCCTTAGAAATATCACAAGGCTTTTCACAGCTCAGAGATCACACAGCCAACATATAGGAGACTTGAATCCAAATTGGATTTTAAAATGTAACGTTTGAAACCAGAAGCAAATAAAAACACCATATTATTTGCAAAAGCAAATGTGGTAAAGAAAGCAGTGCGGTAAAGAATAAATCCTGGAATATTATTCTGCCATATGAAAAGATGAAATAGTACCATTTGCTACAACATGGATGGATCTTGAGATTATTATGCTAAGCAAAATAAGTCAGACAGAAAGTCAAGAACCATATGATTTTACTGATATATGGGATATAAAACTGAAAGTAACAAAGGAACAAGACAAACAAAGAAACAAAAACTCATAGACACGGACAATAGTTTACCAGAGGGTAAGAGGAGAGGGGGAAGGGAGATAGTACAAAAAGGTAAAGGGGGTCAAATATATTGTGATGGAAGGAGAACTGACTCTGGGTGGTGAGCACACTGTGACATATAGACAATGTATTACAGAATTGTATACTTGAAACCTATGTAATTTTACTAATCACTGTCACCCCAATAAATTTTAATAAAAGAAAAAAATAGGTCCTGGGATCTGATTTTACTAAACTTGACCTGGGTTTTACTTTCAGTTCTAACATAAAAATCTATAAAATTGGGAAATTAACTTCAATGTCAAGGAACTCAATTCTGTTATCTGTAAAATGGGTGTGATAATAATTTTCTTACCTACTTATACAAAGATGATACTGAGATGAAGGGAACAAACTGATGTAAAACATAATGCTTAAAAGACCGAAATAAGATTAAACCTCATGAAAATAACCCTTTACTAAAAGGTGGCATCTATCTACCTTGGACTATTCATCCTAAAACTGTTATTGAAACTGTCATTTGGGGGTTCAGTTATTCCAGGTGTCATGAATAGCAACTGAAGGGGCTTTTTAATGAAAGAAATGATTGAGAATGACCGAATATACTATGGAATGAGTACAAGAAACACTTCACTGTAAGTTAATTATGTAACAAATAATAAAAGTGTGCACCTGGCACTAACATCCAGTTCCTCCTGGATGGAATGGGGAGTCGGTCGGTAGTCTGCCTTACGTGATTTGAAACCCCTTATGTGTCCATCTCCTGATTCTGCATCTCCCAGCGTTTGTCCTCTGTATTTCCTGTAATTATCCAGACTGGATGGAATGATTGGTTCCCTGTATCTGGCCATTTGTACAAATAATTTCTGGATTCCATGGAATTTGCATTAGTGAATTCCACATCCTTGCTGTCCTTCAGGAAACTGAAACACTGGCTACATCTGACTGGGAATGACATTTCTGCTAAAAGTGCTTCCTGTTCTACTTGGCTCTGTTTATTGAATGTCTACTGTGTGGTGAAGGTTGTTTCGGACCCACTGGATGCAAATCTGCATCACCTGTGAGGTATTAACTGTAAGGAACACTTAATCCACTTTTCTATCCTTTCCTGTCCAGGACTGCATTTCTCTGAGCTAGTTTGTGAAGATGGGGGATTGGATATGCCCGAGTTTTTGGTAAAATGATAAAATTGTTTACATTGAGTGACTTGAAAATGACCCCTCTGTTGTGCAAAATTGTGGAGTCCAAGGTACTTCCTGTACCGCTGCCTCCTCCTCCTCAGCATTATCGTTATAACTGTCATTAATGGAGTATCTACTATGTGTCAAGTACTTTATAGGTGCAACCTCATATAATTCACATAAGGACTCTTTAAAGTATCTTATTTTACAGATGCAACACACACACACACACATACACATAAAGAGGTGACTTGACCTCTTTCCCAGGGTCACAGAGCTAGTTGGGCTCAGGGTCATATTTTAATCCCATTCTTGTCTTCCTGATGCGAAAGCCCTTGATTTAATCACCTACCCCTATTATGCCCCAGGCCCACTCCAATGGTAGCCACTAGGACTCTAATGTTTAACTTTCTAATGTCTATTTTTAAGGCAATTTATTTTCAGTTACAAGTTTTAATTAAATACAAGGTTTCATTCAGGTTTACTCTCAAAATGTACAATTAGCAATTAGTGATGGAATCTTCACTGTAATTCCTTAAAGATATTATCAATATGTGTTCTTAGCATTGTATATTCTCAGAGTGACAGTGGCATTAAAGAGCATTTACCTGATGCCTGAATTTCCTCTCAGCGTCTTTGCTACCAAGTCTCACCTCTGTTTGAAAAAGTGTTCCCACTATCTGCCCAGGTATTCCATTCTCTCTTTGGAAGGTTGAGGCTGTGAGATTGAATCTCTGATTATTGAGCAAAAATGTTAGTATTAGAGTGGGAGGCACTGGCCCAGTGAAGCCATAGTAATCACTATCCTGACATGTGATGTACTTTAGTCGCTAGGATTGATACTGAGAAATTTCTTTTGTCTTGTTGAGATGATTTTTTGTCCCTTTTGTCCCTTGTTGAGATGATTACCTACTCTAGAATAGGAACATATTTTCCCAAGGGGGAAAGTCTACCTTGGACTAGTAGCATTCTGAAAGACTCACGTTTATAACTACCACACATCGGTGAGTCTTTATTGATGATTAGTGATGACTGAGCTCATATTTCTTTCCACATTGTCAAGCTCAGTGTTAAGCATTTAAGGCATTCTTTTATTTAATCTCGTGAAAGGGAAATACCCCCTACGGATATGAGGGGGACTAACTGAGATAAGACAGAAAAAGCACTTAAAACCACGCCTGTCTGGACACCCTGTAAGCCTTGGTGAATGTAGCCATGATTGTGATCAGTTACTTCCTCTTTTAAAGGGGAGCCTGGAGCAGGCTGGTAATGGATAATTGCCCTCAAAATTAACTCACATGTTTTTTTACCTTATACTATTTTCAACCTGCTGTGAAACTCTATCCAGACCCTAAGTTGACCCTGTCTGACTCTCGTGGCAATTTCAGGATGAAGTATTTTACCTTTCACTGCTGATTAAGTCTCTTTGGGGCCAGGGCTGATCTGTGGTCTGAGCCAGTGAAAGAGAATCCACTGCCAATAATCAAGAGTGAGCCTGGCTGGTCATGATCAGAGACGTGACCTTAACGTGTTGA
Source organism: Rhinolophus ferrumequinum (assembly GCF_004115265.2). Taxonomy (NCBI): domain Eukaryota; kingdom Metazoa; phylum Chordata; class Mammalia; order Chiroptera; family Rhinolophidae; genus Rhinolophus; species Rhinolophus ferrumequinum. The sequence goes on from NC_046293.1 coordinate 83,728,589, forward strand.
CACAACAGCTGGATGAGAATGAACGAGTTACAACAGCTCCTGCGAGCTTTGAGGACTAATGTACAGACAATGACGTGCATTTCAGTAATAAGGTCCAGACATATGTTGCGGGGAAACCTGGGGGCCAGTCCACAACACTTAACATTCTTAACTTGTTTACCCAGAAACAAGAGGAAGGAGAAATCATGAATAATAAAACACATTTCATTAACAAGCTTACTCTTGGGTGCAACTTCCTTTATTGAATCCCAGAATTTCTACCCACCACAGGTTTTAATTTATAATAATGAATCATCCATCAATCTTTTCTCCAGCATGGGAAACTGGAAGAGGCAGTTCTCTGTTTTCTTTTAACATGGTAAGAAGAAATATCTGGGGGTAATATGTAATCTTTTGAATTAATTAATTGTAGTGAGTAATATCGGGAATGCCATATAAGAAATAGAGGCGCATTACTTACTTATATTCCAATCAATGGTGTATTTGTAAAAATGCTTTGAATTAGCAAAATTTTGAATGGTAAAAGAGATTAAAACTTACCTAACAGAAAACCTTTCATAATGGTTTAGCAATTCCCAGATTATCTAGGTTAGTCTGCATGGCCTCAGATCATAATTAATTAGTGATTTCTTATGCAGAATTTGTCAGAAAACAGGAGAAAATCAGATGCAGAAGTAGAGATTTGTGAAAATTGGGAATGACAGGGAAAGGAAAGCTTTATTTTTCACTATGCATATTAAGCATTTAATTTAAAAAACGAACCTTACTTTTTAAAAATCAAAGCAATACATGTGCAAATTTTTAAAACTCAAATAGGATAACAAAACTTAATAACAACTTCTCTTCCCCTCAATCTCAAGGTTATTCCCACTTTCCAAAAAAAATCCATGGATGCCCAAGTCCTTTATGTAAAATGGTGTAGAACAATACATACAGCATCGTGGATTCTTAACTGTGGGTCAAAAATACTGTTTTCGGTCTGCGGTTGGTTGAATCCACAGCTGTGAAACCAGGGGATATGAAGGGCCAACTCTATATTTATCGGGAAAAAAAATCCACATGTAAGTGGACCCATGCAGTTCAAATTCACGGTGTTCAAGAGTCAATTGTACTTGTAAGTTTTGAGAATCACAACTTTGATTTCACTACAGCTTTTTAAAAAGCAAGTCTGGATTATGTAGGCACCATAACCAATTCCAAGTATTACATTTCTGCTCTATAAGTATCTTAATTTGGTTTACCAAATTATGACATTATTGCAAAGGCAAAGATTTTTTATCTTGAATGTAGAATATTTTAACTGTTTTTAAAATGGTATTCTTAATATCTGGCATTTCACTTTTAATAAAATTTCAAAAGCTTTATTTTAATTCTATGAATTAAAATTTTAAAACTAAACCGTTATTGTAATTAACTTATCTTTTAAAACATCCAATGCCATTGATATTAAACTGGCATAACTTAACTCTGGGAAGTTCATATTCTGCTAATAAAGTTAGCACATAACAAGCCATTGCTTCATATTTTTTAAGAAATGTGTACAAATGGGCAAAATTAACTTAGGAGAACTCGTTTGAACTAAGTGAAAAGTCAGGCATCATGGAATGATAGTAAATGAATTTTCTTTAGTTGAACATGTTAAATTATCAGCCTCAAGCACAATTTAATTAGTAACTTTTGAAATAGATACTGATGCTTGTTCATCAGATTTGTGTCTTCTGTCATGTGATTTATGATATTAGTATGGCCCTCATGATGAAAAAGGTGAAAGTTTGGATTAGTATTCAGCAAATATTCATTTTCCTTTCTCCCATCCCCCCACTGATGTCAGATTAATACATTCCATGCTTTTCAGACAACGGAATGTTGGCAAACCTGACATGAATCACATTCTTAGATTTTGTCATGTGGTCTTACTTGTTCTTATGCTCTGGTGATCCTTGAAATGAACATGACCTTGGTATCTGTGGTCCCATCAGCCTTGGCCACAGACTAACACACCTGGAGCATACCTGAATCAAACCTGCAGACTAGAATCAAAGCCAGGCAACCTGCATCTGAAGCAGTCATCCAGCTGAGTCTTGCCTAGATCAGCCAAACCACAATCAACGCAGACTCTTGAGCATGAATGTAAACACTTGTTGTTGAATCCATTAAGTTTTGGAATGGTTTGTACACATTATGGTGACAATTGCTAATACAGATGGGAAATGTTGACAAACATTTTATGGAAGTTTTGCATTCATCCCCTCAACTTTTTTGAAAAATGCAAATTGAGCACGTCATTTTACATTAAATATAAGTGTTTACTTATTTTATTTGAATAGGGTTAAAAGAGCTTTGTTACAAAATTTAAAAAGCATTACCAAATAATAAGATAAAACACACTGTAGCAAACCTATAAAGGCAACGCTTTATATGCTTGTTGCTTAAGCTCAGCCTCTTTTTCCCGGTCATATTTTGCCTACTTTTAACCTATATTTCCCACATTCCCTGTGCCCTACCAACTGTGAGCCTGATGATAGCTTCATGCATCTTGCAGAGACATGGCACAACCAGGTCGCACACCAAGTGTGGCAGAGTAATGGTGTCAAATACTGCCTCTGACCACAAGAACTTAGTGTCAGAGTGTGTTTTTATTTGTTTTATTAGCAAGAAATGTTGTACTTTAAAGGGAGAAATTAACTTAACACTGAATCAAGAAAGGGTGAGGAACTTCTGGGCATATAGCTGAAGGAAATGAAATCACTACCTCAAAGAAATATCTGCACCCCAATGTTTTTTGCAGCACTATTCATGATAGTCAACACATGGAAACAATCTAAGTGCCAATTGACAGATGAATGGATAAAGAAATTTGATACACACACACACACACACACGCACAAATATTAATCAGCCATAAAAGAGTAAATCCTGCCATTTGTGATAACGTGGATGTACCTCAAAGGTGTTATGCTGGGTGAAATAAGTTAGACAGAGAATAAACAAATGCTGGATGATCTTACTTATATGTGGAATCTAAAACAAGCTGAATTCACAGAAAGTAGAGTAGATGGTGTTTGCCAGGGTCTAGGGTAGGGGGGAAATGGAGAGATGTTGGTCAAAGTTTACAAATTTCCAGTTATAAGATGACTAAGTTCTGGGGAACTGATATACAGCATGGTGACTACAGTTAACAATACTGTATTATATACTCAAAAGTTGGTAAACGGTACATCTTAAATGTTCTCACCACACACAAAAAAATAGCTATGTAAATTGATGGATATGTTAACTAACCTTATTGTGGTAAGCATTTTGCAATATATACGTGTATCAAATCATCACATTTCACACCTTAAACTTTCACAGTGTTATATGTCAATTATATCTCAATAAACCTGGAGGTAAAAAAGAAAGAGCGAAGAAAAGAAAGATGGATAATTGCTGATTGTCTTTCAGGTTTCACAATGTGTTCAAGTGAGTATCCTGTTCATTATGCATTGATCTCGTACACTGTAAATGAAACTTTTAGCAGAAGCTAGAAAAACAAAGTGGAGACCTATAAAACCATTATGGATTATTTTAATGCCTCAGTAAATAATTTGTTAAGACATGCCAATTTCAGACAAACAGTAAAGCAAATGGGATGCAGCACAAGTGTAAACTGAGGCTATTCCAAGCAAACTGGATTGTATGGTCATCCAATTTACATGTGACCCGTTTTTTATCTCTGGACACTTTTAGATCTTTGGCTTTGGTGGTCTGGATTGTCGTGATGATATATTTTAGTGTGTGTCATTTTGTTTTGTTTTGTTTTTCTATCTGGAAACTCGCGACTTTAATTTTCTTGTATTATTTCTTTGATAATTTCCTTCCCTCTGTTCTCTCTTTCTAGAATTCATATTAGTTATGAACCCAGCGACACATTTCTGGATTGATCCTCAGATTTTCTTTTCTTTTATCACCAATTATCTTCATATTCATATATTGTTTATTTACTTTCTGGAAGATTTTCCCAATGCTGTTCTCCAAACTTTTAATTGGATGTTTTAGTTCAGTGAGCATATTTTAAATTTCCAATATTCATTTCTGTTCTGCTTGTTTCATTTTCATAAGAATTCTATCTCTCTGAGGACTTTAATTGTAAGTAACATTTTGATTTTTTTTTCTACTTTTTGCACTATTTCTACACCCTATGATTTCCTTTTTCTTTGTTTGGTTATTTCCTCATTTTTTTTTCCCCTCAAACTTCGGAGGTATTTGTTACCTCTCTGAGTCTGTGAGGCACCATAGAGCTAGCTACCTGGATATACTCTGTGTGTGATAGAGGATTTTAACTTGTTAAGTTTACAGTAGCTGAATCTGTCTTTTCTTTGTTTCTTTCTATAATTCTCCTTTTTTACTTCTTCCTTCCCTCCATTCTTTGTTTCCTTATTTTATTTTTTTTATTATACTAATAGTCAAATATATTCTCCCTGTAAGATACAAATAGCTGCCCATACTTCTTTGACCAGCCAAATTTGAACCTAAAACTTATACTTCACATCCTATTTAGTTTCCATGAATTGATGAAACTTTAGAAAGTAAGAATTTCATGCAGCTTAAAATATATATCATTTGGCATAGACAGAGAATGAAGTGTTCTGCTTAATAAATACTATGGTTAATAGATAATCAAATATAAATTATACAAGGAGTATCAATTTCCAAATGTTTAGACAAAAATACAACACATTCAACAGTATTTTATACAGAAAATAATTTAATATTTTCTTGGTGATCCAAGAGCTACTTTAAATGGAGGCCCTCTGTATTTTCAGACTGGATATTAGTATATTATAGATATGTCAATATGACAGCAATAGTCAATAGTGTATTCTAATAAATTCTAGTAAATAATAGTATTTCCCATAGTAAAATTGTTAGAATCTCATGCATTCTGGTGACTTCTATCATCTACATCAGGGTCAGCAAATGTGTTCTATAAAGGGCTAGATAGTAATTAATTTTGGCTTTGTGGGCATAACAGTTTGTTGAAATCATGCAACTCTGCATTTATACTGTAAAGCAGCTGTTGATAATATGTAAACAAATAAGAGTAGCTTGTGTTTCAATAAAACTTTATTTACAAAACAAGTGGAAGGCCAGATTTGGCCTGAGGGCTATAGTTTACTGATTCTTGATCTATATGTAGATAATTTCCACCCAAATTTCTACTGCATTTTTAAACATTTCTCTTTAATTGTAACATTTCTCTTTAATTCTAATTATATTTTAACACTGCACCTTCAACCAAAAAGATCTAAAATAAAATTCAGAATGTTTCTCTAAACAAGAGAACTGTACTACCAAATCTATTTCTAAGTTCTCTTTCCATTCTTCGTTCTCCAAAATGCATTCCTCTTCCTCACTCCAATTCTTCCAATCAATTCTTAGTTCTCTTGTTTCTGCTTTCATGATGTATTTCACATATTTCCTTTTGTTACTGCATTTTCTTTGTCACTGTATTTCATTAACCTGTCTGGACTCTCACTGTGATCTTACACATATATGTGGCATCTCTGCTTCTGTGAGGTACCCTTTCTAGTTCTGTGTGTCCACAGCTGCTGGTTTAATCTACCTATAGCACAGGGCTGATCATACCACTTCGTAGCTTAGGAGTCATCATCTGCTCCTTATTGACCCAAAACAATACCCAAAGTCAAAAATTTCCATGATTTGGACCCAGGCAATTTTATCAAATATCATTTGTAAAACAAACTCACTTCACTGCCTTATGGTCTCAACTCCAGCTGAAACAACTTGCTTTCTCTTTCATGCAAACCCTGGGCTTTCCATTTTTCCCCATCCTGTCCATTTGCTTGTGCTATTTGTTTATTTGTCTAGAACTGCAGTGGCCAATAGGGTAGACATTAGCCATACAGTTATTGAATTCGCCACATTTCAAGTGCCCAATAGCCATATGTGGACAATATCTACCATGCTACACGGGGGGAGGGATAGAACATCTTCATCATTGCTTAAAGTTGAATAGCACTGGCCTAAAATGCCCCGCTCACATAGCCTTACATTTAATCCTATATGATCTTTATTGCCTACCTCCAATAATACCTCTCCGATTGACCCCCTCCTTTTTGCAATAGCATTTTATTTGTGTTGGTGTTATGGCACCACTTTCCATCTTGGGACAGAGTGACTTAAAAATACGTTATGCTCTAGACTGTTTATTTCCATTTTTTCATTCTTTTGTTTCCTTCTGACCAACTAATCCAATGCCATGTACATAGTAAATATTCAGAAAGGATTTGTTGACAATCTTATTAAAACATTCTCTAAAGCTTTGTAAATATGGAAATATCCCATAACAAAGAATGATAACTCTGTTTCATAAAATTACCAGTTAGAATTAGCATAAAATTTGGGACGGAGAAACTGTATTTGTAGAAATTATATCATATTTTAGAAAACCTAATGATAAATCAACATGATTTCCATAAATTGTGATTGATTTTCATCAGCTTGGTGAGGCAGCATAATGTAATGAAAAGAAGATGAATGTGAGTACCAGATTGCCCTATATTAGAATCCTGTTTCCATCAATTACTGACTCTGCTTAGCTAAGTTACTTAATTTCTCAGAGTTCATAGAGAGCTACCTGCATTAGTTAAAACTCTTTGAAAGCAAATGAAATAAAAATCAAACTAGCTTTTTAAGGAAAAGATATTAATGGACTCATATAACTGAAAAATGTCCAATATCTTCAACATGACTGGATCTGTGTTCTGAAATAACGTTATAGCTCCATTTTCAGGCAAGTTCCTGCTGCACAGTAGTAAGACAGCTGGTAGCAGCTTAGAGGCACACAGCTCTCTGCAATTCATGATCCAAGAGGAAGAAAAGATCTTTCCCTTTAGCTCCAGAAATGTACAAGGGTCTTTCTTTGATTAGGACGTCATCGAATCTATTGTAGCTAGGAGATGGAGAGTCAGATAGGCCAAGCCTGGGTCAAATGACCACACAATGCCTATCGCAAGGGCTAGAGTCAGGCTCATTCATCCATTTGAATGGTGCAGGATCACGATAGAGTGGAGACTGGGTCTCCAGAGAAAGGAACACTAGATAAACAAAAACTAGTTATGTCTTCTAATTTAGGGAGTCACATTGCACAACTCTATGCGATGAGTAAGAACTCTCTTCCTCTTATTCTATGTAAATGGTTCCTCTGGAGCAGGGCAACATATAGGCCATCTCTTCCTTATAGGTTTGTAGTGATGGTTAAATGGTATTATACAGATAAAATGACCAGCAATTCGTTGATCCTGAAAAACATTTTCCTCTCTTTTTATTCTTTTGAACCTTTCTTTTTCCCTGCTTAAACTGAGAGGGGCATATTATCCTATAGTGATTCAGTAGTGATTAAACTCTGTATTAGACCACTCCATATTTACGAGCACTTGCTCTGAAGTAACAGAGAAGAAATTATGATCTCCTCCGATATTTCTATCTCAAAGAGCATTCTGCAGTCAATGCAGAGGGTCATGACTCGAATAAGATTAAATAATTTACAGATGATCCTTTATTTTATTACGAGTGTCTCCAGAAATGCCACATTAACTCAACTCAAAGTTGGTTATAAATATTTTATAATTCAAATGTTATGAATGAACAAACCGAAAACAAACTCATAGATACAGAGAACAAACTGATGGTTGCCAGGTGGGAGGAGGGATGGGGAGCTGGGTGAAAAAGGTGAAGGAATTAAGAAGGACAAACTGGTAGTAATAAAATAGTCATGGGATGTAAACTACAGCATAGAGAATATAGTCATTAATATTGTAATTACTATGTATGGTGTCGGGGAGTACTTATGGGAGGATCACTTCATAAGTTATCTAAATGTCTAACCACTATGCTGTACATCTGAAACCAACATAATATTGAATGTCAACTATAATTGAAAAATCAAAGAAAAAATTTTAATGCATTGTAGGTAGAACTCTGGTCTCTATTTACCTTTATTTCAACCAGAGAAGTGTCTGATTTGTCAGTTTAAGATTCAACAGATTAACACTTATCAATTTGACAGTTTAACATTCAAATTGCCCGGTTTTTGCTAATGCAAAAGCTTCCCATTATAACATAAAGAAATAAGTCACATAGAGAAATGTTTCTCCCACATAAACAAGTCCAGAAACAGGCAGTTCAGAGGTTGATAAAGTAGTTCCATGATGCCCAAGTTCCTAATGGCTTTCTGTTCCCACATCTTTAGAGTGTGACCCCCCAACTTCATGTTTTCAAGGAGGCTTCCAGAACTCCAGCCATCCTGTCCACAATTCAGGCTGGAGGGAAAGGAAGAAAACAAAAAGGTATGTGACAGATGATTTATTCCTCTTCGAAGAGCTTTCTTGGACACCTCATACTCATATTTTATTGTCTTTTGGCTAGATCTGTGTCGTGTAAACACCTTTAGGTAAAAGGAAAATAGGAAAATTTAGTTTTTATTGTTTTCCGTTGGGAATATTACTACCCCACATGAAAATTAGGGTTTTGTTTATAAGAAAGAAGGGGAGAGTGGATATTGGGTTGGTAAAGGGCATGCTCTGTCACATACAAATAAACATTATCTCGAAGATTTTGTTTGAATGAAAGGTTTCTACTAGATTTATTGGGGTGATAGACGGGAGGGGTTTAAGGGACAGGGTGAAAAATGTGGGGGGATTAAGAAGTACAAATTGGTAGTCACAAAATAGTCATGGGTATGTAATGTAAAGCATAGGGAAGATAGTCAATAATAATGTTAATAGCTGTGTAAAGTGCCAGGTGGGTACTAGGCTAATCAGTGGGATCACTTCTTAAGTTATACAAATGTCTAACCACTATGCTGTACACCTGAAATTAATACAATGTTGTATGTTAGCTATATTTTTTAATAAAAATCTTAAATAAAGTTTCAATCCTTAAAACAAAAATCTGAAAACCATTGATATAATCAGACTCTAAGAAGAGAACAGCCACTTGTGTTTAATTTAATAGAATGATGCCCAAAGAAAACAGGGTGGTTGTGACATTCACACCTTAGGCTCAAAAGTGTTAAACCCAACTCTATTCATTGTAGACATTTTGAATAGTAAGTAATACTGAGGGATACTTTTCACTGCTTCCTTAAGAGGCCTTTGAAAATTGAGTTTGTAGGCTTCTACATGTGTTTCCATTTGGCATTTCCTTCTTATGGTGTCCCTGCACCCATTTGGACCAAGTGGATGGTTGAATATGTAGCCAAATGGGTGTGTAATTCCCCATCATGGAACGGCCATTCCAAGCCACTGCCCTCTGGGACTCCTTGACTGGGCACAAGCTCTGTCCTTTCTATAACCATGGCATAGTGTTTATGTCAGCAAGGCAAATGGCTCATGAATGTGGTGGGGAACCAGAGTGAACATTTGGAAAACACCCACATATTCAAATGGACAAAAATGGGTTTTCTGCTCAAGCTGCCAAGCTAGTTTGCCTGTAACCTTGGATGTTTAGAAGAGGGGAGGGAGTCATTTTTACAAGTACTTATTCAGATTTAAAAAACTACATTTTGTTTGGATTTTAGCAGTCTCTCAAATGAAGGGTTTATTGCATCGTCTCCTTTCTTCACTGCCTGTTTGAAATCTACCTTGTCTTCTAGAGCCAACGTTATTCTCATCTTCTTTAAAGAGTTTAGCAGATTATTGGAGTCTTCAGAAGTCTCTCCTTCTTCTAAATTGTGGCTCCATTCATTGACCACACACATCATCTATTTCGCATTCATCACGCATTGCTTTGTTGTATGAGTTATCTTTTTTCTGTTTGTGTCTCCTAATTTGCCTAACTGGATTTAAGGCCTCTAAGGTCTAGGGGACCATATAATTTCTTATCCAAATTGGGACACTTTTGAGAGTGAAAAGAAATGCTTTTAATATGCAATTACATCAGGACACCTGGTACAAACCCGAACTGTCAAAGCAAATTATGATGTGTGGCTGCTCTGTTAAGGTCAAAGGTCATTAATACTGCTTCTCTTTCTTATCGCCCATGGGGCCTAGTGTAATTCACATGCAAATGAACATTAAACTCTTAAAAGTCAAAACCTTAGCAAGGCAGCAAACAATTTCTCCTACAATGGCTGTGAAGTAAGAGGAAGATGGGGACAGGTCCCTAGATGTGGGAGATTTAATAGTTCAGTATAGGAAGTAACAACAAAGTGGAAGATTTTAAATACCGTATTTTGCCATGTATAATGTGCAGCCACGTTTTTGGCCCAAAGTTTCAGGGAAAAAATCTTTCATTTCAATTTTTTAATTCAAATTTTTATTTGTTTACATTTAAGTACTCGTTTTTTGTATTATGAAGGAATTTGAGCATTTATATCTTAACATATTATGGTACAAGAAATTTTATGTAACAAATAATTACAAAACACAAGCACACATACAAGGTACAAGAAATTTTATGTACCGGTAACAAATTTACGATATTTACACATGATAGAAGGCCAAGAACTCTTCCATGTTGCAAGTTCATCATAAGTTCAACAAAATCGATCATCGTATTCCAAGGTATTATTTTGCATACGGATATCATTATTGATTTCTAGAGTTACACTTTGAACTCATAAGCATAAATAAAAGAATTAAAAACATTTACATAGATACGTGCATAATATATAATGTACATCCTTATTTTTCCCTCACAAATTTGGGCAATAAAGTGAGCACTATACACAGCAAAATATGTTAATCAGATAAAGACTGTTCACAGCAGAAACCAGCCCAGAGTTTATATTCTTGCCACCAAAAGCTATGGGGTTCAAATAGGCACTTTTACTATAAGAACAGAAGGGACTAACTACAGAATAAAGAGGGAAAGTATGTTTAGTGGGCATTTTTGTAGACTGTGTTCTTGTTTCAGAAGTATCACACTTCCTAGTCGTCACCAGACCATTAGGTTTGCATCAGTCTGAACAGGAGGCAACAGGAACAGGATTAATTAGAAATACAGACCCACAGCCAAGACATCAGGAATTGTCTGCAGTTAGTTTCCAATTGTCCAGTGTGGCTCAGCAGAGGACAAGAACAAAATAGATCTTCCTCAATGGATAATGCCACCGGAACCATGGATTCTCTCCACTCGTGTAGATTTTGCGTCTGTCACAACATTTGATAACTCACCATGGCTGTTGAAAACAACATTGTGGGGACAGAGCCCCAAAAAGCAGTTTCCAGGCTCTCGGCCTCACATAGAAAGGTGCTGGCTCAGGTAGTAAATGGCCATCGACTGTGATCAAATGGCCATCAGCTGTGGCTAGTTGGCTGTCAGCTGTAACCAGTGAGCTATTGGGCACTAATATAACTGCTGTGGCTGGGCTAGCAGGAAAAAGGGGGAGCTAGCAAGAAGATGGTGGCTGAGCCTGCAAGCGGCACAGTGAGGGTTGAGAATTGTGTGGCTCCTGGTTCCTGTGTCTCCAACCCAGCCGCCAGCGAGAGTATAGTGGTATGACTCCCCTACCTATGGCTCCGTGGGTGTTCCTTTTTGGCCTAGCCATATCCTGCGTTTTTGTGTGGGGAGTGGGACCAGAGACCCCACCTGCCGTCCCGCATGACAAACATAAAGTGATATTTTCCTCCTTAATTAACCCCAACTAAAAACATATTTCTAAACTCCCAAAACATTTGCTTCATATCATTTTAAAACAACACTTGGAACATTGTGCTTCATTTTAGATATATATAGGCATACTTGCCTTATATCCCTCTTTCTGGCCTCCATTAGATTATAATCTCCTGGAGGATGGAGTTGGAGTTTTTCTTGATTCTGTATCTACTCTAACTAGGTTGACCATGTAACTTTTGAGAGTGAAGGGGTCAGTGGCTCTAAGCAGACAGGATTAGGACAACTGACTTAAATCAAGACTGTTCTTGGCAAGACAGGATGTCTGCTCCCCCTCTCTCTCACTTAAAACCTACACAGTCTCCTGACATTTTAGAGATTATGTAAATATTGGTTGATGTGAATTTAGGTTGCTTTCTATTGAGAGTATTTTGAGCTACCTTAAAGCCCCAAAGTCATTGCTTTGTCTACAACAACTGGTTGTCCTTAGTGATCTATTGTAAGATACATTCCAGGTCAAATCCAGAGCTAAACTTCTAGCCTTAACAAAAAAGAAACCCAAGGCTACCAATAAATGCCATACTGTTTCCCCAATTCCTAAAATTCAAATAGTCCTCTATTGATATCTGACACACATGAGGTTCCTTTTAGAGAACCCCAGACTTAGAATTCTGACTTATGTACATGTAACATTAAGAGGGTGAGGGGGGCGGGGGTGGTAGATGAGGGTAAAGGGGATCAAATATATGGTGATGGAAGGAGAACTGACTCTGGAAGGTGAACACGCAATGTGATATATAGATGATGTATTACAGAATTGTACACCTGAAATCTAGTAACTTTACTAACAATTGTCACCCCAATAAACTTTAATTAAAAAAAAAGAAAAGAAACATGTAGTAATAATTTTAGAAATAAACTATTCACTGATTTAAAAAAAGAGAGAGCGAGAGAAAACTAAGCAACACTGGCATTATGGTATCAACAATCAGATTGAAAACATGGTTCAGACAAAGATTTATCCCAACATATGCTTGATTTTAGAAATGCAATATGGGAAAAGACCAGGATTTGGAGACAGAACAGCTATGCTTAATCCTACCTTTGTTACTTCTCTTCAAATAACATCTCATCTGAAAATCAGGGACCATAATAATATCTGTATCTGCACAACCTATGGGATAATTAAATGAGATAATGTATGTGGAAGTGTTATAAACCCCGAAACTGTAGGAACACACATTCTCCTTTTCACTGCTTATTTGAATCAATGCTTTCAGTTCTCTCTCCCTCAAGTAGCCTAAGGCTGGGTCACCAGAACACAAACGTACAGTTACAAGGTTTAAAAAAAAAAAAAATCAGACAAACAACTGGTTGTTACATGATCCCTGACAACAGTTGGATGGACTTTTTCCCAAAATTAAATGAAGTGTTTTGGCAGCATGTAAATGTAGCCTAAAGTATAGCAAGAGAATTATTTTTCTTAGGGAGGGCACAATTTTAACAGAAGTTCAACTTACACATTTTCAGATCTATACTTTGAATGTCTCTGTTAAGTGCAAAATGAATATAATTAGTTATGAGATATCTTGCCCTTGGCTATAATATGTGTTAAGCTGCAGCATAATATCATTCTCAACCTATTCGTACTCTGTGGTATATTTTAGGACTTCCTATGCTGTAGTTTCTTAAAGCAAATACTGTATATAGTTTCAGAACCTAACAGTTGTTCGTTCAGAAGGGTTAGGAGTAGTGCCACACATCTGTGGCCTTCAAACAGTCTAGCCAGACATATAAATTCCTTTATGGACAGGATCTACATCTTTTCATGTAACATGTAAACGAAACCTGGCACAATAAAGTAAATGTGTGTAGAATAAATAACAAAAGAGACAAATCTCTGATGAAATACTCCTTGATGTAGTTCACAGAAAAATGACCTTTTTCAGGCATTTTAGAGCCCCAACCTACCTCAAACTGCCCTCTTCCCCCCATTTATCCTCCAGAAATGATCACTGTGGTGTAATTATGATTATGAATGGCTATGGTGCAGTTGTAAATGAACCTGCTCTCCTAATTGTGTGATCATTGTCCCAGTGTATATGGAGTTCTGAAGGGTCACTAGAGAAAGGCTGAGCATATGGCCCAGAGCCCGTGTCAACAGGGAGTTGTTTCTTAATAATCACATTATCAAGTACGTTCATACATTGGGAACTCAAAAATGCAGGGCTTCCTCTTATGTGGTTTTCCTGCGTTCCTCTGTAGCCTAGAAGAGCGAACTTGAAGAAAAGTGAGGAGTACAGTACATACAATTTCTTCTGTTTTTGAAGCCTAACGCAGGAAGTGATGCTATGTCTTTTTCCACAATATGGCTAGACTTTCACAGCCCAGAGACAAGATCTATAATGTGATCATTATTTAGAGAAAAGACTAACGCCGTTAGTCTGGGAGGTGCCTGAAGGTAGAGATGGACTTACCTGTTTTCCATCTAACGCTTCTTTACAGTCCTCCAAAGCACATCTTGGAGACGACGAGTGCTCCATGAATGTTGAACAGTTAACTAGTTTTCAAAAGGTTAAGAAAAAAATGACATCTTTTACACTTGCAGCTTCTTAACCAGTAAACTAGTAGTTTAAAAAAAGAGTGTTTCAGTTAATTATACTTCTTTATTGAGTAAAAATCATATGAGAAGTAATACACCCAGGGAGGGAGTGTAAAAAATATGAGCAAGGTACAGTTCCCACCTGCAAGAAACCACAGCTACATGGCTAACTGAAAACTCAAACAAAGGGACATGTCAGTTGACAACATTTATACAAATATATTGCATTTATTACTGCGGGACGTTATACAACCATGTTTTACCATAATTGTGCAGAACCTATTCAATATTACAGCTCTAAAATGAACCTTTTTGACATTGTATACATGTGACAACAATTGACTTCCAATAATTGACTTCTCATGTTATCCACACCTACATAGACCCAGAAAAACTATCCAATTTCAGTTGTTTCCATTCATCAGATTGGTAGGTGACTGAATTGTTTGTTTTTCAGTTTTATGGTGGTGGTTTGTGGATGTAGCCTATAAAAGCCCAACTATATCTTCTCCAATAGTCCAAAATGCTTATATAGATGTGTATGTGTGTGTATGTGTGTGTGTGTGTGTGTGTATACACAAACATGCATGAATATGTTCATATATAATTTGTACGCATACATGCACACATATATCTGAAATGACACCATTTTGGTTCTCTCATTGTTAAACTGAGCACAGATCTATTGGTGAAGCTTTTCACCCAGACTACAATAGGCAGCTGTCTTTAGAAGAGTGTTACTGAGTCTTTGCCATACAGACAAGAAAAGGAATTATTTGAAAGTGTAATGACCCTGCGAGTGCTCAGATATTCATTGCACATCATGATGATTACATCTGAGAATCTGTTCCTGCTTTATTCTATTTTTTTTAAGAAACAGTCTTATCTTTAGGAATGCACGGAAGCAAAGTGACTAGTTTATAACAGACGGTATTAAAAACTGTTGTGAGTACAATGCCGAAACGCAACAGTAAAATTGCAAACTGAGAAGGGGAAGCAAACAAGGGCAGAAAAGCACAGGATTCGAGAAAAAATTATGCACAGGGCAAACTGGGTATCATTTTGAGAAGGAGAGGAGAGGTGACTTTAAATGATCAAATGCTGAAAAGTAACTGTTTGGTAGAAGCTGTCTAGTAATGTTCAACAGAAGGGACTCTGCCCCCAGAACTGAGTTTGAATCCTGAATCTCCCACTTACACGGTGTAAGACTTTTTGAATTGGAACTTAAAGTCTCTAAATCTCTTTCCATCTTCCACTTTGCAAGTAGGGAGAGGTGTAGATACTTAGTGAAAATGGTGATGTGTAATAATATGGAACATTTACTGAACACTTACTATGTGTCAGGCACTGTAGCAAGCATGTTACGTACATTCATTAACACTCATATTACTCCAATGAGGCAAGTACTATCATTATTCCTGTTTAACATATGAGAAAACTGAGGCTAAACTAGTTTCGGTGTCTTGCCCAAAGGGATAAAGCTGAGATTTGAACCTGGCAGAATGATTCTAAAGCCTGTGGTTTAAGAATTATGCTATCATATTTCCATATAAAGTGCTTATTATAGTTTGGCACAGAGTAAGGCTTCGATATATAATAAAGAGTCAACCAAAAGGGATCCATTAAAAATTAACCGAGGAGGGAAACTAAATTACCTGCCAGGAGGAAACTGGCGTGGCCCTTTCTTCCAATATATCATGTGATACGATGGATGGAGATGTGAGACATGATGCCGAAATGGCTGATGGAGCCCAATTTGGATCAAATGATGAGCTTACTTGCATTCCAAATGATCCTAAATTGTCTACCACAATCTCAGGCTCAGTCAGTTGATGTATCCTGTCCAAAGTATATGCATCCCTACTTTCTTCCATTTCATATGTTTCCTTTTTTTTATGTCATATTTCAAAGTTAGAGATTCGAACCTAATAAAGTTAGTACAGCTTGATGTGAACTTTTACCTTCACAGCTGATTCACCGTTGTTCTGATCTCGTCAGCAGACTGCGAATGTGAATACCTAGTTAGACTGACCTTGAATCCAGTACAAAGAGTAGGTTCTGGTAGAGCATCAGACACCCTGAAAATGTCCCAGGGGAGGAAGAAGAGAGGAAGGGTAGACAAGGGAAGCTGGATGCTCTGCTCAAACACCATGGCCCCCACTGCCAAGATGAAAGATGGCTATGGCTTAAGATTTTGCCCTGTGTCTCAGAAATATTCATATTATGTGAACCAAAGAATGGACTACGCCTGCCTCCCTGTCATCCTTCTCCCCTTCTCTGCCACGAGCACGCGTGTGCACACTCCATACAATAGCCTTTGTTGACCTCAGGGCTCACAGGAAACCTGTCACCCCAAGTAACTGTCACATTCTCATGTGCCCAGTCACAGGAGGAATTTCAGTTTCTCGCTTCTCTACCATTGGAGATGAGGTTGAGGTCACGGGACTGAAAGGATCCTGCCTTGTCTACCAACAAAAGGATCTGGGCAGCTGCTGTGCCCGTAGCAGACAGAAGGCACGCGGCAGCTGAGACTCTTCAGAAGGCTCTTCCCACCCACTTCCTGTGTTTGTCTTTGATTTCTTGGAGGGCAGATGTAGCTATTCCAGAGTCCCTCCCTGATTCAGAGGCGGGGAAAAGAAGTCTAAAGCAACCCTTTCCTTTTCTGCGTTATCTGCTACCACTTCCATCTCTCCTTTGTTCAGAGCAGCATGTGGCTGAGTTTTGCTGAGTGCTAAATAATCGCTGATCTTAATCATAGACAGCCTCAGCTGAGAGGAATGGTTTAACCAGGAAAGCCAAGCCCCGGAAGCAAGATGGGTAGGTAATAAAGTGGAACCCCAAATGACTTCCCAATAAAGAACAGAAAACAATATCACCAAGATTCAATTCATCCTCCAAATCGTCGCCCCCTGTGCGCCGACCCCATCTACTGTTCCAGTTCATTCTTCCTTTACGTTCCCCTTAAAACTTTATGCTTTAGCAACAATGCTGATTTGACCTCCAATATATAGAGCTGTTTCATGTTTCCAAGCTTTTGTGGCATCTTCCCTCTGCGTGGAATGCCTTCTCACTGTGTCTTCCTGGAAATATCTTATTTGACTTTTTAAACCTGGCACAGACATCGCTTCATCTACCCGCAACGATTTTATTTAATTGGTCTGGGCTGTGGCCTGAACATTGGGAATTTGAAGTGCCACTCAGGAGATGCTAATATGCACCAGAGTTTGAGTCACTGCTCTAGGCCAGTAGTTTTCAAATGTGAGCGAGCATCAGAATTAGCTGCAGGGTTTGTCAAAGCACAGATCGCAAGGTTTGCCCCCTAAGTTTAGAATTTAGTAGTTCTGGGGTCTGAGAATTTGCATTTCTAATAAGTTCCCAGATGATGCTGATTCTTCTGGTTCTGGGACCATGTTTTGAGAATCAACGCTCTATTCAAACTCTCTAACCTGCACGTTGCACTTATATTACATAAATTGCACTTGCATTGCCATTATCACACTGTATTGTTATCAATGTACTTACATGTCTATTTTTGTCATTAGAAAGTAAGGGCAATAGCTATTTTTTTTTTTAATCTCACTGCCTAGCACTGCACCTGGTATATAGCAGATAATAAATGGCTATTGAGTGAGTAAATATTCAATGTCTAGTATCACAGAGAAAGACAGTCGTGTGCCAGATTTATGTCAATCTCTTTGGCGTATTGGCTCTAACAAGTATCTCATGCATCTGCATTTAAATCCAGAAGGCAGTTTTCTTAGCTTCTATGAATTACATCTTGGATTTTGGTGATAGGATTGGGTTGGCAAAATACCCCTCAATACACTGGGATAAAAAGCCTTATGCAAAAGCAGATTATATTACATTACATCAACAACACCTCTTTTAAAACTGACATTTAATGAGTATCTCTATCAATAAGGGCCTTTTAAGAGCTCTCCATAAAATGTTGCGAAAAATGAGAACATTTAAAATACAAGCAAACAATGGGCACCATTCATGCAGCTTCATCGCATTATTTCTCTAGTATCATGGATCTCAAACAGGCTCACTCACCCTCCTCCAGTGAAGTTGGCACATGTTAGCCATATTGATTGTCTGATTACAAATATAGACTGTGGCAGTGAGGAGCCCATTTGTCCCTGTGGGTTATACGTAGGTCTCAGACTTAATACACACTCAACTACAAAGCAATGGAACCAGATAGTAAAATGTTATTTCCAAGGAGATTAGACTCTGATACAGAACAATGATTTCACTGTTTCATATAACCTTATAAAGTAAGTCCAAAGACATGTTTAAAAAAGGGTTTCCTAATCCTTGCTGATGTCTTAAATGCATGCGCTCAGAAAGAATAAATTTGCTCTCTATTTATTGATCTGTAGAACATAAAAAATACAAAGTGTGTTGGCATAGCCCTTTCTGAACTCAAAACCCAGAGCTGGTGATATAGTATTTTTTGTTTGCGTGTATGTATACATCCAAGTGTGTGAGTGTGTGTGTGTGTGTGTGTGTGTGTGTGTGTGTGTGTGTGTTTCTTGCTTGTCGCACATATCAGCTGCCTTCTACCTTGATGATCATCTAATTGTTCTGGAAAGGCAGTGCTGTCATTGGTGGTGTAGGAGGTAATGCCATTTGACACTTGAATAGCCTTCAGGTAACATTTTTCAATGAGTCAGTGAGAGACTCGAGATGAGAAATTTGTCCTTCTGAGTTTCTAGTCAATCTCTATTACTGGAGCTCTGTGTCCCTGGTCACCTCTAATCACTATCTAGGATTCTAAGAATGTCAAAATACCTGTATATTGTCTTTCTGAATTAAGTATATTATCAGTAAATTCTATTTCATTCTGCTAAATTCTACATTAGCAGGTGGCCAATGGATTGAATACAATCAAATCAGAAATAAAAAAGATTCTGTAGGATGTGCCTGCCTTACTCTAAAAAATAAATAAATAAAAATGGACAAATTTCCCTAAAAATGTATGGGCAATGCATTTGAAAGTTCAGAGTGACTATATATAGGATATAAAAGTCCATGGTGTGAGCAGGCAGGGACAGATTCAGTGGCTGCTTTCTGTTGGTATCTGTTCTATGTCTTTGATTGGTGGGTGGGTGGGTGGGTGGGTGGTTGGTTGGTTTTCAAATTGGCATAATTGCCTTCAGTTTTCCTGTCTCTGTCTCATCAGTCTTGGATCAGCAGTTTTCTCTCTTTTATTTTATTGCTCAGTAGGCTCCTGTTTTATGAATACACCACAGCTAGTTTATCCCTACTCCTTTGGGTGGACATTTGGGTTTTTCCCAGCTTTTAGCTGTTATGAGTAAGGTTGCTATCCTTATACAAGACTTTTTGTGGTGTTCTCACTTCACTTAGGTAAATACCCAAGGATAGAAATGCTTGTTAATAATATAGATGTACACTTAACTTCATAAGAAACTGACAAAGAGTTCTCTAAAGAGTTTGTTTCATTTTATAGCCCCTTCAGCAATATACGACAGTTCCAGTTACTTCGTGTCCTTTCCGGAATTTGGTATTGTCAGTCTTCTTCCTTTCTTTCTTTCTTTCTTTCTTCTTTCTTTCTTTCTTTCTTTCTTTCTTCTTTCTTCTTTCTTTCTTTCTTCCTTCCTTCCTTCCTTCCTTCCTTCCTCCTTCCTTCCTTCCTTCCTTCCTTCCTTCCTTCCTTCCTTCCTTTCTTTCTTTCTTTCTATTGGGGAAGGGGTAGAGGACTTTATTGGGGAACAGTGTGTACTTCCAGGACTTTTTTCCAAGTCAAGTTGTTATCCTTTCAGTCTTAGTTGTGGAGGGCACAGCTCAGCTCCAGCTCAGCTCCAGGTCCAGTTGCCATTGCTAGTTGCAGGGGGCACAGCCCACCATCCCTTGCGGGCATCAAACCGGCAACCTTGTGGTTGAGAGGATGCACTCCAACCAACTGAGCCATCCGGGAGCTCAGCGGCAGCTCAGCTCAAGGTGCCATGTTCAATTTTAGTTGCAGGGGGCGGAGCCCACCATCCCTTGAGGGACTGGAGGAATCGAACTGGCAACCTTGTGGTCGAGAGCCCACTGGCCCATGTGGGAATCGAATGGGCAGCCTTCAGAGTTAAGAGCATGGAGCTCCAACCACCTGAGCCACCGGGCCGGCCCAGGTCTTCTTGATTTTAGACATTTACTGGGAGTGCAATACTATATCATTGTGGATTTAATTTGCATTTTCCTGATGAGTAATGATGTTGATCACCAATACTGGCCTTTCATGTAACGCCTGTGAAGTTTCTGTTCAAGGTCATCATTGTTGCCACTTTGATCCCCCACTGATTTAGGTGCTTCCTTAAAATCACTGCTTGTCAAAGCAGATCTGTATTTGCCCTTTGAGTCTGATGTCCGTTTTTCTCCTTAGAGCCACCTCCTCTACCCAGTCTTACTCTCCCTCCCTCACTATCTCCTGTCTCTACCCTGTTTTTTATTTGAAGCTCAACAAATCTTGCCCTGCAAACTGCTGCCCCAGT
Organism: Rhinolophus ferrumequinum; assembly: GCF_004115265.2. Taxonomy (NCBI): domain Eukaryota; kingdom Metazoa; phylum Chordata; class Mammalia; order Chiroptera; family Rhinolophidae; genus Rhinolophus; species Rhinolophus ferrumequinum. The sequence continues at coordinate 83,749,313 of NC_046293.1, forward strand.
AATAACCTACTAATATGTACTCTAGTCCCAGCACTGGGTGCTAAATGTAGGGAATAATAAAGATAAGAACCGGGGTATGCTTGTATATATTTAACAACCAGCTCTCAGGAAAACAATTAATTTCTAATGCTCTGAGTTGTACGCTGGTTTTCTGTCAGGTAAATACCCTCCATGGTCAATCGCAGGCCCCCAGCGACACTTGCTAAAGGTGGAACTGAAAAGAGATGTGCAGTAGCCACCATTATAGACCCTGTTTCCACCATGACGTCGACTCTAATGAGCCCATAGCAGTCTGCTCCAGCACCCCAGTCAATCATCTCTAATGATTAACAAATTAGAGAACAGCACAAAATAACATATAGTTAAGTCCTTTTGTGTATTGAAAAGCCATAGATAGTTTAGAAGTGAAGAAAATACTAAAAGCTGAAAGCAGTGGTTCTCACTCTTGACTGCACATTGGAATAAACTGGGGAGGCCTAAACATTGGTTTTCGTTTTGTTGCTTGGTTGGTTTTGTTTTTTTACCTCATCAGCAGATTGGAACTAGATGATTCTAAAACATCGCCAAGCTTAAGAACCACTGGCTAAAAGAAAGATGAAGAAGGTTTTGACAAATTTGGATAATTGGGGCAATATGAGAAGTTGTTCAAGCAAAAGGAATGGCATAAACGAATGAATGGTGCACTCGTTGGGGAGAGTGGGGAGACTGGCTAATAGTCACATAAATAAAAGATTCTTTCCTGAGAACCTGGCCACAGTGCCAAGGATTCTAGGTCTCCAAAGAAAGAGGGTCTTAGGGTCCCAGTAGAGTTCCCCCATGAGGCACTACCTAATCAGCAGCCTTGAGAGCTGGGGACCTGGAATGCAGGGCCACCCTGCCTCAGACCCTGGCAAACCAGGTAGGAGTTCAGAATCCTGGCCTATCAGATGCAAGCGGATGTATTTTTTTTTTTTTAAAGATTTTATTAGGGAAGGGGAACAGGACTTTATTGGGGAACAGTGTGTACTTCCAGGCCTTTTTTCCAAGTCAAGTTGTTGTCCTTTCGATCTTAGTTGTGGAGGGTGCAGCTCAACTCCAGGTCCAGTTGCCGTTGTTAGTTGCAGGGGGCGCAGCCCACCATCCCTTGCGGGAGTCGAACCGACAACCTTGTGGTTGAGAGCCCACTGGCCCATGTGGGAGTCGAACCGACAGCCTTCGGAATTAGGAGCACGGAGCTCCAAACACCTGAGCCACCGGGCCGGCCCAAGCGGATGTATTTTGAAGAAAAGTCAATCAGGAGTGTCTTGGCTTCTATCAGGTCACTGCTCCTCAACCTTTCACATCCATGTGAATCACCAGGAGATCTCAGTACAATTCCGATTCTGATTTAGGGGCCCGAGGACCTGCACTTCTAACTAGCTTCCAGGTGTTGTTGGTGCTGCTGGTCCTTGGACCACACTTTGAGTAGCAAAGCTGGAGTTTACAAGGTGGCATTCACCCTAGAATTGTTGTACAAACAAAACGCCTTGCTGGACTTGACTTGGGTGCTCCCATTGGGCCGGAGATTTAGCCCTGTTTTACGGAAGAGGTCCACCACTTGGTGTGAGCCCACTCAACCTTGAACACAAGCTCTCTTCTCCTGTTTTATGTCTCCAGATTGTTGATGACCCCAGCTAAGTTGTCTTGAGATTGACCTTCTAAATCGATTTCAGCCCTGATAGAAACTCTTACCTGGATAACTAGACTTATGTCCAGAAAACCAATAGTCACCATTTATTGAACTCTCACTTATGTGCCACACATGTTATATAAATCATGTCTTATCCTAGATTAACTAAAAATACAGATGATTTATTTCCACTTCTCAGCTGAAGATGGTGAGGCTCCATGAGAGAGACAGAGTTGGCCAAAACCACAAGTGTCAGGGCCAGGATATAATTCAGGTCTGTTCATCTCCCTGACTCCCATTCTTTTCACTTTTGTTCACCTGGTCGCTGCCCACCCAGGCCCAGCTGCTGACCCAGCCCCTAAACCTCAGCCCAAGACTGGATTTCTATTCTAGGGACCTCTAATTTAAAATGTGCACTTCCCAGTCAGAAAGAGCAAATGAGGGTACTGTCACACACGATGCATTTATTTACTGGGTTGAAATAATTCTGGACAGTCTTTTCCAAATCACCCTCTCAATTGAATTTCATGCATATTTACTGAGCACAAAGCATGGGTTAGGCAGTGCCAGGTATCTGGTGATAGGAAGAAGAAAAGGATGAGAAGACTAAATACACATATAAGTCCAGTTGCGCAGACTGTACTATAAACATATACTAGGAGTGTAAGAGTATGAGTCAAATTGGAAAAGGGGTTAATTTTATGAGGAGGGCAGAGGGCTGCTGTTCTAGACTTTTACCGTCTGTGGGGGTAAAATATAAGGAGTTATATAATCTCTGCCTTTTCATCAATACAGAATAATAGTTGCTAATTATACCGAATGTATATTGAACATTTACTATGTGCCAGGAACTGTCAATCACTTTACCTGTGTTACCTTATTCCATCCTCACCGTGACTGTAGGAGGGAGGTGCTATTATTAGCCCCACCTCACAGGTGAGAAATCAGAGAACTGGGATTGGTAAGGTAATTTTCTTAAATCCCACAGCTAGCAATTGGCTGAGCTAGAATTAAAACTCAAGCTTTAGTTTCACAGGGTTTTGTTGTGGACTGAGTGAGTTAGTACAGATAAAGTGCCCAAAGTGTGGTATGCACTGGCTATACCGTAGCTCACCCTATAACTCATAAAACTCACCCATGGAAGATGCTATACATGTAGTTGTTAAAAGACTAGCTCCATTTTGTAGATGAAAATGTTGAGACTCAGAGAGATATAATAGCTTGCCCAAGAAGACAATTTTCCAGCTCTAAATCCTGTGCTCCGTACAGTATTTTTCTATGCAAACTTTGAGTTCGTAGTTATATTTCTATGCAGGCCAGATACCCAAATGAGGAAAAATATTAAGAGGTCTTTTCTTTGAAATCAGCCTTTGATCTTAACAAAGATTGCCATACTATTTTCAAAGGGAATACCTTCGCGAAATGCTTTTTCTTCAGAAGGCTGTGTTCAAACCTCGTATTCCTATGAAACAATGGCTTTATGCCTCACTACTGTTGATTTGTGTTTGAGTTCAGACATTCTGTAAGTAGGTGATGCTTTTGAAGTTATTATCAGAAACTGTGTCTTCCAAGGCTGGATAAAAGGGTCGTATCACAATCATGTGGCTTTTCTAAAATGCCCCGTGTCTTATGTTTATCTGACAGCAGCAGAGCATGCCACACAGGAGGCCACTGACAGAAAGAACACTTGTGAATTCCTTCACCTGCACTGAAAACAGATGAAGACGTAGTTGAAAAAATCTGGCCCGAGCATCTAAGAATCATTACTGTCCAAAATCTGCAGTCTCGGGCACCCTGCTTTTTTGTGTAAGATGATGGATGATATTGCTGCCCCAGGGACAGGGTTTTTGTTTATATGTAGATAAGCTTAAAATCCAAGATTTACTGGCATCGGTTTTTTAAGACATAGCCAACAAAGTCATTCATCTGTCCATCCATCTGTTCCTCCATTTGATCATCTATTAATTTATTTACTCTTCAAATATTTGTTGGCCACCTCCTATGTTTCTGGCATGGTACTAGATATCGGGGCTGCAGTTAAGAGTTAGACCCTGCTCTCATAGAGGTTATAATAGGAAACATGGACAAAAACAACATCATTTCGCAAATAATTATGAGGAAAAGTGCATCATGGAGAAGGATGCTAAGAGTGAGCATAAAGAATTTTCTAAGAGGGACAATTTAGCCATGCGGTTGACAGAACAATGGGCTCTAGAATCCAATAAGGAGGCGTGAGTCTTATTCTTCCTGGTTCCAGCCCTGCAACAGAGGGCCAGTGGTTTAATTAGTCTATGCATCAGTTGATCCAGCTATAACATGGTGTTATAGCAGTACCTTTCTCCAAGGGTTGTTGTGGGGATTAATGAGATAGCACACACAAAGCCTTTAAAACAGCATCTGGAACTAGCAAGTACTCAGCTTGGGCTGGGGGGACACACTTGGCCAGTGCTGTCTGGGGGTACTGCTCTAAGAAAGGGTAAGCTGACACATGAAGGATCAATAAGAAAGGGTGAAAAGAGGTTACGAGATAGAGCAGAGAAGGAATGGAGGGAGGGGACAGGCAAAGGAAATGCAGTGAAAATGTGAAGGTTCTGAAATAGAAGGAGCACGAATGGGTGTGACACTCTGGAAAAAAATTTGAAAATCAAGTGAGAAGACCAGTGGTGGAGAAGCATGAAAAGCCAGCTGGGAGTGGTTGAGATGAGGCTGGGGAAGTCAGAGAACCAGATCTCGTAGCTTTGTAGGCCAGTTAGTTAAGGATTTTGGAATCTATCTTAGAGCATCAAGTGATTTGACCAATCATCCGTTCAACTGGCAATCCCTAAACTGAAACCCAAACATTGCATTTATTAGCTTTAGACGAGCCTATGCTAATTGAGAAGTAGTCAGCAGGGAAACCAGCAGTGAAATATCTTGGGCTTCTCTGTACCTGACATCTTTTCACACGTGTCTCTATCTGTATTTTTAGTCTCTGTCCCTGGACATCATTGTTGTTGTCTTTGAATATCAAACTACCCCCCTAGAATTGCATTTCATTGTCAAATGATTGCATCCAGATAATTGCATTATGCCTTTTAGGGACACATGCTCAATTTTTATAATACATCGAGTCTTGAAGAAACTAACATTTACTCCTCGTTTAATTCTGTTTTCCTTTATCTTTTATTTAGGGCTATAAAATTGTGCTTGTCTTCCTGATTTATCTTATATTTTTCCAGTTTTTTCTTCTTTTTCATTAGCTTTAAAGTTAGCATTTAATAACTCACAAAGACATTACTATTTTTCAACACTGAATTTTTTGTTTGTTTGTTTTTTTAAATATCAGAAATAAACTGATAAAATAGACTGATTGTGGATCTTGGAGTCTTTCAGTGCTGGGTTTGAATTCTGGCTCTACTGTGTGACCCTGGCCCATTGTTTAATGTCTCAGACTCAATTTCCCAAATTATAAAAATAATTACAATAATACTTACATTTCAATGTTGTGAGGACTATATGAGATAATGTTTATAACTACATCTAAGCCTAATGACTAAGAAGAAGGAAGGAGAGAAGGAAGGAAGAAGGAAAGGAAAAAAAAAAGAAGGAAAGGAAGGAAGGAAGGAAGGAAGGAAGGAAGAAAGGAAGGAAGGAAGGAAGGAAGGAAAGAAGGAAGAAAAGAAGGATAGAAGGTAGGAATGGAGAAGAAAGGAAGGAAGGAAGGAAGGAAGGAAGGAAGGAAGGAAGGAAGGAAGGAAGGAAGGAAGGAAGGAAGAAGAAAGAAAGAAAAAAAGAAAGAAAAAGAAGAAAGCAAGAAAGCAAGAAAGAAAAAGAAAGAAGAAAGAAAGAAAGAAAGAAGAAAGAACGAATGGAGGGAGGGAGGGAGGGAGGGAGGGAGGGAGGAGATAGAGAGAGAGAGAGAGAAGAGAGAGAGAGAGAGAGAAAGATGGGCCATGCGTAAATTATTTACATGGGTAAGAAAAGATGCAGAAGTAATGTTCAGGAATCATTCAAAGGTTTATCATAATGACATCTTCTGAAAATATAGAGAAAGATGTATTTTAAAACTTATTTGGTGTTACAACTTTCTTCAAATGTACTTTGACATGCTTATGGGACAGACACTATCAACCCTTACTTTTATGAAGGGTTGAAAAACTTCAACTCTTCTATTAATTGAAGAATGTTAACTTTAAAAATTCACCTTTTGGGAGTCACCTAAAATTTTTCTGATGCATTTTTGACACGAACAGCCGAGTTTTTTCTTTTACTTGTTGTCTTCTAGAAGTAAAATCAGATTGTGATGTGGGTACTTAGCACAAGATGTCAAAGGAAGTGGTTATGCACAGTACTGAGTGAAAGGGAAAAAACAGAACCAGTTTCAACGTCATTCATTATTTCATTCATTCATTCATCTACCCACCGAAGATTTATTGGGCATCAAAGTCAGCAATGCCAGAAAATTCACTTGAAAAGAGCCACTTTGTTCCTGACCAGAGACTCTAAAGCTGATTAGCTGAGAAGTTATGTTAGTAGCCCTGGTAATCCAATAAATTATTTTGAAGTGAAGGCTTCAATGCTGTATTTAAGGGAATGGATATTCAAAGGTAATGTGTTAAGTTGACTATGGTTGCTCCTTTGAAATGATGGCATTCACTTCTGAGTTTCTGGGATGGCTGCTTAACATTTATGAATAGTACTGGTTGAACTCAAGAAAGTTCACTTAAGATAAATAAAGCCACTGGTTCCTCTGCAGTTGTAGAGGAAGGAATGCTAAGATAAGGTGTTACTTGACAATAACAATAACAAGAGACAAGCAGGCACTTCCGCCGTGCCTTAAGTTGTCGTCAGGGTCTCTGATCTGATGGAATTTCAACAGTGGTTCTCACCCAAGCCAGAGGCAGATGGCCTCAAACTCAGAACGGAGGGACCCCCTACCTTTCTTCATTTTGCTTCCCTGCTGGGACAACGTGGGGTGAATAAAATCACTGTATCTTATGAGAGGTTCCATAAACCTTCCGCATTCCTTTTGATGATCTGGAACAGTGAAAAATGGATGTGCTTCTCTCTTTGTTTTGTGAATCCCTACTTTACAGAACCCCAAGGGAAAGGGATTTAATAGGGTTTAATAGAGTGAAAAATCTTTCCCGATCTTTCCACTTGGGTGGGACATCAAAATAGCACCTATATCATGCATTTGGGGATAAAATACAAATAAAGCTCAGTTTCTTCTGTTAAGCAGACTAATGGGGAAAACACACAACACAGTATATGATTAAAAACAATGGACTATTGTGTGTAGGCAGATATAGGAGTAAATACAGGTACCAGGTGATTCAAAGGAAAGAGCCATGGATTACACCTGAGGAAAGAGTAGGGGATCAGAGAAGACTTCAAAGGGAAATGAAATGTATGCTATGGGCTGCCATCAAATAAATGGGCTATATAAAATCTTCAGTTCTATCACTTCAGTTGGGAGAGAGAGGGAGTTGCAAAGTGAAGTAAGAATGCCCAGTGCGTTTTTGGAAATCTTGCCCCAAGTAAAAGTAAGTGGCCTTTTATGTGTCCTACCGAGGAAACCGTTCCCACACTGTGCTTATCTCTGAACTCAGTGCACCTCTGGAGACAATCCTAGTTGCAGAGCTGACCACAGCATACAGAGAACAGGAAGCCAGCCACCCTGCCTTAGAGAGACCCTCCCTAAGACCCTTTAGCCTCGAAGTCAGTGTTTATCGACGCCACTTGCCAATGCTTTAAAAAGATTTTTCCTTTCCCTTCAAAAGCCATTACTATTTCCTTTTAGCCCTGCAATAGCTGGGTCATCCCATAATTAACATACTTTTTTTTTCCCAAAGTCATTGATATTTCAGATAACATTTGACCGAAAGGGTGGTGAAGGAGCTGTAGTTAGAGGAAGAGAATAAGCAGAACCCACGAGCATTGCTGTTCTAATTGAGTAGAATAGAGACGTGGGTGACGAGGCCCTTTCCCAGAGCAAAGCCTATCTGTCAATCACACACAGGAGAATAAGTCCTGCAGCCAGAGTGGAAAGAACAAGACTAAAGTCGTGAACACCATTTTTAGACTCCAAATGGTATTAGCATAAAAGCAAGTGCATTTTATTTTTAAGTTCACTTAGAGGGAATTTAGAAGGCACCATTCAAAACTACATGAGAAGCCAGCAGGATTTAAAAAATGGTCTATAAATTGAAACTTGAAAGAAAGACTGGGGACAAATCTGGATGCCTGAAACCCCTTTCCAAAACTGTCAGGATTTCTACAAGATCCTGAATTAAACCACGGATGCCATTAAAGTACGGGTGTCTGTAGTCACTATATTAGTATTTAAAATGTATGACCCTCATCTATTTTTATCTAACCTCACCAGTCTGAAGTAATGGGAATATTCGTGCTTCCTATTTTAAAATCTTTACAACGATTGTCTTGTCCATCTCAGGGTTTTTTTTTTTTTTTTTTTAGTGGTCTTGTTGAAAAGAAACGTGTCTGTGCGTGTATGCACACAGAGTGCTAACAAAATGCTAAACCAGAGTGCTAACAAAATGCCCTCTGTAATAACCGAATCAATGTACCGAGACAGAATGTCTTGGTTCTATCATTTGCAGACTATATGCTTCATAGTCTTTCCTTTATTCTTAAGCTTTCGCTTCAAAGTCAGCCAAGGAAATGATGAAGAATTATTTCCTACATCACAAGATAATTTTAAAAATGTCTTTTCTATACACATCCCCATTCCTTATTCACCGTGCAATATTCAATTCTGCCTCTGCTGGACTGGGACATGTTTAGACATTTATTGGAAAGCTGCCTGGAGGGAGAGACATAAAGCAAGACTTTAACCTTGATCCACTAACAGAAAAGTCATTACCAGCTTCACTGAAGGGAAATCTTTGTCTCTGTTTTCCCCCTTTACTCATCCTTGAGATTCTTCTTTTATTTATTTATTCTCTATACTCCTCTGTTCTTTTCCTGATCATCAGTTTGGGAGCCATAGCTTTTATGGGGGGAAAATAATATCAATTCTAAATATGTTTATTGAGCATTTGCTCTACGCTAAGCATTGTGCTAACGGCTGTGGATACAGAAATGGACAAGTCCAATTCTTTCCTCTTTCCTTCCCTGCTTTCACCATTTAATCCCTTAGTGAGTCCTGTTCAGTGTAATTCCAAAATATTTCAATTGTGTCTGCTTTTCTCCATTGTCTTCTGCTACCATGTAAATATTGGCCAACATCACCTTTTGCCTGAAGCACAGTTCCATAACTGTTTTTGTGTTTTTACTCTTGTCCCTTTGCAACTCGTCTTCCTCACAGAACTCTGAATGATCCTCTTGACATACAAATCATGTTACACTTGTGCTTAACTTCCTTCAGTGTCTTGCTATCAACTTTGGAATAAAATGTCGACATGTGGCCCTTGCAGGATCCTGCTGCATCTGACTCCTGACCCCTCTTCCACTTCACCATGAATATCTTTCCCTCACTCACTTCATTTCTCATCTCATCTCATCTCATCTTATCTCATCACTGCACAGCTCTCCTTTCAGCTGCTATTTCACACCACAGGCAAATCTCTCTAGAACATTCTTCTTCATAGGCCTTACTTACATGGGTCTCCTTCTTATCCTTGGGTCTCAGGCTAAATGTCCCTCTTTAGAGAGGCCTTCTCAGACTGACCATCCGAAGTTGCTCATCCCTTGTTTGTTTGTTTTTGTTCCTCTTCTTTATAACATGAAACCCATTTGGAAAGATTATATTAGTTTGTTTTCTTATTTATTGTTGGTCTTCACTACTAGAATATAGATTTGACAAGGGCAGGGATTCCTTCTTGCTTATCTCTGTGCTACACCCAGGACTTAGAAGAGTACTCGTTATATAATAGGTACTCAAAAATGTTTCTTGAAGGAATAAATACAGACATCCTTAGTGCCCTCAAAATCTTGAGCTTCCCATAGGGCTGAAAGGCCAGAGATAAGCCTAGAGGATTGAAAAGCATACCATAGGAGAACATGGCTATGCTTTGTTGCTCAAAAAGTTCTTATTAAATGAAGAAAACATTTAATTTTTAATACATTCTATAGAATTTTTAAATGGATATTCAAAGGTGATATCTTGTCTGGTCTATATAATAATCAAAATGTTTTGTTGTTTTTGTTGTTCTGCATCATATTGTTGAATGATGATTCACCTTAAGGACGATGGCAGAGGCAGGTGCATTTCAATTGCTAGAGAAGTCTCAGGCTGTGGTCCAAACTCTAGCAACACCAGAAGCTTCCAGAACTAAAAATCATAAGTTTCCCAATTGTCTAAATGGTTAGAGACAAAGGTGGGCAGAGAGCTCTAGAGATATGAGACTGAATCCAGATTACAGATATAGAGTGTGTTGTGAGTCAGCCCATATATGGTAAAAAGTGAGATGGGCTGGTGCCATTACAAATATAGTTCAGGCCACATAAAAAAAATCAGAGAAAGAGGAACTTCCTCCAGAAAGGAAGATAGTTTCATAAAAGATGAAAGTGATGAAGCTGCTCGAAGTGAAGTTCTTTCTTCATCATCTGTACATCCTCAGACAATTTTTGCTCAGCTGATCTACTATATGACTTACAAATGTGTTAGAAAGACTTCTCTGCAAACGTGGGAGTAATTTCTTTACCTATAAAACACTGAAGCTCAGAGACTTTTAAAAAATGTTCTCAAGATTCCTAGTAACTGGCAGATCTTGAACTCAAAAAGTTCAACATCTCTGCTTTGACTTTCAATCCGGTGCTATTGTCAAGGCTGGATAGAAAACAGGACTTGAATTTCTTCAGATGCACATATTGATTTTGACAATCCCCTCGAGCACTTGGTTATGTAATATTCACCCAATCTGAGCAGATTAGAAGTGTGTTTAGAGTACCTCGATGGAATATTTTAATTTCTGTAGATGAAAGGTGTTTTCTGAATACATTGTATACTTACTACATTAAGCCATGCAGTGGAATAAAGAAGATACGAATGCACTGGGCTGGAAATGGGAAAAGACTAATTTTAGGCATTTTCCTCATTCTGTTGAAACAGGCTGAAGAGTCTTTTTGGCAGGAGGCTTATGTTTAACCAATGTTACTGAATATAGAATAATCATGGGTGGGGAGTACGTTTTCCTTAATTGAGTATGTTTTCTTGTGATAAATGTAGATCTCACTCTTCTCACTAGTCAAAGCAAAAGTTTGCAAGTTGTCTGAGGTTGTGAAAGTTTAGGAGGCAAGATTTGGTGCCCATACAGAGACAAGACGCACCAAGCCTAAGTCCCTACAAGGAGGTTAAAATAGCACTGACGGATTGAATTATTTCCGTTCCGTTCACTAGTGGCATCCTCCCTCGCCTCCTGAACATCTCTCATCACCCTCCATTAGATCAAGTCCAAGGGCATAATCCCCAGGAGGCTACATTCAGTGCTTCTTTTACCACTGGATCCCTTTTGCTACCTGCCTCACCATAGATCTAGCCACATGGAGGCTAGGCACTTTGACCAAATGTGAAAGCTGTGCGAATGGTTGAATCCTCTTTTAGGAAGATTCAATTGTCTTTACTCTGATGAGATTAGTCCACGAACCAAAGAAGAAGAGGTTGCCCTTTCTCCTTCACCCATCCCTACTGCTCTATAACAAGACAGTAAGGGGGCCAGGATGCCCAAGCGGGCAGTATCCCCATATCAGCATCTAACATCTCCAGCGCCAGCCCAGCTTCCAGAGATCAAAAGGGCAGAGGGCCTTTGAACATTGAGCTGCAGATTCTCAGCTTGCAATTGGGCTGACCTTGCCCATTCATAAATGGTGTATTAGTTTCCTAGGGCCAGTATAACAAATGACAACCAACGGGATGGCTTAAACAATGAAAATGTATTCTCTCACAGTTCAGGAGGCAAGAAAATCAAGGTGTCTGCAAAGTTGGTTCCTTCTCGGGATCTCAGGAGAAGGATCTGTTCCATGCCTCTTCCCTGGCTTCTGATGGTTGCTGGTAATTTGTGACATTCTTTGGCTTGTGGCACCATAATTCCAATCTCTGCCTCCATTGTCACATGGCATTCTCCCTGTGTGTCTTATTATTATGTACTCCTCTCTGTGTGTCCCTCTGTGTCTCTGTGTGCCACTTCTCATGAAGACACCAATGATTGGATTAGGGAGCACTCTAATTCAGTAGGACCTCATTTTAACTAATGACATCTGCAAAGACCCTACTTCCAAATTAGCTTCTGGGTGGACATACATTTGGGGAGGCATTATGCAACCCACTATTTCAATACTGATAGGAAAAAAAAAAAAGTTGCCTGAATTCACCATTAATTTTGCCCAACCAGCCATTGGATGGCTTGACATAGTAAACGCCTGTCGGGTAATTTCAGGGCTGCCAACAAAGTGTCTTTCCTCCTATATATATCGACCTACAATTTCTAGCCTCACATTTTATCCTTGGACCAAGCTTCTTTGGATATAAAATTGCTCCCTGACTGGGTTACACATTAAGGTGTCGTTCCTCACACACAAATACCCACACAAAAACTTAGTTTGAATTAGTGTAATTCATTTAAAATTTTTCATACGGAGTCATGCAGCCCTGTGAGGACTCTAACACAACTGGCTTTCATATTGAATGAAGATCTAATTGCTTGTAAGGTTCCAGACTGTTAGTATCCTACTGAAGAATTCAATCATTCCAGTGGCCCAGGGAAAAGAAAAATGCCTAGCTACTCAAAATGTGGCCCATAGACCCACCGCATCAGAACCTGCTAGAAATGCAGGAGCTCCCAGAGATATGCTCAAGTCTACCGAATCGGGATCTGCATGTTACCTTGATCCCCAGGGACTCTCATATGCACCTTAGAGTTGAAAAATGGTGCTCTAGCAAAGCACTTATAAAGTTGGACTGAGAACAGGTATGAAGGGATGTTGGGATATGCTTAGCGCCTAGGCTATTGGATATTATCCTAAGACCAGATGAGGTGGCAAAGCCGGAAGAAGGCACCTGGGAAGTCTTGAGATAGAACAGAGAAAGAGGGCAATGGGCAATAATAACTACCGTGGGCAGGACACGAGTCTGGGTGCTTTGGCATAGATTGTCTATTTTAATGTTTCCACCAACCCAAGGGTACTGTCATTATCTTGATCACTGTTTTGTAGATGAGACACTGAGACAGAGAGGCCTAGAGATTTACTATCTGACTCCAGAACCACCTTCACATCTCTGCTCTCCTGCCTATCAGAGAGCAGGTATGGAAGACCAAATCCATTGGCAAATTGATTAATACTTGATTCATAGTTAAAATTGTTTTTCAGCCCATCTTATTTTGAAGACATGAATCATTCTGGCATCGATACATTTCCTTTATTTTAATCAAGTCAGTCAGTTGTGCATGGAACTTGCCTCGGGTCCCAGATCCCGGCTGGTTCATAGGGACCTCAGACCTGGAACGTCTTCCATAACCTGTTAACACCTGGAAAGCAGGAACCAGTCCTAAGCTGTGTGTCTTCCCTCTCACAGGTCTGCCTCCATGGTACATGCCTGGGGAGAGGTGACTAATGCTCTGTTTTTCCAATTTTGTCCTCTCCTAGATCAATGGAATGATTTATTCTTACTTGGCGAAGCGGTATTTGTGTGTTACATACAAGCAGTAAGATTTTTAGACAGATGTGGAATCCAACTGGCTGATGTGATCCTCAAATGGCCCCAATAATTTACAACAATTGTTTTCAATTTGGTAAGATCTAAATTGCATTGGGATGAAATCCCTTTTTTTTTTTTTCCAGCTTTTTTTTGTGTTCTGGGCGGGGCGGGGGGGGGGGGATCACCATTGATGTTTTTGATTTGTTTACACTTAGCTCCTAAAAATACTGCCCTCAGGATGGCTGTTTGTTTGCCATGTCAAGAATGTTTTATTTGGTTTTCTTTTAGAAAAAAATCCACATATATCCAATTTTCAGCTGACTGGAGTGCCCCAAAGATATTTGTAAATTTCAAAACTGTTTCTCCCTAAATACTTTCATAACCTAAGTGGGGCTCAGAAGGAGAGATAGAATGGGGAATCTCATGAGAAGGTACAGAAATCAGAAAATAAAGTGAACTTGAGAAACTCATGATTTCTATGAAAATATTCATACTTTCTAAAGATTGACTTTAGGTTGATGTAATTATGTTTCATTTCAGTAATAGTTTTTACTCCCAGCATATTAAGTATGGATATGCTTACCAACTTACAGACATTAACAATCGTGCTTGGATACGATATCTTATACTTTATAATCATGATTTTGGAGCTGAAATAGGCCAGCTATTATGACCTTCTTTCACAGATAGGGTAACTGAGCTCCAGGAAGAATATATGAGTTCCCCTTGATTATACAGCAACTGTACAGCAAATTCAGAAGTAGAAGCTTCCTCTCATGTCCTTGTTTTTGTCACCCTGGTTGTCTTTAGGTTTTCCTAGAGACTTCTTAACTACAGTCAGAGGCTTCCAGTTCTTTTTGCTGTAATCACTTGTTATTATAGAGGAACATTATTGATGTGTTGGTAAGGTGGGGCTGAGGGAAACATCCTGAAGTCCTATGATTAGTTCTCAGACCTTTACTGAGCCTGACTTGGGTATTTCCCTTCTCCAGCTTGGCTAGGGCTGTGGTAAAACCCCAGGGGGTCAAACTCTGGTAAAACAGTTTCCCTTAAGGGCAGGACTTGTTAAGGAGAATGGAGAGCTCTGGAAGGACTTCAAAATCCTACTTCCCCATTCCCTCCGCCCTGCAGAAAGCAGGAGAGGATTGCCTCACCTCCATCTTCACAATGGGAACCTGATGAGACTCCAGGAAGAAAAACGCACAAAAGTGTGGGGAGCCCCCTAAGACTGGGCCTCCTAGGAGTTTTCAATTCTCAAACGTGTTCACACAGAGTCCCCAGCAGTTTGTCAACTACAGTTTAGGTTTTCCTACTCTGGTACCAGTTTCTGCAGAGGCTTCTATTCTTGGTAAGCTGTAATTCTCTGTATTCATCTGTCTGTCTCTTCAGTTTTGGGGACATTGGTTTGCCCTGGGACCTGCATTCTCTGAAGGATCCAACTAAAGTTGTTGGTTTTCATTTTGTTTAGTTTTGTTCTTGTTGTGTGGGAATGATGTCTTTCAAGCTCTTTATGTCTGACCAGAAATCAGATGTGCCCTCAATTGTGTATTCCTGTGTCCTCAGCTTCCCTTATACCTGGAATCTTCCCAAGGAGTCGTTGTGTTCCTAATTCTGAGGATCAATAAAATCAGTGGGGATGAAGAGTCTGAATTGAACAAATTGGGTGAAACACAAGGCAGGGCACAAGCATTGAAACAGCCTCTTTCTTCTTGAGGTGTTCTGTTTCCAAACTGTCCCACTGAGGGAAGCACGGCTCTTTCAAACCCCACTGCTTAAAATGGGCAGTGCTGACACAGAACATCCTATTATGTGCAGGTCAACTGCTTTTACAAATAGGCCAGTTGTTTAGGGCTGCCTCCTGGGAAAGTAATTGAGTTGTTCCATTTTGTAGATATTTGTGTACAAAATGCATTTGCTCTACATTCTCAAGTGTGACATTCACAGATCAATGAATGCCAGTGAAAAGGAAGAAGACAGTGACGCACAGAAATTACAGAAAGAGGATGTGGGTTTTAGGCAAAGCAGTAGAAGAGGAAGCATCACTCAAGTCCCTCAGTTCACCAACAGTCAACTGGGTCTGTACAGAAAAAGAAAGAAAAAAGGGAGATAGAAGGGCAGAAAAAATAATTTTTTATCCTGTTCAGTTTTATTTTGGAATCTAAAAGAATGAAAATGAAAGCAGTGCATCTTTCTGTAAAGCAGTCCTTCTTAAACTTTAATATGCTTCTGAATCATGTGGGAATCTTATTAAAATGCAGATTCTGGTTTAATGGATCTGGCACAGGGCCCAGGATTCTGCATTTCTAACATGCTTCCAGATGATGATGATGGCACTGGTGTTTGGACCACACTTTGAGGGGCAGGAGTATAATATGCCTTCCAATGGGACATTTCTCAGCTCCCCCTGTATGCTCACTTCTGGAAACAACAGTAACCACCACCACCACCACCACCCACCTTGTTCCCTGAATCCAGCATTTTTAGCTCAGGACGATCTCTTCTCTTGGACAGCTGCTGGCCTCTTCTTCATGTTTCTAAGCCTTCCATTTCCTTCTAAGCCTCATTCAAATCTCTGTCCTCCATGAGGACCTTGTGATCAATGGCTCCTTGAGTTCCTGTAGCTTGGTTTGTACTTATCCTTTTTGCAAGCATATGTTGTTATTGACCTTTTAAATCTACTCATCTCCTAAGCCTCTTGAGTACAGAATACATATGAGGTCGGACAATTTAAGTGCTACATGCCTCATTGCTTAATATCACTATGGTCACCTTCAAGGTACTCCCCTTGGGAAGTTGTGCACTGATGCCAGCACCTAGTCCACCCTTCAAAGCAATTTTGGAACTCTTTTTCTGGAATGGCTATTGTCAGAGATGTCATCATATTACCCTTGATGTCCTGAATGTCATCAAAACATCTTCCTTTCAATATTTCCTTTATCTTCGGGTAAAGAAAGAAGTCATTGGAGGCCAGGTCAGGTGAGTTGGGCGGGTGTTCCAATACAGTTATTTGTTGACTGGCTAAAAACTCCCTCACAGACAGTACCTTGTGAGCTGCATTGTCGTGATGCATTGTCGTGTTGCATTGTCGTGATGCAAGAGCCATGAATCGGTGGCAAAAAGGTCAGGTCTTCTAAGTGTTTCACACAGCCTTTTCAGTATTTCCAAGTAGTAAACTTGGTTAACTGTTTGTTCAGTTGGTACAAATTCGTAATGAATAATACTTCTGATTTAAAAAAAAAGGTTAGCAACATCGTTGCAACAAGTTCACAAACTTAATTGTCTGATCTCTTATTTTGTCACTTTTAAATCCCCCAGACCTAAGATAGAGTCCTGATCATTAGGAGATTGTCCAATATAGTGAAAACAGCCCAGGGAGACATGAGTTCAAATCCCAGCTCCACCACTCAACAGCTGTTGGAGCCTAGAAAGAGTGTTGCTCCTTGATTCCTGGTGGTGGTGGTGATGGTGGAGGTGGTGTGTGTAGAATGTTTATACCTCACAGGATTGTTGAGAGAATGAAGAAAGTAAAGTTAACTACATGTCAGGTTAAGTACCTGGCAGAGTTAACATTCCATACATTTAAATCCCTTCACCTCCAAACACTTTCCTTTCTCTTTAATATAGGTTGTGATGGTACATCTTCTCTCTGATACCCTAAGCTTGAAAAATATTAATACCATGCCACATTGAAGAATCTTAAGAGATTTTCTTCCATCTTAGTTATAGGGCCCGTGGATACCCAGGAAGATAGACCCCTACTTCATAAGAAAGGCTGCTCGAACTCACAGCTCAAAATAGCAACACGGTCCATATGATTTTCTGATCTGATCAGAAACAAAGTGATTTTAGCCAATGTTATCAGATCAAATGAAAGCTGTTTTCTTGTTGTTGTTGTTGTTGCTTGGTGTTTTTTTTTTTTTTAAATCAATTTTCCACTTTCCTCCCAGTATTTGTGTTTGTTTTTTTTGTTGTTGCTGTTGTTTTGTTTTTTTTTTAACAGGACTTTATTGGGGAACAGTGTGTACTTCCAGGACATTTTTCCAAGTCAAGTTGTTGTCCTTTCAGTCTTAGTTGTGGAGAGTGCCATTCAGCTTCAAGTTGTTGTCCTTTCAGTCTTAGTTGTGGAGGGCGCAGCTCAGCTCCAGGTCCAGTTGCCGTTGCTAGTTGCAGGGGGCGCAGCCCACCATCCCTTGCGGGAGTCGAACCGGCAACCTTGTGGTTGAGAGGACGCGCTTCAACCAACTGAGCCCTCCGGGAGGCAGCTCAGCTCAAGGTGCCGTGTTCAATCTTAGTTGCAGGGGGCACTGCCCACCATCCCTTGCGGGACTCGAGGAGTTGAACTGGCAACCTTGTGGTTGAGAGCCCACTGGCCCATGTGGGAATCGAACCGGCAGCCTTTGGAGTTAGGAGCACGGAGCTCCAACCGCCTGAGCCACCGGGCCGGCCCCGTATTTGTGTTTTCAATTGGAGTTCTCTGATCTGTGTGGTTGCTGTCAGTGAATCCAGTGTGCTGTGAGGTTGGAGTTCACACTGCGGGATGGTGTGTCTTATGTTAGGTGAATTCCTAGCCACGTTAGGAAGAGTGACCTGCAAAAGCAAAATGAACTTGCTGCTGCATGGTCTCATCAGTGAGGTATGGGGATGTGGATTAGTACAGGAAAGTCCATTTGGAGTGAGCTACGCCAGAAAGCCAGGCCCACCAGGTTGGAAAGGAGATACCAGATCAATCTCCTGGCAGAACAGAGGTGAAGTACATATGAGATGAAGGGACAAACTTAGGCATGGCAATCCAAGTATAGAGATTTAAATGTCATCTCCTCACTTCTTAGCTGGGTGACTGGTGGCAAGTTTCTCAACTGCTTGAGCTTAGTCTATACAAATGGGAATAACATCGCACTGCCTGCCTCATAAATTAGACAGTTAAATGAAGCCATGCATCTAAGGCATGTAAAGTGCCCAATAGCCCAGTAAATATTAGTTCCCTTCTAAAAGCTTCACAGAGTCGTGGCACTTGGGAATATTGTAGGGGCAGGCAGTTTGGAGGAACTCATTGTCCTATGTTCCTCTGATTTGGTGAATATCAAAGTGGGACAACACCTGAGAATGGGTACCTGGGAGCAAGGCAGACGGAATAGATCCACTTTTTGATTCCTGAACAGGTGGTGTTATTATCATCACCTTCTTCTTCCTCCTCTCCTCTTTTCTCCCCCCTCTTCCTCGTCTTTTTCTTCCTCTTCTTCAAATTTGATTTAAAGGCAGGATAGATCACTTGTAATTGAAATAAATGACTTATCCATAGTAAATACTTAAAACTTGCTTACAAATTGAATTGAATTCTGTCAAACCTTAGCTTCCTCTGTAATATAGTAATTCTACTTGGTCTTTATGAACAAACTCTCATATGCTAGGCTTTCTTCAGAGTTTGATGATTTCTTTTGGGATCATTTAAATTCGACTCTGAACTCCTGGCTCCTACAAAGCAAAAAAAAAGTGTATCCTTGGTTATTTTTACAATAAAGCAAGAACATACAGAAATTGTAGGGAATAAATACGGCTATTCAACTCCTTTCAATGACAAGGAACAAAAAGGGTGCATGTAACCACTCAAGAGGGGCTTGGCAGAAATTAAGGGAAGAATGAGGTTTTTTTCACGTTGTTTCCTTATATTAAATTTACTGCTGGAACAAATCATTTAGGTGATCTACAAATATGCAATTAAAAATCATTATTGGTGTTGCATTATACTACAATACACCCTTGTCGCAACAAATTTCAACAATATACCCCATTAGTATTTCCTTATTGATTTCTTCTGCTGATGTAAATTGTTCTTGGGCAAGCCCAGAGAGTTTTCTTTAGATAAGAATTCATTCAAAATTACATTGTACCTACTAGCAAGCAAAGTCTTCTCAGGCTGCAGGTCCCACAGCTGTCATGGATGGACGCAATATCACCACAGTGGACACTATGCCCTTATTCAGGGGGAATCCACTTCATGGCAGCAGAGTTTCTAACTGAGTGCTAGGGATGAAGAAATGAGGAGGTGGGATCAGATAGTATGCAAGCTTGAGGCAGATTACAGGTCCTCTAGCAAAGTTAAAAATGTTTTCTTGTGTGTATGTCTCTCAAGGTCTTGGGGATTAGCCTCCAGTGCATTTCTACAAAAGGGAACTGTTAAGAAACAAAATAAAGTGGAGAAGGGTTGGGATTAAAGGGGATTTTATTCAATGTTAAGCCCTAAGAAAACATCATCCGTGCAAGTGAATTTGCAAGAGCCCAGTAGATTCTTGGATGAAAGGAAATATGCATAGATAGAGGTGGCTGGTAAATGGAAGCATTAACAGTGCTGAGATAGATGATGACTGATTAAAAGGAAGCAGCCACACATCCACTCATTTCTCTGAAAATCAGCAGCTGTCGGCTTCCAGACACCTTCCCTACATATGCTCTTACTCAAATGATAAGAAGTGAAAAGAGCTCTGGCCAGGACTATTTTGGGTTCCAAGCTATCCATGTTGCTATGAGATCTGAGACTAGTGGTTAGCTTGGTGCAGGATGTCATCCAGCAGCTGATCATGAAACCTATAAAAGTACAGTTCACTTCTCAGAAATCAGCTCTGCATGTGGGCTGCTGGAGAAGGTGATCGCATTGTTCTGTGTCTTGGGGTTTCCCCACCCGCAGCCCAAGTGAACTAAAGGGATTAGGGGCCTTGGTCCTGTAAGGTTTTTTTTTTTTCTTTTTTCTTTTCTTTTCTTTTTTTTTTTTTTAAGTCATCGTGTTAACATGCACACAATCTCTCCGGGTGTTCCTTGAAGTGCCACTCATTCAAGTGTGGCCCAGCACTTCGTGCGGATCATTTTGAAATTACACCAAAAATTCAATTTTTGTTTCTTACCAACCTTTAGGTCAATAGACATTCTTTCAAAGCATGATATAGCAAAGTCAGGAGAATCAGTGAAGAGTGTCCACAAAAGTGTATGAGTTACATGTGGCTCGAGACTTTACTGTGGCAGAGAAACTCCTGCCCACAAAGAAGAAATGGCCAAAGAAATTAGGGTTGGGAAAGTGCTATGAGTCTCCATGTCAAGAAAGAATGTGTTGGTGTTTTGTCTTTTTTTTTTTTAACTTTTCAAAAATAAATAATAATTTTCTAAAAGCACCAGTACCAGCTTATCATATATCCCTAGTATTAGCAGTTGTGTCTTGTGTGCTCTAGGCCAAAAAAAAATTTACACTGACAGGTGAGTCTTACTCACTTTCCTTGTGTGTCAAGTAAACTGGATTAACCTTATTAGGTCACAGAAGAGCCCCAAGGGTGCAGTAATTCTTCCTTTTAGATTAAAAATGCAAGATCAAATAGAATATACTACAAATTTGTAGATATAAATATAAGAATCTTCTCTTGAAACCAAAACACCCTACAGCTATGAAAAAGATGACATCTTTATAGCATTTTATTAATTTTAGTAGAAAATATGATCAATATGTATCAGCTGGGTGAGGTGGTAGTAGAAAAAGCTAATGTGGCCATAGGCTACATAAATAGATGTATAGCAGTTAAAAATAAAGGAGTTATAGTTTTGCTGCTCTCTGTCCTGGTCAGAGAATACTAGAATCTTATATTCTGGTAAGAGTGCCGCACTTTTCAAAGGGCTGTAGAAACACTGAATCACAATCTGAGTGGCCGGGATAGAAAAGGGATGCTAAATGAGGCCACCTTAAAATATCGAAGGATGAGGATATATCTCTGTGAGGACAAGGGGAAGAACGAGGACCAATACACCACATATTAACAACTAACATCTGTTGGGAATTTATTACATGTTAGGCACAAGTCAAGCAATACATAGATTATCTTATGGGGAAACAGACTCTGGGAAATGAAGTTGATGGAGTTAGGGGACAAATGTTAGGTAAAAGTTAGAAAATGTAGAAGGAGGAGGGGTGGGAGGGGGGGCCATAGTGCCTGCAGAAAAAGCTCATAAATATTAATAGCTTTGATTAACTGCCTCCAGCCACGTATCTGTTTTTGCAAAACCAGATGACAAGAGGTGGTCTGGAGCAAGATAAGGATCTGAGTCAACAGACCTCCATCCATCTTAGGAGGTCACACCCTCCCGTGGAAGAGTGTGCACCACCTTTTCCCTGCTAAATAAATATGTGACTTCCTCACCCCCTCTTTCTCCTTCCTCCTCTCTCTCTCCCTCTCCCGCGCCCTCTCCCTCCCACCTTGGCTAGGCCCGTGCTTTTCCCTGAGAATGTATCACTAATAAACCATGCTTGCATACTCTTCGCTTACTGACTTTTGATTCTTCACTGCTTGGGCAAGAAGAGCCGAGACTCCCGTAACACAAACCCAAGCAGTCTGGCTCCAGAGCCCACGTTCCTAAGTACTGTGCTATCTTGCCAGTGTAGTAACATACACTTCAACTATATGAAAGAAGAACTCTTACTGTCTGGGATGTTTAAAGATGATATGTTACCTTACCCAAAAAAGTAGTGAGTTCCCTGTTACTAGAAGAATTGTGGGGAAGCCCTATAAACACTTGGAGGCTAAGGCAAAGAGCATATATACGGCCATATGTTTCAGCTGTGTGTGCCAGTCTCCTCTGCAGTAGGTGTGGCCAGTGGCTGAGTTCTGGCTGATGAAATGTGAATGGTGGAAGACGTCACATCCAGGCTGAACTTTATCTCTGTATGTGATTGCCACCTTCTCGCCCCATCTGCTGACTGAAAGGGTTATCTTGAGACCTTGGTTATTTTATCTAGAGGGAAACAGAACCACAAGATGGAAGAAACCTGGATTGCTGAATGACACAGCCTCCTCCTGCTAATCTACATCAGAATAAAACATAAGTGAGAAATAAACTGCCTCGTGATAAAGCCAATGAAATGTCCAGGTTGTTTGTTACAGCAGTTACTCTGCTTTAATACAGAGAGTATACTGTGGGGAGAATTTAAGTACTTGATAAGTGGTTGACCTACTTATCTTGTAAAGTCTACTCAAACTTGACAATCTTTGATTTTATAATAAAAAAAGCAAAGTGGACTTTGAGAATATCCCAGTAAAGAAACACATGATCCAAGGATTTATACATTCCTGGACCAAAAAAAATCAAAACTCTGAAATAAACAAATTCTTGACTTACAGGTATCTGAGCAGCTAGGCTGAGAACCAGAAAATTAAAAAGTATAAAAATATGAACAAGAATAAATAATAGGTTTGATCTTCCTAAGTCACTCCAAGCAGTGAGTTTGGAAAGTCATTTCCTCATTGAATCATAACCAAGCATACCTTAATATCATCACGCCAGGCAATTTGCGAGAAACAAAGTTATGTAAACCCCACGCTCTGCATTGGAAGAGTTCATAATATAGGTCAGAGATCTTCAAAATTTTGAGGGCATAAAAATGATCTGAGAAGTTGTTTAAAATGAGGATTTCTGGCCCTACTTCCAGAGACGCTAATTCAGAGGTGTGAGGAAAGTACCACAAATCAACATCTACTATAATGCCTATCACATAGTATATACTCAGTAAACAGCTTTGATAAATCAATGACTGACTTTAAGCAATATGTCCAGATGTTCTAATGCAGAAAGCCCATGAGCCACCTCCTCAGGAAAAGTTGAGCATCTGGTGAAAATCTGAATCCGGGATCAATTAAATAAGATGATTTGGCTCTGTAGTGCAAAATGTTCTGGGGAGGAAAAAAAAAACAACATCAACACCACTTCTTTATGAAGTTGACACTTGTTTCCTTTTAAAGAAGCTGAATTTAGCCTAAAAGTAAGTAAGAAAAATTCTGGAACCAGAAGAGAAATAGAGACATATCCAGGAATTTTAAGCAGAATGAGGTCATAGGAAGCAGTTGTTTTCCTGCCTATTTTTTTTTTTTTTTAAGCAGGAAAATTCCACCCAAGAAACAGACCAGTTGATCTTGCACCTGTGCTCCTACGTCTGGCACTTATGTGGGTCAAGTCGGGGAGAACAGCCCCCAGGCCCTGGAAATAGACAACCCACCCTGTCACTGGGACACACAGAGCACACAGACATTCTTATCATGAGACGTTCTCATCCAGCATTCTTCTGGGGGCAGATTTCATGCCGTTTAGGAGCATACCAGACTGACGAAATTACACAGGGCAGTCTGACCAAACTGCCCTTCCTTTCATAAATCGATCTCCCCGTCCCAGATCCAAGAGGCACCCCCTTGGGTGTTTGTGTAAGTTTATCTAAATGTGTTTTGCTTTCAGAGGATTGAAGAGAGCAGCCTGTGGATTCAGATGGCATGGGCTCAACACTGGTAGTTTTCTTAGCTGTGTGCCTTAGGGCCAGTTACGCAACCTCTCTGTGCTTCAATTTATTCCTCTGTAAGTTGAAGATGCTAGTAATGCCTACTACAGGGTTCTTGGGAGGAATAAATGAGATAATTCCTGTAAAGTACAGTGCCCGCACACAGTAAATGCTAGAGAAAGGGTGAATCGTGGCTAGATGCCAGCTGTGAGGAATTCTAGTTTCTTCTCTGGCTAGCCCACCACTGGGGGACAATTCTGACTTCCAGGCAGCAGGTGCCTGGCTGTGGCTGGTTTGGGGCTGATTCTGGACCACTGCTGTACAATGTGGGGACTGCGCGTTCCATCAAGCTCTCCACAGGTAAGCGCACATGGGCTCTTCGCGGCCCTCAGCCACCTCATTGTTGGCCTGCGTTACAAGACTAGGTACTCACTGTCGCCGGTTTCCATAGAGGAAACTGCTGTTAGTTGCCTTGGTGACAGACACATAGAGAAGCATCATTTTTCAGATTAATTCATAAACTCATTCTTAACCTTTAAGTCACAATTCTTGATCTGAGTCTCAGATTATAAATTTTAATTATCTTTGTTCTATAATGTCCATATCAGTCCCACCATGTGTGATATGGAAAACTAAGGTACAAATGATATCATTGAAAGAGGACCTGCAATTTATTTTTTTGCCAAACATTTACATATGTTTCTTATTACTTTCAAACACCCAGTGAAATATTGTTACATATGTTTTGCAGATGAGGAAATTAATATTCAAATGCATTAAGTGTCTTGTCCTAGGTCTCACAGCTAGAAAGTTGAGAAATGGGGTTTGAAGTAAAGCTCTCCTACTCCACAGCTCATGCTTTCTTCATTACACTGGGGATGAAAACAGGTACAAACTTGGTTTCATATATTTCAAATGTTTATCAAATACCTGTTTTCTACTAAGACCTTATACTCACTAAGTAAGACCACCTAAAGCATGCTGGTTACTTGTCCTTTGGCCTTTATCTGTGAGATTTTACTCTCCTTTGGTAAAGTTTCATTGTTATTAAAAAGAATGACTTGATTATAATTGGAACAATCCTACAGATCTTGTTTAACAATAGGACCAATGTCAGAAAGCAACGTCTAACCATTAACGTAAAAAGTCTTTGTGGCAAACATAAGCAATGATCCAATTAAGTAGGAAAGGCATTTTTATAAATTGATGTTATTTCTACATAGACATGTTTTCAATGGATACTTATAGAGTTGAAATTTATATTGACTGTCAGGTAGTTTCTCTAGGTAGTATGTGGGATCTATCTACTGACATATTGCTATTACCGTTCAACTGGTCGACATGAGTTGAAATAGAACCGTCTTCACTTTTCTTGTATGAACTCAGTAAATTTTCATACAAAGTTCAGTTTATTAGTTATTTTTTAATTCTTTGGTAGAGTTAATAATATTCTTCAACACTTTGCCTTCATAAATGAATAACCGGATTGTGATTGCTAACTCTTTTTTTCCTCCCTTAGCCTATTAAAAGAGTCACAGTTGAAAATTAGCATGGCTGGGCAGGAACAATGAATGACATACATTTGACTAGGAAAATGGAAAACAATTCAATGTGATTCAAAACCCCACATATTTATTGAACACTGGTATTGTCCCCTGTTGGAAATAAAAAAGCAATGTATGTTCTCTTTCTGGGTCTCAAACATTTAGGATCTAGTTGAAGGAATTGGACTTATACAAGGCCTGGCAATTAAGTTTGTGAACTTGTTGCAACGATATCAGAGGGATTATTCATTATGAATTTGTACCAACTGGACAAACAGTTAACCAAGGTTACTATTTGGCAGTGCTGAAAAGGCTGTGTGAAAAAGTTAGATGACCTGAATTTTTCACCAACAATTCATGGCTCTTGCATCACAACAATGCACCGGCTCACACGGCACTGTCTGTGAGGGAGTTTTCAGCCAGTAAACAAATAACTGTATCAGAACACCTGCCCTAGTCACCTGATCTGGCCTCCAATGACTTTTTTCTCTACCCGAAGATAAAGGAAATATTGAAAGGAAGACACTTCGATGACATTCAGGACATCAAGGGTAATATGATGACAACTCTGACAACAGACATTCCAGAAAAAAAGTTCCAAAATTGCTTTGAAGGGTGGACTAGGAGTTGGCATTGGTGCATAGCTTCCCAAGGGGAGTACTTCGAAGGTGACCGTAGTGATATTCAGCAATTAGTTATGTAGCACTTTTTCCAGGATGAATTTGCGAACTTAATTGTCAGACCTCATATGTAAAACACAATTGGACAACAATGTGAGTTAGAATATCTGAGCCAAAGTCTTTGGCACAGACATTTGATAATATGAGAAATCAGGAAAAGGAGAAATTACTGTGGGCTGGGAACATGACATGGGGAATGGACATGAGACTGGAGAAAGAGTAAGATTCAGAAAGATGAATGAGAGAGAGAGAGAGAGAGAGAGAGAGAGAGAGAGAGAGAGAGAGAGAGAGAAAACAGGTTCCCAGGAGGAAGGAGAAAGGAGAGGGGCAGGTAAGCAGTGGATAGGGAAAGCGATAAAAGGAGAGATGGCCATTCCTAATAGGCCATGTTGACCAAAATGCACTTTTGCCCTCAGTGGTACATCCGGAAACTCAGGTTTGGCAGCTCAGGCTTACATGACAGTAAATATATGTTTGGGGTGGGGGTCAGAGGGAGGCAAGTAAACACTTACTTCAGTCTTTTTGAAGAGAAATCTAGTCCACACTGTGAAATCTTTGTCAAAGCCCTGGTTTCAAAATACTTGCTCTACTTGTCCACACGACATGAAGGAGCATTTCTTTCTGCCCCAACTCTCTGACCCTTACATCAACCAGTTCTCCATTGCAACTACTCTTACGCTCTCTTTAGTACCATGTGTTTCTTGTCTTTAAATAAACCTCCTGGGTGATATTCTTACAAAGATATTCACGCAATTCAGGGTCTACTTCTTTGTGAACTCACCAGGAAAGGCATTTCTAGGAGACCGTGAATCTAAATGGACTTTCTCTCTCTCCCCAGCTCGCGCTGGCTCCTGACTGCAGCCACTCTTCACTATTACAAAATATGTGAAGAACACAGACAAAAGGCTTTATTGCCTTAATGGTCACTAAAATTTTCAAGGTATTTGCATTAGTAGTCTAGGGAGGTTTAACTTGCTTCCTAGATACCTTCATATGTTTTATATGAGTTCTATTAAGATAAATTCCCTCTTGTGTTCAGAAAGTCTTATACACCACAGACTAATTTGGGAAATTATTGTGCCTGCTCTGGCTAAAAATGAGGGCAGGGTACTGGTTATTTCAGGAAAGTCACTAAAAGAGTAATAATACTATTGATGGTAATAACAGACTGTTAATTATTAGATATGTATTTTATTTGGCGGGTATAAAAATTATCTGGGAACTTGTTAAAAATGAGGATCCTGGATCCACCTCCAGAGACACTGATTCAGAAGGTGTGGGCCACACGATACATTCCTTCGTAGGTACCTCCTAGACTTCAAGACGTAAATGTGAGGGAATTATCGCTGCACCTACAGCATACAATTGTTGGGTGACTTAAATGACAGTTTACATGTAAAAAAACCAGTAAACTTTACCTACTTCACACAAAACACAGTAAACTTTAGTTATTAAGATTCTTGCTGTTCAAAATTTAAATGAAAGAGCACTTAGCTAAGAACACCAAAAATAGTAGACTATTTTGCCGGATTAAAACCTTCTGGCTTGTCCCTTCTCCTGCCCTCACTAACAGTTTATGTAAAGTTTAATGTTCCTAAACTAATGTCCTCGTATTAATTTTTCATTTTGGGATGACCTCAATTCAATAGTAATTGTATTCTAAACATTGGTTGCACTTTTAGTTGAGTGAGTTGTACCAATTTTGGTCAATTTTTATTTTAACTGTGATTCAGCTTAAAGGAAAAGAAAGCAATATATTTTCTCTCCGCTGTTAATCAAGTCAGTGGAAAGTGGACTTTATGAACAAAATCCTAATTTATAAATGCTCTCATTGTTTTCCTTATTAAGGACAGAGGAATATGACTATCTTGTAGCAAAGAATTAGCATGGGTTGAAACATTATTACAAATATCTTCAGGTGATAGAATGCCATAGATTTCACCTAGATGACTTTTTTTTAGTGAATTATTTAATCTCATTTTAAAACTTTTGGAAAACATTCTCCAGTTATGAAGTTTATAAATGATTTGATGGTGTTGCCACAGATTCTCACCAACATACAGGATTATAACTATAGCTTAATGTTTTTCCATAAACTATCATTAAAAGAAGACCTGTCCAGACAAAGGCAAGCACACATTTATAAGCATTGCACATCTTGGAATATTTGCGGCCTCCAACGAAAAAAAATCATTAACTACTTATCTCTCAGGACCAAGGACCTGGCGTTCCTGAAATCACCACCACACTTCACACTTATCTCCATGTAGAAACAGGTGGCCACTGTTGAATTCTCGTGAGAATGACACCTCCGAAATGTCTCAGCTTCACAACTCCTATTAGAGTCCTTAGAGAATTTTCTCACATAGCACCAAATAATAATTTTAGGAAGTGATATTCCTAAAGTGAATTGATTTCTACAATTGAAAAGGAAAACAATTACAAAGAATGAGAAAAGGTGAGGCTAGGGCTAAGGAAAAACAAGGGACGGTATAACATTCTATAAAGATGGTCCAGAAATTCCGGCAAATGCAGGAAGAAATAAATGATTTGCATTTGAACCACACTATTTGCCCTAGCCCATATAATGATGACTTTTATGCAGATTTCCGAGCAGAATTATTTATGAATCAGATGGTGGTGTTTTCAGTATTTGGCATATGAGCTAGGAAGACCAACAATCCCGGTGTACCTGGGACTGAGGAAATTCCAGGGATGTGGGACATTCAGTGTTTAAGCCAAGGAAGTCCCAGACAAACCCACATGAGCCTGCCCAACTAGGAGGCTGCTAAACGCTTTGCGAGGCTCTCAAACAAATTGCTCTGCTGCTCAAAGGAACTTCCCTACTCAGGTTGGGCAAAAGCTAAATTGCGACAAGAGTGAATGCTTCGTGATGTTTCTTCAGTTCCCTTCTTTGGCATCTGTTCCTTCTTTTCAGTAGCACTATTTGTTGAGAGACCCAACGTTCTTTTCCTTCCCTAGAGCTGTTCAAGATGATTTTTCTTTAGCTGTTTTCCAAACCACTTGTATTACGTCAAAGTAAAACAGCCCTGTGTCACAATTGCTTGCAATCTTGTTTTCTGCTGTGTGAAGATAGGATCAGCAACTTTTTCTAATGTGTGGCTAGATAAGAAGCATCCTGTCCCAGGTAACAAAATATTACATGGAAAAAAGTTACCTTTAAGGTAGTTCTCAAGAAGAAAACGTTTTAGTAGTGTGATAGAGGTGATGGAAAGGAGAGAATGTTTGGTAAGACAGGACTTTCACCATCCCCAGAACAACTGTCTACCTGTTACCTGCATACTTTACATAGTATTGCACCACCAGGAGTACACAGTGGATGGATATACAGATAAACGGCAAGCATCACAATGGTCAGATTCATAAAAAAGGTACGCATCAAACTTTTGTGAGAGTCTCCAGCTTTCTTCCATTCCAAATATGTGTCAATTATAAATGGATCTCAAAATCATAATTGCCAAGAAAGTCTATGTCTGTGAATATTTCAACGTCTCTTATGAAATGTGTTCTCATCATCATCCACGTTATTCTATGTATAGTATTCTGCACAAATTAGGCACTCAATAATTATTGATTGGTCAATGAAGGGTCATTACCTAATGCACCATGATTGTTTATGCAAAGGGCCCATGGGCCTATGGGAATCAATGTAATCCAGTGTGCGATCCTATCCTATCCTTCCTTTCTTTTTCTTTCTTTCCTTCTTTCTTTCCTTCCTTCCTTCCTTCCTTCCTTCCTTCCTTCCTTCTTCCTTCCTTCCTTCCTTCCTTCCTTCCTTCCTTCCTTCCTTCCTTCCTTCCTTCCTTCCTTCCTTCCTTTCTCTCTCTCTCTCTCTCTCTCTTTCTTTCTTTCTTTCTTTTTTTTTTTTTTAATTTATTTTTAATTTATTGGGGTGACAATTGTTAGTAGAATTACATAGATTTCAGTTGTGCAATTCTGTATCACATCATCCATAAATCACACTGTGTGTTCACCACCCAGAATCAGCTCCCCTTCCATCACCATACATTTGATCCCCCTCACCCTCACCCCCCACCCCCCACCCCCCTTCCGCTCTGGTAACCACCAAATTACGTTCCTCAGATTAATTTTCAAACCCCGTGGCCATCCTGTGGTCACCGACTGCCCTCCAATCCCCTCACCCTCCCCCCCCCCCCCCCACCCCTCCCGCCCATCTAGCAACCCTCAGTTTTTCCTCATTGTCTCCCAAACTGTTTCTGATTAGTTCATTCACTTATTCTTTTCTTTAGAATCCGCAAATAAGTGAGATCATATGGTACTTATCTTTCTCTGTCTGACTTATTTCACTTAACATAATGTTCTCTAGATCCATCCATGTTGTTGCAAATGGTAAGATTTCTTTCTTCTTTATGGCTGCATAATACTCCATTGTATAAATGTACCACAGTTTCTTAATCCAGTCATCTACCGATGGGCATTTTGGTTGTTTCCATGTCTTAGCTATTGTGTATAGTGCTGCAATAAACATAGGAGTGCATAGAGATTTTTGAATTGAAGTTCTGGATTTCTCCGGATAGATACCTAGGAGTGGAATTACTGGATCATAAGGTAGTTCCATTTTCAGATTTTTGAGATACCTCCATACTGTTTTCCATAGCGGCTGCACCAGTCTGCAATCCCACCAACAGTGCACAAGCGTTCCCTTTTCTCCACATCCGCGCCAGCACTTGTTGTTTGTTGATTTATTGATGATAGCCATTCTGACTGGGGTGAGGTGGTATCTCATTGTGGTTTTTATTTGCATTTCTCTGATGGTTAGTGAGGTTGAGCATTTCTTCATATGTCTGTTTGCCATCAGTATGTCCTTTTCAGAAAAATGTCTCTTCAAGTCCTCTGCCCATTTTTTAATTGGATCGTTTGTTTTTTTGGAGTTGGGTTGAGTAAGTTTTCCATAGATTTGTGATATTAATCCCTTATCAGATATATCATTGGCAAATATCTTTTCCCATTCAGTAGGATCCCTTCTTGTTTTATTGATGGTTTCCTTTGCTGTGAAAAAACTTTTTAGTTTGATATAATCCCACATGTTTATTTTTTCTCTTAGTTCCCTCGCGCGAGGGTGTATATCAGTAAAAATCTTACTCCGGGTAATGTCTGAGAAGTTTCTTCCTATATTTTCTTCTAGGTATTTTATGGTTTCAGATCTTACATTTAAGTCTTTAAGCCATTTTGAATTTATTTTTGTATATGGTGTAAGGAGGTGGTCCAACTTCATTTTTTTGCATGTGTCTGTCTAGGTTTCCCAGCACCATTTATTGAATAGACTGTCATTACTCCATCGTACATTCTTGCTTCCATTGTCATAGATTAAATGGCCATATAGGCGTGGATTTATTTCTGGACTCTCTATTCTGTTCCATTGATCTATGTGTCTGTTTTTATGCCAGTACCATGCTGTTTTGATTACTGTAGCCTTGTAGTATAATTTGAAGTCAGGTATTGTTATACCTCCCACTTTGTTCTTATTTCTCAAGATTGCCTTTGCTATTCGGGGTCTTTTATGGTCCCATATAAATTTTAGGATTATATGTTCTATTTCTGTGAAAAACGACGTTGGCAGTTTGATAGGAATTGCATTGAATATGTATATTGCCTTAGGCAGTATGGACATTTTAACTATATTAATTCTTCCTATCCATGAACATGATATGTGTTTCCATCTATTTATATCTTCCTTCATTCCTTTCTTCAGTGTCTTATAATTTTCTGAGTATAGATCTTTTACTTCTTTGGTTAAATTTATTCCCAGGTATTTTATAGTCTTTGGAGCGATTGTAAATGGGATTGTTTTTTTAATTTCTCCTTCTGATGTTTTATTATTGGTATATACAAATGCAACTGATTTCTGAATATTAATTTTGTATCCTGCCATTTTACTAAATTCATCTATCAGCTCTAATAGCTTCTTGGTGGAGTCTTTAGGGTTCTCTATATATAGTATCATATCATCTGCATACAATGATAACTTTACTTCCTCCTTACCAATCTGGATGCCTTTTATTTCTTTTTCTTGTCTGATTGCTGTGGCAAGAACTTCCAGAACTATGTTGAATAGAAGCGGAGATAGTGGGCATCCTTGCCTTGTTCCTGATCTTAGGGGGAATGGTTTTAGCTTTTCCCCATTGAGTATGATGTTAGCTGTGGGTTTGTCATATATGGCCTTTATTATGTTGAGATAAGATCCCTCTATTCCCACTTTCTTAAGGGTTTTTATCATAAATGGCTGTTGGATTTTATCGAATGCTTTTTCTGCATCTATTGATATGATCATGTGATTTTTATTTTTCATTTTGTTAATGTGGTGTATCACATTAATAGATTTGCGGATGTTGAACCACCCCTGCATACCAGGGATGAATCCCACTTGATCGTGGTGAATGATCTTTTTAATGTATTGCTGAATTCTGTTTGCTAATATTTTGTTGAGGATTTTTGCATCTATGTTTATTAAAGATATCGGCCTGTAGTTTTCTTTTTTTGTGGTGTCTTTGTCTGATTTTGGGATCAGGGTGATAGTGGCTTCGTAAAAAGTGTTTGGGAGTCTTCCCTCCTTCTGGATTTTTTGGAAGAGCTTGAGGAGAATTGGTGATAATTCTTTTTTGAACGCTTTGTAAAATTCACCTGTAAAGCCATCTGGTCCAGGGCTTTTGTTTGTTGGGAGACTGTTGATTACTGATTCAATTTCCGTGGTGGTAATCAGTCTATTCAGGTTTTCTGTTTCTTCTTGAGTTAGCCTTGGAAGGTTGTACGCCTCTAGAAAATTGTCCATTTCTTCCAAATTGTCAAATTTGTTGGCATATAGTTGCTCATAGTAACTTCTTAAAACTCTTTGTATTTCTGCAGTGTCCGTTGTCACTTCTCCTCTTTCGTTTCTGATTTTATTAATTTGGGTCCTCTCTCTCTTTTTTTAATGAGTCTGGCTAAAGGTTTGTCGATTTTGTTTATCTTCTCTAAGAACCAACTCTTGGATTCATTGATCTTTTGTATTGTTTTTCTGGTTTCTATTTCATTTATTTCTGCTCTGATCTTTATTATCTCCTTCCTTGTGTTCCCTTTGGGCTTATTTGCTGTTCTTTTTCCAAATCCCTTAAATGTGAAGATAAACTGTTGATTAGTGATGTTTCTTGTTTCTTTAGGTAGGCCTGCAAAGCTATGAATTTCCCTCTTAGGACTGCTTTCGCGGCATCCCATAGATTTTGGGTCGTCGTGTTTTCATTTTCATTTATCTCGAGATATCTTTTGATTTCTTCCTTGATCTCCTGCTTGACCCATTCATTATTTAGTAATGTTATTCAGCCTCCATGAATTGGTGTGTCTTCCCGTTTTTTTCCTGTAGTTCATTTCTAATTTCATAGCATTGTGATCAGAGAAGACAATTGGTATGATTTCAATTTTCTTAAATTTATCAAGACTTGTTTTGTGGCCTAACATATGATCTATCTTGGAAAATGTTCCATGTGCGCTTGAGAAGAAGGTGTATTTTGCAGCATTGGGGTGAAATGTTCTGAAAATATCGATTAAATCCAAGTGGTCCAATGTATCATTTAAGGCTGTTGTTTCCATATTGATTTTCTGTCTGGAAGACCTGTCCCTTGTGGTCAGAGGTGTGTTGAAGTCCCCGACTATAATAGTGTTACTGTTGATCTCTGCCTTTATGTCAGTCAGTACCTGTTTTATATATTTAGGTGCTCCTATGTTGGGTGCATAGATGTTTACTAGGGTTATGTCCTCTTGTCGGATCGATCCCTTTATTATTATATAGTGCCCATCTTTATCTTTTAGTATGTTCTTCATTTTAAAGTCTATTTTGTCAGAAATAAGTATTGCAACTCCAGCTTTTTTCTCGTTTCCATTTGCATGAAATATCTTACTCCAACCCTTCACTTTCAGCCTGTGTGTGTCTTTTGTTCTGAGGTGAGTCTCTTGTATACAGCATATACAAGGGTCTTGCTGTCTTATCCAGTCAGCCACCCTATGTCTTTTGATTGGAGCATTTAATCCATTTACATTTAAAGTGATTATTGATAGGTACATAGATATTGCCATTTTTAAATTTGTAGTTAGGTTGTTTAGATCTTTCTTCTATTTACAGAAGTCCTTTTAGTATTTCTTGCAATGCTGGCTTGGTGGTAATAAATTCCTTTAGCTTATTTTTTTCTGGAAAGCTCTTTATCTCTCCATCAACTTTAAATGATAGCCTTGCTGGATAAAGCAATCTAGGTTGTAGGCCTTTGTTTTCCATCACTTTAAGTATCTCCTGCCACTCCCTCCTGGCCTTCAATGTTTCTGTAGAAAAATCATTTGATAGTCTTATGGGAGTTCCCTTGTATGTAACCCTCCGTCTTTCTCTTGCTGCTTTTAGGATTCTCTCTTTGTCTTTAAGCTTTGCCATTTTAACTATAATGTGTCTTGGTGTGGACCTGTTTGGGTTAATCCTGGTTGGAACTCTCTGCACTTCCTGGACTTGTATGTTGGTTTCCTTCATCAGGTTGGGGAAGTTTTCAGACATTATTACTTCAAATATGTTCTCAATCCCTTGCTTGCTCTCTTCACCTTCTGGTATTCCTATGATGCGCATGTTGTTGCGCTTGATGTTATCCCAGAGGTCTCTTAGGCCATCTTCATTGTTTTTTATTCTTTTTTCTTTTTGTTGTTCCGTTTGGGTGATCTCTGCTACCTTGTCTTCTAAGTCGCTGATTCGATCCTCTGCTTCATCTAGCCTGCTGGTAATTCCTTCAAGTGAGTTCTTAATTTCGGTAATTGTGTTCTTTAGTTCCAACTGGTTTTTCGTTATGATTTCTACATCCTTCTTTATGTTTTCTCTAAGCTCGTTTGTTATGATTTCTACATCCTTCTTTATGTCTTCTCTAAGCTCCTTAAACATTCTTATCACCAGTGTTCTGAACTCTGTCTCTGAGAGGTTGGTTACGTCTGCTTCATTTGGTTCCAGTTGTGGAAGCTTCTTCTGTTCTTTTATTTGGGACGTGTATCTTTGTTTCCCCATTCTGGCTGACTGTGTTTATTTTGATATATTAGGTAGATCCCCTAGAGTTCTTAGTTCTTGCCAGGTTATCTTATGTAGTATGTGTCCTTTATATTTGACTCGCACCACGTCGTCCTCCTCTGCGTGTGCTCCAAAGGTGAGTCTTGTGTTGTGTACACTGTCCCGTTCAAGAAGATCTTTAATTGCTTCCCGCTAATGAGCAGGTGGGGTCAACTCCTGGGCTGACCTGCCGTGAGACTTGGCTCTGCCCCCCGCAGGGCACTCTGCTGCGTGAGGGTTGACCACCCCAATGTGATTTGGCCTCTATGGGCTCCAGAGCCTGCCGAGAACCCCCTCTAAGTGTGTGACCTGCAGGTCAAACCCGGCTGCACTCCGATTTGGTCTGGAGTTGGCCCCCGGATATGCCGAGTCCCGTGCCACCCAAGCTGGGCACTGGCAGGGAAGTCCCAGAACAAGGCAAATCACCAAGCACAGCAGCAACGACAACAGCAAAGAAAAATATCAAATACGTTCACATGCAAAACCACCTGATAACCCCACTCGACAGAGGCAAAGATATCAAAGATATAAAGACAAAGCAAAACAAGACAAAACAAAGCAATACAAAAAGCAGCGACAGTCTCGGCCTAAGCCCACCAAGCAATGTCCAGGTTGTTCTCTGCTGTACCAAGGAGCCCCCTGCTTATTGCGCAGGCAGAGCCGGTCACCTGGTGCCCAGAGTGACTTTGGGACTGCAGACTTAAAAGCGTGGGCCTGAGGGGTCTGGGTGATAGTTTTTACAATGTCAGTGCAGTTTCTGCCCTTGCCTGCACAAATGCACACTGAGAGTGGCACCACCAGATACGTGACCAAAACTCTTGAGTCTTAAGGCACCTCTTCAGTGTGTGTGTGTGAGTGCGGGCGGGAGATTTCTGATCTGCTGAAAGCCCAGAGCTGCGCCTGCCTCACTGCTGATCTCCGGGTGTGTCTCGGCAGCTGCACCCACCCCACCCTAGGCAATCCAGGAAGGGTGGGGGCTGGAGATGGAGGGGTCTTCACTCTCCCAGCCCAGCCGTGCGTCGCCCTCTTCCCGCAGGCCAGAAAAGGTGGTGGCTGGGGGTGGAGGCGTCTCTTCTCTCCTAGCACAGCCAAAATCACGCACACTGCCCAGTCTGCCTGGGTCAGGGCTGCCCGTCAGGCTTCCCAAAGCGTGAGCGTTAGATACCACTCCTCGGTTCAGGGGCCGGTTTAAGTCTCTGGAAGGGCGGGGTAAGATTGGAAGAGCGGGGCGGGGGAGGGGCCCAGGTATGGAGACTGCGCCCCCCGACCGCCGCAGGGCGCGCCGCCTTCCCGGCGGGAGAAATCAGCCGTGGGAGCAGGGAAAGAGCCCACCCCCGGTCTCTGCGCTCTCCGCTCCCGTGCGTGCCTGGCACAGCGGGGCTCCACCGCGGTTTCCAGACCCAGTCTCTGGAAGGGCGGGGTAGGATTGGTAGAGCAGGGCGGGGGGGGGGGGGGCCCAGGTATGGAGACTGGGCCCCCCGTCCGCCGCAGGGTGCGCCGCCTTCCCGGCGGGAGAAATCAGCCGTGGGAGCAGGGAAAGAGCCTACCCCCGGTCTCTGCGCTCTCCGCTCCGCCTGGGATCCCGTGCGTGCCCGGCTCCGTGGTTTTCGGTCCTCGCCCCCGCCAGCTGAGGCTCCGCTGGGGGCTGGGCTCTCCCGCCGCTGCCGGCCGGGCGCTCCCACGCCGCTCCTCTTTTTCCTTTCCTTGCTCCGTCCAGTTAGCGTCCCTTCAAGAATTTCTTAGCTTCAAGTAATCCACGAATCTCCCCACTATATTGTGTGGTGAGCGAAAATTTCTTTGATGGGTTATAGTTCCCGTTTGCAACAAGATCCGGAGGAGAACTCAGAAAGTGCGCCCTGCTGCCGCCATTCCTATGACGTCACTCAGATCTACCATATTCAGTCAGAAGCCATCAATTCTGTTCCTCTTTGTATCCCAGACAGGAACACCCAAAATGTCGACTGGCCAAAAATAACTCTCCAGAAAATCCACCAAAAGAATTATTTATTTGGGAAAAGAAAATGAAACGAGGTCACACCAGGAGTGTGTGAATGCACACTTGCTGGCCGGTATTCCAACAGGCTGCCCACATGCAAATCTCTTTCTTTCTTTCTTTCCCTCCTTCCTTCTTTCCTTCCTTCCTTCCTTCCTTCCTTCCTTCCTTCCTTCCTTCCTTCCTTCCTTCTCTTTCTTTCTTTCTTTCTCTCTCTCTTCTTTCCTCCCTCCCTTCCTTCTTTCCTCCCTCGCTTCTTCTTTCCTCCCTCCCTCCCTTCCTTCCTTCCTTTCTTTCTTGAGAAAGAAATAGTGGCTTATCTTGGGTTCCTTGTAGAGGGATGGGATAATGAAAAGAAGTATGATAGTAGCATAAATATAGGAGCATAGGACATGAAAGAATGAGAGAGAAAAGACAACATAAAATCAGAGGCAAGCAAATCAAACCTATTAAAACCTGAGAATTGTTTTTGTACTAAAATGCACATTCATTTAATGAAAAAGATTGTCAACAGTAAGGCTTCTCTATTCTTGGAAGCAAAATATTCACCGCCATGGCCAAACTGCCTTAGAAGATGAATAGTAGAGTCAAAC
This sequence comes from Rhinolophus ferrumequinum, assembly GCF_004115265.2. Classification (NCBI taxonomy): domain Eukaryota; kingdom Metazoa; phylum Chordata; class Mammalia; order Chiroptera; family Rhinolophidae; genus Rhinolophus; species Rhinolophus ferrumequinum. The sequence goes on from NC_046293.1 coordinate 83,786,791, forward strand.
CTAAAGCACCTGAAATTTAAAACAAAAGCCATTTACATTTCATTTAAGAGAAGAAAACAGATGGGCCAGATAATCATTTCAAAATATAGTTTACAAAGAGAGAAACAAATCTGAAACCCAAAGTCAAATGAGTTTGAAATAATAAGCAAAGCAATAAAAAGAAATAAACAGGTATAGAAGCTACACCATCTCCCTCAGTCTACGTAATTCTAGAACTTCTCTTTTTCCCCAGCTTCTTCTCACATCCAGGGAAGGGACATGCTGAACACTCCAAGGATTATGACTTCCCCAGATGGCACCAAATTCATAAATCACAAACTCCGGGAGAATGTCGAAATCTTAGTTAACAGCCAAACTTCTCCTTGGTCTCCAACATGGACTTTAAAACAAAACTGAAAGTTTGCTTGAGAATATCTGCATATCTATTAGTCTGAACCATATTACATTACAGTTTTTATAGGTAAAATAAAAAAAATTAGTGAATATTGGCAATTTCAAATGGTTGAACCTAATACATTATAATTTTGATGATAGAAATATTAAGATCTTAAACATATGCAGCCAAATATAAAATTAAGTATATCCCTACCTCTGTACTTAAATCAAAGATAGTTTCCTTTGGTCACTGATTATTCTGACACAAGGTATGGAGTCAAGTTCAGGAACCCAAAAGGACCAGGTCTGGATTGCTTCTCCACCTCTCACTTGGTCTGCTGTCTTGGTCAGTTACCTGGTTCTGAGTTGTCATGTGAAATATCTGTTGTGGTTCCACTTTCACTGGTTGGGATGCTTTCCATCTTTGGAGCTTCACCAGCTTTATTCATATGCTTTATATACTGTTTCTAGTTCCTAATTTAGTATGTTTGTTGTTATTACTACTGTTGCTTTCCCACATTTCACGTCTTTCTTCTACTCTCTCTCAGCTCTGCATTTCTGACATTTTTCTCCTGTGCTGCCATCATCTTGTAAATGCTGCCTGAGCACGTCTTGTCTTTTTCTCCTTGGCATAGTTCCTTTGTAGCTCTCATGTACACAGCGGTGGCTCTTTATTTTCCTCCTGAAATACCATAGCTTGGGAGGTATGCTAAAAGCTTGCTAAACTTTTTAGCAAGGCCACTGAGAAGAGAATTTCTCCAATAAGGGAAACAATGTCCCTAGTTCTATTTCATAGTTTCTAAGAACATGATCCAAAGGACGCACTGTCTCAGCACTTTTAGCTGAAGTTCAAATTCAGGCTGATCTGAGGTAATCAAACTGAACTGAGTGCTGATTAAAACCTTTGGGTAGCTATAAATCAAGCAGACAGACCATCTACAAGTCTTTACTGTCAATTATATAGAGAAGTGAAGGCTCACTAATCAGTTGGTCTATATGTTACATTTTAGATCAATTCTAGTTCAAAATTCAGTGTTTTGATTAAACATATATGGAGACAGGTATGTAAATGGGGCTATTGTCCTGCTCCTTGGGAGCGGAGTATCAACCGGGACAAACCCAGGTTACCAGCCTGTGGCGTCAGGGGTTCAACAAGAATATTTTATGGCAAACCTCTCTCAAAATCTGTCAAAAATTGTGAAATTTTTTTTCCAATGTCCATTTCTTTATGACGGATGACATTTGACGGACAAAATTGGGGTGAGCAGGATTACATAAATATTTTTGAACACTGACCTTCTTTTCTCCTAGGTGGTGGGGCCCCACGTTCAGGACCATGGGAAGCTCTGGTCTAGCCAACACGGGAACACACTGCCTGTAGAGAATCTGAAAACAACAGTTATCCAGTCTGTTATCATTATCACCATTCATCACATTTCTAAATAATATCCATGGTAAAACACTCCTCCCTGAAAAGAATATTTTCTTAGTCTACATTCTAAATAATTGTTGTAGTAACCACTGAGTTGTATAATACATGTATACGTTTCAAACTAGCACAGTTTTATTACCTATCCTTTAATAAACATTAAATCTGACATGGAAATTATTTTGGAACATGTCCAGGTACGTAGTCAGCCTCCAGCTCACACAAACCCAGGTGAGTGCTTGTAAACGCACGCTCCTAGTCTGTGTGGTGCTCTGGGACCATGTAGTCCTGCTTTAAAATCACACATTCAACAGCAATGAGAATAACACAGGAACTGTGAAGGCAAAGGAACTGAATTGCTTCAATTCTATCACGGTTTGGGACAGAATCTTGGGATCTTTATTTGTGTGAACTGCACGTTGTAGTATTTTTGTTTTTTATGCACAAATTTTTAATCCATGAAGTATTTTTTGAAGCTTAAACAGGATCATTAAAAGTATAATTTTTCTTCTTTTTAAAATTGGTGTTTATTTGAAAACTAAAGAACAAATTAAGAAAAAAAATAATTATTACTGATTATTACAGGATTATTACCGAAAATAAATTTGTGGAATGGGAGAGGAGGGTGGTGAAATGTTCCAGTCTGGGTGTCAAACTCACTAGTTCACCACCACATCCAGGGACTGTTTAAGATGGAGCCGGGAGCTCACCTTCATTTTCACCCTTCTAGGAGCTTCTGTGACAGGTGGCAGGGCTCAGACCACAGGAGACCCGGGAGAGTTTCTCCATTCTGAGCACAGACACCCAGGCTCTACTGACACATAAAGGAGAACTCCCTTTGGTTTTTATTAGCACAGCTTTCAGAAGCCACAGTGGAAAGACTACGAGGTAAATCTCTGATTTTTAAAAAATATTATCTATATTATTGGACATTGTAAGCCCCCAGACTTTAAATGATGCAGAGGAAAGTGAGGTTGGCTGTTCCCACTTAGATATCTGAAAGACAAAGAGTCAGCAGAGTGCTATGAGAAGAGCGAAGGTTTGGGCCTCTGAGGGCCAGGTTCCCTATGGTCGGCCCACTGCTGCTCTGCTGGCAGCAAGTATGAGCATCCAACCTCTCCACGGCTGTTTCTCATCTCTAAGTTATTCTTACCTCATAGGGTTGCTGGGAAGATGCAATGAAACAAGGTGAATAAAAAGCAGTGCCTGGCACCATGACGCAGTCCGCTGCACACAGGCAAGAAAGACAAGCTGTTTAGAATGCTCTCTTTTTTCTAAAGATGATGAAAGGCAGAAGGTAGGTGTGAAGAACCCAGGAGGACTGACTCAGGAAGGGCGCGCCCGCAGGTCCTGATCTGCCTGGAACAGTCCTAATTGAGGCGGGCTGTCCCCTGTGATTATCAATATTCCCTCTTTATTCTTAGAAGTGTCCCAGTTTGAATAACATCAGAACTGCTGTGAGGATTAAGTAGTAGAACTTTCCTCCATTTCATCAAGGAGGAAAATAAGCTCAGAAAACATGAATGCTTTATTGATGATCGCATGTAGTAATTAGCAGAAACTCCAGTCTTGTCCTGAAATCTTTTTACTGATCCTATAGCTGCTCAGGGTGGAAAGACAATCCTAATCATCCTAGTTGCTCATATTTTGTTCCAGGCAGTACTAAATTATGTGTAGCTCTGTAGGTTCTCTCTTCAGCTACAGCTGAGTCCTACATAGCCATAACCTTAGAGCCACCATGAAAAATTAAGAGGTGAGAAAGCAAACAGCCCCTACCTAGGATCAGGATTCAGTTGGTGGTTTTGTTTCCTGGTATGATTGTCTCCAAGTATGCAGCCGTGTGCATCCCAAGCTATTGGTTACTTAGATCTTTTTGTTCCATTCTGTTTTGACTGATTTCGTACCTACCAGTCCTGAGGTCTTCCCTTAGTGTCTAATCAGCTGTAAGTGACATAAACTCAGATCAATTTGCAAACGAACGGAGAAGTCAGTCCATGAGTACAAATGATTTCAGAACCATCTGGATTCAAGAACCAGGGAATGTTACAGAACTTGGTTCCCCATTCCTTACCTCTTTAATGTGTTTTTCATTCTATTAGATTCCTTTTCAGACAGGTGCTCCCCCATTGATGTGGCAAATCAGCTTCCGGCAGCCCCAGACTCAAATAATGCCATTTTAGTATTCCCCGAAAGAAGAACTTCTCTCTCCCCATGGGCCAGCCAAAGGCCTGGCATTACATTTCACTGGGCTGATCTGGATCAGGTCCCATCCTGAGGCAGGGCACTCAAATGCTCGGAACTCACCAGTTCTGGTTATTTGGTCATGCCGGGAATATGTTAGTCCCACTCAATCTGAGAAATCACAGAGGAAAAGGGATGTTCCCCAGGGAAAATCAAGGCACCACCGACAGAAAGGGAATGGATACTAAACAGACAAAAGTAGTAACCGGTTTCTTTGCACAGACCTACTCAGATATGTAGTGTTTCTGGTCTCTGTCATGATGTCATAGGGTCCATTGGGCTGGAATTCCTTAGCCCTCAAGCTTACCCTTAAACTTCTGATCCCAGCTCCACCCACACTGATCCATCGTGACCAGCAGCCACTGTGTGAAACAGGAAAACCCTTTAAAAAGCAGAGCTAGAAAGGCTCAGAGGTTCCCCAACCATTTTACTTAAAAAAGAAAGCTACAAAAACACTATGGAATCTGACACAGCATATTGCTCCTTTTTAAGTTCTCCCAATGTAATTACTGGGAAGAGTTCTGAATTCAAAGAATAAAAAATCCTGAGGAAAGAAGAGCAGTTGATTCCATGAGGGCTGAAGAAAGGAGGCCTGGGTGGAAGAAAAGTTGGGGACTCTTTACCCCTTCTTACAAATGACTAATTTTTAAGGTGCGTGTTTATAAATACAGACCAGAGAATATTTTTGTCATTAATTCTGAAGTCAAACTAAGTTTATCTGCATTGAACAGCAAGACAATTGTCAAAGCATCCTATTTCTGAAAACCTTGAAAGAAAAAGCCAGTCTCCTTTCAGAGAATCAATTATTATCAAATTCTTGGAAAAGTAAAAAGATCAAATGTTGCATCAATCACATTGGAATTTTAACAATATTTATACAATGAAAAAGAATTCACAAATATTTGGCTAAATAGTATTTCATTGTCCAGATGTGGAAAATAAAACAACAACACATTTAAAAAAGACAGCCCTTTACGCAGCAAATATTAACTTACTTCTACCCTGAATAGAGTTTTAAAAGAACCTATCTGTGGGGAAGGGCTGGTAATGGCTGAAGACTAAAAAGGAGATGCCCACATTTAAATCTTAAGATGTGCAGAAAGGCCTGTCCCGTGCCTCACGTTGTTAAGTGTCCCATCACCCTTTTATACTGATTCTGTGACCTCCTCAAAGAAGGCCGTCAAATGTCAGTGTATCTGGAAAGCTGATTGCCCAGTCTCTAGCCCTTTACTCAGTTTTATTTTTTCTTCATTGAATTTATGACTTCCTGATGCTATATAACATATTTATTTTTTAATTTGTTCAATCGTCTGTTTCCCTCAGTGGAACAGAATCTCTAAGAGTCAGTTATCTACTCTGTTTACTACTGTAGTTTGGGGACCTCAACAGAGCTTGGCACAGAGCAGGTGTCAACGGCCATCTGTTGAAAGAACTAATTGTAGAATGGACATCTGGAAACAGTATTGATAACCAAATGTAACAATTAAAAAGGATAACACTTCTAATCACTATTTTATTACTTTAATTTTAAATTTAAATAGAGTCTGGTAGAAATTTCTACCAGTTTCTCAACCCCCAAAACTCTGACCTCATGCTGCTGAATATGACTATGAACGCAGGTGTTTTGGGTGAAGAAACAGCTGTTGGTATATGTTTTCCCATTGGTTATCTCATTGTTAGACCATTCTTTAGACACTTTAAAACAAAAGCAAAAAATGAAAAACTTCCAACTTTTAGGCACCATGAAAAAACCTAATTTTCTTGTGAATAGATGGCAAATTATATTTTGGGAGAAACCTTTACAACAGTTCAACCACTAGATCCGTCATTATCTGTTGCTTTATAATCTCATATAAAATAGTAACTAAATAGAGTTTTAATTATTGTTTTCCATTCACTTTACTATTTTTTAGCACATCCCATATAATATAATGCAATGTAATGGAAAGATTAAGAAATCACACTTTTGGGTTAGAAATCTGGATCCACTGTTTGATAGCCATGTATGTTTGGGCAAGTTACCTATCTAAAATCCTGTTTCTTCACCAGGTAATTGTGGAAAATAACAAAAATTACAGCGTCAAACTCATGGGGGAAAATTAAATGATTTAAAACTAATAAACAACAAAAAAAGTCCCTTTAAGAGTCTTTTAAAAGAGGACCTGGTATTGAGTAAGTACTTGCTAGATATTTTTTATTAATATTCTTCTGTTATTTATTCTAAGGTGTTTTATTCCCCAAGAGTTTAAAATTTCAACTTTTTTTGTGTTTGTAACTTGAATGAAATTTACCACAGTCCTCCTACTTAAAAATTCAAGCTCCTGTATTCAAAATATCAACCTTGCAGCAATTAGGTTACATGCAAACCAAATTTACATGAGATATTAAAGACTAAAGTAAAACAAAACAACATTCACCACAAGAAGATGAAATGCATTTAAAACTCTCTCTCTCTCTCTCTCTCTCTCTCTCTCTCTCTCTCTCTCTCTGTATGATATCCTTTTGTTGTCTATATAAACTGGCTGTCATGATTAATAAGACTAAGTTTTCTAAAGAAAATGAGATAATAACAAAAGACCTCTTTATGCTTAACTTTTGTCAGGGGCAAAGAAACAGACAAAACAGCATGAAATGATGAGACCAAGTGATGAAAATTCATTCACAATGATTACTTTCAAGAGTAATTTCTCTCGGGTAATTCATCAGCCTGTTACTATGGCTCTCCAGAGTGATAGTTAATGTAAATGAAGCTACTAAAAAAGGATTATCATGGTAAGAATATACTCAAGCAATAACGCATTAGAAATCTATCCAAAACAATTGACGGGAAATTCCAGAAAAGAAATGTCCTTTCTTTAAAATTTATTTTTTATTTAAGTTAATGGCTACAACACACTTCTTTTCTGACTAATAACCAGCAGGCATTTAAAAATATCCAGGCAGGAAAAAGAAAAACAAACTCATTTGGATGAAGTAGGAACCCACTTAGGTTGTTCAGTATCTGTGTTTGGTCCCAAGACTCAAATTCTGAGCCAGATTCTTTGTGAGATTATGGCAAATGTCTCAAATTATTTTTGCCAACTTTTCTTTACCTTAGAAAAAAATAGTGTTTCATGGATGGGTGTCAAGGAATCTAAAATTCATTAGTTTCAAAAACCTTCCTTGCAGATGCGTGCGGCTCTCTTAAGGTTTCATTGGGGAAAAAACAATAAGTACCACGTACTGTGAAAAATTTTAAAGGACACCATCTTTCACAAACTCATGCAAATAATCTTTGGAATGCCCACGTTGAGTAGCTGTTGTTTTTGCTCCCTAGCTACCTACACTTTGGCAATTGTAGCTAGATTGGTTTTAGAAGAGCTATGATAACCACTCTGCAAGGAAATACTCATTGAGACAACTGGTTTGCTGGGTTAAGTGACGGCTCTATGGGAAGGACTGAAGTGGGGAGCAGTAGGTATGGGAGTAACTGCAAGTTGTGTTTAGAAGAGCACCCAGGGAGTGACATGCAAAAGAAGACTAACTTTAAGGCAGCAGAGGTGGGTAATTCGATGTAGGGCGGAGCCTCTTGTTTGGAATGACAGATGCAGACAAGGGGATGCAAGAGGAATTACACTTTCCGTAGACCAAATTTGCACTTAGGAAGACTGATTAAGAGAAAAGAAGTCATCTTGGCGGAGGCTGATTGGCGTAGAACTCTGAAACCAGTAAACTAGTGAACTAGTAAAGAAATTTCACTAGATCAATCTCATTAATGACAGGTAGAGGCATTGTGAGCCATAATCCAGAAATCACTGGGGTTTAACGTTAGAAGTTATTTTGAGATTATTCCATTTGCAAGGAGAAGGCGCCTGACATTCTTTAAATTCCTTTCAAACAAAAGATTAAACCAATTTATGAGTTGACTCAGAAAAACTTTAGAAGTATTGTAGCCCTAGTCAAACTTTTGTCTAACTGCTTCTTACTTCTTACTCCATGACAGAATGGCATGCGTGAGTTTTTTCAGATGCAATGGAAGAAACCTGCTTCAGCAGAGCTGTGTTATTTATATGTTGAATGGGGAGATGGTCAGTTGCTTTTGTGGAAGGCAACCTCAAGATATCTCCACATGAGTGAGCTTTTCTGTGTTCCCAGTTTCTTCGTCATGCTCCCTCCCCCGTTTTCCATTGTTGGTCATGACCATGTCTCTCCTTCAGCCCTGTGAGGTCCTTTCTCATTTATTAAAATATGCTTTCAGGGAAAATTTTGAAAATGTGTCCAATAAAGCCTGATTGGCTTACCCTCCTAGAGAAAAGGCGAGAAGAAGGAAGCTAACCTGGCGACTTCCAAGCACCAGTGAGCCAGAAACTTATGAATTAATATCGAGAGTTATCACTTATTGATCACCTAGTATGTGCAGGCACTGCCCTGTCATGTGGACAGGGAGAGTGGTGGCCCAGGAGGCGTGGGGCCACCTCTTATGGAGGTGCTGCCTTAACCTATATAATCACATAATTCAAGAGAATCAGGCATTGTCTTTGTTTGGTTGTATCCAGCAGATTGCAACATACAGTAGAAGATCTCAAAGGTCAAATAGAAATATGCTAAACATTTTAGGGTAAGGGATATCAACATCAGAAAAAAATAGAACCAAGTCATAAATATAAGCTAGCAAAACACTGGCAGCATAGCCCGGTAGTTAAGATCCCAGACTCCAAACCAGACTACTGGGTTTAAATCTTGGCCCTGTTGCTCACAAGCTGTGTGGTCTTGGGACATTCCTGGAACTCTTTGTGCCTCAATTTGCTCATCAGTAGAAGAGGGATGATGACGTTATTAGTATCCACCTTATCGGCTTACTAAGAGTGTCAAATGAGTTAATTTTTGTAATGTGCTTAAAACACTGCTCCCTAAGAGTTTGTTAATGAAGAAAGATCTCAAGAACCTATTTATTCCCATCTAAACTGACAGCTCTCAGGCACTGGAAATGTTCAAGCTCAAGTCCTGAAACATAAGCAGATGCCATGAAAGCAAGCATGTTTGTCGCTTTTCTTCAGCCCATTACCTAAATTAATATCTGGTATAGATCATGCTGAAAAAAAATGTTGTTGAACGAATAAATGAACCTACTTGGTAGTCATACCAAAAAGTTTTGTGTGACGCTAAATTTGGAGAAAGTGACCTCTGAGGAATTTTCCACCTTTAGATTTAGTGATTTCTTTAATGAACTAACACATTGGAATGGTACAATATTAATAATATGTCCAGATGATTTGAGACAAAATCTTGTCCATTTTTCTTTTTCTTTTTTTCTTCCCTCCCTCGCTCACTCCCTCCCTCCTTTCTCTCTTTCTTCCTTGCATCTTTCCTTCCTTCCTTCCTTCCTTCCTTCCTTCCTTCCTTCCTTCCTTCCTTCCTTCCTTCCTTCCTTCCTTACTGTGTCTATTAAATGAGTGGGTGTTTTTCTAGTTAAAAGATTACACAGGAACATACAGTAAGCTATCAAGGGGCTCCAGTCACCTCCACATGTGTCTAATCATTATCTTCTTTTATAGTTTCAGATCGCTAGGCTTTTCAATCAGGTCAGGTTGGCATTTCACTGCCCTTTATGTGTGTGACAAGTGAAAACAGGAAAAAAAAAGAAACGGAAGTGAAGAAAATCAGAATCAGCAGAGTGGTTTGAAGGTGCTGTTCAGCCGGTTTCCACTCAGCCTGCCTCATCAAGCCCCCAGTGTTCATCTCTTCACTCATCTCACACCCCACAGGTGGTAAAGGCCTCCAGTTCCTTTCTCAGAGCAGAGTCTCTCGCACATTCTGGTTGTCACCCTCCTCCCTTCCCCGCCCCCTACTTGGACAGCTAGGCAATCAATACCCACAAAGCTGATGGGCCTCACCTGGGAGCTGAGATGAACTCTCCTTCCACAGCTCTCACACTGAGGATGGAAGTCTCTCAGCAACAATACGAAAAGAAAGTAGAGACCTCCCGAAAGCTCTCTCCTAGAATCTGGTTCTCATAATTCCCCTCAAGAAATCAGAATGTGACTGCTCACCTCTCCAAGGAACTGAAACAGTCAGTTCAGCTACTTGGAGCAATTTTAAAAATCCCGACCCCTACAATATTTCATCATTTTGGCTGGAATGATGAAATAACGAAGGAACGATGAAATAACTAACTTGCTGACAGTTGCTTGGAATATCTGTAGACATGGGAAAAAATACTTTTAATCAGGTCAAGTCACTCTGCTTTTGGGATTCTAAATCTACTCATATTCTCAAAGAAAAGTGTTCAATTACAGTGGGGAAAATATGATTATTCTTTTAGATCAATAAGCAACCAAGAGTTCTTTCTTCAAATTTTGACATTTAATCAATCACAAATTGGTTTTGGAAAACTGTTTCCTGTGAAACCATCTCTGCCTGTAGGGTTTTTCTTTCAAAATCTGGGCTGTAGGAGGAAATTCACACCCTGGACTTGCACTGACCATCGATCTTCACCTGTGTCTTCCACCGAACAGAAGCTGTTGCCTCTGTTTTTCCTTCATGTGTCCTAACAGCTGTAAATGTTTATTAAAATAAAACAGAAAGCATCTTTTATTTTCTTTGCCTCTAATTATATGATCCCCTAAATTTGGCTTTAATCAGAAAAGGTTGGTAACACTTATTATCTTTTTTTTGTTGCTGTTGGTTGTCAAATGATCTTTAATTGAAATATTTTCCTATGTAGTTACTAACTACCTGGCCTTCCACTGAATCACTGCTGATGTCATGAGGGTGGCGGCCATCAACTTTGCAGCCCACAGACTGGGAAGTCCCCAGGATCTGTTTCATGGTCCAGAGAGTTCTCTAGCTAAAGATCAGTGCCACAGCTTTGGGCAATGTTGACATCCTCGTCAAAAGTGATATTTCCACTGTGCTTAATTTTTTTTTTCTTCTTTCTGTCTCTTGGCAGTTCTCTGAGGGCAGGGCCGAGGCAGCAGAAGGTACCACCTCAATCTGGGCCTGTCTGTTCTGAATGGTCAGTTTCACCGTAATCCTCAGACCCTTCCAATAACTGGTTGCTTTGGTAATGCCATCACCAATCTCTTTTGGAGACAGATCCAAGGGGCCGATCTTGGGGGTCAGGGCAGACGTGGCACTGACTTCCTCACTGGTGTACCTCAGGTATGCGATCTGGATCTCGTTGGGAGGTGAACTTAAGTGGCACGGTGGAGGCGGCTGGTGTCAGATGAATTCAGATTCTGGATGACCAAATGAAGTTGCACCACGGCCTCCGCCAAGCTGAAAGCAAGATTGGTAAAACTTTTAACATATTAACAATATTTTGTTTATGTGTCAGTATCTTAGCATTAATCAATTAAGACTGAGGTCTTACTGTTTTCTCTGAGAGTCAAAGAAGTTAAGAGATTCTCCCAAGACCAAGCATAGGTAACAGAGGTGGGTTACCTAGTCCAGATCTGTCTTCTGTAATTCCCATGTACTCTATTTATGACACATTATGAATTCAGTAAGAGAGGGATCTTCAGTGATCTAACTCAGGAGTCAGCAAATTTTTTCTGTAAAGGACCAAATAACAGTATTTTAGGTTTTGTGGGCCATGTGGTCTCTGTCACAACTACTCAGCTCTGCTGGGTAGTTAAAAACAACCATGACAAAACATAACTGAACAAGTGTGGCTGTGTTTAAAAACAAAACAAAACTTTACCTACAAAAGCAGGGGGCGGGGCCAGATTTGACCCAGGGGCCATAGCTGGCTGATCTCAGTAAATCTGGTCTTTAAGGACAAAATGTGGACTGTGGTCTGCCTAGCACTAGGAGCAAGACGTTCCCTCAATGGAAAAGGCTAGAGTTACGGAGGTGAAGAGGCTCTCTGGTGTTAATGGTAAGTGGAACAATTAAAGTAGACAATGCCATCATAAGAAGCAGAGAAGCCCAGCGGTTACGGACTGTGGACGGTCTGGGTCATTAGTTTGGGCCCTCTGGCTGTATGGCATCAGATAACCACCACAGACATTCTTGCTGAAACTAGAGGAAAATGAAAGCACACAACAGTCACTGGTTCATAGTAATTTTGAAATCCAGCCAGCCAAACATTGCCAGTTCCTTGTTTTAGGTCTCAGTCCTACTGCCTAGGAAAAATTTCCCCACTGCTCTTGGGTCTCCCTTCCCGTTTCTTGGTTGCTCCTTTTAAATTATCTTTCCTTTTATGTAAAAATGTGCCCTGTATGTGAAGCTGAATAGTTTTATGATTCTGCTTCTTGCCCATGGAAATTCTGGAGTCCAAAGACCATTTTATTTTATACTGTTTCTGTCCCTTTTAGCCCACTCTGGCAAAATATTAATTAATACAATCTTGTCATAACATTTTCTGTCAAAAAAAAAATGTGACTATGTGGTGAAGGATGTTAATAAGACTTGTGGTGATCATTTCAAAATATACACAAATATCTAATCATTATATAGTATACCAGAAACTGCTATTATGTTATATGTCAATTATATCTCAATAAAAAACAAAACAAACCAAAAAACTCTGTGGACTTCCTATCATTCTTATTGGAGTATACTCCATTTGACAAAAACCCCACCTGCAAATCTCTTTGATATAACCCCTTCTCTACCTTAAGATTCCTGTAAAGCTGCTATCTGGGACCATAACTTTAAGATTATTAGAAGCTTCATCGTTTAACTGAGAGAGTCTGTCTGATGTCCTTAAGATCGTTAGAGGAACTTTGTTTCAAAGGGTCTATGAGACATTACGGTATTACCCTAAATCTTTCCAAGGTATTAACAAAGGCTCTTTGGCTTTTTGATTTGATCTTTGGTTCGATACCCCTTCTTAATTTAAGAATCCTCTGCTATATAAAGAGACTGAGACTAAAAAATCATTTTGTATTTAAATGTAGAAAGTATTGGATCTTTAAATATTTTCTTAAAATTTGCTTGAACATTAAACAGTTCCTTTTTTAAACTCATCTCTCCACATACGTGTATGTGATTAAAAGAAGCCATTTGGCATTTTCAACATTCTGGTTAGAATTCTTGGCCAAATCCATCAGTTCATTAAGTACCTTTAGTATTTTCTGTAGGTGATAGTCTTGCTAAAATTTCTGCCACTTCATCATAAGGATCAAGTTTTCCATAACAATCTCCTCACTTTCTTTTCGCCCTACTAATAGGCTCCTGAAGGGCCATCAGGCTTCTCCTAACAGTCTCTTCAAACGCCTCCCAACTTCTGCCCACCACCAAATCACAGATTCAATGGCCCCCACGTTTTAGGTTTGTTATGGCAGCACCCAACTTCCAGCTCTCAGAAACAGTTTCCGTTATCTATTACAATGTGCAAAAACAGTGGCTTAAAATAATGATAACTCTTATTTTGTTCACAGATCTGGGGGTTGACTGGGCATGGGTAGGCAGTTCTCACTCAGGATCCCATGAGGTTGTAGTCAGGCAGTGGCTGGGACTGAAATTATCACGAAGGCTTCATCACCCGCGTCAGATACCATACTCGGAAGACAAACAGCTGGGGCTCGGACTAGGCATGACTTTCTCAATTTGATATCTCCATGTCATCTTTCCATGTGGTAGACACAGCGTAAGTGAACCTTATGTGGGGGCAAAAGCCCCTGGAGAAACTGTCCCAGGAGACACTGGCAAAGGCCACATGGACTTTTCCAACCTAATATCAGTTGTCACCCAGGATGTCCTTTCCAGCATTCTGCTTGTCAAGGCAGCCACAAGGACCTCCTAGGTTTAAGGAGAGAATGTGACATGGACTCCACCTCTTGATTTGTCCCTCTGATCAAGAATTCACAGACATGTTAACTTCAGCTCAAAAATGCTTTAAAGACAATTAAGTTCAGGAGGAAAGGCAGTCCAAACTTCTAATGATGTGATAGGTTTGTGCCAATGATGTAAGGAACATCCCATGTGTGAGTCAGTTGATCTGTGTGGATGGTCAAGAGAAAGAGATGCTAGCCTTTTCCTTCAAGGTTATGATGTCAACCCCTTGAAGATGGAGAGCAAGAGAGCAAATTGGAGGGGATGTAGAGGAAGTGAAGATATCAAGTTCTTAACACATACACACATACATACATACATTCTTTTACGGAAGTTAGACTATGTTATTGAGAAGAAAAAAGGTTGAAATCAGATTTAGGGAAACTCCAAGGTTTATCACTATGTTCTAAGAATAGCAGGCTTGGGGAATGAACTCTATTGGAGGCAGGCAGGAAATTCCCAGCTGCACAGTGATCCATGTCTTCATGCCCCACCCTGCAAATGCAAGTAGGGAGCTTGCTCTCAATTCCTGTGGCCTTTCAGAAAGCTACAGGGCATATTTCTTTACGCATTTTTTTCTGTGCCCTTGATAGCAGCCAACCAGTGACTCAGTTATTATCATAATTTTACATTTATTTATATTTTCTCTGAGGATCTCATACCTTTTGCTCAGGAATAGCCAAATTCTGCATCATAACAAAGATTAGGGAGGCAACACAGTCAAGACAGCTGAATTTTGCTCGTCTATTCCTGGTCCACCTTGTCTCTGAGCCTTGTTTCATTCGTATGTGTATAAGGACTGGTAAACGTTGACATCTACTAAAATTGACTCTTATAAACAATGCTGTATGGATCTTGGATTAAAAAGTGAATAGAAAACATAAAATATCTTTGAACTAATGTCTCTTCCAAGCCCTCTCATGATATTTCCATTGTAGGATTAGGTGGGTGAATTTCTTCTTCCTTTCTTCCTTCCTTCCTTCTTTCCTTCTTTCTACCCTCCTTCCCTCCTTCCTTCCGTCTTTCCTTCCCTCCCTCCCTTTTTTTTTTCTTTCTTTCTTTCTTTTTTTCTTTCTTTCTTTCTTTCTTTCTTTCTTTCTTTCTTTCTTTCTTTCTTTCTTTCTTTCTTTCAAAAGGTCTAAATTTTTTATGTCTAAGGCATCATAAGATCTAGATTAATATCAGAAAAGCAATGCTGTCTGGCACCCACCACTTTTAAAGACATTTTCCTTTCTCTGATTATAAGTATCTGGTCTGTAGCTCTTTGAGAGAGAGTAGTAATCTTCTGCTGTCAGTGGTTGCTTCATATGTTTACAATTTGGCGTCTGCCTCTTGTTGCACTTAGCATGAACCATTTTGCATTGCTGTTTGTTTTTCAGTAGCTTTGTCCTGCTCCTCCATCTATACCACGTCTTCCACAATGTTTGGCATATTTGTAGGTACTCACTAAATATTTGAGAAATGAATTAATTTGTTCTCCCATCACCTTCCAAATGCCTATATACATCCAACCTGAGTTGGAAGTTGGAGATGAAGATGTTTCTAAATTGGGTACAAACACAGAAGCTCTTGTTTCTGCCATTTTGAAAGAGTCATGTGTGCGTTGTCAATCAGATGAGAAAACAGGCTGGCAGATGCTTCAAGTCCAGTCCATTCCACTGGACTCCAGGGAATGTGTTGGCTGCCCTTCATCCCACACAGCTGCAACATGCATGGCCAACTCTGATTCAGTTCCCATCTTTGACCCTTTCTCTCTAATCCACTTATATCAGGTCACTACAAATTTTAAACTCACTCAGTTTCTAGGAAAAGATCTGCTGTCATAATCAGTTCTCAGCTAAGGAGTGAAAGCCATGATATGAAAGTCTAACATCGCATGGCAAACACACTTGGATTAGGCTAGGATTGCTTCAATGTTGGCATTGTGAAGTCCAAGGGCTGTTTTTACATACTTTTCTGTAACAATGACCTGCTGGATTTGGCTTCTTTATGCTACCATCAACTGAAAACTTTCCATTGTTGCGAATCTTTTGTCTTCTAATCAATCTAGCTTCACAGATCTTGTTATTCCTTATTATTATTGAAACTATTAAGCTAAAGTATAAGTGATCATTCAGGGAAATGCTTCAAGGGAGGCAGCTTCTGGAGAGGGTCTCTTTGTATTTCTGTTTCTGATATCTAATCTGCTCTGTTCTCTCTAAATAATTACTGAAATTGTTCTATTGTTCAGGTGACCTCATTTGGGACAGAGATTTTTCTTTTTGCCTTCTTCCACTTTAATTGCTATTTTCAATGACTATGCATACAGTGAGAACTTACGGTAATGATCTTCCCTATACTTGTTATAGCCAGTTGTGAACATTCTGTATTCACAAGAGTGATTTTCACAAGTTATTCAAGTTACCATTTGGAAGTGCAGACCCAATGGAGAGAACGAACAAGACTCCCTGAGTCCTGTTCTTTCCTGCAGTGCAGAGACATTATGGAGTAGTCAATAGAAGCACTTTGCTTTAGATTCAGATGTACCTGGACGCCAATGCTTCCAAGCCAGGCCACTTGGATAAGTAACACCTCTTTATGAGCCTCTGTGCTTACTTCTGTATGAGAGTTGTAACCATCTCATGGGACATTGTCTAGGTAAATGAGCAAATGCTTCTGAAGTATTTGGCACAAAGCCGGGAGCATAATGAGTTTAATCAATAGTATCCATTATTATTAAATTTCAAATAATGTCTGTCTTCTGTGATTCTACTGGGGAAAAGAATTCAAACGCCTCTGGCATACACATAGGGATATCAACTATTTTAATATTTGTTTCCAGGTTCATGGGGTCTCTCCTCGAAGCTTTGCAAATATGGAATAATCCATTTTGGCAGGCTTGCCTCGTCATTTCGGGGTTTCTCCACATCCCAGAACATTTTTGTCTTTACCCACTATAAATACATTTAGGAATTCCTGGCAGGGGCCATGCTGATGAAATGAAATGAGCACAGGCTTTGTAGCCAGAGACCTGAATGACCTTGGGAAATTCATTAACATCTCTGAGCACTCTATGTTATTAGCTGTAAAAGAAGTATAAAACTTTCTCTGAAGGGCGGTCCTGACTGTAAAACAAGAAATGAGATCACTAGATAAAATATTTGAGTTTCATACCGAGCAATGTAGAGAGACAACAAGGAGAATCTATTATGTCTCATTTATTCCAACTAATAACTGTTCCTTCCCCACTCCCTCATCCTCGTGGCACACGGTGCCAGTGTTTGGAGCACCTAAGCCGTGGTTGGTAATTCTCCCTTAGGAGAAGACAGTAGAGTGACTGGTCTTAGTCACAGTAAACCTTCTGCCCAGAGGGAAAAACAAAGGTGGCTGGCAGAAAGCTGTCATGATGCCTTACTGGCCCTGATTCCCATGGGCAGAATAAATAATTACTACGGGAAAACGGCCGTATGCATTTGTATAGTGAGAGGTGTTTTATGGGATTAGGTGGGTGATGAAAGTGTAATCATCACAATAACTTTATAACCCAGGCGAGAGAGAGAGAGAGAGAGAGAGAGAGAGAGAGAGAGAGAGAGAGAGGAGAAAGACGAGTTCTCTCGTTAAATATTTGCCATTTAATATCTTTTAGTTGTTGGACAAGTCAATGTATTTTCTTATAAATCAGCAAGAAGTAGACTCAGATATTTGAGAGGAGGAATGGACCTTAGATGCCATGTGGCACAATCTGCCTTTCACACAGAGGAAGAAACCCAAACCAGAGACGGTGCGGGAGGCACTCATGCATAAGGTCAGGCACTGCCATTTGTTTTGAATACCTTTCGAGAGATCTCATGACACACCCTGCTTCTTCTGGAAAGTGAGGTAAGAGTTCCCCAGCCAAATTCTGGAATAAGGTCAGTTATAAATGCCTGTGGTAGCCACCTTCTCTTTTATAATTTAGAAGATGCTCGTCTGAATTTGTTATCAGGAAACAGCCTGAGAGGGAAGGAATATATTTTTTCATATGTCAGGAGGCCAGGGTTATAGAACATCCACTTTCGAGAAAGGTGAGATAATAAATCACCATGAAATACAGACTGCTTTTGAGCTGTTTGTGAAATCCTGGCTTCTTGAAAACAAACCAAAGTCAGTGGAGAGTAAAAGCCATAATGTGTGCTTTTTGTGTGGGTTTATTGGGTAGAGGGTATATTTTGTGATTGGATCACAAAAATGATCTACTAGAAAGAAAAGTGCACTGGTTTCTCAACAAGGGGAGACAAGGAAAGAAACCAACTTTTCTTTTTTTTTTTTTTTTTTAGTTTTCTTTGGCCCTGGAACTGTTTGCAGATGGCACAGTCAGGATTTGAACCCAGATTCAATGAAGTCCAAAACCCAGGTTATTTCCCAATAAGCCAAAGAAATGTTCCAATTCCAACCTACTCCTGGCAAGTTGACAAGCAAACGTCTCTTGCAACAGGATGATTATAGTTTCCACTGAAAGGAATTGTGTACAGGGCTGGGGAAAAGGCCAGCAGCTCCAATGGGCTTTGCATGAAGGTTGAAATTACAGGAACTGTTCCAGACGAACTAGTTACCACCGTTGATTGATAAGGGAAGTTGGTTTTAGTGAACCAAAATCTGTAGACACCTTCATCACACCATAATGTAGACAGACTAAACTGATTGGTTAGGCTAATAATTAAGATCAGACCTTATTTTGGAACATAAAGGATTAAGAGAGGAGAAGCTTGCCCAAACACAGACTGTCAACAGTCAAGGGGGAGTGGGAATTCCCCTTAACGTGGCAAACTAAATATTTCAAGACTAAAATTGTAATGACACATCATATGGAATATAACCAATTCCCGTATTACACAAGTGATGAATTAGTAACTCATCCTTAGGAAAAAAAACAAAAAAAAAACAGTTCAAACTTTATACCCAAATATCCCTCCATCTTTTAGAATCACTGAATTCTAAGTGTTCTTATCTATCTTCCCTCCTCTGAGAAAGAACAGGTGCCTCCACAGAATATACTCAGTAGGAGTCCGGAGGCAAGGTACATTGTGCCCTCACTGTTCCAGACTTAGTGGCCTTGGGCCCAGACAAGTGGAGCTTTTAAAAGTCAAAACACTTGAGGCAACCGTCAATAAAAGTTTCCTTCACCTGCGGTTTCCCAGCCCACGGCCGGGACTGGAGGATCAGCCCTCTTTTGGGATTGAGACCCTGGAATTCCAGCCCATCTCTCCATTTCCTCTAATAGCTCTCTTCCATAGGGGTCATCAAGTCAGTAATGCTCACTGGCCATTTCGAAGATGACGTTTACAATTTATAGTATAGGTGACTTGGGAATCTTACTCAACAACCTTAAACCTTATTGTCCTCGTTTGTAAAACTGGCAATAAGAAATCCTGCTTTATAAGCCTAATCTTGCAGGTGCAGTGGGATGACGTATCTAGAGCACTTAGCATATTTTATGACCCACAGAATACAAACTCGTAGAACAGAGTAGAGCGGGGTCCAGTGATGCTCGAGCTTGACTCCTATTCTGCTGATTTCTCCTCTGGCTACTAAGAAGTCTTGACTTTTAGGCCCTGGACCCTGCGTCTTAAGGAAAACTAAGTCTTCTCGACTGACTCCACGTATCTTGTATTTCTATTCTGTGTAGGAAGAAGTTAGCCTCTTTCCAGCCTCTTACATTTTGAACTGGTTGTTCCCTTCTCCTGATCTCCAGCCCCAGAATCTCTTGCATTGACCCCTCCCAAAGTTCCTGCTTAGGTCAAATTTCATGGTTCTATTTTTTCAGTACCTGCTCTTAATTAATTCAAAATTCCCAGGTTTTCTTTCAGGCCTTATTTTGTCTTTCAGACACTTCCTTAGATTGCATCCTTTGTCCCCAAACACCTGGGATCCACATGGGTTCTTCTATTTTTCACAACTGCTTACCCTAAATCACTGCATGAACATAGGTGAGCGTCTAAACATAGGTGATGGGAGGTTAGCGTGTACGTATCATTTACTTCTTTATCTATGCATTATTCATAAACTACTTAGTGAGCACCTCTGAGTACTTGGCATTTTTTAAAACCTCAGAGGACATTCGTATCAATGTAAAATAATTCAATTTGGGGAAAGATAAATATCAAACTTTTAATACAATGTCATTGGATGCACATTAGAATCACCTGGGTACATTAACTAGAGAAGCTTGATAACCCAGACCAGTGGAATCAAAAACCCCAAATAGGGCTTGAGTATTGGTGTGTTTTGATAACTTTCCAGGTGATTCCATTGTGCAGCTAGGTTTGAGAATCCCCTGGATAAAGAAAATAATGAGATGTTTTGAGATGTCCAAGAATAGGCTCTTATCCTAACTGATAAGCTACCAAAGGCTACCTAGGGGAGATGACACCTGAGCTGAATCTGAACAGCTGAGTTGTCCAGCTGAAGATGTGGGAACGCCATGCCAAGCACAAAGGAGCAAGGTGAATTCAGAGAACTGCAAGTAATTGTGGGTAGAGTTTAGAAAGTACTAAAGTGTGTGGACTTTTATCTAGCACGCGAAGGGGAAGCATCGGAGGACCATTAGCAGGGCAGCAGTGTGATTCGTCTTATGCACATCTGAAGCACCAGGGCATCGACTGGGGAAGGAATTTTACTTCCATTGTAACTTTACCCCAGCAAGAACTATCTCCCCTTTAATAGAACCTCCCAAACTGTTGGCACCTACCTTGGTTTCAGATGTTGCGAACAGGAAAATCTACCCATGAGCTAACCTTCGCCTTATCCTTTCCTGAAACAAAGGACAGCTGTTCTCCCACTTGGATATGCCTGGAGTAAAGAAGGGCCCTTGGTATTCTTAGCTGACTGCAAAGAATGACCTGGCTTCATCCAGATGAGTCACAGGTACATGCGCGGATGCCTGCCGAATCAAATGTAGTGAGACATTTTTGTTTTTAAAAGTATGTTGTCTCTGAGAGGGTCCTGTCATCATTGGGAGGGGAACACTAGGGATCATATCTGCTACAGAGGAAATATAATTCATTCCCTGGAAGACGGCCTGAATTTTAAAGAAATTAAGCAGTAATGATACTTGAAGTGCTCTTTTCCTAGTTTTCAGTACAGAACGTCATTCACACATGAAGCAAGCCTTTAGACTAGTTTCAGCTCTTGTTTGTGGTGCTGGATATTATGTTGTTTGTTTAGATTTAGATTTTGTTCTTTTGCCTTAAATCTCAGATATACTATCCATTTACTGGCAATATTTCAGGCAAGGAGAAGAAGGAGAAGGAAGAGAAGGAGAAGAAGAAAGATACATTTAATGTGTGTGTGAATTGTGAAGTAATCTAATTCCAAACACGTTGAAATGTATGTGTGGGGGTAGGGATGGGGAAGATACATTCCATAATAAAAATTCCTAGAAGGGAAATCAAAGATTGTTAAAGGTACTGGGAATTTTATAATCAGTAACCCCCAAAGCTCTCTTTTTAGACAGAGAAATCAGAAGCCCAGGAAGGCTTCAGTTCCTCAAGGAACTCACCAGTTCTCATTACCATCGCTCTGTGCCTAGCACACAGTCTGTCCTGGGAGGTGGCAGAACAGAACCTAGAACCAGGCTTTCTGCATTTGAGTCCTGGCTCTGCAATCTCCCAGCTGCGTGACGTTGGACAAGTGGCTTCACTTCTCTGTGTCTCAATTTCCTCATGTGTGAAACAGAGATAGTAACAATAGTTCTTAACTCAAAAGGACATTATGAATATTAAATGTGTTACTACTTGTGATGTTCTTAGAATGGTACTTGGTAGTAACAAACATTCATTAAATGTTAGTTATTCTAGCCCATCAATACGTCATTTATGAGTGGATAGTCTAGCTAACAATATAGGATAGTGAGAATATGCCATGTGAATTGATAAACACTTGGCATGGATTACCTCATCTAATTCTAAAAATAGATGCACAAAATATCTACTCATATTGCTCCATATTACAGATGAGGCACTAACGTACAGAAGGGTTGAGAAACTTACTCAAGGCTACATAGCTGGTGAGTGACAGAGGAATGGTTTGAAACTATATGGTCTGATACCACATATTTCACTACTTAAATATATATTTTTCTAAGAATATTCAGGTAAATGCTGCTTTATGATGTTCTTATGAGCCTCAAATGTAATCATTTATTGACATTCTGGAAGTAGTAAAAAATATACACATGTGAAATAATGGTGATGACTAATAAGCATATGAGAAATCCTACTCATATGAGCCTTATTTAGCCTATCAAAAGGTATTAAAAATAATAATTAGCCTGAGGAAACAAAGAACAAGTCAAACTAGTATTTTGATACACCAAAATGCAATTCAATATGCGAGTGTCACGTATGCAAGATAGCAGCCATTGAATACATTAACCAAAGAGCTTACTGAGAAATGAAGCACCATGATCTTTTGCTTGCTTCTTTACTAAAATATACTTAGTTATGATATATTTTATTTATTTACATGCTTTATCTCTAAACAGTTTCCCCAGATATAAATATGAGAAGAAATAATGAGGTGTTTTTCTCTTCTTGGAAGTTATTTGGAATATTCTAATGTTGTGGAAAGCAAATCAAACTTGAGGTTGGGAGATGAGGTTTCTGGTTCTGGCTTTATTATCAAATAATTCCCTGTGCAACCCAAAGCAACTCTCTCACACTTCCTGGGCTTCAGATTACTCTGTCTAAAAATAGAGGAACTCACCAAAAACCAATGCAGTGTGATGATCCCTAAAAGAAAAGTAAGACCTTTGCAAAATTGTGGTGCAGAAGAAAGAGTTCTGAACTCTTCCTGGGAGCTTGGGAAAGTGTCAGTCACTCCCAGTTCTCCTATTGTTCAGGTCTGCGTTCTGCCCTCTCCAATGCGCACACACACACCTGACCTAGAATTACAGCATCACCACACCTCTGCTTCCTCCCCACGACACTTCTTACCCTAAGCTGGAAAGTCACACCAATTCCAGGTCCCTAACCATCTTTATATACAGGTCCTGTCATTTTCACAAAAACCTCTCTAATGTTCTAAATTTTCTTTCCATGGGTTGTCAAGAAAATACATTCTTGGCACTCAGCAGGAACTCCTTGTTCAAAATGCTACGCATTACGAAGTCGATGATTCAACACGCACTTTTTAGTGCATCCAACCTACAAGCTGCAGTGCTAGAAATGGACTCACACTCCCTTGATGCTACAGCGCCATCTTTCCTGAGGGTGGGGCTTGTGTTTCTTCTGCGTCCAGTTTCTCATACGTATATTATGATTTCTGATTTTGCAAAACAGGACATAGTTTAACCGAGTCCTTTTGGGAGGAAGCACAGCCCAGTGAGCAGAACAATGATTTGAAAGTCCTGGGTTCTATTTTCAGCTCCACTGTTGACTAGCTGTGCATTCAGCCCTAGGAAGGTCAAAAGCAGAATGGCCTTGTGTGGACGACTTTCTCCCTATGTACAGCTCTAGATGGAAAACAAATCAAGCATCTGGCTCTCAGCCTTGAGGAGCTGTGGTCTTTGGAGAATAGATGTGTAATCACACTTTGTTTTGCTTCTCAAAGTGAAAGAACAGAACAAACTCTGGGGGGAGAATGAGTTGGCAGAGAACAGAAGAAAGAAACCAAATAACCTTTTAAACCATGTAGGGGTTAAAGGATTGTTTGAGCCATTCAGATCAAAGAAGGCTCTTTGGAGGAAGTTGGAGTTGCCTGCATTTGCAAACGGAAGGCAAGGGGCAAAGTTTGAAAGACTTCTCCAAACTTGGATACTAGCAGGCGTCCAGAATTCTGCCTGTAAGGGCCAGATGGGGAATTCCGGTAGGCGAGGCTGTGGACACACCGGGTGAGCACAGGTCCCCTGTAAAATGGTCTGTTGCTACCCAGCACCAGATAACTGTCATGGGGAGACACAGGCTGCTGTTGCCTGAACAGCTGAGTTTTGAAGAGAAAATAAACAATTAGAATTGTGTCATTAGAACTCTTAATTTTTAGACAATGAAGCCTAATCAACTTTTAAAGGGGTACTGACCAGGCAAAGCTAAACATAGTATAGCCTAGGCAATGCACTTTCCATGTCTCTTTGACCTGGAGATGGGATGGAATTTCATAAGGGTTTTAATTATGTGCTCTGCGATGAGTGGGTAGAAGCTACCTGTAAGTGTTAGACAAAATGTGTTAACAGTGACACTCAACCGTGTCACTGCACATTGGAATACCTGGGAGTTTTAAAAACATTGATACCTGGGTTCCAACACAAAGATTCTGATTTAATTAGAGTGGGCTGCAGTCTGAGCACTGGAATTTTTAAATACTCCCCAAGTGATTCTAACATGCAATCACAATTGAGAGGGAGTAGTAGGGGATTGTAGAAAAGTTTGAGAATTCCAGAAAGGTGGGTAACTTTTAATTTGCTAAAATGCACAGCTAATCCCTGAACATGGGTCAGAGAATTGATATACAATATGGACTGCTTTTTCTTTTTTCAAACTGGGACTCTTAACTCGAGCATCATTGCTGGTGGCCTTAATGTCTTTGGGCTCATTAGGATCCAGTGACAACAGATTGCTGGGCAAACAAGGGTATTGTTGTAAAGGTCAAACACAGCAAAAGCCAAAGGACAAGTGCAAGCTGAAGCATAGCTACATATTTATAAGGGAGATTAATTTGTTGTCTGATGGCCATGAACTGGGCAGTAGAGCAAAGTGAGTCTTTCATAAGTCAAATTCAATCTCTGTCTACATTCTAATGGCTGTAAAACTCACCATATAAAGTTAATAATTGGTGCATAAAACTAGACATGATAAGTCTCACTGGTTATATCCCTGGCTAGTTCTTATTTCAGCTTTGGTTCCTGCTGCTCTATTTCTCATAAAAGATATTAGTGTAGATTGAGTATATTAAATTATGTGCAACGGGAAGTTAAATGGGGCATTTCCTCCTGTCTAGGTGTTTCAGAAGAGGCCCAACAGAGCTGGTGCCAAGGAGCCCCACTTCTAAAGCTTACCTATAAAAGGATCCACTAAGAGATTATGGAAATGGTTTTACCATGTTATCACATTGGTAACCTCTAATCAATGAAGAGTGACTTTAAAGAAGCTGACACTCAGGATTTTTTTGAATAGTGTTAGCAATTTAGTAAGTGTCCTCATCCTCATTCTCCCCCTGAGAGGGATGTGTTTCTTCCCTAACACAAACCAAAAGAGAAACACATCAGTGGAACCACTTGGAGAGTTTGCTATATGCCTTCTAGACAAAGGAACTGATGTCTGACTCATACTTGAAAACACAGGGACGGTGGCCTGGATTACCTTTTTCTGATGTCTAAGACTGAACTCTATTGGGAATAAGCAGCCCTTCCAGAATTTGGTGGGACAAATAGGACCCTGTGCAAAAAAGGCAGATTGAGTCTTTTGGGGAGAGATTGCCTAGAAAGGTGACATGACCACATTCGTAGGGATGTACTACTAGCAGCCAGGAGAATGAAGAAGTTATCAGTGGCTAGCCTGAGACAGCATACAAGGAGTCAGTGAAATAGTTACTAGGAGTTGCCCTGAAAGATAGCTAAAGGGAGGTATCGTCAGGATAAAATAAAAATAATAAGCAATAAGAATAAAAAAAGACCTCACCAAAATGCCCATGAGGGAAAAGTCAGTTGGGATCCACACAGAGGATCACAATGACAGATTATAATAGCACCAGTCCAGTTTATTATACCTTTCAACCTTCCCCTTGCTTTTCCACCTTCCCCTGTCTCTGGAGAGGCCAGAAATCACAGTTAGGAAATGGGGAGAAGCTATAGAAAGGAAAACGTGAGGAAACCAACCTGCCCCCTCCTCCTATTCCTGGATTTCCAACCCAAGTGATAACAGAGCTGTGACAGGAGACAGGGTTAAAGTTTATATGGAATAGACTTTCAACTGCATTACACTTCATACTACCTTGAAAAAAATTTGTTTTATTTTGTTTGTTACCTGTTCGTAATCAGAAAAGCCAATGAAGAACTGCGCAGAGTTTTATTGGTTGGTGGAACCTGGCAGTGGGGGGCGGTGAATAGTCAAAACACCAGGTTTTGAAGGGACAGAAGCAAAACAAAAATTTTGCTTAGAACCTACCAAACCCAGCTCATACAATAAATCAGTTTAACTTGAATACATAAAATGTTTTTGTGGTACAGATTCAATGTAATAAGGGTGCAATGTGATGTCACAGTAACCTTTTCAACGTCTCGTCTTTATGATCAGCTTTGCTGTATCAAAGATGTATTGGGTTAAGATAGCAGTCCTGCAGCATGCTAATAAGTATTCCAGGGTCAAAGATACTGGAGACAACCTAGTTTATTCGAAAAATAAATAGGTTTTCTTACGGTAGGTTTTCTAAGAGTCTTTAATAGGTGAACAGTTGTTGTGAATCTATATAAAGGGATATTGTATAGAGCATTTTCAAATTCATTTGTCCATGGAATAGTTTTATTCCCCAAACTTCTGGCTTTCACTTAATAAATATTTTCTGAACACCTACCATGTGCAGGTATGAGGGATGGGTGTTGGGGATTAGCTGACTACCTAAGACATGTTCCCTTCCCTGAAAGTTGTTATATTTTAAGGGGTTGTTTACCTTAGTCCTTTGTTCTATAGAATTCTCTTTGGAGAGATTTTCTGTATGCCATTTTTCCAGATTTCTGCCACTGAAAAGCTATTTGTTAACACAAACATACAAATCACCTAAAAAGAATTTGCCTTGTAAGATAGATGTGTTTTTATAAAACATAATAAAAACATGCATTCACAACCAAGCATGACAAAAATGCTGTGCTCACCTTTTCTCTCTATCCTTTGTCAGTTTTAGCTGAGGATGAAAACCCTGATAAAGTCATATAACTATCCACCTCTTTTCTCTTTTTCCCCCTTCTCTCGATTCTTTCCCCTGTACCAAAAGACAAATCCCCACAATTTCCTTTCTCTCCTCACTCAGAAAATATCTGACATCAGCCATTTAAAATTGTTTGAACATTCTGTGCAGCATTTCCACAAAGGTTTTAGTTATATGTTGGTGAGTATAGCTGGACAGTTTTGGGCACTTAACCTTTTTCTTCTTCATCAGTCTAATAACACATGCACACACAGCATGTACACATGTATGTACCCACGCACGCACACACACACACACGCAAACACACATACACTCCCTTAAAATAGGGCCAAATCCAAGGTCTTGTTCTTGCAAGTGAAATAAGAGGTCTATGTTTAGCAACAACAAAAATTTCTCTACCCTGTGGTATCCCAAAGGATATTCTCATCTAGGTGTTTCTTATGCTATGGGTAGCTTCTATTCTCAAGAATATGTCTGCATTCAGTTAACTACGGCATCTAAATCTTGAGGAACGGTGTTAAGGAAAATATGGAGGGTGCTAATAAGAAATTTTACCCTGGCTCCTGGGTAAAGCTTGATGATCCCCGGCTTTCTGCATAATGTGGATTAGCAGGGACTTAGTGCCTGAGTAGCTATGGACATATCAGATGCCAAAAGGAGATGGTCCACTGGTCATAGACACATGTAACTTCCTGTTCCCTTTCCGTCATCGCAGGCTTAGTGGGAATTTCCATTATAAGGAGAGACCCAAATATCCTAGCCACTACGCCCTGAAATGCAGTCTCTTCCTCCACATCTTTTGTGAGTTGCTGACTCCATTTTTCCAACTTTCCCACCACATATCAGATTCTCTGTCCGGGGAAGTGGGTCCTGGATCTGGGGATTTCATCCATGAATCCTTGTGGACAAGAGACAAAAATATAGGCTGTATCAAACACTGTAACTGGATTCAGAATGATTTGGATTATCGAAATCAGTCTATAAAAAGTCTTTTGTAAGTTACTTTAGGACCTTGAGCTATTCAACACATTTCTCAAATATATTTCCACTCCTTCCACCTTTTGCCATCATTTATATCACCGTTTGTGTCAAGGCCACCATCATATAAGACCACAATCGTAGGTTTCAACTGGTCTGCCAACTTTTACTTTTATCCTCTCCGGTTAATTTTTCACATACAACAATAAATAACCTTAAAAATAAATCAGGGTTTCTGCTTCTGGCCAAAATGAAGTAACAGGACCAACTTGAAACAATCAGAAAACTGAAAAAATACACACACACACACAAACACAGGAACACTTTTCAGATGTTGGTCCAAAGATAGTACAGGATTGTAATCTACTACATATGGAAAGCAACACTGTGACCAACCGTCCCAGCTTGCGTGGAACTTGGGGAGGTTCTCAGAAAATAAGTCTTTCAGTGCTGAAACTGGAAAAGTCCTGGCTAAATCAGGAAACTCTGTTCATCCTAAGAGCCCTGTGATTTCACCAGCTGACTGCTTGTAGAAAGTTTCCAAGCTGTAGCACAGGAAGAAGGGGACCCAGATATAGCCCACCTATTTGATGAGTTGCAGAGACAGAGACAGAAGTTAAGAGAGGCAAGAAGGATAGACTTTGAGGGCTGAGTAACAGGGAAAAAAAAAGAAGTTGTACACAGAGAGAGGTAGAGCTCTAGAGAAATACAAATCAGTCCCCTAAAGTCATTGGCTGAGGTCTGATATGCACATTCAGGAGAGACAACCAACTGAGGCTGGGGAAAGAAACACCAGAAAAAGGTAAGTGGAAAAACCCTTGGAGTTCATATAGGGCTGTAATTAGTTTGTTACCCTAAAAGCAAGAATGGAAATATTGGGTTGGTGCAAAAGAAATTGCGGTTTTTGCAATAGTTTTTAACCTTTTAAACAGCAATAACTGTTTCGCCAACCTTAATGTTCATTGAATTATGAGGTATTAATAGAATCTTCAGAGGAGCTATATCCTAGAAGTGGGGATAAATTAGCCCTAGACTTATCTGGACCTATCTTAACAAAGCTTAACAAGATAGGATCCAACTGCTTTTAAGGAACTCACAAGTAACCTTGTGCCAGAAAAAAGAAAAAGATCTAATATTACTTTAAAAATATAACAAAACCCATTGATACACTAACAAGATTTCCAGCAGATTAGATGCTGTAAAAGAAAATATTAGTGAATTTGAACATAGAGCAAAATAAATTATCCAAAATAAACACAGGGAAGAAAAAAGATTTAATAACCAAACAGAAAACCAGTGAGATACAGGACAGTATCACTGATGTTACACACATGAAATTGGAGTTCCAGGAGGAGAAGAGGGGAACAGAATATTTGAAACAATAATGGTTAAAAAATTGCAAACGTTGATAAACTTTAAATTATAAATTTAGAGATCCAAGAAGTTCAATGAGTCTCAAGCAGGAAAAATACTTTAAAAAAAATAAGCCAATAAAAATCATAGTGAGATTGAAAAAAATATCACAGTGATAAAGACAAAATCTTAAAAGCAACGGGGGGAGTGTGGGGGGTGACAAGAAGGGAATAGATTATTTAGAGAGGAACAAAGGTGAAGATGAAGGCACATTTCTCATCAGGAACTATTTAAGCTAAAAGATACTAGCAAGATATCGTTAAAGTACTGAAAGACAAAAATCTGTCTACCAAGAGTTCTTTGTACAATAAAAATATCCTTAAGCCAAATAAAGATTTTCAAACAAACAAAAGGGGAAAATATTCATAATCAGCAAATATTCACTTCAACGAATATTAAAGAAAATTCGTTAGGCAAATGAAAAATAATAACAGGTAGAAATTCGGATCTACATAAAGAAATGAAGAGCACCAGAAATGAATTATATATGGGTAAATATAGAACAGAATTTTTTTTCTGTCATTTTATGACCTTTTTAAAATATGGGAAACTCTTCAAAGTTAAAAAAAAAAGCAGTGAATTCTGGACTTTATGTCATAAATAGAAATGAAAGGTATAGCAATATAGCAACAAAGCAGAAGGATGCAAGAGAAATGACATGTAATGTTGTAAGGTTTTTACATCATTCATGAAGTGGTACAATATTACTTGAAGGTAAACTGTGATAAGTGAAAAATATGTACCAAAAATGCCATAACAACCACTAAAATGTAAAAGGAGTTACAGCTAATAAGCTAGTAGTGAAAATAAAACAGAATAATAAAAATACTTGTCTAAAACAAACAAAACTGGAGGAGTAAACAAAGAGAAGATAAATAAATAGAAAACAAATAACAGATTTAAAACCAACAATGTCAATAATTACATTAAATGGAAAGGTATAGACAGTTGAATTAAATGGCAGATATTGTTAGAGTAAAAAGGCAATAGCAAACTATGTGATACCTGAAAGATACCACTTAGCAAATAGATTTTAAGAATTAAAAATAAAAGGATAGTAAAAAATATACCATGGAAATTCTAATCAAAGGAAAGCTGGAGTGGTTATATTAATATCTGACATTTTATGGTTCCAACAATTATATTGGAAATTTTGACACCCCATTCTCAGTAATTGATAGCAAAAAATAGACAGCAAATCAATGAAGGTATACAAGACAGAAACAACACCATCAGCTAACATGACCTACTTAGCAGTTACAGAACACTTCATCCAACAACAGCAGAGTGTATGTTCTTTTCAAGGGCACATAAGCACCAAATAAAATAGACATTATTATGAGCTATAAAACAACTCTCAATAAATTTAAAGAGATTAATATTATACAAAGCATGTTCTCTGACCATAAGAGAATTAAAACTCAATAACAGAAATATATATGCAAAAATCTTCAAATATTTGGAAATTGACCCATGAATTAAAGAGGAAGTCACAAGAGATATCAGAAAATGTTGATCTGAATGAAAATAGAAACACAGTATATCAAAATTTGTAGAATGCAACTGAAACAGTACTTAGAGAGAAATATATATTAAATGGTTACATTAGAAAAGAAGAAAGATTTTATATATCGGTGATCTCAACTTCCACATTAGTAAACTAGAAAGAGAAGAGGAAATTAAACCTGAAGCAAGAAGGAAAAACATAAAAAGGAAGGAATAAAAAAATTAAAATTACCCTAATTAAACACTTACTATGACCCAGGCATCGTCTTAAATGCTTTATGCCCAGTATCTTTTCTAATCTGGTCACAACCTTACGAGTTAGGTATAATTATCCCACTGTTACTTCTATTTATTTATTTTAATTACAGTTGACATTCAATATTAAATTAGTTTCAGGTGTACAGCACAGTGAGTACACATTTATATAATTTATGAAGTGATACCCCTGATAAATGTAGTACCCCCTTGAGACCTTACACAGTTATTACAATATTATTGACTCTATTTCCTATGCTGTACTTTACATCCCTGTGACTATTTCGTAACTGCCAGTTTGTACTTCTTAATCCCTTCACCTTATCCCATTTTTCAAATAGGAAATTGAACCTTGCTGAGGTTCACTAACTACCCCAAGTTCACGTAGTTAGTCAGAGTCGTCACATTTGAACTCAGATCTCTATGCAATATCCTGCAGATTTAATTGAGCATATTTATGCTGTTAAACATATTTTATTATCTTCAAGTTTGATATTTCTCTATTGCATATATGCATATATATATACAATATAATACATATATCAAACTTTATACGTATGTATTTATATGCATTGTATTTATATGTATATCATATATAATGCATATATAATATACAGAGGATGCCAAAAAATGTACACACATTTTAAGAAAGGAAAAAACTATTAAAATTGTAATACTCAATATATACCGATAACAAAAGATGAATACAAGTCACGTTTGACTTCTGCGATTACAAGAGGTGCTCAAAGTGGTTACCATCAGCGTCCAGACATTTCTGATTACGTCAAACTACTGCTTGAGCAATGTTGGCCAAAGTGTCCACTTGTATACATTTTTTTGTCACCTCCGGTATGTATACATACACACACTGATTCTTTATTAACCTCGAATCAGAAGACCCCATCCCTCTAGCATGTGGGAGAACAGTTCAGAGATCAGCCTTTGCTAGTATCATCTCTGAATATTGTCCTATCAATGAAATGATCTTCCACAAAGCACATCTGTGGAAACAGTCTGTGACTAGAGCCCATGAATAATTTCCACGTGTTCCTGCCAGTCTTTCAAGCTATGTGTCCTTGAGTCACAGAGACATGGATGGACAGCTGAGTGTCACAGCTTACTCCGTGGCCACCAACTCAAGTGTTGATATCTGCTCACAAGGATAAATCCAGCCCCCTCCAAACATTAGGTGATCAAACTTGTGTTCTTTCCATGAGAAGCCAAATGTATCTCTCTCCAAGCACAAAGTATTAAAGAGCACTGGGTGCCTGATTCCTATTTCGGGGATGGCCACACAG
Organism: Rhinolophus ferrumequinum; assembly: GCF_004115265.2. Classification (NCBI taxonomy): domain Eukaryota; kingdom Metazoa; phylum Chordata; class Mammalia; order Chiroptera; family Rhinolophidae; genus Rhinolophus; species Rhinolophus ferrumequinum. The sequence goes on from NC_046293.1 coordinate 83,818,918, forward strand.
TTACTGTGTCATCCTAGGCAAGTCACTTTTGGATTCTTGGTTTTCTCACTTAGGATCCTCAGTTTTTTGTTTGTTGTAATTATTGTTATTGTTGTTTTCAATTGTAAAATGGAAGAAAGGCAGCCTCTCCAATATCCTCTCCCTGGTGACTGTTTTCTACCCCTTCTCTCCTACACAGTTAATAACTCTGACCGCCTTCTCAGTACGACTCCTGCATTATTGGTTCCCAATCTCCATGAAGGTAATAGTCAGGTCATAATATTCACCTACTCAAAATCTTCCAATGGCTTTTCATTTCACTGGAGTAAAACCTGAAGTCCTTATAATAACCTTACAAAGACCTCACGACATAATTCTCCCCCGTCCTCCCTGCCCAAACTTCTGTCATTTCTCTGACCTTATGTACTATTCTTCTCCTCTGCATTAGTTTGCTAGGGCTATCACAAAAAAATACCACAGAATAGATGACTTAAACAACAGAAATTTATTTCTCACAGTTGTGAAGGCTGGAAGTCCAAGATCAAAGAGTCAGTAGGTTTGGTTTCCTCTGAGGTTTCTCTCCTTGGCTTGCAAAGTGTAGTCTTCTCACTGTGTCCTCATATGTTCTTTCTTCTGGTGTGGTGTTGTGTGTCCAAATTTCCTCTCCTTATGGCTGTGTTGTGTGTCCAAATTTCCTCTCCTCATGGCTGTGTTGTGTGTCCAAATTTCCTCTCCTTATGAGGACACCAGTAAGATAACATTAGGAACTACTCTAATGGCCTCGTTTTAACTCAATCATCTCTTTAAAGGCCCTGTCTCCAAATACAGTCATGTCCTGATGTACTGTGCATTAGGTCTTCAACCCCAATGTGAGATTTGGAGGAACACAATTCAGCCTGTAGCACCCTCCCTCATTGCTCCAGTGAAATCGGCCTTCTGTATGTTTTTCAAACACACTCTTGCCTTTGTACTTAAACTCTGCAAAGCACGATCATGTCTGCTGCAATCTTATAACTTTAAGGCTGCTCCCATAACCTGATGGACTTGTCAACCCTTGGCTAGAACACTATGTAAGATTTATCCCAAACATCTGTTGGTCTCCGTGCTTCTCACTGTTTTTCAATTTGTTCCTTTTGACTCCTTAACTCTTCACTCTAACAGTTTGACTTGAACAGTTTGGCTTCCTTTTTTTCATTCAACTCAGTCAGTGTATGACTTTTATCTTCACTTCTGGCATGGTCACCATATTAGCTTTGGCTAATCGATTCATTCAAAAGAAGTGTACCAGGTTATGTGACAGTCACCGTTAGAGTCTAGGGATACACAGAAAAACATTAAGATTAGAATTAATCAGGATTAATAAATTCAGGAGCACTCACAGAGTCAAGAGAAATTACATTCAAATAAAGTGGCATTGGGAAGGCTTCTAGAAAGAGATGGCCGTACAGCTGAGGTTTGAAGAATGAATAAGAGTTAACCAGGCATTTAATGGGGAAAGAATTTTCTAGGCAGTCTTAGCATCATGTGTAAAAATGTGGAGGCATGAAACAGCATGATATGGACAGAATAAAGGACATGCTGAGCAGTGTGGGATAATGAGGTTTGGTTGATGTGGGGCTGGAGAATAAAAACCTTATGTGCTAAGATACTGTAACTTGAAAGCTCTAAGGAGCATTAACAAATTCTTAACAAGGGAGTAATTTGGTCAGATCTTTAGGAAGTTAAGTCTGCCATCACTAAAGAGGATGATTTATAAGAGATAGTTCTGAACAAAGGAGACCAGTTAGGAGGTTATTGTAGTAATTCTGCTGTGAAAAACAATGAGGACAGGAATCAAGGCAGAGGCAAAACACATAGAATGGAATGTATGGCTGCATAATAAATTAAGGAAATTCAACCTACAAGATTGTTGTTGAAAGGGGACATGGGAGTTAAACAAAAAGAAAAATCTGAAATAACTCCAAGGTTTCTGGTTTGGGCCATGGAAGAGATCGTGAAATTCATTATGAGAAGCAGGAGAAACAAACGCAGTTGCAGACACATCGGGTGTCTAGGAGACATCCAAAGGAGCAGTTGTATTTATAATTTTTTTGGAACCACCGAAGTGTTTTCAGAGTATAGAGTTGCATACGAGAAAATTTCAATGGATTGATACATACCTAATTGCTTTATTCTACCTGTAAGATTTCTAATCACACCTTAAAATCTTAAGCAAAAGAGTGCTAGCGTTGCTTTGTATGAGACCAAGTATAACTAAAAAGATATAGTACACCTACACTGCAGCATATCCTAAGGGACAGATGTCCCTTGGAGCCCAAAATGTGGGTAGGTAACTCAATATGCCACTGACCACACTACAGAGACCACGTCAGAATCGCGTGCTGCCTACTGTAAAACAAAATATCGTGATTAAAGCAAAAGGGTAATGCTTCCCAAATAAGAAAGTGTTTTCTTTTGACCTCAAAAAATCAAGTGAAGTAGGAAAAAGAGATGACAATATTTTTTGGTTTTCATTTTACTGATGAGGCAGCTGGTGACTCAAGAGGTTAAGTGACTTGTCTAAGGTCATATTGAATCTGTGGTGCCCAAGATTGCTCTTTCCAGGACATCACACAGGTTCCCCCAAAAGACCACACTTACAAAGGACATGTAATCTGTTCTGCATAACAGTTCAACAGTAATAGCAATTTAATCTTCTAAGTAATCAACCTAGGCTTTTGCACTTACCAGTGAAATTGCAGGTGGAAACTATAGAACTTGAAACTCTACCTTTCACATTTCTGTATCGATCCTATTTGATGCTTCGTGATATTAAGGGAATACAGGCTATCGTCTAGTGTTTCGCAACCAAGCCCTTCAAAGCAGAGTAACCTGCAACACAGAATGTGCAAGTTCTCTTCTTGGCTCTAACGGGTCATTAAGTCCTGACCTCTCTTTACCGTCCAGCTGCTTAGGACTAACTGGCTTTCATTCTAATAATTCTCCTCATCATTATTTTTTATCAATTGTATTAAGAATCCCCTAAATTTCAATCTTGTCTGGAATATCTGCTGAGACCATATTCGTATGATAGTGTCATAAACTAACACCTGCAAAACACTAACATTTCACAAGTTGTGATTCTCTGTTAAGTTCACTAGTGTAGTATCATAAATTGCCATTTCTTAAAATGGCTTTTAAGTTAAATATATAACATATATATGATTAGCCCTGCATTAATTACTTTCTTTTGATTGTTGTGGTTTCTCAGGAATGCAATTTGCAGGGTTTACGGAAATGTTTTATTTAGGGACATGAGTCTTTTGTAAAAGAGAGAAAGGAAAGTAATTTGATTCTCTGCAGAGGTGACAATGTATTGGAGACAGTTTGAAAGGTTTTATCTTTATCTACTAAAAATTCCAGGCTGAAAAGAATAAAATTTCCTCCTCTTTCTAAATGGTTTTACCTTGATAGCATTATATAATTATTCACAAAAGAGTGTGTCATGTTACACAATCACTACCTTTCCCTTAGCTAGAGGTTTCAAAGGTAAATAGATGAGAAATGATGCCCCTGAAAAGAAACATCAAGAGTTCATCCAGACGAGCTTCCTTGTACTAGTCTCTCTTTTATTAAATGAAGTTATATATCGCATTTTTTAAAAAATTATATAAAATCTTAACTTGTTCCTCTCTCTTGACATGGCTTGGGGGCCCTTCATGCATTTGTATGTCTCCCCTGGCTCCATCAGAGCTATTACCACGTCTGTTTTGGATGTCATGTTTAACCAATGGCTAGTATACTGTGCCTGACACATCATTGGCGCTCAGTATATAAATGAGTGACAGCAATTTCTACTCAAATTTTCAGTCATTGCCTTATATACTCACAACTTCGTATTATACCCGTATATGCTAAACTCAAACATATTTTTATTAGTAGGGAAAAATTCACCCACAAAAATGGATTACTAAGGTTGGAAGTAGAGGAGCAACAACTGAGCTTTTTGACACTTAGAATCTATTCTACTAATGTCCACTTTCTGATAAGTTTCAAATATGTTATCAAAATGGAGGACGAGGCATGAAACTGTCAACGTGATATGATTAACAAATATAATCATAGAATTTGTTGACTGTCAGAGCCCTGTCCACTTGGCAGAATGAAATGTTGTAACTCTACCGCTTTCCTGCCTTCATCAAATTATTTATTCCTTAAGTTACAGAAAATAAATCCTACAGAAAAGAAAAACTACAATTTAAACAAAAAGAAAATAATTACTTTATCTAACTCAGCTTAATATTATTTCTTTTCTTTGGTTTTCATTCATAATGGAGAACAACCCAAACTTTATCTTTAAAAAACATAATAAAATTCCTGATTTTTGGAGTTATTAAAGTATTAAATCATGTCTGGGTCATCAGTGGCTTGAGTTTCTTAATCCCAACTTAATAAACAATCCCTCCTAGTAAACATGGCCATGCTTTATGACATACAAGACATGCTAAAACATCTTAATGTAAACCCATATATGTTAGTAGACAGAGCAGGGTCACGATGCCATGACGGTGGCAGGGACAACATTTACTGTGCTCACAACAACCTCACCAGTTCTGATTTCAAACAAGCTCATTAGTGAGGACTCATCCCTGCTTTCTCCTTCAACCACACACACCCGAATTGCTGTCTTAGCTGGGTCCACGTTATGGGAAGATGCCCGAACATACAATCATCGTATTAAATCTAGAGTTGACAAACTTTTCTGTAAAAGGCCAGATAGTAAATATTTTAGACTTTATGCATCATGCAGTCTCCATCACATGTACATGGATGATACATAAACGAATACCAGTAGGTGTGTCATAATAAAACTTTATTTACAAGGACGGGGGAAAGGTGGTGCAGATTTGGCCTGCGACTGTAGTTTGCCATACCCTGTATTAAATAATCACTGCATAGATAGATGGCTTTGTTGGGGGGGAGTAAGCCATAGAGTAAATTTAGTGTCAGCAAACATTTATTAAATACCTACTAACTGCCAGGGTTTCCAGATGGTGTCATAACTAAGCCTCACAAGTGATCCATATTTGATAGATGTGAAACTTGAAACTATCTGGCCATTAAGTCGTGTAGCCAGACCATGAATCCATTCTCCTCCAGGACTTAACACCATGGGGTCAAACAACCCAGGTTTGAATCTTACCGTGGAAAATAACTCGAACTTTGTGGGTCTCAGCATCTTCACCTATCTCATGCAGTGGTCACAAGGATCAAGAAATAACCACAAATAGTACTTAGAACTATTTCTAAGCCGTGCTCAGTGCATGTGGCCAGCTACAAACACGATTCTATAGACACTTAAGGCTCCAGAGAGTTTTTCAAAGGTTTGACAAACGTTTGATCCAAACAATGCTGTTAAAACAATTCTCCCTATTTCAAACACTTGAATAAAAAGAAACTTATACTCAAGCAATGTATACCAAATTCAACCTATTTTCTTCCTCTACGTATTACCTCACGTTGTCAATTAACGTTTTTGTGCTCAGATATTGGAGCTAACCTTTTCCTATTTTCTGTTTATTTAAAGATTTTGCAGAGAATTCAAGGTGAGCTGAAAAACGTAATTACTACCATTTTTAACTATGTATCTATGTGAACCAGAATTGTCTTGACACTGTGCAACCAAAGTAAAAAAACACAAAATTGGAGGTCGAAGTGGATGTAAGATTCTAATTTTGTGTTAATCAGAAAAACTTTATTATTCCTATGGACTGATTTCATAAGTACATATTATAAATTATAAAAAAATCTTTATACTAAAAATGACTCTATGTTTTTTTTTTCTGTTTTATATACTGAAGGTTAATGTAAGCTTTCATTTGGAATTAAAAAAGGCATTCCCCCACAAAAACATTTAACTAACTCTTATTAACTAGACCAGTGCCAAGTCTTTACTTCAAGGCACTTTCCGATCAAGGCCTGAAATTCCTCGCATAAAAATGATACTTGCTATCTTTTTTAAAATCCCACCTTGATAACTAGGACAAGGTGGTTACCAGGTAGAGTTCTTTCTCCTCTACTCCTCACCCCCCAGCTTATGCCCTCAACCCTTAATATATATTTCTCCTTTGATCCTGACAATCCTCTGAGTTTGACAGGCAGGTAGTGTTAGTCTTGTTTTATAAATGGAGAAGCTGAATGAGACTCAGCATAATTGACTTCTCAAAAATATACTACTAAGCAAGTGGCAAAGTCAGGACCCAAAGCTTTTTACCACCAGTTTTGATACAGATGGCTGGATGTTGGAGTGGGGCTCTGGGAGCTCAGAGGTCAACCTCACCATCACCAAAATTGATGGAGATGCAGGTGCAGCAAGCATATCTTACTACTTGGTTGTTTTCCCACATGCTGACGAGGCTCTCTGAGGATAAAAGGGCAGCCTAGATACTTGTTTTTAATTTATTTTTCTGGACTCTGTCTCATTTTCTGCAAGAAGTCATCTGACATAACACTTTGGTAAAAACTCCCCATATAGGTCTCAAACTCAGTCCTGGTGTTATGGTTTCCTAGGGTTTATGCTCAAGAGTGTGGGCAGTATTGGGTATTTATGTCGACAGCACCGGGAGGTATCAAAATCATATCTGTGAATACATGTAGGATGGAGTCAAGCACCACTCTTTGCTCTCTTTCTTTAGATCTCCTTTCTTTTTGCTACCACTACTTTGGGGACACGTTAGCAGAAACGTTGTAATAAGTTCCCAAATGATTTTTTTAAATTTTGATCTTACCTCCCTCAGATTGTTTTCTTTCTATTACCGTTAGTGTAACCTCACAGCCTCCCATTGGGTTCCTCTAGGACTTCTCAAAACAAGGCAAGATTCTCTTCCTAGGATTCAAGTTTCTCCATAACATGGGCATGATGAGGTGTCCTCTCTGGCCCTCTCTCACCATCCTCTCCGTCCCTGCCTCGTCATCCTCTCCACTGTCCTTCATACACAGCGTGTTCACTGCTGCCTTTAGTCTTTGCAAATGCTTGTCTGTCTGCCAGGTTCCACTTCTCTCCATAGATCTAAATCCTACTCAGTATTTCTGACCTAATCCAACATTCTATTTCCATGGACGCTTCTCCAGTTATTTTAGCCCTTTAGAATTGTCATAGCACAAAGTTTGTACTTGATGACACTTGTATTATTACATGGGTGAGTCAAATCTCTATAGGAACCATAGGCAACCATATAAATTGTACCCAGATTACCCTACCTCACTCACTGTAGATACGCACTCAATTGGAGTAAATGATTAATGAAGTAATTCATAGATTTAATTAAATTGAAATCATCCCAAAGCAGAGTTACAAAATACAAACGTATTTCTGAGGCAGGTCCCACCCGTGGTCCATGCTTATCTCAAGATAATTTTCCACTGTACTTTTAATAAAAAGTTTGTTTTTCCTCCTTGGGCATAGCCATTGTTATTGATAAATAAAATCTGCCACTGAAGCATATATAAATACCCAAGAATGAAATATAGCAAATATTTAACAACTGACTGCCTTCTAATTGCTTAAACAAAATGAGCAATGCACTAGCTAGTCAAACTCCTTTCACCTGGAAAGATCTCTATTGATTCCCTTTAGTGTTATCCAGAAGATTTGGGAGTCTAATGGCATTTCAAAAGATTTCAATGAGTGGGACATAATTCTACCTCCCATATACACTAGAAAGGAAAGCTAACTACCAAAAAAAAATTCTTTTGAGTAAAATTCTGTCTGCTATTCTTCAACCTTTATGTGTTTAAAAAAACTACAGTATGCATGAAAGACAAATTGTACTTAAGAAATGAGATAGAGAGCAGTTGTAGGTTGTTAATATCAGGGGACATTTTGCACTTGTTCCAGAAAATGATTATGTATTTTGGTCTTGGAGCCAATCTGCAAGTCAAGTTCCTTCAAAACAGGCAGAGGGTAGTCTGGCTACAGCCCATGTGGAGGAGGAAAGGGTGAGGACAAGGGTCCACCACTGGCATAAAGTTTTAGCCATTCTGATATGTAAATATTCTTTCTTCACCTGAAGTCAATGTCAAGGTGATTGGAAAACAAGAACTTGGTTGACTGAGCAGAAGCAATCTGCTGTATTTTGGTCTTTGAACCCAGAGATAATCAAAGACTGTTATTTCATCTCTTGGCTGACCTAACTTTTGAGTGGAAAATGAACTAGGAATGTGAGATAACTGCATAATTTAAGCATATTTTTAAAAATCAGCATGTCTCTTGAAATTGGTCAGACTTAGCTAATATTTTTTGTTCTCTTTATTAGTAACTTGGATTTTTTTTTTCTGTCGCTGTGGGATTTAATCTATTATACGATAAGAGTAAATGACTTAAACTGTAATCATTATTTGCCAGAAGCTCAGAAAAGATGTTAAGGCTGTAAACAACACAGTATACCCTAGGGTAGGAGTTGGCTAGGTGAATTGGGACAGAGCTCTACGACAATGCAAATGTTTGCCTTGAATTCCTAATTGGAAAATGCTACTATTTGTGTTGCTGTTCACTAGTCATTTAAGTCTTGGTCATGTAGATTCTATTAAGACTACTCCTCTCTTGGGGCATGGGAGATAATGTTGAGTGCACACGCTTTTTAGGGAAAAGGCATTGAACCGGGTGGAAGTTCGAAGACCGGGCTTCCAGTCCCAGCCCATCCCTGTGTGTCCTTGGACAAGCACCTTCACCTTTCTGGTCTACCAGCTAGGGTCAACAGACGAGATTGAACTAGGATAGAATTCCAAATGGTGCTCAGTTAGTGGGGGTGGTGGGTAAGAGCAGAGCAAAGCCTGCCTCAGGATGTTCACACTCTCTTTTCTAGTCCCTGGAATGTTCACACGCCCAACTCCATCCACCCCCCTGGTGTGCACATGGCTCCTTTCTTTCCATCATTTAACTCTCTGCTCTAATGTACTGCCCTGCAAGTCCGTCCCAGGCAGTCCTCTCTAATACTTCCTTTCCCAATTACTTTTTATCCCGTACCCTGCTTCATTTTTCTTCTTGGCATTCATCAATACTTATACACATTTTCATGCATCCCCCCTTTTGCTAGCTGTCTCCTTGCCTAGAACAGAAACACTGTGAGAGCAGGGATCTTGTCTGCTTTATATACACTTTTAAAAATACGTGGTACGTAATGAGCACTTAGTAAGTATTGGTGAAACAAATGGATCACTGAGTCCCTGTCTGGCAAAAGCAACAACATACTGGGAGGGACCAGCAGTTGGCCCTCTCGGCACCCCCAGTTTGCCAGAGTCCCCACCACTCCCACTGTGCTCCCAGTACTGAGTTCGTTTGTTACTGAAGCTGTTTTTCTTATACCCCACTCTCCCCACTGATGTTCCTGCTTGTTCTAAGGAAGTATGTCCATTTATGACACGATACCCCTGGTCTAAGATGTTTCTGGCAAAAAAAAAGAAAAAAGTCTGCTGCTAAAAATAATTTGAAAACTCCTAGACAAGAGGACCTTTCAAATCCCCTCCAGCTCTAACAACCAGTGAATTCATGCTTCACAGCCATTCACATCGAGAAGTATGAAATACAAGACGCATGTATTCAACTTTCCTTCATCACCTCCTTTAAATGCTTTTTTTTTCCTTTTTTGAGTCAGTCCCCACAGGAGCAGACCGTGTGAGCCCATTAAGAGAACAGTTCATTGCCACCTGCCACCTCAAGCCAGCCAGCAATCTCAGCTTCACCACTCCATTCTTGATTATGGAGAGCCATTCCAAACTTGAGTGGCAGGATTTGCAGAGACAGCTGTTGGGCTCCACAAACATTTGGAGGAGGGCAAAATGTGAGGTGGGTTGCTACATTCTTCTACTCCCTTACTGAAAGCAACAGCTGTGATCTTCACATGTAAGACAAAGTAAACAAAAGCTGACCGAGCTCAGCACCGTGCAGCAGCAAGCATTCAAAGGGATTTCCCCCCACAATGTCTCCATCCCAGCATCTGAGAGGCTCAGTTCTCCCCAGCACGGAGGGGAAGAGAGGTCTTTGCATGCCCTGTTCACTTGACCAAACACTGCCCAAGATGGGCAATTCAACCCTGACTCATTCAGCATTCCATTACTGGTTATCACACAGGGACTTGTCAAGTTTCAGCAGCCTGTAAGTGCACCAGGCAAAAAAAGCAGTGTTTATCTCTGAGAGGCAAGCGCTCTTGGGTTCAGTGGCCTGAGTGTCTCTATCTGTGCTAAACTGGCTAAGGGAGAAGGAGGTCCCTGTATAGGAAAGTCAAGGTATGTTTAGAGGTGCTCTCTGATTCAAATAGCTGGCTCACTCCTTTTGTTTCCTCCTCCCTTTTATTCACTTATACAGAAAACAGAGTATTCATTTATTCCTTTTCTCAACCCCTCTTAACTGCCAGGGCCATCTGTCTGTCTGAAACCGTTTTTGGTTGCACAGTTTTGAATCCAGGTGACAATCAAAATGAAGAAGTGATTGTCCCTGAATGGTTTCTCTGAAGGGATTTAAAAAAAATTTAAAGCCTTTTTGTTTGTTTCAAATTCTCTAGTTGAAATCCTGTACTGCAAGAACTGCAAGAAATAAAACCTGTGAGCGGCCACTGTGCTGATGTAACGTAACGTAAATGTGTTCAGCGGGGCACTGTTTCCTAACTAGGCTGCAATTAAGCGAGTTCTTTAAAAAATGGATGGAACTTTTGATGTTTGACTAGCTGTATTTTCAATCTCCTTTTCTTGGTTTAAAACTAAGATTCTTTGTTTTCGTGTGCATTTAAAGCAGCTTGGTTGGCAAATAAATGCACTGGGAAAATAAATTATCTTGTACCCTGAATTCCATCATTTAAAGAGTCCAATATATCCATAGGCATATGATTTTTAATCAGAGATATTTCTGGTGGGCGAAGGGGTAAAGAAAAGAATTTGTCTACAGGTTTCTTTTATCCTAGGATGCCTCATGTCACCTAATTGTTTTTTTACAAAGCCATTGCTTCTCTAAGTAGTATTGATTTTGGTCTAATTAAACGTGTCAAGGAGAGGAAATGATCAACGGATTACTTTTTCAAAGCATTTATCCCCCAAGGGAATCTGCTCCTCTTTATCATCTCAAAGAGGCAGATACAGGAGTTAGGGGGAAAAGTTAAAATTTGAAATATTTCCCTCATCTTTTTTTCCCTCGTGTCTATAAATGAAAACCCAAGTTAAGGAACATTGTTTACTGGGTCTCTTCTCTAACTCCCGACATTATCATCACCTTTTGTTGCTGCTGCTGCTGCTGCTGCTGCGTGACCTGAACATGAGATGGCCTTCCTCAAGTATCTGGGTTTTAAATTCAGTTCATATCTCTTCAGGGAATTTGGCGTGGCCAGTAAGGAGTCACTGGCCCGTGGTCCCTGGAGACTTTATCAGCAAAGGCACTCACCTCAGGGGAAAGCAAACACAAACGTCTCAGATGGGCCCATGTTTCCAACCATCTCCTGGACTCTGGCAGCCTTTCCTGAGCCAAATCCCTCACTGTCAGACCGTTCTGTGACACTCAGCAATGGCTGAAGTTCTCATAAACCCCACGTGGATTGGGAGGAAAACCATTTTGAATGAATGATTTTCATGATCTCTAAAATTCAATAAACAGTATTTCTTAAAATTACTGGAAATTCACATATGATCAACTCGAGGGGAATTTAGTACCAAAGGTGCTCATTTCAAGACAGTTTCACCTAAGGGGGATCCCCCAGTAGGTTTCTGCAGCTCGGAAGTCAGGACATCTGTGAAACCAGTGCTCAGACTACGGGGTCTGTCTTTTAATTAGAAGAAGGGTCAGCTGCCATTTGTGAAGGGAACCCTTGGTGTCAGGAACTGTGCTTCTATGAGATATTTTTAATACGAGTATGAAAGGTAAGAACTAGGTAAAATTTTTTCAGATTAGGCACTTGAGCTATAAGAATGGAAGGTAACATGCCCTAGTCCACACAATTTCATAGGTATCATTTAAAAAATAGCATAGATTATGTAAAAAATCATCTTTGCAACGGAGTCATGTAGCTTATAGTGCAAATTTCTTTCATAGTCTAATGTATTCTTGATAATGAGGGATTTTGGAAAGTTAATTTATCGTTATGTCCTAGGATACTATTTATAAGTGTTCTTAGGTCCCCATTCATTTTATAGTCTAAATACTTATTTGCAAACATCATTGCCTTATTCCATGTGCTAATTTGTAGGGAGAAGTTTATGCATTGGGGCATTTAATTCATTTCTGCATTTTATCCAGGAAACGAGAGCCAGATGTTTTTGGACAGTTGTTATTTATTTTCAATAACAGCTTCAGTTAAGATATTGATTGGATGTTGCATCTTCTCCGGAAAAAGTAAAACTTTTCATACCCTACATCTCATCATATCTTAAAACTAACAAAAGGAAAGCTTGTTGAATGTCCTTTAATTTGTAGAAGGGGAGCCTGGGAAGGGGGACTCAATTACATTACCAGAGCTCTGGGTGAATGTCAATTCAAAGTGAAGGCTCCCCCTGAGAGCCAGGGACCTTGAGCAAAAGCGCTTTCTAGGAGAGTTTACTGCCAGGGTCAGGAAGAGGGCACAGTCATCCTGCACTTCTAAGCCGGGATCCTTGGATTCCATTTCAGGCAGCGACACTCCGCGAGTAAGAGGAGCTCGCTGAGCCCTGTCCACGTGTGTCTGCTGGCTCGCCTGCCTGTCTGGCATCTCTGCACAGGCCTCTTCCGCACTCCCTCACACGACCTTCCAAGCCAAATGAGCTGTCCTTCTAAATATGACCCTAACTCATGCAACAGCTGGTGGCAAGAGCAAAATAGACTGAGCTCATGGGAAGGGTATTTACTACTGAGTCCGTTTTGGTTTTTTTTTTCCTTTTCTTTTTTTATGACTACAAGATGTCTGGAAAATTTATCAGAAAAACTTTTTTTATAAAGATTTCATTCATAAAGGTTGCTGAGGGATTTCTCAGCTAGTTACAGTTTAGTATATCTCTTGGGAGGTATGATGGTCCAGTTTATTATTTCTTCTTCTCCCTGTCCCCAAGATTCAGGAAGATCGGAGGAGTCTGAGCAAGGAGAGAAGGCTATTATCTAACTACCCGCACTTTCCCTTAGAGATTCTGGCAAACTTCCTTGCCGTGCTCCGTTGATGTTCTTGGAAGAAGAGAGAACCACCGTATCTGTGAGAGAACTGGACCATACTTTGAAGATGCAAGCTTTCTGCCTTTACATGACTTTGAAATTGTCCTCGCTATGATCTGTGAGTCAAAGAAGTGATCTATTATACATTTAGGGAAGCACCTCAAAATCTGGCTCTGTGCAAATAAGGTACATTTCCTGCCTTCCTCATATGGTTTTGTTATGACTTAGGAAACTTGGAAAGATCTCAGTTAAACAACTGAGTCATGGTGAGTTCGTGCAGAACAGCTCATTTCACATGAATGTCATTTTCTTTCTTTTCTTTTCCTTTTGGTAGTTAGATCAGGGCAATCCCCAATGTACAGTGTATCTGGTTGTCAGCAAGGTACATGACAAACTCTGTTCTGGTCAGAGACTTGTTTAATGAATTAAAGTCACCTTGGGTAGAAATGGTTCATGTGTGCTGTTGAGCTTGGTCCTCAGTCCTACACCTGACTGGAGATCACAAAACTGGGAAGAGCAGGCAACATACTGAATGACAGGATTAGGTTCTGTAATACCTTAGGAGCCTGGCATGTGGGCCAAACCCAATATAACATTTAGCAATATTAAGTAATGAAATTATGCTTTTAAATTTAAAAATTTAATATCAATTTTGGGGTATGAGAGGTCAAGTTTAATACTGGTTTAAAATATTTTGGAGATTTTTTTTTTGTCCATCCCCAAATATAATGTAACCTCCAAAATATCCCAAGTCATCTTAATCTGAATTAATGATAAAAATGCCACCTATAATTTGTTGAGTACCTGGTATGTGCTAAGATTATAAAATTAAAATTATGAGAAAATGAAAGAGGTTAAGTAACCAGCACTGGGTCAAAATGGCTAGCAAACAGCAGAGACAAGACTTCAGTAAAGGATGGATATCAATAATAAAAAAATTTTCAAAGAACTTTGCATTGGTTATTGATATCACATATAAAGAATGTTAGTCATCTTAAGGAACCAAAATTAAATAAAAACACTAAAGACTGTCTGGAGAAAGTGCCTAGAGGAAGAGGACCAAAAAGTAGAGTCTGGAAGTTATACAGTAAAAGACAGTTAAAGATGATAAATATTGGACATGAAAAATGGAGATTTTTGAGGGATATAAGAGGTATCTTTAAATACCAAAGATCTAAAGTCAATTGGAAGCTAGAGAGAGGCAAACAGATTTTAACCCTAAATAAATATCCAACAATAAAAGTTTCTTTACAAGCAAGGGGAGAGAAAGTTCCAAAAAGGATTGAGAGCTTTCGGTCACTAGAAGTACTCAAGCCGATGGTGTTAGCCGTCCACCAGGGTTGTTCATGAGTGAAATTCTGCCTTTGGAGACTTTTCGCTTATTTGAGGAATTCTTCACTGGAGATCCATGGGTGAATTTCATGAAATCTTTGAATTCCTGTAAATTATATGCAAAATTATATATATATATCATCCTCTCTGGGGAGTTGGTTCATATATTTCTTCAGATCCTCAAAGCAATTCTATAAAATCTGCGAACCAATAAATGCAGTCCCTTTCAATTCTGCAATTCAGTAATTCTGTTTTGTAAAACCAGTCTTACCTTTCACAGAGGAGTACCCAACAGAGCAGTGTGATTAATTTAATGTTTGGGACAAAAGAGACTGAACAATTGAGGAAAACTTCAAGGTTTTTGAGCCTCGTAATTGAGAAGCTATTGATACCATTGGGAGATAAAGAAAATGAAGGAGAAGCAAGAAGTCCATTATCAGTGGAAGATAATTAAGTAGAAATAAATGGACAAACTGAAGCCTGTCTAAGATTCCAGTACTGAGTGTACTGAGTGTGTAATCCAAATATTCTTTTACATCATGGCAGAAAAATGCTGAAATCTAGAGATGTATAAATAGAGAAAAAGCCACTTGAAATTTAGAACCATGAAATGTTGTAACTCTAACTGGCCTAGAGATCACTTACTTCAGCCTCCTAATGTGACAATTGAAGAAAGCACATCTCAGAAAAACCAAGAGACATACTCTCTACCCTGGTACCCTGGTTGCCAACCTAAGTCTCTGTCTACAGATTTAAGAGGGGGTGGGGGGCAGGAATCCAGATTTCTAAAACATTCAAATCTTGAATAAAGATACCACTTAAATTTTCCGGGTTGGGTGGGTGGGTGGGGGAACTACATATAATACACAAAGATCCACTTTGTTATGGTAGAAGGCAAGAACATAACACTGCCCCTTAAGAGTTTTAAAGTATAAATTCCACCCTTCAGCATGCTCTGGGATGTTTTCACAGTGTTTTAACCTTGGTCTTCAAAGTCTGATTTACCTCAGGAAAATTACATAGCTTCTTCACCTATAAAGAACAAAGAAGCACATGACTGCGTTATTTAGTGTTACGGAATTAGTCTCATGAGTATTTGGATTTCCCTGTAGATGTTGTCTTGCCAGTTTCTAAGATCAGAGGGAGACTAGCTCTAGAAGCACTCATGCATAAGACAGTCTTTCGTACCATCTCTCCCCCTCTGATGAAAAGATTCATTCTATTCATTCTGTGCCATCTGACAATCTCCCAGGTCCAGTTCTGAGTCAGCAGGTCTTTAGTATATATAAACTTTCCACTGTTTCATTTTTTCAAATCCACTTGACAAGGTCAAGGTGGGGTTGAGACAAGAAAAATTTGGAACTAGTCCCATTTGAGACTTGTTTCCTGAGAAAGCAAACTGTTTTTCATAATCTGCAAGTTTATGGAAATTTGAAAACTTGACATGCAAGTTTTATGAGCGTGCGCACACGTGTGTGTGTGTGTGTGTGTGTGTGTGTGTGTGTTCATTTTTTAAGGGACTCAAATTAAATACAATTTTGGTTGGGGAGTTGCCGAAATGACTAGGGCATCAGCTAATATAATTTCAACTTTAACCCAAACATGGGCTCCATGTTTCAATTCATACTGAAGCTCTGTAATATATGGCGTTGGAGTAGAGAATGATCTCTTGGGAGAGGCACTATCCAATTAAAATTTAGTTTGCTGTCTTTAGGAAAGACACAAGCAGTTATATATCCTTTGAGAGGGTCTTAGGAAATACACACCTGAGCTTTAAATGGCTACTCATTTGACTGTGAAGTTGAATTTCAATTCATCTGGGAGTCAGAGCATAAGAAAGAATTCAAAGAACAACACTCTGATATTTCCTGGTGTGTTACCAGGGAGAAAAGAGCTCCTGGAAAATGAATGCCTTACACATTTACAGATACTACCAACCACTTAAAAAACAAGCCTATTGTTATGCGTAAAAGTCATTCCTTTTAGGGGAAGCCTAAGAGTATATTGAAATATGGCTGACATTTCAATCACAAAATAAGATTTTTAAAAAAAAACATCATGTTTAAGTTCTCTTAGATAAAAAAGAAAAAGGAAAGGAAAAAATCTATAACCCAGTATAAGCAATTCCAGACATTTCACCCATAAAATAATTCACAGGGAGCCATTATACTTCTAAACGCAAAAGCCATTAGCAGCCCTTTCTAATTCTCTTTAGTTCTGTAAGAGAATTATTGCCTATATTCCACAATCCCATATATTGTTTTCAAAAGACAAAAATACACAATAGGTTGAAGAGAAAATATAGACTAATACTTTCTATTTCATTCATTAGTTGATTACTAAGATGAAGCAGTCTCACAGTGTACAAGAGCTTCCCCACCCCCATTTCATTAGGCAATTCTTTCGCTTGCTTCTTTAACAAATGTAAGAAAGAAAAGCCACAATATTGCTTCCGAGCTACCCCGTCTCACTACGCTACCTTAAATTCTGAGCGAAACCAATATAACTGTTTCAATGTGAGACTACAGACAGATTGATGAAATACGATCAATGGATTTATCATACATACATATTTAGATACTTAAAGACTTTGTTTTAGGGGTGATTTAATTATGCCGCCCATTTATTCCTTCCACAAATTTGTTGGATACCGGATTTAGTTAAAGTAATGCAAGTTGATATAATAAATAAACCCCCAAATTTCAGTCGCCAAATTTTCATACCCTGAAGGTTTCATTTTAGGTCAAGAAACAGTGCGATTCAAGTGCCTGATAGGATTCCAGGAGACAGAATCTCCTGCATCCTGTATCCACACCACCTTTGAGAGCCCCAGAGTCCTCTGCATTTATCCAAGATAAGGGAAAAGAAGCTTGAGAAGTCTCCCCTCTTGGTAAGCACCATCTGCTCACATAACCACATGTAGATGCAAGATGGTTGAGAAATGTGTTTCCCGGTGGGGAAGCCACCTCCCAATGACAACTTCACACTCCAAAAGTGGTTAGTCACAACACCTGTACTAAGGCACTGTGCTGGGCATTGGGGAATTTTGAAAAATAGATCAAACTGGGATCTAGTCTTCCAGGAGCAGGCACTTGAGCAAATTTTTTCCAAGTATCCTATTTCTTTACCAGTACTTCTTGTATATATATTAAAAGTTTGTTGTATGTCAAGCTCATTGTGTGTCCGAGCCCCAGTGTGTCGGTGGTATTTCAGGACTCAAACCCTGTGTGTGTGTGTGTACACATCATGGTCTTTTCTCTTAACCTCCGCAGTCTTGTAATCACTGGGTGCAGGAGCTCAAGTCTGCTTGTTCTTACCACAAGGCAGAGTCCACAGCAGACAATGAATGAATGTGTATTCTATTAAAGAGACCCCTGGCACCTACTGCTGGGGTAGTGATTGTCACACTAGGGCCTGATTTCAATGCCTAAAAAGCTGTACTTCCAAACACAGTTACCTATAAAAGAAAGTTTTTGTAAAATATGAGGTGCCTATACTAATATATGATTAATCATTTAAAACGTTGAGTCAACTGAAATGGAAGTGCTGATTTATGTGAGTAGATGGGTATATGAGCATTAGTGGGGGGAAAAATACTCAAAAGAGAGAGCAAAATGCCCAGGATAGGTTAGCACAAGACTTTAACCAGAATGTTCTACCGTATTCTCCCTGTATATCTACCCTCTAACTTGCAAAGTGGCCTTGCTTCATATGACCCAGTCCCAATTTGACAGCTTTTCATCTCGATGAAGAAAGGATTCCTCTAATTGTTGCTTCCTATGGCACATCCCCCAAGTTTTAGGAGCAAGGTTGTAAAAGAAGGAATTCCAGATGTGGAACAGTTCTTAGCCTGGAGCAGAAAAGGAGTGGATTCTAGTAAGGGATATAATTCATGTGCATAAATAATTTGAATACAAGGTAGAATTGGGGTAGAATAATCTATACAATGTAGACGACATTCTATCAGAGGAGAGAGATTCTCACTGTTTTGCAAATGAAGTGAACTTTTAGCTAAGACTTTTAGAAACACGTAAAATTAATTGTGTTGACCAAGTTTAGAGAAAATAGGAATTGCCATTTAGAAGCATATGATCTATTCAGGTACTCAACCAACTCTATGGAAGCTGTAGTATAAAGTGCAAAGGAAAGAGCGGGACTGTAAAAATGTGCAAGACAGCATCGACCCTCATGCAAGTCAGCAGCTAAGAGCAAGTACAGATGAGAATACCCAATGTGTATGGAGCGCCCACTTGTGCCGGGCTACGTGCTAAGTGCATCGTTTGCATTATCTCATTTCGCATTAATGCCCTTAGCCAGATGCCTGGCACAGAAGAAGTGCACGATAGTGATAGCTGTGATTGAAATGCCAATTTTATCTGGAGGTTATTATTACCTCTGCTTTCAAAATAAGGGAAGTAAGACATGGTGAGGTTAGGGGATATATCTAAAGCCCCTTAGCTGGAAAATCAGACATCTATACATGGAAAGTTCGATAACAATTAGAGTATTCTGAGAAAACGGTGGCCTGAGTACCCTAACTTTCCCCGCTCCTGGCCTCCTCCCTTCTAATTTCAGTCATCTTCCAGCTACTTATCTTAAGAAGAACATGTCATGGGGTACAGTGATAGGAAATGCCTGGAGGATGTGTGCAAGACCTCCCATCTGTGGGGGTCCACCTGGAGAGAGCCAGCGATGAGCTGACTTCCATGTATCAATAATGATGAAATGGAGGGGCTTCCTAGATAGAGTGCTGCCCTGGGGGGATTTGTGAACCCCTAAGGGACAGTGTGCCAGCTTGAGGGATGATCTTGGGGGCACCTGCTGGTCTCCTTGGCTTTGGATGAGTTTGGATGCTGTTGGACAGATGGGCTCAGATTCTCTCTGCCTTTGAGGCTGATCAACTACCTTGCAGCTTTGTGGGGAAGTGACTTCCGCTTGACACCCTAGCTGCTGCAGACAATTTGCCACAAGAGACCCAGACTGCTGTATCCCCCACTTCCTGTAAGTCAAGGTTCCTCAATGCTAAGCCGGGCAACTGGAGCAAGGGGTCAGCAGTGAGAACAATGAACATCTCAAGGGGACCCAGTAGTCAGACCGAGGAATAACAATACACAGATCGAAATGAATATTCTTCTGCTAAAATCGAGAAGGCCAGAGGAGACACATAGTCACTTTAACGAAGAATAAAAAGCTTACAGAAATGGGGGTGGGGAGGGCTGAGGAGGGAGAGAGCATTAAAATATTTTTCCAGCACTTAAAAACATAATTGTAAATTTTTTAAAATTTAATCCAGTTAGAGAAAGGAGGGTCCCAGGTGAGGAAGGCGCCCTAGCCCTGTGAGGCAGTAGAGTATGTGGAAAAAGCCAATTGCGTACTTTTGATTCTCAAATTGAACTGATCATTAGACTTACCTGGGATGTCTGTTAAAAACAGAGATTTTTCAACTTACCCAACCCTTATAAGTCAGAAAATCTGGAAGGAGGGCCAAAGAAACTGCCTTTTAGTTTAAGTGGGCACTGGTTTTGTTTGATGAGCACTGGTGATTGGGAGCCACTGAGATTGGAGGCAAATGTTGAATGAGTTAGATCCCCAAGTCTTCAGAGTGTGGTTAGAAGGGAGCTGGAGGGGGCTGTAAGCGGGGGAGCATTCACAGTTAATGGCTTTCAAATAGGAAACAAAGATTGATGAATGCTTTGTTTGCATGATCCCAAGTTTTCATGGAGTGTAATAACAAACATTTGTCACGACTGTAGATCAAATATCATCTAAAACTTTCATATGTATAAGTCTAGCCTTAAATAATATAAAACACATTAATAAAAAGTTGAAGTACTACAGTTTTACAAAAGTTTAAAAAGCCTGGCTCCATCTAGTTCACATCTCACTGTGTGTGTGTGTGTGTGTGTGTGTGTGTGTGTGTTTAATAACTGTTAAACACAGCTAAACTTAACAGTTAAATTTTCGCAGTCTTACTTTTTTAACCACTGACAGTAACAATGGTCCATTTCTCTCCCAATGTTCCATTTCAAGAAAGATGGATCACTGTTTTAGCAAAGTATGAGGAAACAACAATAGGAATAAATGGAGTTGGAGTGCTTGGAAGACAAATGTGGAGTGGTGTGTGCTATTTGATAGAATCAGCCTTGCATACTTTTCTCCTACATTTCCTGAACTACTCCTACCAAGGGAGACAACACAGCGCTTCTTGGCTTTTTCCCGTTCAAATGGCTGCTTCAGAGTCAATGATGTAAAATAACAGGAATGAAAGGACTCATGGATCAAGAATGACGGTTCCTGATAACTTCCAGTAGGTTATTCCCTTGGAACTGTTTTGTTTTTTGTTTTTTTTCCAGGAGGTATGATGGATTTGAACTAATACATTCAAAAATGTTCACCTCGACTCTTATTTACTGAAGGCAGTCAAGCTCCATGAGGCTGACCTTTCTACTTATGAGACCCACAGCGTGACTACTTCCTCAAGAGTAATGAGTCCAATATTTCTCTGCCTCAGAACCCAGAACACCAGTTTCATGCAATACTCTGCAATAAACAAAAAGCTTTCTTTAATCAGATTTGGGATGGGATGCACACACTGTCCCCTCTCAAAGTGCCACAAGACACGTTAGCATATCTGAGCTTCTGAGGGCCCTGAAGCAGAGAAACCATTTTAACTTCATAACTCTGAATTTCCAAATCTTATTTAATTGCTTGTATTGAGTTGCCAGGGCTGTCTTACCAAAGTACCACAAGCTGGGTTGTTTAAACAACAGAAATTTGTTGTCTCACAGTTCTGGAGGCCAAAAGTCCGAGATGAGGAACTAGTTCCATCTGAGGGCTGTGAGAGAAGGAGTTGTTCCAGGCCTCTCTCCTTGGCTGGAAGACGGCCATCTTCATGGCGTTCTCCCTGTGTATCTGTCTGTATCCACATTTCCCCTTTTGGTAAGGACAATGGTCATATTGGATTAGGGTCCATCCTAATGACTGCACTTTATCTTGATTACCTCTATAGAGACCCATTTCCAAATAAGGTCACATTCTGACGTACTGGGTGTTAGGACTTACATATGAATTTGGGAGGGATGGGGACACAATTCAACCCATCACACCATTGAACCTTTGGTTCAAATGTCATCTAACAGCCTGTCATCTCATATCCTGTCATCTAACATCCTAATATTTGGGGAAATGTCAATGTGGTCTCACAAGTACCCAGATCTGCCTCAGTAGTTCCCAAATGCCATTTGCACAATATACACAGAATCACTGAGGGTGCTTTTTATAATTCTGGATTCTTGAGTCTCACTTCCACAAACTGAAATCTACTATTCTAGAAAGGATCTCAGGCACTTGCAATTGAAAAATCTTCCCCAAAGATTCAGACATATAACCAGATTGGAGTTCTATAGTCAGTTAGCACTCACTTACTATTTTTAGACTTGATTTGGGCCAGAAATCTCAGAATAGCTGCATAAGAATTGAATTGTACCTCTTCTTAAAATAGTATGAATAGGAATGTTTCCTCATCTCTGTTTTTATAATATCTTGTATCTTCCTCCATCATGATACAAATTACCTGATGTGCACGTAGAGACCCTGTTTTATCCATCTTTTTATTCTCAATGATTTCCATTGAGCTGGCACATAACGAGCATTCAATGTGTGTTTATTAAATGAATAAGTACCTGAAGCAAAACACATTGCTTCAATTATTGTGCACAATTGTTTTATTGTTTAAAAAGTTATTGATATTGACATCTCCCCATCCTTAAGAGATTTCATCTACTCATAAGATTTTAAAACATAACCTATGCCACCTTCCTTTCTCCCCCCTTTTACTCTAGTCTTTAGTTTTCAGAACACTTCATACTCTTTCTAGCCTCTCTTCTTTGTACATACATGCTACGTTGGGACTCTTCTCTCTGCCATCTTCTCCCACCCCACATCCAACTGACACCACTAATTCCAAACTAATATTTGTCTCGTTCTGTCCTTCAAATATGAAGTAGGGGCCTGTTAAACATTTCCATGTAGTGCTTTGATTTTCCATCGAGACTTTGATTATACTTAAATAGTTCAATGGCTGCTTTCATTGCCAGAATCTAAGCTACATGTAGGATTCATGTCAGTTGTGCTCATTTTTGAAACAACAGAAACTTGCACAGAGTAGGAGCTCAAATATCAATGGAGTAGCTACATACTTTTGGCAGTGACATGCTTTTCTCTACCATTAAACTGGTAGCTTCTCTAGAACAGGGACTCAGTTGAATTCATTTTCTATTTTTACCTGGAAACAGAATGGTTTTCAATAAATTTTTCGAAAATTATTAAGGCTTTTGTTTACTTGTGTCTTTGTTTACTGTTGCCTAGATGAAAGCCTGAGATAGAAATTTAGGACAAAGGTAAATGTTGATGAAAATATAAAAATAGATTTGTTCTTTCTTGTTATTACAGCCCAAACTTAAAATATGTGTAAAATAAAAATAAACCAGAAAATATTTAATGGCATCAAGGCAACCCAGAAGCTGATGTGCTTCTACAAAGCAGACGGTAACAGTAAGTGAAATAACAGTTTCCAAGTGAGTTTTCAGATTGCCAAAAGATCATTTCAAATACAGCTCTGGCAGACATCTTCTTGTCGAGAAACTGGAGCACGTGTCAAAAGGTGATTCCACCAATTCCTTATTTCTAAAGACAGAAACCCCAAAGAGACACAACAGCTGAGCACATCGGGGATGGGGCAATGCCCGACTTCACCTTACGTAAGTGATCGGAACTTGACGTGTCGTCTCCCTCTCTTCCTGAGGATGACGCTCAGCTTCTTACCTCTGTTGTAATGTTTTGTTCTTTCAGTGACAACCTGCAAAGGACAAGTTGTTTCTTCCCATAATATTGAAAATTGGCTTTCTGGTAACTTGCTGTCCCTACTTGTAAGCAGTTATGGAAGCTAAGGGGAACAGGTACGTATTTGTCTGGGGAAGGTGGAAATGTGGTTTTTGTCTCCTCCCAATTTCCCCAGTGTAGCTGGTCACAAGGGCATGGAGGAGAAATTTTGCTTTGGACCGAATTGCCTCCTTAGAAGGAAAGAGGTTGTGATCCCATCCATTTTCCTGGAAGATTAAATGGATTTTTGACATCGTTAATGGATTGGGATAATATCAACTGAGGTCTCTTGGCAGTGAAAGGGACCAAAAAAGTGGGGGGAGGGGCTGTCTCTTAGGGAAAGTGTGGCTGGACTCGTGATAAAGCTTCCATCAGGGCTTAGGTTTCTGGCACAGAGTGGCTAAGACTGGAAGTATCTCCACAGATAAGTATGACAGCATTAGGAAAATTAGGCCTTTTGAGAGACTGAGATCATCCTCACTCGAATAACCACCAAGGCCCTGGCCCAGCGCCATCATAGCAATAGATACCCGCACACCAACTTCACAGGTTCTCCACCGAGATACTGGGAAACCCACAGCCTTTCTCTGATGGATCAGGGGCCCCTCCTCTCTGGCCACCTGGGATTTCTAAGCAGCACTGGCCCACCTCTTTGTCTCTGATAGGTTCCTGGGATTCACACAAAGAAAAGAGGAAAGTCTCAAGGAAAAGAAAAGTGAAAGTTTAGTGATCAGTTAGTTATTTTTTTATTGTGTTAGCCTTTTTTTTTTAATAGTCCAGACTTATGAATAGACCATTTCGACCACAGTGGAAAAGAATGAATTATTGGTACTGTATAGTTTCTTACTACTGCCATAACAAATTATCACAAACATAGTGGCTTAAAACAATAGAAATTCATTCTTCAATAGTTCTGAGGTCAGAAGTCCACAGTGAATCTTAGTAAGCTAAAACTGAGGTGTGGTCGGGGCTGCATTGCTTCTGGAAGCTTCAGGGATGAATGTTTTGTTGCCTCTTTCAGCTTTTGGAAGCTGTCTGCCTTCCTTGCCTGGTGGCTTCTTCCTTCATCTTCAAAGCCCACAATGTAGCATCTTTAAAATCTCCCTTTCTCTTCTTCCTTCCCTTCCCCCTCTCCCTCGTTTCTAGAGTCACATTTCCTCCTCCTTTTTTATCTGAGCCTACTGCCTCCCTTTTCTGAGGATGCTTGTGATTACCTTGGAGCCACTCAGAACATTAAGATACTCTCCCCATGTCAAGGTCTATACTCTTCATCACATCAGCAGACTTCCTTTTGCCATGTAAGGTCACATACTCACAGGGTCCAGGAACTAGGATGTGGACATCTTCTGTGGGGGCACATTATTCTGTCTACTGTAAGCTCCCTTCATTGTCTTAGCAATGAATGTATTATCAGCACCCATCATCATCATCTTAGCAGACAGCAGGGCTCTTTAAAAGGGCACTCACTGGTCAAGACAGGGAAACGGGAAACGAGACTTAAGTATGAAGTATTGTTAGTGCAATGGCCAAGACTTGGTGACTTTGGATTCTGGGTTTAGAGAGCTGGCCCGGATGTAAGTGCCCTTAACTAAGGTCAGAAATACGTGAGAAGGATTTGGGAAAAAAATAGGATTTTTAGATATTCTCAGTTTGAGATATATTATAGCATAAATTAATCCAGTACCGGATACAAACATCTTTAAAATATATGACCGTGTGTCATGATATATTTTGTAAGGGTTTGGTGTATATGCTGATGTACATTATAAGCTAATATAGTTCAGATAAAGACTATCATGGCATTAAAGCCATGCAGACTGCAATGCAGGTAACTTCCATGTCAATTCACTTGTCATCTCGGCTTCAATCCCACACCAACCAAGATGCAGAGGTCATCTTCACATATTTCCATAAGAATCGTAAACAAGGGACCTCATGTGATTTTTGTAGTTTTTCCTGAAGATGTGTGGGGCCATGAGATGCTGTCACAGTGCATCTATAGAGTTCTTCCGTGTCCCTCCTCTTTTTGCAAAGTTACTCCTCTATTATTTGAAGGTATGGGCCAACCAACACTCAAGCTCTGTAAATTTGCCTCCAAAGAGATTTACTCTGAAGCCATCAACACATAAGTTTCAGGCTCTACTTGCACACTCCTCCTGAGTTCTGGGAGTCATAGGGAGCTGCAGAGTGTTCTAGGTGGAGCAAGAAACCAGGCGGTGAATGTGAATCATTTCTGGGAAAATGCCTCAAGAGATTTCAGGAGCAAGAGACCTGCATCTTTAAGGCTTTAGTTATTTGTGTGTGTGGTTTCTCTTTTTATTCTAGATATTCACTTTTGAACCAGATTTTGAATTCATAGTTTTATCTTCTCTCAAAAAGGGCCCTCAATTTCTATAAGCTTCGAACTTTACAAAACCAGTCTAGTCTGCCTAAATGGATTTATAAGAGCACTTACCAAACAAAGATGGATCTCCTTCCTCCATAAGGACTTTTCATACAGGACTCCTAGATAAGCACGTTGTTGCATATAATTATGTATAATTAATATTCCTGCACCTATACCATGTTGGCCAAAGTTGTCCATGTCCAATTCATTCGTGTGTCCTTGGTGCTCAGAAAGTTACCAAGTGTTCAGCCGGAGTTTTTATAACAATGTACCGATATATTAAGTAAAGGGATGGATTAATTTAAATGAATTCTTACGCATGATTTGACCTAATGGATCAAATTAGGGACTGAGTGTCAGCTTTAAATGTGTGCTTGCATTCACCAGAATGTTCCCACAGGGAATAGTGTCAGAGGAACATCGACAAGGTTGAAAAACTAGAGCTCTCAGTTGACCCACATCTACACTGTGAAACACCTGAGGAAGGTTCTCAACATTTGGGGGCTTGGCTGCTCTGCCAGTGACCAGAAGGGACAGTTGAAGGTGAAAGCTTGGTTGAGAGCACAGGTCAAGCCAGGGTCGCCAATCCAGCTTTATCAATAAATATCAGTATTTACATAGCTAATATTATGATCTCCCCTCTGCCTCCTGTACCTATTTATCTATTTTTCACAGCTTGCAGTGGGAGGGGCATGTTTAGTTATCACTCTTAAACCAAAACCATTCCTTATGAAACATAAGATGCTATGCTCTGATGTTTGCTTTCCTAGGTCAGGAAATACCTGCTCTTAGAGTTATAGAGAAAAATTTGTCCAGATTTAAACTGATTTCAGGGAGGTGGGGAAACCCTCCAAGGTTAAGAAGTGGCTTCTGACTCGTAGTAGAATAAACAGGAAGACAAGGAAAAGAGGCCTCCATGATTCAGGCCAACGGAAATGAAGAGAAGGATAGAGGAACAGCCCCCGTGGAGGATCAGGCAATGGAAAATTCAAGACAAATTAGTGGGAGGGCCAACAGAACTGAAGTCTTGGAGGATCATGGGAGAAAGAACGTAAGTAAGCAGATAAAAATTTCTAGAGTCCAGAGGAATGGCCAGGCCCCCTGAGGATAAGGAGGGAGGAGCAAAGGAGGCAGCAAGTCAAATTAAAAAAAAAAAAAAAAAAAAGGTAGAAAAATCAGGAGAAACGTTTGCAGGATTATGCACTGTTGGGGCAGTGGGAACACCAATTTATTTGTTGTATTAATGTTTTTTGATAATGTTTTTCATCTAGTTCCTTTACAATTTTAGTTTAGAATGTCTTTAAATAGCTCTAAAATGAGGTTATTAGCTGGGAGTTATAAAACAAAGACAAAGCGAAACCTTTGCAAACAAGTGGGAGTGCTCATACCCCTAATCAGAGAGGCCTGTGTCGTATTTTCAAATCCTGTCCCTAGGAACCACGAGAAGCTTTTAATGATAGTGTTTCCATAAAAGTCTGATTTAATATAATCACACTCAGACCAAATGTGGAGGAAACAAAAAAACTGCTTTCCCATCCAAGTTCTTCTTTGAAATTTAAAATTATATTCTAAGACAATGGTTCATATAAATTTTAAAGCAAGGGAACAAACTAAAAGAAGCAGAACAAGAAAGATTTTAAAAGAAGCAGGGTAGCAAAAAGACAAGCCAAAGCTTGGTTATATCTTCTCATAGGACCTATCAAGTCTCACAAGCATATGAGATCTGGGACCAGTGGTTACAAGCCTTAGAGACTCATTTTAAACAAACTACCTGGAAAAACACCATACTCAATGAAGTGTTCAGGACAATTGTATATCCCCAGGTTAGCCGTGTACTGGAAGTACCCAAACTACCCTCTGTGGTGACTAAAATGGTATAAATCCCGGAAAACCCGCTGCCATTCACAATGGCCAATGGC
Organism: Rhinolophus ferrumequinum; assembly: GCF_004115265.2. Lineage (NCBI taxonomy): Eukaryota > Metazoa > Chordata > Mammalia > Chiroptera > Rhinolophidae > Rhinolophus > Rhinolophus ferrumequinum. The sequence continues at coordinate 83,846,552 of NC_046293.1, forward strand.
TCTTTTAGTTTATGTGGCGACAAACATTAGTTTTAACAGCAGAGCCTTCCTTTGTTTGATATCTGTTTGAGATTCTGCAGTTGGGATATGTTTATGTTCACATGAAAATAAATGTAAGCAAACGATCCGATGATAAACACCTCTCCAGGAAAACAAATTTCATCTTTTTACATAGAAAAAGGCAACAGCAAAATGAAGTTAATGCCGTTGGTTCATTGCGTTGTAAAATTATCTGGAAGCTCTTTAACACCGCCCTAAGAAATCATTTAATTTAGATGATTTCAGGGTATTTCGCTCCTATAAAGTTGCTTTGGGCAGTTACATCTTTAATGATGCTGATTAGATAAGAGGAACAGATACTCTCTAGATTGAAACCTGTCTTGACAAATGTAGAACAATTGTATTAAGTTCATTGAATTTAACCAATGGATGTATTTATACCCTGGCTTTTCCCAGAAAGAATTTAAGGCAGCTTAGCTAGTAGAAAGGTTTGAAGGTATAGGTACTCATGAAAGCCTCAGATTAATATCTAGAACATATAACGTGTCCATATAGTTTTCAACTATCGGTGTGTTAATCTAAGCTCGGAAAGAGCTTTTAAACTGCAGTGAAACATCAACTAGCTTCAAACCTGCATTTTTAGTAAGCTATTTTGTCATTTGGAGGCCTGTACAATAAACCTATTGTTGTTCCTTTAAAAAAATAAGAAAGAAAGAAAAGCAACCTTCTGGTGTTGCTTTTGTTCATCTTATCATCCGGCAGCCTGTTCAGGATCACATGTGGGAAAGCATGTGTGTAAGATTGAGCCCTATACTCAGTGCAGGAATTTCATGGAAAAACATCCTGCTTAAATGGGTAGCTATGTAAAAAAAACAAAAGAGAAATTCTACTTTCATGATGAAGTTGGCTTTTTATTCAGTATGTTTCAAATTTAATGTTTAAAATTAAGAAAACTCAAAGCAGACCAGCTATATGTGGATGTTCTCATACTCCATTTTTTATGACAAAAGCCTGTTTTAACTATTATTAGTGGATTCTTGCAATAAGAGGGAGAGTACCATCTTTAAGGTGATCTGCTATGTGTCAATATCCCTTTGTTTTTAGGATTAATTTAAAGGGTGACAAATAGGTATATTTTCTACTGAGCTACATCAACATTACATGAACATAATGAGGCAAGAATATTCACAAAGTTCTCTAAGCCAATATATATAGTTTGAGGGCCCAAGACAAAACCAAAACAAATCTCTATTGAGTTCTAATCTCAACAGTGAAACATAGTCAATCTGAAATCCTGTTAACGGAGTAACCCTAATTTATACCTAGATTTTCATCTGGGAGATGCAGTGGGCCAAATATCTCACAACTGAAGAATATTTGTTGTATAATATTTCTGTTAACAGAAGTGAGGGCTAGAGCATTTACAGACGTGATAAACAATTGCTCGGTACTGCTGGACATTTAGAAGCCTCACTGGTGCTTTTTTTTTATTATTAAATTTGGTGACAGCTGATTAAGTAAAAGGCCATTCTATTATTACCACTTATTTTCCCTTGCTCAATTTCATAACCATCACTTCCCTGAAAAGCAAAATGAATAAGCATGATCTGAACAGTATGTGAATAATTACTACAAACACAATCATTTCTACCAGGTTTATTCCTACGCTAAACCATTCAGCCTGGCCATGGTCCAGGGTTCTGTTACTAAGGAAGAAGGAGGAATGGCTATTGGGAAGCCAGTAGTAGACGCCACCCTCTAAGCTACCCAAACATATGTATGTACTCATTGCCATGAACAGGACAAGTTTCATCCATTTACTGCATCCCACTTGAAGCCTAGAATCTCTGTGTGCTTTCCTCTCTATCAAGTTCAGATGTAGCTGCTGTAAGACCAAAAGACAAGCTATTCCTCCCATCACTCCAAATATAACATGGTAATGAAAGAAATGGGGAAACTGCAATAAAAAACTGTTTGCGGGAGGAAGGACAAGAAAATATATAGCAGTCACAGTTCCTCAGCAATGACCAGATTCTACAGGGCAGAAACAGCACACCCATGACAGTGGGGAGGTTTATCGTGGACCCAGCTGATAAGCTGCCAGCCCATGGTTCTAGTCCCTGGGAGTTTCCCTTGTCCACTGTCTCCTGTGGCCCCAACCCTGGTTACTCCAGGAAGTTCTTTGTCGATTGTCTTTCACAGCCACCACAGAAGTAGACATTGCAGAGTATTTCCTTCCTTGGTGTCTTAGTTTGGGATGTCATAACGAAATATCATGGACTGGGTGGCTTCAACACCAGATATTTGTTTATTTCAGAAGTCATTTCATCTTTTTGGAGGCTGGAAGTCGAAGATTAAGGTCCAGCAGTAGCAAGGTCAGCTTGTGGTGAGGACACTTTCTGGCTTACAGATGGCCACCTTCTAGCTGTGTTCTCACATGGTGGTGTGGGAAGGAGGTGGCAAAAGGGGGAGGGATAAGGAGAGGGAAGAAGAGAGCGGGAGAGTGAGAGAGGGAGAGAGTGAGAGAGGGTGAGGAGAGAGGAGGAGAGCGAAACCAGACTCGGTATTTTCTTCTTCTCCATTATTAGCCAGCTTGTCATGGAGAGTACCTGAAGAATCGTTAGCAGTGAGTTGAGGTAGAGCTGATGGAAAGGGAGAGTAGGACCCCTGGGGATGTGAGTCACCTGCTCATTCACTTACCTGAGTAAAGAGGATTTTGAACTCTCCTGAAAACAATTACCAAATCAGCTGGCTGATGGACTGCTAATTGGCCTCCTTAGCTATGTGGCCCAGACCTGTGCTGTCTAATATGGCGGCCACTAGCCACATGTGGCACTGAGTATCTGAATGTTGCTTCTCTGAATTGAGATGTGATGGAGGTGTGAAATACACATTATTCTTTGAAAATTCAGTGCCAACTGTGGAGCCAGGAGTGCAGTTTCCAAGCTCTCGGCCTCACGTGGAAAGGTGCTGGCTCAGGTAGTAAATGGCCGTCAACTGTGATTGGATGGCCATCAGCGGTGGCTAGTTGGCCATCAGCTGTAACCAGTGAGCCATTGAGCACTAATGCAACTGCCGTGGCTACGCTAGCAGAAAACGGGAGCTAGCAAGAAGGTGGTGACTGGCAAGCGTGGATTGCAGTTAGGACGGCGGGTTGCAGAGAGTGTGGCTCCTGCTTCCTGTGTCTCCAACCCAGCCGCCAGCGAGAATATAGTGGTATGATTCTCCTGTCTATGGCTCCGTGGGTGTTCCTTTTTGGCCTCACCATGTCCTGCATTCTTATGTGGGGAGTGGTAGCTGAGACCCCGCCTGACACCCTGCATGACAAATGGCACGGCGAGCAGGGTACGGTGCCGGCCAAAGCTCTCCAAAGGACAGTGGAGCAGTTTGTGCGTATGAACACTCAGTCTCAGGAAGACGAGGAAGAGCAGCTGCTGGAGAGCTGGACCCCCGTGGAGGGGTGGGAGGAAGTGGTTGGTTCCCCAACCAGCACAGGCGGGAGAAAGCAAAGGTCCTTGCGGCCCTGTGGGCTGGAAAGTGCTTGCTGAGGCAGCCCGGATGCAGGACTTATAGTCCCAGGAGGAAATGCTTGCTGAGTCCCCGGTGGAAAATGCGGGTGAGGTCAAGGTAATCCCTCACCCCCAATTTGGGGAGGACTTGGAGCCCTCGCCCTGCGGAGAGGGCACACATTGTGAGGCTAACGCACAATCCTGGTGAATGACTGTGGACTATGGGGAATGGGCTCCATCCCTAATTTAATGGACCGCTTGACTGTTTGCTTGGGAACATACCACCATGTGGTGGAACCGGTGGATATTCACTTTTGTGTCTTGACCAGCCGAGGTGGAGAATATGTGAGAAAGACTGGCTGAGCCCAGGAAGTCTGGCTGTGCCCAGAAGGACTGGTGGTGCCCTGAGAAACCCTGGCTGTGCCCAGAGAGCCTGGCTGTGTCCAGGATATTGCATTCACCTCCAGGCTCCTCACACAGGGCCCTTCACGGAAGATGCTTGTCACGTAGATTGTGAGGCGAGACCCTGTAGGGGTGGAGTGTGGGGACAGAGCCAGGAGTGCAGTTTCCAGGCTCTCGGCCTCACGTGGAAAGTTGCTGGCTCAGGTAGTAAATGGCCATCAACTGTGATTGGATGGCCATCGGCTGTGGTTAGTTGGCCGTCAGCTGTAACCAGTGAGCCATTGGCCACCAATATAACTGCCGTGGCTACGCTAGCAGCAAATGGGGGCTAGCAAGAAGATGGTGGCTGAGCTGGCAAGCGCGGATTGCAGCTAGGACGGGGGACAGTGTGGCTCCTGCTTCCAGTGTCTCCACCCCAGCCATAGTGAGACAATAGTGGTATGACTCTCCTGTCTATGGCTCCTTTTTGGCCTCACCATGTCCTGCATTCTTATGTGAGGAGCAGTAGCTGAGACGCCGCCTGACACTCCGCAGGACACCAACAAATCTCAATAACTTTTTACTGATTACTTTTACTTGAGAGATTTGATGGGGTGGTGATTAATTTCACATAGGCCAGGGGAAGGGGGTCATGAAGAGGAAGCCTGAATGAAGAGGAGAGTGTGGCTACCATAAACAGAAATAGAAAGGTGAAGAGAAGGACTGAGTTTGAGGGAAGGGGGTGAGAGGAAACGGAAGAGGAATGTCAGCTACATAGAGGTAATGACAATGAAGTAAACACGGAGCTGGAAATCAGGAGGGGTCTTGGCCAACTATAATGGCCTGGAACTCAATGGCAGATAGGTGATGAGTTTCTTAAGTCTGTGAGTTTCCAAGGAAAGGTGAAGAAAAGCAGAGTAACAGACATTGTTGGTTTCCAAAATCCATTCCCCACTTTGACCTTCCTGACTGAATTCCCATGTGGTTCAGTTATCATCTTACCTTCTCTCAGCCATGAGCTTCACTCGAAGTTGTTCCCAGATTCAGCCCATGGATCCTGATTAGTCTAAGCCAATAAGGGTCATTCTCATCTTAGGAATGTGCATGGGACACAAATCTAGGCAATGCGACTTGAGAAGCCACTGAGAAACTCCCGAAGAGGCCTGAGAGGAGTCCTGTTTTCCTGCAGAAGTCGTTCGTTTCTGTCTTGACATGAAATCTGGAAGGGTCAGGCTTCATTGGGCACAAGCACCCTGTGATACCACCAGAAACCAAACCTTGCGAAATTATTCAGAGTCAGAGACGTGGAGGAGGAAACAAAATCAACAAAACACAGAGGACGATCGGTCAGATGCTAGGAAGACAAAGAAAATCAAGTTAGGCTCTGAAGGGATGTAGACGGGGTTAGGCTGGGCTGGGCTGAAACATACCAGTGCAGCCGAGTAAGCTAGATGTGGGACGGCGCATTGGAAGACAATCGTCCTTTCAGACCTTCATATTCAAAGAGCTGCACTTGACAGGATTCCTGAGGGACCCTTGAATCAGCAAAAGGCTGTTTCTGAACTATTAAACACATTCCCTTTTGAAAAAGTAACATTCACATGGGATGGGCAAGTCATTCAAAAACCAGGCTCAATACAGCTTTTATTCAGATTCACCCTGTCAGTGTAAAAATACGGGTTGAAATGGACTTTGCTACTTGAAATTAAGTGTGATCACACTCATCCCCCGCGGGAAGCACTCCAATTCAGACCTCAATGATGAGAGGCTTTGTGCCACGGGGATCTGGGAGTAGCATTCAGAAAAAGAGAAGGGATTCTTTCTCTGGGACTTTCCCTGTTTGCAGCCCTAATCCCACGTGAATGTTTTCTCTTCTGTGATTCTTTTTTCCTGCTTTTAGCATATTCTTCTCACTTCTTCCTCACAGTTCTCTCTCCCTTAGAGAGTATATCTGGACCCTTGGGTGAGAGTTGCATGTGACTTCAAGAGCTGTTGAAATTAACTAAAGCTTATTCTTTCCCAATAAATCTCCCCAGCCACTGTGCAGCAGCTGTGAATTCCCAGCATGGGACATGGCAGAGGTACTAAGAAAAGCTGGCTGTGTTCCTTAACCTTTTTCACCCTTGATCCCAAAGAATCAGCAGACACTGACACCGAGACGTCAAAACAACAACAACAAAAAACTATATAGCTCTTCTAAGCACCACTCTTTATCTAACGTGTCTTGAAGATTTGACACTTGAAGATTTCCCAAAAGTTTGGGCTGGGTTCACTTTGAGAAAATGAAGCTGACGAGAGGCACAGTTCAGAAAATGGTGATTAAATACAAAGCTTGTTAGCTATTACGCAATATTCAAGACTTCAGAAAATGAGAATAAAATTATTAAGGGTTGTTTAGGCAGTGGGTAATCAGAAGGGAAAGTAATATTGGGTTGTACCATGGGGCACAGACATTCTTTTTTGATTTAATGGTACATTTGTGGGTATTCACTTCTTTCAGCTTTTTCTCCTGGGGCTCGGGGGTGGCTGAGGATGGAGGGCTACAAAGAGTTGACAATGAGTGCATAAAGCATTTACTGGCTAAAGATGCCTACACTCTGCCAAAATGTGTTTTCTGTTAAAAATATACTTCATTGTGTTGCAGCAAAATGAAATCCCTCCCCAGCCCCCATCGAGACAGGGTGATTAGGTTTCAGGGTGAGGTGCCAGCTAGCGCTTTGGGGGCATTCATGTACCAGCTGCTCTTGCAGCATTCATTTTATTTGCAGTCCCTAGGCTGGTTCTCCACTTTGGTTTTGTGTAAGGGAATCAGGATTAGTGGGTCTTTTGTTAGTGAGGAGAGGGAGAGAAGCATCTCCTTTGAGCTCCATACACATGGCCAGCCCAGCAGGCAAGCCTCAAAGCTTTAATTTACTTCTCACTCACTGACTTTTCCAAAAAAGAAAGGATTCATCGCTTCAGGCTGCTCTGTGGGAAGCTTATATGGCAATGGGTCAGGGTGACCGGCATTTCCAGAATGCAGTTCCCAGCCACCAAGCCGGAGTTAGGTTTGAGCTCCATGTAGATGAAACATTCCCAACCTGTTAAGAGTTTATAGAAAGGAATTCCTCATTATCACATAGTGAAAGACGTTATTGGGTGGTCCTCGTCTGAAAGCTGAACGGAACATATGGATTCCTACTTGATTCTTTGAAGGAGTTAACATTATTTTTGTCCACTTGGAAATGCTGAATAGCTATAAGTGTCCCAAATCCCCCTTGTTGGCAGGCTTGTCCAAGTGCGGTGACCTGGTGCGACAACACCAACGAGATTCTCCTCCAGTAAGCAAATCACCCAGACTCCAAAAGAAAGAGTGGCCTCTTTTATGGAGCAACTCCTTGTAAAATGGAATTGCTAAACACATACACGCATACACACACGCACACATGCATACACTCACCAGAACGTGTTTTTTCTTTTTTCTTTTTTTTTTTTTTTGGTTGTTTCTTAAGACTGGGAACAAAATTACAAAGCAAAATTTCCCAATAAGCACTTCTCTCTTTTATTTTTAAGGACAGAGAAAGACAAAGTGAAAAAGGAGCCTCCCTTATCCTCCTTCCCTTCCCCCTCACAGCCCAGAATCAAAACACTCATTCTGAGGATAAAGCAGGGGCAGAAAAGGTCAAGAAAATTAGGCCTTTCTATTTACTGGCTCCGTTAGGAACTATTGTTGCTCGGCAGCTGTTCTTGGTTCTTCAGAAGCCCTGCCTGCGAGTAGACTGGGAGATGGAATATGTGACACTGGCAGGCAGGAGGTGGGGGTGGGGAGTAACATCTAATATTTTTTACACCTCAAGAAAGATGGGCTTTGTTTCTCAAAAAGAGCAGAGATCCTGTTTCTGGGTAGCTGTTATCAGAAACTGGTTTTAACCAAACACAGTTGGAGTGTGTGTGTGTGTGTGTGTGTGTGTGTGTGTGTGTGTGTGTGTGTGTATCTCAATAGAAGGGGGAAGGATAGAAGAGAAAGAGAGGATAAAGTCACAATCAACTGAACCTTTTATTCCGTATTTTTTTAATGTAGAAAAAGTTGAAAATTTTCAGCCAAATGAAATGCAATAAAGCGATTGAGAAAGACTTTGTGACTAAGAGAGGATTGCAATGGAAAACATGTAAAAAGAGAAGTTAAACCAGCTGGCTTATTTAATTTTGCCTCCACTCTTTTACAGTTTTTTTTTTTTTCTTCAGCATAAACTAGGGGAAAATGTACTGAGTAAATAAATATCCAGTGTTTTTTTTCCCTATTTAGCCTTAACAAAATTCTTCACAAGACTTAGTTTAGTGGATCTCTGGAGACTGGGCGTGAACATGACATTTCACCCCTGGGTCACAGGCCACTTCCTGTGGCCTGTGTGTCTTGTAAGCAAAAGAATTGCTATTTCAGGGGTCTCCTGTGCCCAGGAGAGGGGGTGGGGTGGGAGATGAGAAGATAGGAAGTGGAGAGTGGGGTTAGCTCAATAGACTATTGATTCTTTACATCATTTCATTGTAGGCACACTTCTCCTATGCCTGTATCACATCCAAGGACTAAATCCCAAAACGAAATTCCAGAGTACCCATTACTTAATCCATTCCCAGTTCATTAATTCATTCGTGTATTCAATAAACATTACGTAAGCACTGTCTATGTACCAGGCATTGTAGTAAGTGCTTGGGAAACAAAGATAATTAAAATATATTTTCTGCCTTGTACATCCCCAAATAAGTGGGAGAGACAGATGTCTAGACCAGTAATTACAGCAATTATGGTCAATTCTATGAGACAAGAGAACAGGAAACACATCACTCTGCTGAGGGAGGACGAGGAAGCCTTCCAGGAAGCGGTGATACTGGAACTGAGTCTTGCAAGCTAAGTAGGAGCCTACCTGAAGACCAAAGAGAGGGAAAGCATTTCAGGCAGAGGAAAAGCCGTGGAAGAGAGCCTTGTTTTCTTCTTGGGCAAGTGGGCAAGTCTGCAATGTCGTACTGTGACTGGGTTCTAGGAACCTATGCAAAATAGGAGTTGGATAGGATAAAACTGGCCCACGGGGTTCAGAGTTTGAAACCAAGAAGCCCCCAAAGGCAACAGTTAGGGATAGAGGTAGAATTAAAACCAGTGGAAAACGACACCCACACACCATCCTGAAGGGACCAACTAGAAAGACAGAACCCAGTAGTAAGGAAGAAGGAACTGGAGGCATCACGGCTTGGGGCTGAGAGTAGGAAGGAGAGCCTGGAGGCCTTGCACAGAGCTGTCGGGGGTGTTTAGAGGTAGCCTGAGGGAGAGTCTGAGGGGGACAAGGGCAGTGGTAAAGGCACAGAACCTGTTCATGGAAGCAAGACACAGCATATCACAGTCAGAAATGAAGGCCAGTCCTCATGGCTGATGCCCGGACAATTGAAGAGAACGGTAGAAAAGGAGGAGTCAGGAGCTATGTGACAAGAAACCTTGAAAAGTAGGCTCAGTGGACAGAATGCCATCTTCCCAGCTGAGATTCCCCACAGGGTGGCATGGGCATCACTGGCGTCTAGCTATGTGTTGTCATGTGGTACACAAACAATGTTTTAAAGGTTTTCAGTGGTTATGCATTTGTTTTTATACAAATTAGAAAAACTATGTAATTAGCACATTAAATCCAAAATTATACAGATACAAATATTGCTAAAGGTGAAGCTAAAATAGTACCAGGTTAGTTGATCTATAGAAGCACTTAAGAAAATACTAAAGGAGAGTCTACACAGATAAAGCAAAAATTGGGACCATGGTGTATAAATGACTGAAGTTTGCAAACTTTGGCAGTAGCCAATGGGGAGCCTCTGAAAAATTCTAGACATTGGATTATATTTTAGAATGTTGTTCTAGTGTGGGCACTAGAGATATTTATTAAAAGGATTGCATTTATCTTCCAATACCAGTGTAGACTCTGCATATTTTTTAAGTTCATGTTTCAATATAAACTCTAATTTAATTTAAACCCTGAAGTACTTAGACAATTCTGCAAGAACCTCTTTTTAACAATTTGAAATACCCATGACTTTATTTTAATCTTACACAACTTGATGCATACATTTAAGGGAATAATTTTAGTAGAAATGTACAGTGGTCACAATGACTTCCATCGTGTGGAATAATGAGATGCTAAACTGTGTCTATTGATTATTAGGCATATCTATGTCTTTGTCATTATTTAGTTAATTTGATTTACATAGGTCCTAGTGCCTTATTTTTTTTTATTTATTAATCACATTTTATGATGCTTTGACATGTCGGGGCTGTGTGCACAGAGGAGTAACTGCCTCTTCCAGGATTAGCTAATTCCTAGAGATACTAAATAATTTGCCTGTAAGGACCTTTCACACGTAAACCAACTCATCTTGAGTCACTACTCCTATTCACCTCCTTTTTTCAGGTGCCTGTGGTCCAAAACCCTACGCCCCTGCTCTCAATCACCCCAAGGCCAAGTACCCAATAACTAGAAACCACCGCTATATCCCAGAGTCTGCTCAGCTGCTTAACATGCCTTTCTCATTCCTTCCCATGAAAACCAAAATAAAAGTGTTACCTATGCTTTCTCCTTCTGCCTCCTGACTAACACTGGTGCTTCTCTATGTGGCCCTGCACGGCGTGGCATGTCTCATCCAATTGACTGTAAGCCATAAACTCTTTCTTCAAAACCAATTGTCTCTGCATCTGTTATCTTAACCATTCCTGGGCACATTTTAAAACATACTAAAGAAACTCAATAAACAAATATTTGTGAAATGAATGAATGAATGTCTCTACCTGCTTAAAACATGTCTCTCTTTTACTTTCTTAGAATTGTTCTCATGTGGTTAAAAGCCATTTACATTAACTATCTATGGGAATCATACTCTCATGTAATCGAGGACTAGAATTGTGAGAAATTTGAGCTCAGAGTAATTTACACGTTGCAAAATGACACCAGGAAACTGTGACCTACAAGGCAGTGTTGTTTCTTGGATCCAGGAAGAAACCCAAAGAGGACTGTTCTCCAGCCATCACACTCATTTTGCTATATCCTTCTGTGTGAGATGTTATTTTTGTATGCCAGGGTAGATTAACTGTTCTAACAAATAACCCAAAGCTCAATTACATGAGATAATAAAAATTTATTTCTTAATCACCAAAATCCAAAGCAGGTGTTCATAGCTGGACAGCTCTCCTGGCTGCCTCCGTGACTCAGTAATCAAGGATTCTTTCATCTGGTGATGCTGCCAGTTTCAAAATGTAGCCTTCAAGGTCACTGTCGAATGTGGGAAAATTATGGAAAAGGCGTATCAGCCTGGACAGCCACTTCCCAGCTTTGCATTAGGAAAGAGGAACTCAAATCTTTGGCAGTCAGCTAATCTTTTTCACCAATTCAAGATGCTTACCTAAGACTGCATTCTGGTGATGAAGTAAGTTGAATTGGTCAAGTGACAATGTAAACCAATAGCTCATAATCATTTGAGGGTCATGAATCTAATACAATTTGCAGACCTTCTCCTTAGAAAAAACATATAAGCATAAGCACACACAATTTTCATGGAATTTTGGGAGCTTCATGGATTCCGTAAAGAACATCCACTGAAATCATTAGAGGGTGGTAGACCTATAATCTTAGTATAGTTGAGATTATTTAGCTTAGAGGTATGTTTTGAATAGTGTTGTAAATCATGAAGAATGGGCCAACTTATTTTTTTTTTTTGCTAGAGTGGGGTCTAATTTTTTTAAATTAATGGTAGAACTAGAAGTTCAGCATATCAATAGTGTGCCATCCAACTTTTAGGTGCCAGTTTTGCACTGAGCAGAGATTCCTATTTCAACTGCTGCAAAAGACTTCATGTTGCTATCCTGCCATCCATTTACCACTGTCCAGTCTATTTCACATGCAGACAGAGTGACATCTAAAAATTCAAATTTATCTATGTCACTCTGTCCTAAAGACCTTTCAGTGGCTAAAGACCCAAGCACTTAATGTGTGATACAAAGTTTTGAATAAACTAACCCTACCTGCTTCTCACATCGTGTGCTGCTTTGCTTCATGTACTCCATCCCAACTGGCCTTTTGTTCCCTTCCTCCCACCTCAGGGCCTTTGCACATGCATTTTTGAATTGTTTTCTTTTATTCTTTACATAGTGAACTGCCACTCTTCCTTCCGATCTCAAATCAGCTCATCTGTCACTTCCTCAAAGGTTTCACAGAGATACAAACTAAGTCAGGTCTCTTATATGTTCTTAAAGTACACTTTAAGTTTTTCTTCTAGTGCTTGCTATGGCTCATAACTATATTTGTGTGATTATTTATTTTTCTTGGTCACCCCCACTAAAAGGTAAGCTCATAAGAGGAAAATCTGTGAGCACTTGGTGCTACAACTTAGCACCTGCCAGTGCATGGAATATAATGGACATTCAATTATTTGTTGAATGGATGAATGAATGAATGAATGAATGTTGCCTATGTTGTACTCTATATCTTGAAAAAGAAAAAGCTAAATGCTAAAAGATTTGAAACCAAATTATTTTCTAATTTTGAGAAGTGAATAGAATAACCAAGTTAGGATTGGGTATGATTTTAAGGAACTTCAACTTAAGCAATAACTTTTACTGTGCTGAATAGCAACCTCTGCTCTTCAATAACTTCTAACTCGATAGGAGAACCAAGCAATAAAACCTGTGTGCATCCTGATTTTGTATCACCACAAAGAGAAGGGCTCATTGGTGGAGTAACAGCAATGTAAAGGGACTGTTACAAAAGAACTGATAAGTAGGACTATTGGGCTAATCCAGGAAGACTTCCTGGGGGAGGTGATCTTTTGGTATAGGTTAGAGGCCTCTTTATGACACTCTGTTTTAAACATGTATTTGGTACCTTGAGTGGCAACAACAAATTTTCTTCACAAATCTTGTTCCTTGGCTTTCCTGTTTTGTTATCACGAGGATAACATCCTCGGTTATGAGAAAGGGTGACAAGGCTTGGATCAGGCTGGCATTTTAGTCCTCCAACAGAGAACAAGACTATAAACAGTTATGTCTTATACTTCCTCTGGTAGACTGTATTAGTTTTCAGAATATTCACTGTGTCGCCATGTGGAAGGGAGGACTTCACATTCCTGTCAGGCTTTGTCAAATGACATGGCAGTGAGAGTTTGAGAGACTTTTGTGAGAATCTACCACCTCCCTCTTTTTCTTCTGACACAAAGACCGTCATGTTTTCAGATGGAGCTTCTCTATCAACCACGTGAAGGGGATGAGGGACAGCGCCACAGTTGACCTACCGCCAACATGTAACATGAGAAAAATAATAGCTTTCACTCTTGTAAAGCACTGAAATTTGAGGGTTATTTGTTATTGTAACATCAGCTGACTGACATACTTTTCTTCATAAAAATTGTATATAATTAAACTCAAACTTACAGCTAGATACCTAATGAAAGCATGATCATACCCATTTGGATGAATCATCTGTTTTTACCCAAGTGCACAGCTTCAGGAGAGCATGCATGAGGTAGAAAGTAAAAATGCAGGCATGAGGTAGAAAGTAAAATTCTCAACCAGTGAGGCCAGTGGACTAAATTTTGCATTCACTGGCTTGAAAGATGCAGAAGCCAGCTTGCCTTATAGCTCTCTGCTGCAAGTTCCAAGTGGATCCCATTTTAGATATGGAGGAAAACTAACAAGAGATTCCTGACAACTAGATGAGGATTTCCTTTCCTCAATTGGGGGAAAATCAATTGGGGGAAAAAAAAGAGCTTTATCTGCTGATTTATACTGGAACAAAAATAGTCAGAGCTTGCCATAATATCATTTTTAATAGAAATATTTCATGGAGAAATACAAAAGAAACTTATTCAAAACAAAAATATTTTATACAAATTGGTTAAGTTCTTGCTTAACCTTCCTTTTCCTCCTCTCCTCTTCTTCCCGTTCTTGCTTAATTTCCCTTCTCTGTCTTTCTTCATTTTCCTTTCTTGCCCCAGTCTACTTATGGCCATCTTGGGTAGACGCAAGGATGAAAGCCATCAATAGATATAGAGATAGATATATCCCTATTAAAAGTGAAAGATATATTAAATATGCATTTATTTCTAGGAGTATAGTTTATAACTCTAAAACATTAAGAGAACTTGCATAACCCCTAAAACTCTAAAGCTTGAAACTACAAACAACACTTGAAATTTGAGGGTTTTGACACTTTCTTTTAAGTATGCCAAAGTGTATTCCCATTTCTCTCAGGGTTGGCCGGCCATGAATAACTTCAACTCAGCTTCATAAGCTTTTCTTGAGTGCCTTCTAGAGCTATAAATTACATAAATTACATCTCCATGTATAACTTGCAATTTAAAAGTACAGATTATCTTACTGAAGAGCCTTTTTGCCATAGGCTTTCTATCCCAAGGTCAATTCCAATTAAACACACACACACACACACACACACCCCAATATTCCTGAATTTGAACTGCATATTACCAATTATCACTCCCTATAGTTAGGCAATATTGCCCTTCCCCTAAATGTGCTGAGCTTTTTAAATGTTCAATAAAAGGTACATATGCAAAGCTAGACTTACCATTTAATCACTCAAGTAATTTTCTGGTAGCTGAGCATTGATACACAATTCAGACACTTCAGTGGTAAGTCCCTGAAAGACATCTAAAACCAGGAGTAGAAACAGATAAATTTATGTGCCATGGTGTCTGAATTTGCAAAGTTTTCTGGTAAATCTGAGAAGTTAAACTGAGTTACTCTCAGCAAATATTTTGCTTTATTTTTGTAGCTTTGTGATATAGTGAAGAGTCCTGGCTGAGGAGTTAGGAATTTAGGGATGTCTAAAATGGTTTTATATGCAATATTTTTGTAACCTAACAAAAAATGTAAACGGTTTGCAATTTCATCACCATGAATATGATGAACTGCTCTTTGTTCTGAATTACTCTAGACCAATCTAGAATGGTTATATATCAGATCAATCTGCATGAGAATTCAATGCTAATTATGTATAACATACAGAAGATAGTTGATTTTCCATACGGCTGCATGGTTTAAAACCATCAAAAGAAAGGGCGTATTGCAAAATGTACCACTCCAAAAATACTGCAGTCCATCAATTAAGCAATACTCATATATAAAGCATATAATGATGATAATTCCTGGGTATGTCAACCAAGGAACAGGCAAGCTAGTTGTTAAGTTGCCTCACCATAAGAATAATGACTGTGTGAGTGCTTGGGTAGGTCATTCCCTCTCCCAGATCAGACTTTGAGGGAAGAAAAAATGAATTTGCTGAGCTGGCTCTTTTCTTTAATGCCAGAATGCTAAGTAAGCCAGTGTCTTAGGATATCTGTGCTGTGAAAAACCACAAAACACCCAATTTCTGACTGAGAGAACACTGAGTCACGGAAGGTGAGAAGTGAGTGGAACTTTCAGGCATCATGTAGTTCATTCTATTCATTTTAATGGTGTGATTATTGAGGTGCAGAGAGACAGGGTACCTTGTTCAACATCACAAATCTAGCAATAAAAAACACACAGAAAGGACTTTTCCCTAATCTGTTTACTCCTAGCCCAAGGCTTTCCTCTCTGCCACATCACTTGTGAAACAACCACCATTTCCCAAAACTGAACCCACGAGTAACAAGCATGAAATGGAAGCTTTTCAGTTAGAATTCAAAACTATAGAATATCCTTTTGAAATTTTAAATCTAGTAGCAATAATAAAAACGAAGTACTACTAGAGATTTAAAGTATGTTCATTTTTTTCCTCCGTGCTATAAGAAAAAGATTTGCTACTCATATATCAAGCTACCAAGAGAACTCCATAAATTCTTTTCTGCTCATAATGCCTTCACATTGTTACCTTATCCATTCTGAATACTCCCTAAAGGATTATACCAGGAGCACCAAAAAAGTGTATACACATTTTATGAGATGTTATCTATGTATTACTTTTCGAAGTTGAATTGAATTACGGTAGTAATGTGTAGTATGACATTGGCTCAAAAGATAGCATTAATCAAACGAATGCCAGCCTCACCATGCGACAGGCAAGACAGTCAAAGAAAATGGCAGAAGCACGGTTGTCATTCCAGGCGCGCAAGACCATTTTGAAACGGTATTTGAAATTCGGGAACGTTGTGGAAGTACAACAACAATGGAGGCATGAGTATGCATCAGAACCTCCAACACACCTAACAAATGCACGCATTCGTGATAAGTTTGAGATGCATGGTATTGTGTGAAAAAAATAGAAATGGCATGAGCAGCAATACGAGTGGACACTTTGGTCAACGTTGTTCAAGCAGTGGTTCGCCATAATCAGTGTCGTCTGGACACTGATGGTAACCACTTTGAGCACCTCTTGTAATTGCAGAAGTCAAACGTGACTTGTATTCATCTTTTGTTATTGGTATATATTGAGTGTTACAACTTTAATACAGCTTTTCCTTTCTTAAAATGTGTATGTACATCGTTTTGGCACCCTCTGTATATAAGGTACAGAAAGGAAATACATGGTTTTCTTGTTAAGTCATCTCTAAACCAGAAATGCTGACCCAATTTGACTTTTCTTATCAGGCAATGTTAGGAAATTAATTTTCCTACTATTATGTTTGAACTATACCAGAATT
The DNA here is from genome assembly GCF_004115265.2 of Rhinolophus ferrumequinum. Classification (NCBI taxonomy): domain Eukaryota; kingdom Metazoa; phylum Chordata; class Mammalia; order Chiroptera; family Rhinolophidae; genus Rhinolophus; species Rhinolophus ferrumequinum. Next base: position 83,863,084 of record NC_046293.1, read on the forward strand.
ATAGCTTAAATATATATGTCACGTGACTATAAAATATGAAACCGAGTCTTGTAAACCTCTTTAAGAGAATTCAAACATACAAACAATTGTCATTAGATCAAGTGGCCATCTGTTAAATCAAGAAACCACAAACAACACTGCCTCACAGTTATGCAATTTCTGTTGTTGAAGTATTGGCCTTTTTGGAAATTGCATTCACAGCAATGACTTTACACAATTAAATGTAATCTTATTATTATAGCCACACCCTGTTTCACTAAAAGTGTTATCGCCTTTTTCTAATCACTCATATTTTTCTTCAGACTCAGCTCCTGATTATTTCCTCCCATTAAAAAAACAAATAAAATTTGTCTTCAAAGGGCAATGACCGGTTGCCAATCAAGATCACTTGGAAAGCATATTAATCAGGTTCTCTAATATAGTTAAAGTAAATCTGATTAGCCATGGCAAGAACATCGGAATAAGCACGTGTCCCTCCAGTCTTCGCTACAGGAAGGGACTGCTTCCGTCAATATGAACACATTCTGGCACATTTGTTAAAACTGGTCTTTTTGACTTGAATAACCAACATTATACTTCCAGAGGTATATCTCAAAATTTTTCTATAAGATGGTTTGAAGCCAAAGCTGAAAAACATTTTGCTACACATCCTAGACTTCTCTTATTCATTATGCAGAAAGGGCAGAAACATTTACAATGTAATGATTTTCATCAGCTCAATGAAGCCACAATCCAGCAAATCTTGATTTATTAATGCTTGAAATATTTCAAATGTGTGGTGTGTGTGTGTGTGTGTGTGTGTGTGTGCTATAGTGGCGTCGGGAGGTTTAATTATTTGTGGTTTAATTATTCTCAGTTGAAAAAGTTTCTTCAACCTACTCCAAGACAACTATTCCAGCTAATTTGTGCTGGAGCCGTTCGGGGTGTTTGCAGAGGACAAAGGCCCTTCATTTCCCCTTTCTCACTACCTAGAGCCTCCTCAGCTTTTCCAAATACCCTGACTCAGCCTGAGCTGCAGACATCAACACCTCCTTAATGAGTAGGTTGCCCTTTCCTCCTGGAGGGCTGCTGCCTGAGCAGGAGAAGAAAAGCTGTGGGTATCACGTGAGAAAGGATGGTTCCCTCTTTTTCCTAGAACCACACCCTGAAAAACCAGGAAAAAGAAAAGGTGCACAGGAAAGTGAACCCATGTTCCAAGTTGGTGAGCAATAGAATGTGAGAAAGTTTATCCTAGTGGTTTCCTGGAGTCAGCCTGGCGGCGATTGATTTCTGGCTCTGAACAGACTTTGTGAATGTAGACAAGATCCAGATGTTCTTTGTGCCTCAGTTTCCTCATTTATAATATGGGAATCATAGGACTTACTTTATAGAGTTACTATGTCATAGAGTTATTATGTCATAGAGATAGTAGAACAGGGCTTGGCACATGGTATGCACTCAATCAGTATTAATTAAAATGATTATTAATGACTATCCTCTATCGAGAGCCTACTGGGTTTCTAAGTGCCCAGTTAATGCAGCACACACTTCCCTTAAATTACTCCTGTAAATTTCTACCTTCTAAAGTGAAATCAAATCTCAACTAGCTGTTTAATGATGACATTTCCTTTCTTTGGTTAGCTCTATCATTAGCTGACAGTACACATAAATATGTCATTTTAATTTTTTGTAATGGTAAATTTTACATTCTGAGATATACATGCAAATTTCCTGAGTATATAAAATAAAACTTTAACAATCACAAAAACAAATGTATCGCCTTCAGTTGCCCTCAGTGCATTTGCATTCTATTCATCCTTCAGTGTCACCAAAGGTAACTCACATCCTTAGAGAAAAAACAGGACAGAAACCACAGGTCATGGCAACCCCCTCTGCCCAACTTCTAAGCATGGCTGCTGAACTAAATATGTCCATGCTCTATGGCAGAGAGAAAGGTGATACACCCGCCCAGGGAGCAACAGTCATGGCAGCAATTGTAAAATGTTGGAACTTTGCTTTGGACCGTGAGGGGACCAGTGCTGAGTTCTTGTGGAGCTCTCTTAGATGAAATGGAAGGCCTGTTTAAGGAACTGTGGCCTCAATGGAGATGCCTCCTTCTTTTGTAAAGGAAAGGGCAGCATTTTCTTTCCAACCCCGTTGGTGGCTTTCTTCAAGCTACCTCAACTCAAGAGCCTGAATCTAATTCCAGATATTTTTCATTTGTGCCACAAACCACTAGAGGAACAACAGGAATTCAGGCCCAGAAACTAATGCTAAATTACAGTATCTCCAAATTGTCTATTGTGCCAGAAAGCCCACTTTGAAAGCAGATTTTTAAAGGAAGTAGAATTTTGGAAGGTACCCACATTCCTTTTTCGGCATCACCAGAAAAACAGCTTGCCTGTAATCCCTTAGTAAAGAAAAGGTCTCATGGATTAATGTCCATTAGACAAGTACCATTACTAGTCTTCCATCTTCACAAGAAATTCAACTGCAACCAATAAACTAAAATCATGATAATCGTAATATCATTGCATTATCAATGTCTTTCTTTCATGCAATACTCTATAAAGTGATTTCTTATATACAAGATCTCTGCCTTCCCATTTCTACCAGTATTTCCCACCAACTCTGATAAGCAAGCACTCTCAATAACACTGAGAAATGTCCAGTGGGATTATTTTGAAGGACATAATTATAGCTACTGAGAAAGAGACTCAATGTAATTAAGATTAAATCAGAATCAAATTGTTTTCGGAGATTGATAATTGTACCTTGGGCTTTAAGACAACCAAACTTAATGTCTGTAACTTCACCCAGATCAAGGGCAAGTGCCCTCCCATACATCTGCCACAGCGTTTAGTGTATCTTGGAGTGTGACCAATCATAATTTTGTGGGTTTTTTTCCCACATTGGCACACAATTATATTTACCTAAAATGGTTTATGTATTTGCAAATGACAGCACTTAACGAGTGCTGCAAGCTTCTACTGAGAAAATTAACCCGTATGCTACCGTTGAAAATGCAGCCGTCTCCCTCTAGGAAGTGTCTTCTTGACTGCTTTGTCATCTAAACTGCTTTATCCCTTCTTTGCCTTCTGTTAATGTAACCCAAACTAGACTGTCAGTGCTCACCAATAGCTGTACTTCCCTCTTTGTCCCAGGCACAGAGCTAGGATACATTTTTCACCTTCCATTTTCTATCACAGGGTGATGTCTATGACTGAGATTTTGATAACAGAACATGAGCAAAAGTGATGGGTGCCATTTCCAGTCCTGGGCCATTATAACCTCCCACTTGTGATCCTTGCTTTCGTTCCCTATTTGAATGGAGTGGACCCTGGGGACCTAGAGTAGGGAATGGAGCCTCTAGATGGAAGGCTCTGAGTCCCTGAATGACTGTGTGGAACAGAGTCTGCTCCACCTGACCCTGCCATTCCACATTAAAGTACGATGGAAGCAAGAAATAAATCTTTGTTTGTGTTAAGGTACTGAGGTTTGGGGGATTACATGTTACAGTGACTGGCACAATTTATCAAATACAATTATTTTCTCACTTGTATTTGTCTCTTCATTTCCAGTCATCTCACATTTTCTTCCTTCTTCTTATCTTTCATTTATTCTTCCAAGAATTAATGTGTGCCCAACATATGTCTAGGAACAGAGTACATTGCACAGTAACTATGTTCAAAGTAGCTCAATTGAACAATCAACCACCTTACAATTTGATGAACACAATTATTTAGGTCTACTAATTTTTTAGGAGAGGTGTCAGCAAACTACAATCTGGTTGTTGTGGTAAATTAAATTTTATTAGAACATAGCTATGGTCATTCATTTAAATCTTATTTGTGTAGTGACCTTGGAATCTGCAGGAAGGCAAGAATGACCAAGAAGGCCTCAGAATCTTCAGCTTTCATGCTACTCTGCCTGAGCTGAGTAGTAATGGCAGAATCTGATGTACATAATCTAAAATATTTTCTGGTCCTTTACCGAAAAAGTTTACTGACTCCAGTTTTAAAATATTTTGAAAAGGATTCTGAAAGTAGGTGACACTTGAGGTGGGTTTTGGTGGAGTGCACTATGCTAGAAAATGAGGAAGAAGGTAGTCTGGGGAGGGAGAATAATAGCCAAGCAAAAAAAAAAAAAATATGCACGTTTAAAGACTACTTGGACAAGCACTGAGAAAACACAGGGGAGAGTAATCCTCCCCTCAGATTACCAGGTGCCAAAGGGAATGAGCAACAGGAAAATCATACTGAGAGGAGATGTTTTGAAATGAGCAAACCCTTTATTCTTTCTTGGTGCCAAATTTCAATAGGTAATATTATATCAATACTGAATAACTTCAAGCTCAACTACAGATAAATGAGCTTTAAGCCTTCAGCCATCATTTCATAGTGTTTACCAATAGGATTTCCTGGAGAACGATGCAGAAGGAAGTGTAACTCTGGGACAAACTTCACTCTTCAGTTTTGTAAAAATCCCATTGATAAAGAGTAAACTATATTTTATAAAAGATAAAAACTTAAAGACCTCAATATGAAAAAAATGGAAAGCATTATGCTTATATACTCTTTGTCTCCGTCTGTTCAGGTTGCCATAACAAAATGCCATAGATTGGTTGGCCTAAGCAACAGATTTTATTTTCTCACAGTTATGGAGGTTGGAAGTCTAAGATCAGGTGCCAAGATGGTAAGTTTCTGGTGATAGCTCTCTTCCTGGCTTGTAGACAACCACCTTCTTACTGTGTTCTCAGATGTCTCAGATTGTCTTCCTTTTCTTATAAGGGCACTAATTCCATCATGAGGGCCCCATTCTTAATAAATTATCTAAACCTAATTATCTCCCAAAGGCCACTTGTCCAATTACCATTATATTAGGGGTGTGGTCTTCAACATATGAATTTAGGGGGGGAGGAACAGTTCAGTCCATAACATTCCTTAGCAAATAAACATAAATGATCAATAAATACAGAAACATTTATTCCTCATTCACTCATTCAACATATATTTTGAATGCTTTTTGTGTGTCATGCACTCTTGTAAATGTGAGGATTCAACAGTAGATGAAATACACAAGATTTATTTTCTAACAGGGTTTACTTTTTAGCGGTAGGAGACAGACAATGAACAGGTAGACAAATAACTGAGGAGGATAATTTCAAATTTTTATAAGTAGCATAAAAAAGAGACAGAATGGGACTTCTTTAGAAGTTTAAGGAAGACCTCATGAGAAGGTAGCATATGAAATAACACTGGAATTGGAAGAACGAGCCATACAAACATTTGGGAATCGAATGTTCTAGGAAGAGGAAAGAGAAAGGGTTAAATTTTCAAAGCAGGAAAGAGCTTGACCCATTTGAGAAACTGAAATAAGGTCTTTGTGACTGCAGTTTTGAGAGGCCAGGGAAGAGGGAAGGGAGAGAGAGAAAATGTTTGAGGAGCTAATGGCTATGCAGCTTTCATATTTGATTAGAAATATCCATTCCAGGATTGAAAAAACTCAGTGACTCTCAAACAGAAGAACACAAGCCAAACAACACTGTGGTACATCGTGGTCAAATTGCTGAAAACCAAAAATAATGAGAAAATCTTATATGCAACAAGTAAAGAGGAGATAATGCATACAAAGAAACAATGGTGAAGACATTTTCTGACTTTTCATAAAAAAACAAAGTAGGCCAGATGGCAAGAGAACAACATTTTTGAGGACCTAGGGAATTGCCAGTCTGGAGTTTTATAACCAGCAAAGATGTCCCTTAATTGTAGGGATAAGATGAAGATGTTTTCAGATTGCCAAAGCTGAGAGAGATTATTACCAGCAGATCCATGCTACAGAGCATGCTAAAGGAGATTCTTTAGGCTGAGGCAGATAGTGGAGGACATAGGCTCAGATCACTAGGAAATACTGAAGTACACCAGAGGTAATAAATGTAGATATTTTTTTCTTTTCCTCAATTCATTAAAGTTGACAATTTAAAACAAAAATGATGGTAATATGGTGTAGCATTTGTAACATGTATAAAAGCTCTAGCTAGATTGGTACAAAAGTAATTGTGGTTTAAAAGGTTAAAAATAATTGCAAAAACCACAATTATTTTTGCACCAACCTAATAAAATGTATGAGGATCATGGCACCCAAGACTGAAGAGGGTAGATGGAGGCATATTGTTGTAGAGCATACATATGAGGTGATGTCATGTTTTAAAATAGACAGTGGTGAGGAGGGGATATATATATTGTGGTCCTACAGAAAGCACTAGAAAAATAAGAAAAGGGATAAAATTTAAAAAATAACCTATAGTGACTATAAGATTTTTGATCATTATCCACAATGGGAAATACCACATTTCTATTACTACAAGTAGACAAGTACTCCACAACACTCTCACACAAATATATAACAGGAAAAAAATATTCAACGCAATACTTACTATTGCTAAGTACATTGAATATTTTTTATTCTTTTTAATTTTTTAAAAATCACTTATTATCTATTGAATCAATTTTACTACCAAATTCTTACAGTGGATGACAACTTGAAATTGGAAAAATACTTTTCTATAGCATCTGCTGCGTGTCAGACCATTTGCTTAAAATTTTTTAATTAACTTTTGCTGCTTAATTGATGTTCACCAAAAATTTCCACACAGAAGATGTTATCCCCACTTAAGAACTGAAGAAATAGACTTAGAAAGATCAACATTCCCAAGATTATAAGACTAGCAACTGGTAAAGAGAAGATTTCAATATAGATATAAATAATAATAAGTACAAATGCTATGTTGTTAACTAATATGTCGCACTATCTCCACCTTGGCCATTAAATTTGGGGACCAGAGTACTATGGATGGGTGCACACAACTATATGCATTTGTCTTGGGATAAAAGACTAGTTTTTGTCTATAAGTAGAAAAAAAAAATAAGAATCTCAGTACTAAACTGCCCCAACTTACAGTTTGTTTTTTCATACCAGATAACTAAAATCTGTTGCCATTATTTGAGTAGACACTTTAACAAGCTCCAGTCATTTGACCATGATAAATATCTAACCTTCAAGACTTCATATCCTATAGTTTTTTGTGTATATGCTATTGGTGAGTGGGTGGCAACAGAAATCTACAACATATAAATGAGAAACTAAACTACTGAGACTATTTTTCAGTTTTAAGATTCTAAAACCTATAATTCTAATCAAGGACCCAGCCTCCTGCTATTCTATAACTAAGCCACAAGATAGGCAGTTGTCTAAATTGCTCAGAAAGATATGCAAAGACAGGGATTCCTTTGTTTCTTTGTTAGTCTGCCCTGAAGTTTTGCAAGGTCTACCCTTAGAGTCTCTTGGTGCAATTTAACCATATTTCTCTTAGTTTGTTGTCTATCATACAAATAGAATAATCTAGCTTTCCTCAGGATAATCATTTTTTCATATACTTATATGATTGAAAATAACTATTCACTATTTAGCTATTTCCTCTCTAGACTAAATAAATACAACCCCCTTAATCTTCCCCGGTTGGTTTAACATTCTCTATAATCATTTGGTAGTGCCTCTTAGGGGACCCTCTCTAGTTTCCCCAGATGCATTTTAAAAGGTGGAACCCCACATTGATTGCAATACTCTAATAAGGGCCTGAAAAATGCCAAGTATGGCTGGATGATCTGCCCTTCTTGCTTTCTATGCTTTTTATAAGAGAGTTGAGTATTATACTAATACTTTTGAAATAATTGCCAGTTTTCTGGGTCATCATCAGTTGAGGTCGAATCTCACTCACACAAACTGAACCAACAGCCTACATTCTGTTTTAAAATATCTATCTGCTCATATGCTTTTATAGAATTTGGATTTCTTCTTCATGACTTAAATTTTTTTCCTTCCTTTTCTTTTTTTAATGTTTTTCTCTATGTGACATTATTGCTTTTTATTGATTTCAAGAGTTCTCCTTATATTAAGAATTTCAACTCTCTGGTATTTGTGTAGGTATTTTTTTTTTTTTTAGTCTTGTATGAAATCAAATATATTGCCAGTTTTTTCTTTGTTTTTTTCTTCCATTGTTTTTATGGAAAGTCTTTTCAACCTCAAGTTCGACCAATAATTATATTAGTTTTAAAATTTTTAAAGATTTTACAATTTTTTGCTATCAACTTTTTAATCATGTAATATTAATTTTGGTATTTTTCCTAGTGTGAGATACAGTACAAATCTCACGTGTGTGTGCATGAGTTTGCCAACTTATGTAATTTATCTTTATTCTATTGGTTTGTGTTACTTCTTTGTAATATATAAAATACTTATATAATGATATGTGTTTCAGGGTTATCTGATTATATATTACAAAGCATCCATACACTTATATCATATATAAAAAGCTCTTAAGAAATAAACCTCGTATAGAAATATGGACAAAGACCATTCATAAAAGAAAAAATAAGATTTCTTATAAACATATGAAAAATATTCATCTTCATAGCTAAGGAAGTAAAGAATAAAATTGTATACAACTTTTTCTATTGAATCATCAAAGATTTTTTTTCAAAAGTATTATAGCATTAGGGTTGTGGAGATTGTTTTAAAATGCATGCTTTTGAACACTGATATTGGAGCTCTTTTTCCTAATGGTTTCTTTTGATAATTTTCAAGCCTTTAGAAAATTTATAGTACAATGAACACCCATATTCCCCATCACCTATATTCACTAATCGTTAACATTTGCCACATTTGCTTTCTCTCTCTCTTTCTTTCACCATATATGCATATGTATATCTGTGTGCTTACGTGTATACCCATATATGTATGTATATATATGATATATATAAATTATTTTCGGCTGAACCATCTGAACGTTAGTTATAGATATCATAATACTTCAGGCTCAAAGATTTTAACCTGCAGCTGCACACTTTTTGAACATGAACAATATATTTCAAAATCAATATGGAAAGATGCATCAAAGTCTACAAGATATAAAATTAGGTGATATAATTTCACATCTAAGCCTTTATTCAAAAGATATTTTATACTCATTCCTCAATCTGAGCCTCCTTTTTTTGTCATCCCAGCATGATATTAGTTCTTATTTATGATCCAATGAAAAACTACTCAAATAATTACAAAGAAGACATATAAAATTTATTCTAACTTTTGACACTAATGGACACTAGGTTTTTTTCCAGAAATTTGTTCTTTCATATATTTGTTTATTCCACTAATATGTACTCAGCACTTTACTGTAGCACACTAGGTAAGATGTGGACTTGCTCTCAAGGAGTTTCTCATGAGTGACTTTTCAGGCCATGCCTAGAAATTTAGACTTTTCTTAGAAAGCAAAAGTCACTGAAGGAATTTAGATATAGGTCTAACCTGATTTGCATTTCAGAAAGATGATTCTAAAGACAATTTTAAAATTAAATTGAATGGCAAAAACAATTGTTAAGGAAAGAGTTGGGAGGCTATTGCCATAGTCTAGGAGGTAAAACGAAAACAGACCGAAGTGGACAGATTCAAGAGAAATTAACAGGGAAGAAGTAATGAGAGATAAAAGTTTGTTGGACATTTTAGTTAAGTAAAAAGGAGGACTGAAAGATCCCTTCCAGGTTTCTGGATTTAAGCTCCTGGTTGATGGTAGCTTAAATCACCAACCATGGCTAGTGATCTAGGAACATAAATTCTGATGTGGATGAAGTACAATCATGAGTTCAGTTTGCTGCAAGTGAGATTCTCAGTAGACAGGAATATATAAGGCCTGCTCTAGAGATATAGTAAGAGTTATGGAATTAAATAAAAACATGGATTTAGAAGACATCAGCATATCATCAGCAGTTAATGCCATGGGAGTGAATGAGGTCGTCTAAGAACAATATGGAAAGTAAAAAGAAAATTAAGCCTGGATCTCTCAAAAAAAGTTTAAAGTACACAAACAAAAAAATAGAAAATTTAGAAAAAAGATTTTATAATTTTGGGAAGGAAGGGCTTCCTAAAACCAAAAAAAGGACACTCATAAATCACAAAGGAAATGATAGATATACTTAACTATGTGCTTCTTAAGCTTTTTTCATGACAAATGACACCATTAAAAGAAGTTAAAAGGTAAACAACTGAAAAGTAGCAGAATATGCCACCCCAAAATATGCCACTTTGGCATAAGGATTATTTGGAGCTAAAGGCAATGGAAAAGCAGCAGATACAAGAAAGCTCTCTGCCCTTCCCCATCTGCATAAATGCAGCTCATAAATTTGAAAAGGTGTCACCCCACTCTTTACTCTCCCAGGAGAACATAAGCTAATACTGAACAAAACTCTAGACCATTATCCACCCAAAGATGGTACCAGAGAATTTAATATAATAAACTTTACTCTTATCGTCCATTAGTTTCTTTATTCATTTTCCTTTCCATAATTTGCCACCTAGAAATTCAGTCCTTTTCCTTTGTTTTGTCACTTCTGTAAAAACGTATTGTTCGTTCTACTCACCTCTTCAAGTTACTCATCCCTGAGTGCTCCCATGTTTATGTATAATGCTCATGTTCATGAACTTTTGTTTTTTTCTTGTTAACCTGTCTTATCAGTGTTATTGACACGGCCTAAGTCAATGATGGGTAGAGGGAAAATCGTTTTCTCCCCTATCCCACAGACTGTATAATCATATGATGATTAACTTTTGACACTAATGGAAAAAGTAATCCTACAAATTGATTAGCAAGGGGCTAACATCCCAATGGAAAAATGGGCAAATATATAAGTGATGTTACCAGAAAGAGAAATTCAAAGGACAATAAACTTATGAAAATACACACAACTTAACAAATAGTTGGGGGAATGTCAATTAAAATAAAGACGAGATTCCATTTTTCATCTATCAAATTGGCAAAAATTAAAATACGTTCAATTTCGTGAAGAGGGAAGAAAATGAACATGTCCACCCAGGATGTAGTTGATGGGGTTGTAAATTGTCATCTCATTTTGGGAAACGCAGGAACATCTATTAAAATGTAAATTACATGATGAAGAATGTCAATATTGTATTTGTGAGAAACAAAAGCACCAAATTTTTCTGTGTGTATGTGTAAATATATGTTTATAATTATGTATTTATTTATAATATGTATCTTTCCATGTAACGATATTTGTTGCAGCATTTTTAAATAATTGCAAAAATAGGTTGATTGTCCAAACATAGGGAAATTATTGAATTAAATGAGTCATTTACACTAAGAATATTATGCTACTATAAGTGTAATTGATGGGATCTATATTAATTGACCAGAAGAGATGTTTTAATAAATTAATAAGTGAAAAAAGCAAGTTTCAAATGTATGTTTATTGCCTGATTCTGTCAATACACATACAGGCTCCCCATATATGAGGACATGTGTTTAGGCTTATTTGTATAAGCAGGAAGAAAAAGAAAAAATGTGAGGAGGGTCATACATCAAACTACAACCTTTGTTTTTCAGGGAAGTAAAAATAGATTGGATGGAATGAGGAAAGATTATCAACTTTTTCTTTATAAGTCTTTAAATGGCTTCAAACATGCCTTTATTAGTAATTTTTTTAATTAAATTTAAAAATACAAGAATAAAGCACAAAATGGTAACTCACTAACTGTCAAGAAATGAACAAATATCAGTGACTGATTTTGCATTAAAATATAAGTATAAAATATAAAAACATCATTCAAATAAAAGTGCATATCATATCTTAATACTAAACAAAAAAGTTACCTTCGTATCAATGGTCCTAATCTGCATGGAAGTGGTTCTTGTCACCACAGGATTCAGACATGCCTGGGCATGAGTCCTCAGACCCAGTGGAGGTCAATTTGCATAAGGAACTGCAAAACCTACTAAGAACATGTAACTTAAACAAGTTAGAGTTGGACACATACTTTTGGTCAGCATTGGGAAGGGTGCAACGATTGCGAGCACAGCATAAGCACAACAAGTAAACATAGTATCTTTATTATTTAATGTTTTTCAACCCAGTCGAAAAGATACTATTGTACCATCAGGGGATCAGTGTAGGAGATGTGGCACTAAGGTGGGTGCTGAAATGCTGGGATATCAGGGGCATTGGCAGGAAGCACACCCTATTGTCAGCAACAGCAGCAGTCACAGTTGATGGGTATGGCAGCGTCCTGGTGAGACTGGAAGATCCATCAGGTGTCCTCCGGGTCGGCACCTACAGCAGCAGGGAGACCCCTTGGCGTTCTGTTTTCTTCACTTAGCATTAAAAAATCTTTGCCCACATTTCTAGGGTCTTCCTAAATATAATTTTAAATAGATCAATAATATTTTATTGATATGATATATATATATATATATATATATATATATATATATATATATATACACACACACACACATTTTATTAACCTCCTGTCTGTTTTTGAATGTTTGCTGGTATTATAGTAGTCCATACATATAGCTTTGTTTTGATGTTCAATTATTTTCTAAAATAAATTTCCAATGATGCACGGATGGGTTCAAAAGAGTAGAACATTTGCATATGCGTGGTGCTACACCGTCTTCTTGTGTCTTGCTTCCCAAAATGTTGAAGCCATTTAGCATGCCACCAGCAATGTTTGAGTTATCACACTTTTGCCACAAGTGGGACAGCTAAATGTCTTCTTTTACATTTCAAAAATATTTATTGAGTTTGTACTATGGCTGACCACTCTTCTGAGTACAGGAGCGTAGTGAAAACACCCAAAATTCTCTGCCCGCATGGAGCTTAGATTTTGTGGGCGGAAGCTGGTTTACCAGTCATAAAGTCATTTTCAGTGTTGCTTCAGCTTCATGTTCTGTGTTACTTATGAAGGTGATGATCACTATTTTGTGTTTCTTTGCTGTTTGTCATTGCACTTTCATGAAATGATTTTTTGTGTCTTCTTCCATATATTATGTGAGTGTATAACGTTAAGGCTCATGAGAGGCCTTGCAGCTTCTATTTCCCTTCGAGTTCCCTGTGGCCTCCTGATTCCTGGGATGACTACCCTTAGAAACCACTGCCCTGTCACAACCACATAAAGAATTTACTCACAGCTAAGAAAAATCCACCTGCCATGGGACCTTGTATCTCCTGCTTGGAGACCTTCCATCTTTCTAATGCATCTTTGGGAGACATTGTCTCCATCTTCTTTGCTTGTGGAAGCAGTTTCTCTGTCGCAAAGGTTGATTTTCTAGGACAGCTCTCCCAATTCTTCCCACATCTAGGGCTGTATTCTCTGTTTTTCCTTCCTTTTTTCCTTCTGAAGTAAAGGACCCTCCTAGAAAGACAAAATTCCTGGGCGACCACATCTTGCCCTGCCCTAGGACCATTTCGATTCTCCCTTCCCCAGCGCCTTACACGACATAGGCAAGCACCAGGCCAGCCAGCGCCCTTCTTCCTGTGTACAGGATGCGTGCCATGGGGAGACCCCAGGTGAATCCCACCGACACCAGCCCTGCTCCTGTGTGGAAGCAGGTCTTCTTCTGCCCTCACCGCCCTGCACATGAAAAGGAACTGGTCCATTGCTTTCACTTCTCCTTTGAGGGTTTTCACCACAGATGACAGGCTCTGTTTGTCATGTCTCATGTAATCCTTTCACATCTGCTGACCTAAGTTATTTTGTTCTTGTTGTACATGTGTTGACAATTCTTTATGTAGCCAAATCTGTCCATCGTTTCCTTTGTGATTCCTCTGTCACTTCTAAGTAAAAAATAAAGATGGTTTCTTCAGACATCTGATGTGAAATAAATTTATATTTTCTGCCACATTACTGTTATCTATCATTTTAGTCATCCAAAATTTATTTTGATCAAGGGTATGAAATTGAAGTACTAAATTGATTTTTTCCCCCCCAAAAATGCTAAGTATCCTGAATAATGTATATTAAATAATTCTTTTCTTCATTGTCATTTTGCGGTATCTCTTATTATCTATTATATCCTTATATACAATATGCATTTTTCTGGACTATGTTACTTTATTTATCTACGTGCTTATGTGGAGAAGACCTATTTCGCTCTACTTTAATGTTCCACTTTACAAAGTACTAGTTAATGTCTTAGTCGAACATGGTAGTATTAAGTGCATGGCACTGGAGCCAGGTGTCCTGAATTAGAAACCTGGCTCAGCAATTTAGTAGTCATTGTATAAACTGGGCAAGTTACTTAATCTCTCTGGGCCTCAGTTTCTTTATCTGTGAAATGGAGATAATAAAGATATCTATCTTTTTTGTGTGAAGATTAAGTAAGGTATTTATTGTGTGTAAAGGATTTGGGAAAAAAATGATGCCATATAATAAATGCTCAATAAAAATATCTATTAATGCATACAAATTATAATCATTAAACGCAAAAACATTACTAACATTTTTGAGTTGGATTATGTCTAACCTTTAATCTGATTAAATATAATAGAAGTCTTTTCCAGTTTATCATTACTTTCTTTTTTAAATTTTTTTTATTTTTCAGTTGTAGTTGACATACAATATTATATTAGTTCCAGGTGTACAACACAGTGATTAGACATTTATATAACTTACAAAGTGATCACCCCAATCAATCCAGTACCCATCTGACACCATACATAGTTATTACAATATTATTGATTATATTCCCTATGTTGTACTTTATATCCCATAACTATTTTGTAACTACCAATTTATACTTCTTAATCCCTTCCACTTTTTCAATCATACCCACAACACCCCTCCCATCCAGAAAACAGCAAAATATTCTCTGTATCTATGAGTTTGTTTCTTTTTTTGTTGTTGTTCATTGATTTTGTTTTTTAGATTCTACATATAAGTGAAATCATGTGGTATTTGTCACTTATTTCATTTAGCATAATATCCTCTAAGTCCGTCATGTTGTGGCAGATGGCAAGATATCATTTTTTTTATGGCTGAGTAATATTCCATGGTACATATCTACCACTTCTTTATCCTTTCATCTATTGATGGACATTTAGGTTGCTTCCATATCTTGGCTATTGTAAGTTACGCTGAAATGAACATATGGATGCACGTATCTGTTTGAATTAGTGTTTGGTGTTTCTTTGGATAAATACGCAGAAGTGAAATTGCTGATCCTTCTTTGTCTCATGTTATAGCCTTTGTTTTCAAGTCTGTTTTGTCTGATGTAAGTATTGCGACCCCAGCTTATTTTTTCATTTTCATTTTCATGAAATATCTTTTTCCACTCTTTATTTTCAATCTGTGTGTGTATCTGAGGTGAGTCTCTTGTAGGCAGCCCATGTAAGGGTCTTGTTTTCTTACCTATTCAACAACACTGTCTTTTGACTGAAGCATTTAATTCATTAACATTTAAAGTAACTGTTGATGAATATGTAGTTATGTCATTTTATCTTTATTCCCCCCAACCCTTCTTCTTCTTAAAGAAGTCCTGTTAGCATTCTTTGTAATACTGGTTTGGTGGTGATGAACTCCTTTAGTTTTTCTCTTGTCTGGCAAGTTTTTTTAATCTGTTCTTTGATTCTAAATGATAGCTTTGTTGGGTAGAGTAATTCTTGGCTGTAGATCCTTGCTTTTGATCACTTTGAATATTTTCAGCCAACCCCTTCTGGTCTGCAAAGTTTCTGTTAAGAAATCAGCTGACAGTGTTATGGGAGCTCCCTTGTAGGTAAGTAACTGCTTTTCTCTTGCTGCTTTTAAGATTCTCTTTTTGTCTTTAACCTTTGGCATTTTAATCATGATGTGTCTTGGTGTGGGCCTGTTTAGGTTTATCTTGTTTGGAACTCTCAGCACTTCCTGGGCTTGTATGTCTATTTCCTCCACCAGGTTAGAGAAGTTGTCTCTCATTATTTCTTCAAATAGGTTTTCAATTCCTTGCTCTCTCTCTTCTCCTTCCAGTACCCCTATGATGTAAATGTTGGTATGCTTGATGTGTCCCAAAGTCTCTTAAACTATCCTCATTGAGAAAATTTTTTTTTCTTTCTGCTGTTCTGATTAGGTGTTTTCTGCTACCTTATCTTCCAAATCGCTGACTTGATCCTCTGCTTTATCTAATCTACTTTTGATTTCCTCTAATGTATTCTTCATTTCAGTTATTGTAGTCTTTATTAAGGAGTGATTCTTTTTTATGTTTCCTATCTCCATTTTTATGTTTGTTATCTCTTTTTTGAAGTTCTCACTGAGATCACTGAGCATCCTTATAACAAGTGTTTCAAATTCTGCTCCTGGTAAATTTGTTGTTTCCAGTTTGTTTAGTTCTTTTTATGGGGCTTTTCTTGTCTTTCACTTGGGACATATTTCTTTGTCTCATCATTTTGGCTGGATCCCTGTGTTTGTTTCTATGTATTAGGTAGGGCTGCTATGCCTCCTGGTCTTGGTAGGTGGCCTTATGTAGTAGATGCCCTGTGGGGCCCAGTGGCACAGTCTCCCTGGTCACTTCAGCCAGGTGTTTCCCTTGTGTGGATTGTTTGTGCCCTCCTGCCATAGTTGAGCTTTGATTACTGTATAGACATCAGTGGGAGAAATTGACCTTTGGCCTGATTCATTGTAAGGACTGGCTGTGGCTACAGTGGAGGAGTGCTGTGCGGGGACTGTTCCTACAGAGCAGGATTCACTTTAGTGGGGATCTGGTGCCTGCACAGTTTGACCTTTGGGTGCGTCATTTGTGGAGGTGGTTGGGTGATGCTCTGGTGTGGTCGGAAACTGGCCACCAGATATGTTGGTTTTGGAGCCTCTTGGAAGGGGCTCTGTTTCCGGCCAAGGTCAGCCACTGCCTGTGCCTTGCCTGGGGCAACTTTTGAAGAGCTACGAAGTGATTTACAGATGGTTGTCATTTCTGCTGGGCTTGGAGGTGCCTGGAACTTGCCAAGCTGCAAACCAAGGTCAGCTGCCACCAGTGCTGGACTTGGGCTTGTTTAGCAAGAGGCATGGGGCATGCCAAGTCCAGATGCTGCTTGTTTGGGGTTTGTGAAGCTTTGAAAGATTTTAGGAAAGTCCACAACATGAGCCATGACAGGCTGTTTGCATGCAAAAGTCATTCTAAGTGGCTTGGGTGGGCCCACAAGTTGGGTGGGGTGGTGTCTCAAGGAATCACCAGGGTCAGGCAAAAGGTGTTAGCGAGTTTGATGAAGCAGATATGGCATCCACTTTCACCTGTGAGTGCAGGCTGGGGGTGGGGTTGGGGGTAGCTCAAAAAAGGAACAATGTCTTCTGCCAGCACTTTTCTCTGGGCAGAAGCTTCCCCTCCAGCCTTCGTCCTGAATTCAGATAATTCAGTTCCTCCCCATATGTCCCTGGCACTTTTTGATCTGCTGCCCCAGTGCTGACGCTCAGAGAGAATGAGTTTGTCAGCGAGTAAGTCTGTACATTGACCTTTTAAGAGGAACACTTGGGACTCCAGCCACCAGCCACAGTCCCCACTGATTTTCACAGCCACAAGTTATGGTGACTTTTCCTCCTGGCACTGGAACCCTGGCTGGGGGACCTCCACAGCCCTGATAGCCCTCCAGATTTTTAACCGCCACACGTGGGTGTGGGACCAGCCTGTTCAGAGTCTGTGCCCCTCCTACCAGTCTCGAGGTGGCTTCTTTTATATGTCCTTAATTATACAACTTCTATTCAGTTAGACTTCATGTGATTCTCAATGATGGTTGTTCTGTAGTTTAGTTATAATTTTGATGTGGTCATGGGAGGAGGTGAGCACAGCATTTACCTACTCCATTATCCTTAACAGGAGCCAATTATTAGCATTACTTTCAAGGACAATAATGCATCTCTCTATTTGTCTTCTCTAATATTACTCAATAAAAATTTACCCTTGTGTTTATATTATTAAGATGTGCATCTCTTTTAAAAGAATACTTATTCTAAACTAATTTATATCTTATTTCATTATTTTGACATGGGATAAAGGCTCCTAATGATTTATGTATATATTTATTTTGCATTCATCTTTCCACTTTATTGATGTCTATAGGATTATTTTAAACTATTACTTTTAATTTTTAATCACTATACCCAAAAATGACATTTTAAATTTGTTTTCAAACACTAAGTCTTCTGATTTTTAAATATCTTTTTGCACTGACCAGAACCTCCAAGACAATACTTCACACATATGAAAATGGTTGTCTTTGTTTTCTTACTGATTTTAAGGGGAACATTTCTAATAGGAGAAAAGAGACTTTGGAATAAGACTTGACGGTTGCTTTATACTGATCGTGTCTCTCGCAGCTTGAAACTCAGGCCAAATCTCACACTTGCTCTGAACCCTAGTTTTTCTTTATCAATAAGATAAGGATATGAACACTTATCTCACAGAGTTGTAGGTATAACTGAGCTATCACATGTAAAGCACCTGGCACTCAGGTGCTTAATATCTTTTAATTCCATCTAGAATATATTCTTTATCTGTTAAGGAAATCTATCATTCTATTTCTAAATTTCTAATGTTTCTATTTTAAATATGTATTCAAATAAATAGTTCTTAAATGTACTAAATTTGTGATTAACATTCAACTTGAAAACTATCTCACAGGAAAAAAAATGGCATCTTCATGTCTCCTGGCATTTATGCCTTCCCTCTAGCCCCTAAAAATACAATTATTTCATAATACCTGTGCAATAAATATTTGCTGAATATTTTATTGAATGAATGAGCTCTGTCAATTTCAAAAAAACCCTAACATTCATTTGTAGGCAATTCATAGACAGCAGTTCATAGTTGAGTACCCCTTTCTTTGTGAAATCTGATAAAAGGATCTTGAAAATACAATGAATACACATACATATACATACACACATACATATGTATGTATGTATACATATATACATATATACTATTCAGAGACAAAGATTTTTTAAAACGAAAAAATAGTTTCATTTACTAAGGAAAAAATAAGACTGTAAAAAATATTTTACTTTTATACACTGGCACTTGCAAGTTCTAAAGATTAACGTAATAGAAAAAAATAGTGAATTTGTTAAACCACCAAAATATAGTTAGTCAGGTATCACCAACACAAAGAAATGACTAAAGCAATTCTATGATTGCATTTAATTTGCATTAGTTTTGCTCACTATAAGCATTTACGCTTTAAAACTAGAATTCCATTATGTTACATCTTTCCTAAAATAGTTACCATTCAACTTACTTTTCTCTTGATGACCTATATATAATATTGGCAAACATATGAAGACCCAGTGGTGAAGAGTGACAAAAAGACCATAAAAGGAGAAAGTAAAAAGCAAAAGAACAAATAATATAGATTACCAAATTTAGATTCTGCATATTTCCTTAGTGATAGCTAGCACACTGTGTTTTAATTCAGAGTTATTTAGTTCTTCTTTTGAGCTGAATTGCAACTTTGGCTATCTTTAACTGAGTACTAACCATGTGCAAAGCAGTTTCCATGCATTTATTCCTTCAATTCTTACCACCACTATGAGATGTAGGTATTACTTGCTTCATCTCTGTTTTAAAGATAAGGAAACTAAGACCCCCCAAAGAAATTATTAGCCTGAGGTCATATCTGATTCATACCAATGGAGATAAGAGTTGAAGCCAGATCTACTGGGTTTTAGGTTCATACTCATTACCTTTTGCTCTATAGCCTCTTTAGGAAAAATTGAACTGGTGTATAGGTTGTGCCCTGTATGCAAACAAACAGTCACAGAGCTATCAGCAGTGCCAAAACAAGCCCGGGATACTACTAAAAACAAGACAACAGGCCCAAAATGGAGTCACTTATGCTAAGCCACACATCACCAAATCAAGACTTAATTATAGTTTTGACCTTTTCCAGAAATAGAATCACAAAGCAGTCAACGAAGGATAACCTGGTCAGTACTAGCGAGGTAATCTGTCCGATTAACCCTGCCATCCTATAAAGGAAGGTGACCTTGCCACAATGCTTTTTGCTAGTTTACCTTACTTGTGTCTGCTCCCCTCTGCCTATAAGTCTTTCATTTTGTGCAGCTCCTTTCTATCTGCTAGATGGGATGCTGCACAATTCATGAATCATTGAAGAAAGCCAATAAGATCTTTCAAATTTACTCAGTTGAACTTTGTTTTTTAATAACACTGAGCTAAATCTCTTTGAATACACCAGCTTTCCCTCATGCACAGCATCCCATACAGATGGACAGATCTTAAATGTCCACACTTTATCTGGTAAATGCAAATTCAATATAGTGCTACCTGTTGGAGGGGAGGGAAGAGCGTGGGGATTAGGCCAGAGAAGGAAAACATGGGGAGAGGCAAGTTTCTGATACTGTTCTGGTACTTAGGTGGGTTGGTGGTTTCACGGGTCATTATTACATTATTATACTTTAGTATGTATCAAATTTTATATAAAACATAATTTTAAACTATTAAACAAAGCTAAAACAAATCCTCTGGGCACATGTCACAAGTACAAAACATGAGTAGTCAATTAACAACTCCTATTCCCTCTACTCTCCTCATTCTACAGTGATAAAAATGTATCTTAACCAGGCCAAGCTCCTGATTCTTTCCTCCTGATAATCACTTCCTCCTGATGGGAAGGCCTGGGAGATAGCAAACCAGGTTTTTAGAAATCATTTGTGCTAAAAAATAAGACAAAATGTCTTTCTTTAAGGACTAGTCCTCTTTTCATCAATGCTTCAAGGGGCAAAGGAAGAAAGAATTTAAGAAAGCCTGTCTCACTGCTACCAATTTCTAAATGTTGCACTAAAGGGTAAGAACCATGCTTTATTCCTCTTGTATTACCCCAAAGCACTGGCACGAGGTCCTGCACTTAGTAGGTGGACAGTTGATATCTGTGAGTCATTGCATGAATAGATGAGTCAAGTCTCATAATTTCCATGGAGAATCTTAAATGTCACTCTTTTCAAAATTTGACCTTGCTGCTCAACCTACTAAAACTTTCATAATAAACCACCCACAAACACAATCTTGTATGAATGTCCCCTGTGTTCCCCAATTCCTTTGTGACCTATGGACACAATTGCTGAATATGAGTCATGCTTCTACCACTGCTCCCACACAACTGGTATTTTTAATGCTCCAGCATTTCCTGAAGTTGAGCTCTCAGGAAATGGTTTTTGTAGTGAGGACCTCATCCTCCCCATGTTCCCCTTACCCTCACCGCAGAATCCCAGAATAGCTGAACAGGTGTCCAAATGTCCAGAATTACTCAAGAAACTCCACAACCTATCAAAGTCAGAAGGATAACCTCTTGTCCTTTGCAGTTTGAAAGGAATGTGCCCATGAACCGGACACACCCATGTTTGTGCTTTATTCATACCTAGACACAGTTTATTCTCAAAACTGGCAATGGTCTCCACACACCACACCTAAGTCAGGATAACCTAGTGGTTAAGAGTATGATCTCCAGGGTCCAACAGCCCTGGAAACCAAATTTTGATTCTACTACTAACTATGTGCTTTCAGGAAACTCATTTAGCCTTTCAGAGCCTTGATATTCTAATCTGTAAAATGGGAATAATGGAAGACAATTTCTTGGAATGTTATGAACGTAATAATGCAGGCCCTGTAAATGCTGGCATGACAAACAGCAAATGCTCGGTACTTGCTAATTGTTATTATTGTGCCAAGTTTTCCCAGACCTCTGGCCTGGTCAGTCTCTCTTGGACATGGTTTGCCTTGATGTGGTCGTTGTGACTACTCGGGGTCTTTAGGTGCCCAGGTAACTTCAGAAGCTTACCTGGCCTAACCCATCCTGGGAAGCACTGTGTAGCCATCCTCTGAGAATCAGAAACATCAAGGGAGACCAGAGGGGGAGAAGGTAGGGATGGTGGGAACAGGGCAAGGTTATAAAACCACCAGGTCTGAGCCAGGTTCAAAGCAAATAAAGAAGCTGCCACATGAGAATGAAAGGAGAGGTATTTAGACAGAAGTTCCTTTGAGCCATCATGATAAAAATCCCCTTCTTTAGAAAGAAGTATGTTTTTGTTAGTGTTTCTTAAAAGAGAAACCCAAAAGCAAAGTTGATGATGAAAATGACAGTCTGACTAGGGAAGACTGGCTCCCACTGTTTTCATCAGACCATCTGATAAGCTTCCCAAGGGACCTTTCTAGGTCCTCCAAAAAGCACAGTACAGAGTAGCCACCTCCAGAGGGTGCCCTGGGATGCAGCCCAGACTGCAATTGCCCTGGAAAGCAGATTCCTATGGCTCAGACACAAGGAGAGAAGGCAGGATGCAGCCATCCCCAAGCCACCAACCATTCAGGCCTGCAGAAGAGCACACACAAAGCTGCTCCGGAAGAATTGCTTCGGGGAGCAGATATGAAGAAAAAGACCCCCGCTGACCCCGCTGGGAAACACAGCAGCAGTCCGTGCACACTGGTCCTGGCAACCAGCAGCGCCCTGGCTCAGGCTGTGCAAAACCTTTCTGTGGTCCTGGCATGAAAACAGACCTCCGAATCTCAGGCTCCATGAAGGTTAAGGATCAACAACAAAGAGACATTAACCCCTCTCTTAAATGATATTCATGGCCATCAAACAGCCACGACAGGCTCATCAAAGGAGCAGCTCATATATGTAGGCTGGTGGGAGACTCTCCTGGCAATTTAGACACGTTGACAGTCCCAGGGCGGGGAACACAGTTCAAGGGGTCTTTCTATAATATTTATGAAGGCCAGCATTTTGCATAATAAATGTTTCATGCATAATCTTTATTTGGCATAATTCTTTCTGGAACCAAGATTTACTCTCTTTCCTAACCAAAGGTCCTTATTATTGGGAAAACAAGGCTGTTAGTATTTCTATAAATCAGCAAGATGGATTAGTATGATGGACAAGGAGCCCTCCACTTTGCATCTGAACAGCTATGGGTGACCTTGAGCATGTCATGTCAGCCACTGAGGCTTTCGTTTGTTCATTTACAAACCTTTTGTTTAAGGAGGCATCTTGTGGGCTTTTCTGAATACTCCCCCCAAAATTTACTCTTTTTTTCCTTTTTAAAAATTTTAGTTGAGGTTTAGCACACATGCAGCAAAGTGCACAAAGAGATACATTATCTTTCTTAGAATTTTATATCTTTCAGGGAATGGCAGATGGTGGCGGGGTGATGTTTATTCTCTCCTTGTATCAGTAGCTAAGGCCAATTTATAGATTAAAGATTAAAGAGCCAGATAACCAAAGGCACAGAGAATGTGTCAGTCATATCACTCAGATTAGAACTCCAAAGTCCTGACTCATGATGTTTATGAGCTAGGCCACCGCGTCGAACCATGAGCACATGGCATGGCTCTCCATGATGGGGGAAAGCCTTGCTTGAGTCGGGGACAAGAGTGGAAAGAAGTGGTAGTCTGACGAGATTTTTTAGGTCACAAGGAAATGCCTAAAAAAGGTGAGGACGAATATATCTGAAAAAATGTAATTGCTTTTGACCTTCGGCATCTGACGTTTAAGAGCTATTATTTATTGTGTGCGTACTGTATGCCAAGCACTGCACAGAGAGTTTAACCACAGATTATCTCATTTAATCCTCAAAACATCCGATGAGATGGACACTTTTATTACTCAGTTTTACAGAAGAGGAACCTGAGGTTCAGGGAAATTAAGATACTTTCCCCAAGTTATAGATCGGGAGTGGGAGAGCTGGGCTTTAAACCCACGCTCACCAACTTTACCATGACATCATTTGGTTTCCTACAAGCCATTTCTACCTTCCTCTGAATCCAAGGCACTGCCATCCCCCGGGAAAATGCACTACCATACCCAGATGACACACTTCACTTCTTCTATTGGTTCAGCCTCTATCTTGACATGGCCTGCACCTTCTGCTCTGCTCTTCACATCCATCCTTCAAAACCTAACTCAAATACCACCCTCTCCTAGGCATTCCATTCCACACAGAAAACCCTCTTCTCTGAATTCGTGTAAAAACTTTCATCTATTCCGTTCATCTAGGGTCTTCATCATTTAAAAAAAAATTGTACATCATTCATTCCTTCACTAATAGACGCATTCATTATCCTTTTTCCTCAGTTGTCAACCAGTGAGGAACAGGAACCATGCTCTCTGTTTCTCTTGTATCTCCCAAATTCTTCATCATGGTACAACATTTATAAATCCAATAATGTGATTCTGTACAGTAGATATGAAAATTATATGACACACCTTTCATTTGTTTGCTAAATGTCCTCCTCATTCATTTCCTAAGCATTTGACACACTCTGCCCCAGAATAAATTGTCCTTTAAAAGTTTTTTTCCCCTCATAAGACCGTAACATTCCATCTTGTACTTCTTCCATACTAGCAACTGTGTGTGTAAGTGTGTGAAAGTGCATGTATGTGTGTGTGGAAAATATATGTTCCGATAAAGCAACGGATATAGGATAATAGACCACTGTACCTTGCATTAAGCAAGCCCCCAGGATGGTGTTACTTGTTTGCTAACCAGCAAACCTGCCTGGGAAGTGAGCAACTTTCTCAGGCCTCTGTTCAACTTAGTGTGTTGACAACCTTGGGAGAAAAGACTTTAATTGCAGTCATCAAGTAATATCTACCCCTTATTCCCTTTGCAGTGCTTGTTTATAGTATGAAATCGCTGAACAGGTTCTGCAGGTTTTTCTTGTCCATCTGCTGAGCTTGAATCAAGAAGGGAGAGTTCCAGGTTCACCCAACTGTAAACAGTACCTCCCAAGGTCAAACTGGAGTGTCTGTGCAGCACTGGGGGCAGGTGGGAAGGGCTCCTGGATGTAAGAAATTAGAGAAACATAGTGCATATACACTGTCCTCCATGCCTGGACAGAGGAAAAAGTGAAGAGAAAACATTATCTGGGACAATGATGCTGAAATTGATTTCTCAGTTTTTTGGCAAACATGACAGTTGACTTTTTAAAAATAATTAGATTTCTGACCTTTGCTTTATCCAACTGCCCCAACCCCAAAACTTTTTATGTCCTTATATAAACGTCATGGAAGTCACAAAGAACATAAACACAGCCTAGTGAGCTAGATATTAACAAAAGACAGCTAAGGAAGTCAATAAGACAGCCAGCCTCAGGTTGTCTTGAAATAATAAACCCATGAGACTGAGCTAGATACACACAGTTCTGATATATCTGATTCATTTACATGTACTGGGCACTACTTTGCCCCAGGCCCAGGAAGATCCAACATCGAATAAATGCAGGTTCCACTCCCTAGGACCTTGCAGCCTGGGGAGAGTGATCAACACGTACACAGCCAACGCAATCCAGGAAAACACAAGAATGAAAAAAACCATCTCCCCAATGCTTTAATTTTTAAAAACACCAGTCACTGATTATGAGTCTTTGTTTTGTTTTAAGTCTAAATACCTGAACTTCAGGTCCATTTTTGCCTTTTCCTAGCCATAAGATCTGGGTCAAATCACATCATCAATTGGATTTCCATTTCCTCATCTGTAAAATTACAAAGTTAGTGTAGATGAGGGGTTAACAAATAACAGCCTGAGGGCCAAATCCAGCTCCAACCTGTTTTGTAAATAAAGTTTACTGGAATTTAACCCCCCCACCCCACCGGGGGCCTGTTCCTTTACCTGTTGTTACACCTGCTTTCATTCTACAGCAGGAAACTAGTCGTGGATCTGGTCCACAAAGCCGGTATTTCCTGTCCAGCCCTTTACAGAAAATGTTTGCTAATCCCTGGCATAGACCGTCTCAAAGGTCTCTTCCAGGGGTTTACAAGATTACGGGTAGACAGATGAAAACACTTTGAAAACTGATGATCACCATGCAAACGGAAGGAATTATCAAAAGGTGCAGCCTGAATCCATCAGAGAGCAGGTCCGCTTGTTTATTCTCATCAACAGCCAACGTGTATTCCAATGGGTCTCAACTCGGGACTCATAGTCCAGAACTATGGAGAATGTTTTCTTTTAATGTCAATGCCCAGGACTCAATGTCTAGAATTTCTGATTTAATTTGTGGGAGGAAGGACTGAGTAACAGCCTTTTGTAAAAGCTCCCACCAAAATTCTAACATGCACTCAGGCTTAAGAAGTGTTGAAGTGTTGATTTATGGAAGGCCTGTACACAATACTGTGATTGACTTGGAGAACATAAGAAGTCAGAATTTTCCCAAGTAATTTTAAATCAGGTTGTATGAGCTTAACATATAATAACAGTGCTGTGTATCAAATAAGCAGTATAGGTGAGTGGTCCCCAAACTCAGATCTGCAGACTATCGCAGAGCTGGCTGCATAAGAATTGTCTTGACAACATGTTAAATATACAGGTTTGGGGGCCCCAAACCCAGAGATTCTGATTTGATATATCTGGGAAGGGATCCGCGCGTCAGCATTTAAAAATAAAAAATAAAAAACTACAGTGGTGATTCCACTGAGTAGCCAAGTTTGCGAATCACACTCTAGACAAAAGATAATGTCCAGATTCAGAAGTAGATGAAAGAAACTCTTAAGGGAACTCTCACATCTTTTATCTTTGACTCTCCAAGGCCTAACCCAGCACCTGGAACTTACTAGCTATTTGGTAAATGTTTCATAAATAGAATTTAATTTAGGGATTGACCCGGGAGTGTTTTCGTGGACAGAGAAGCCACGCTTAGGGATTTAAACTTGACTTTGAAAGAAATAAAGCTGAGACGCATGTTCTGCATATTAAACAACTGTCCAATGCAATTTCCTCTACCCACCCCACACTTCTATACTGACTACTAATCTGACCAAAAGATCATTATTTTGGAATCACCACACCTTTGAGGCTCCCTTAAGCACACTGAACTTCACAAGATTGCTTAAACCTTTCCCCTGGGACTAGATCTTTGATGCCAACTGGGCAGGGTTACTGCCCATAAACTTACCTTCTGTGATTAGCTTTGACTGTTGACACTTGCAATGATTAAATAGGGTTGAGCAAAGGGTATTTTTGCAGTCTGTGGGGAAGAGCATAGAGCAGAAATAAACATTGCATCACATTATAAAGTCCTGAGTGTGCAAAACATACTGGTGCAATGCCATGATTAGATAAGCACCTGCAACGCCCATTAACTTCAAGGGAAACTGAAGCCAAATCTGGGCCCATATGCTGCTCCCTGTCCTTATACTTAAGCAGGTCAGATGACCCCTATTTTCACATTAAGTTAATTTCTGAAACAGCCTATATGGTAGTTATTGCTCCAGACTTGTAATAATTACCTCAGGGTGGCCTGTCTCAAACAGGTTGTGAAATGCTCCCCACCTATGATTTCTGGAGTTTCAGATGAAACTCCTTGGCTATCCCTGAACATGTCCTTCTACAGATGGTCATTTTAAATGACTCTGAGTGACAGGCTCATCCTCCCCCACAAAAGAGACCAAGATATGATGTTTGATGAACAAAGATGCATTTTTTGTGTGTGTGGGCAAATAGTTACTAAAACGATCAGAATAAGAACTACCATCGACAATGGAGGGTTGAGACAATGGGTAAAGAATCGCTACAGAAGAGAGCCCTGGAGAACGCTCCGTCTCAAACCATGATATTGTAATGGCAAACTGCCCTACATACTACATCACATGCAGCATTAAACACCAGTGGTTTATGGTAGGAGGTCATACGTAGCCTGAGAAAGGGTCACATTCAGAAAGCATGTTTGTGCCTACATGAGGCTATGATGGCAAAGCAGATCCCAAAGGTATCGTTCATTCAATGAGATGACCTCCCCTGGTCAGGATGCAATTTAGACATAGGCCTAGAAAATGATTGGCTACATGGAATAGACACTATAGATGTGGGAGGACCACTCTGTTCAAATATATCCTTACTTCTTAAGCTTAATGCTTAAAGCCCCAGAATCCCATCATGAGAACCTACTTCCTTTATGCCCTTACTGTCATAAGAGGCACATACCACAGTTTGGAGTATAGGCTGGAGGACCGAGTGGGCAGAGATACTTGGATGAAAAAGGTCCCACTGGGAGCTAGAGAGGGTCTCTCCAGCAAAGTCTCTCCATCATATTATAGTTGACATGATAAAGAAAAAATCAAAATCAGTGACATTCTGTATAAAATAAACGAATTCTTCCCCTCTCTTCCAGAAGCGTCAGAATTTGTTGATGTGGAGTCATGAGTAGAGAGCTGGCTATGCAGTGACTACAAGATTATCAATTCTGTCTATTTTTTTAATTAAAATTATTGGGGTAACAATGGTTAGTAAAGTTTACATAGATTTCAAGTATACAATTCTGTATACATCATCTCTATATCACATTGTGGTGTTCACTACCCAGAGTCAGTTCTCCTTGTATCACCATATTAAAAAAAAAAAATCAACAAGGATGGGGAACCTTAAAAAACAAGATCTATCAATTCTCAAAAGCCAACTGCAGCGGAACGCAGCACCTCAGAACCAGCATGGGGTGGAACAGAGATGGTAATTCCACCAGGAAGGATTACACAGTTTTTATTTTCCTTTTTTCCAAAACTGAGCATGCCATATCATGTGATACCTTGTGGACATGGAGGAAACTAAATCAGCATGCTCGCTGACCGTTCCAGGACAGCGGGAAATTGTGAGGCCTGAATCACAAAGAATACCTCCTCCCACTTACCAGGTGGCTAGTGATTAATCAGAAGCCAAAGCAAAAGAATTATAAGTGGTCTATACAATTCTGATATCTATAGAATAAAGGACTCTCAGATTATAAAAATTCTAAATATTCTGAGATGGGGAATGCCTCTTCCATTGTGCAGATATACCCAGGAGAGCTATGTCACTCGGCAAGATGCTATAATATTGATTACCTAAGGGAACAGGAGAAAAATTACATCGACTTATGGTGTATTGTATATGTTAAACACTGACCTCTCGGGTGATCTTTTGTCTTTCAAATAATCTTGAAATAGGTAATATTTCATATCATTAACATTTTAGTATGAAGGAGATTTCTTCTAGTGACAGATGGGGCCCAGGGGTTGAGGTCACATGTTTTAGGAGAAGTGAGATGAGAGATGACAATAAAGAGAAGGGAAAGGAGAAGGCAGGCCTCTGTCCATAAGCCCAGTGTGACACAAAGTCGCAGTTTTAAGCATTTGTTATGAATTCCACAGATATTTACTGGGCAACCGGCAACCAGACAATACACCAGCAGGGGTGTATACCATGCCACCTTCAACTAGCTTAAAAATAATGGGGAAAAGGCATAGGTGTAACTGTGACATAGGCAAAATTAGATTAGCATCATGGAATTGACACAAGAAATCACAGCATCGCCACCACCCGGGAGCCTGTTACAGATTGTAGGTTCTCAGGTCACACACACGATCCCTGGAATCTTAATGTGCATTTCACCAAAATGCCCTCTGTGATTTGTTACGCAACAATTGAGAAACACTGGTCCAAACAAAAACATCTAGGACTTCAGAAAAAGGGGAGATCACTCAAGTGCTTCAGAAACCAAAAGGCATGTGTGTGGACACCTCCTGTATTACAAAGGAGCTTCAGGCATAGGCTAGCTTTCACCACGGAACTTGTGAAAAGGAAAAGCATAAGCCAAAGTTCCCAAGAGGAAAATTCCACGGTTTTTTCTTCAAGAATGTTTAGGGGTTGGCAAGTAGACTGCTTCGAAACCATTCAAAATACTGGCATGATGGTCATGGGGGGGTGGGGAAAATCTGGAAATGTAATGTGGGCTGAATGTAGAGTTCCCAGAAAAACCCTAATTTTCCGATTTCATAACTGCACAAAGGGGTACAATCAAAGAGGTATGGGAACAATTCAAATAGCAATAAAATCATCTTAACTCTCCTCAGTAGGATTGCCAGAGCACCAGTGCCACTCCAAGTCCCTTCTCTACCCTGTTTCAGTGTCCTTGGCAGGCTCATGTGTTATCCTAACGTTTATGGTCTTCATCCAGTTGGGGATCTAGGCAGCCAATGGGACAAAGGTTCCAAAAAGGGCTCCCACCCAGTGAAGAATGAGAGCACCCATCAGGTGGAAACTCATCGATATGTGGCAGAGAACTCATTCAAGTTCTGTGGGAAGCTCAGCTCAGAGGACGTGCACATGTTCTGGGCCTTAACCCCACCCTACAGACAGGTAGGTCCGAGGGTGAGTCAGTTTCAGACACCACTCCTCTTTAGTTTCCATGCATGGAACCCGGTCTCCTGCCCCACATGAACCACCCGCTGAAGGTGGCAGTCTTTGGACCCCATTTCTCTCTTGCCAGTTTTCTACTCTATGATTGGACTCTCCTCCATCACAAACAGCTGAATTATGATGGCGCTTATGATGGGCCAGGTATGGGTCTCAGTGCTTTGTGTCCTAAATCATTAATATCCACAACCACCCAATGATTTAAGCACAACTATTGCCACCAGTTCACAGATAATAAAACTGAGCTTCAGAGACACCACGTGACTTGACTAAGGCCGCTCTGCCAATAAGAGGTGATGCTGGTATTTTAATCTATCATGTGACTCCAGAGCCCATACTCTTGCGCAGAGGTTTCCCCAGGACACTTCCCTATTTCTCTGAAGCTGGGAGAAACGGTTCCAGAAAACCACCCCCTGACTCACGAGTAGTGGCTGTTCTCTGCTCCACGCCCTGCCTGCTTAGTTGATACCTCATGCCAACCACTGTGGTTACTAGAACTAAGTTTGTTTCCCACCTTGGGCATCATGATGACAATTTTCAGGGCTGCCTCTAGATCAGGTCATTTTCAGCCTTTATTATGTTTCGTACTTGTGTTTGTCAGGAAACTGGAGGGTATATTCCAGGAAGTATCTTAAATTATAAGAAATTTTGTCTGGATCTAGAATAAATGCAGGTGGAAATAACGGTTGTGTCAGTGAAGGAAGCTTCTCAAAGATTGGTAAAGCAGAAAAGGGAGGAATGGAATTGGATGGTATGGTTGCATAGGATGGCTTAGGGGACCAAAGGGGCCTGAAGTTCCCAGGGAGGGCCCTGAAGCAAATGGAGCTGACCAGCATGAAGGTCACACTTGGTGTTTGATGTGAAGCCGTATCTGTGGGCCACTTAGACAGGTGGAGAAATAATGGTGGCAAGAAGAGATGGGAAGAGAATAGGAGTTCCTCAAAGTTAATTCATTCATTTGTGCATTCTCTCATTATACAAATATTTGTAGAGCACTCACGATGTCCTATCCTTTATGCTAAATGCTGGATCTCTGTCCTCAGAGAGTTTGCATACTAGTTGGAGATACAGAAAATGAACAAAGCAACAGACCTATTCTTCCTTTTATATGTTACAGGGGTGGAAAGGGGAAAATACAATAAGAACATGGGCTGGGAAAGGACCTTCTGTTTGTTATCAGGAAAGCCTGCTCTGAGTTGGTGACCTTTAAAATGAGACTTGCAAAATGAGAAGGAATCTGTTGTGTCAAACGTGGGGAGAGAGGGTAAGGGAGAACGTCTCAGGAAGAAAGAGGAGCCGTAAGAATGAGAACAGAGACAAGGCAGCAGTTCCTCCTGGTTGCCTGGGCGACCTCTGAGAGCAGTGCCTGCAGCGTGGAGTGGGTGTGAAGGGCAGCGTCGGTGGTAGGAAGTGGGGGCAGAGGGTGCGGGCAACTTGTGTTAGCTGAGCAGGGCAGGATGAGCTTGGTTTTGCTATTTCCCAGGCCATCGACAACAGGCGACTTTCAGTTGCTATTTGAGCAGCCTGGTTAGGTGCCTTCCAGATATGCCGAAATCACAACCGTGGAGCCGTTCATCCCCACTTGGCTCCCTACCAAACTCCCCGGAGTCACTATTGAACACCTTTTCCTTAAATCCCATTCCCCCACCCCAAATGACTTTGTCTCCTTCTCTGAGATCAAGGTCACCAGACAAAAACTTCTACATTTTCCCTTTTTTCCATCGCACGATTTCTCTACATCTTTACCTTCCATTTTCTGGAAAGGGATGCCTCCTTCATTCCAAAAGTAACTCCACCTGACCACGGGATCTCTCTCTTCCTCTCTCTTCCATAAACTTGTTTCACCATCATGCCCTCTCTTCTTTATATTTTTCTCCCTCACTCCTGCCACCTATTCCTAAACCAACAATTTACTCAAGTCTCCCCTCTCCTGCAGGGGGTCTCATTCAGTCTTGTTTATCTTTCCAGCCAACCTCCAACTCTCTGGAATTTCACATCAGCACCTGTTGGTTAAATCACTGATTTCACGTCCTCGTGACTCATTCACCCCACTCTCGGGCCCTTGTCACCTGCCTTCCTGGCCTGACTCTCTGTTTGTGGCCCTGCTGCAGCCTCCTTCCATTCTAGAACGTGCATACTCTGAACCTGCCAGGTTTCCAGACCCTGCATCTCTCTTCTCAACACTCACCTGAAGCACGACCCTGTGTCAATCCATTGAACTACCCTGAATCAGGCAGAAGAGACATAAAGATAACTCCCCCCACCCTCTGAGATGCAGCATTAGCTTAGGTTTGCTGCTGCTCCAGGTTGCATCTCATGTGTGAGCCCAGTTTGGGCTCTAGCACTGGTTTCATTTTCATTCATCCTATTTATTGAGCATTTATTATGTTCCAGGCTCTGTGGTACGCACCTCCTACACATGATCTTGTTTACCCCTCACAGCACCCTACTGTTCGTCGACCTGTGTTACAGAGGGTTTGAGAAATTTACCCGACTTAACACAACCAATAGACGGTGGAATCCACAGTCAAACCTGGCCTTCTGACTCTGGGGGCTATGCTCAATAGTTATAACTTTCAGTAGAAGAAAGAGTGGGAGCCATGTGTGCATGTGTGTGTGTGTGTACATGTGTGTATGTGTGTGCGTAAGTGTGTGTATACATGTGTGTACATGTGTGTGTTCTGTGTGTGCGTGTTTGTGTGTATGTGTGTGCACATATGTATACATGTGTGTGCATGTGTGTTTGTGTGTGTTGTGTGCATGTGTGTATGTATGTGTGTGTGCTCACGTGTGTGTGCATGTGTGTATACGTGTGTGTAATGTGTGTATGTACATGTGTGTTTGTGTGTATGTGTGTAGATGTTTGTGTGCATGTGTGTATGTATGTGTGTGCGTGTTTGTGTGTGTGCGTGTATGTGTATGTGTGTGTGTGCTCACGTGTGTGTGTGTGTGGTGGAGTGATGGCAGGAAAGCTTTCTGAAACCCTGCTACGGGGTCAGATTTTCAGGTCCTGCTTAGCGGCTGCCTGGCTGTCAGGAGCTGTTATTATCACTCACTCCTGTACTCCTGTCACTGGGCCTGTAGGGCCTTGCCCTTCCTTCCTGCTCCTGTCCTTCCGATGTTGACAGTTCTGCTGGAAAATCACATGCTGGCGCTGCCACGCTTACCGGACACAGATTGCATGAGCTCTGTCCCATGCCTGCCCCTACACAGGGGGTCGGTCTACCTCCAGGCCAAGGCCTTTCTCAGTCTGTGTTACCCCTGTGCAAGTAACTGAATTTTCCCCGTACTACTTTTTCTCCATGGAGTCTTGGCCCTGGCTCACCCTGACAGAAAGAAGGAGTTCGTCTTCTGTTACAGTCCTTTAAACCTTGGTTTATGTTCTCTTCCTGGCTCTTTGTTCAATCTACATTAGATTAAGTTAAGGCCGCATCTGTCTTGGGAACTCCTTCTCATATGAAGTTTTCTTTTTTTCCCAAATTTAAATGTTTGTTGTATTGAATTAAATCATTAGAACACCCTGCTTCAAAACAAGAATGGTATGAAACAACTCAAATTAGTAAGTCTGTTAGGGAAAATGAGTCCCGGGAAGGAGAAATCTAACAAAAGAATAAAAAGAATGATAATCAGAACAATAGTGGCCAATAGACAATATTTTCAAAGTGCTTTGCAATTGCTACACGCCAGACTCATGGGGTCCTCATGATACTGGAAGGTGAGTTCTCCGACTTGCTGAAAGCCACACAACAAGTCTCGTGATGACCAGACTCAACCCTAGGTTCTGACTTCAAATGCCCCATCTTCTAAAATGCTCTTTAAAGAAAAGATGTCTGTCTCATCAGCTAGCTCATCTGGGTCATTTGCAAACCTCAAGCAGAAATTCCCAGGTCAGTATTATGTATTGTCCAAGAGCAAACATCTTCAAACAGAAACCAAAAACAATGAAAACCAAGTACCAGTGGCTTCTGGCTTCTCCTCAGTGCTAGCAATTCTTCGTTCTTTCTTTTTGTTCCATGTGAAAAAGGATAACTCCCCAGGGGAGTTGCGGGCTTTCCAAGGGTGGAGTGACAAGACATGAGCTTAGGAAATGAAACTTTCACGAACGACATTGTCTTTCCTTCCTTCTAACAGTGTGACATACACCTTTCGTTTTCTTACATTTTATTTCACTGAATTTAAACTCAATGAGACCAAAAGGGGCAAGTTTTGTACTTATCTCTTTTTATCCTCCTGCTGCTGGTCTAGCAAAATTAAATTCATGGAGCTTCCACTCCTTATGACTCTTGCCTCCAACAAGAGAATTGAGTTTGCACTTTTTGAGGACATCAATTCATTCAGAATGGTGAGACAACTTTAGAAACAAAAACTCCCTTGATTTAAGAGGTCTATAAGCCAAATGGACTTCCCCCTCCTGGTCTAAATATCATGTTTGTGAAAATGGGATGGTGTGAATAGCAAAGTATCAAAGCGAGAAATGATCCTCCTGCTCAATGAACCAGAATCCTGGCTGACTCACTGCTGCCCCTCCTGACTTGCTTCTCTTCGTAGGGCTGGTGTCTCCTCCCCTTTCTGTTCTCCACTCGGATGTCACCTCCCAGGAGATGCCTTCGAAAATTGTTCCTTTTCCATTACATCTATCCTCTTGCCCTCCTCCCCTTTGTTTTATTAATATTACTTATCACTGTCTGATGTTATATTTTTATCTGTTTACTTATTTATTGTGCTTCCTCCTACTAGAAGATAAGAACTTTATGTGAATTTGTTTTCATTATTACTCTTCTAGGAACCAGCATCCTGAATTCAATTCCATGAATAACATTCAGGACACCACTTATATGGCAGTTATATTTTTCTCCTCATATATTAGAGAAACTGTAGGATTTGGAGATAACAGTAAAGACAAAGAGGAGAGACCAAAGTTTGCTCATTGCTAAGGATTTTTCACTTTAAACACTACAGAGGGGTCTCCTAACTCAGAATTTTTCTCTTTTCTCTGCATTGCAAGCACAAACACAATATTTGGGTGAGAAAAAAGTCCAGTAACTCTGCATCTTACCTCAAATATCAAAGAAAGAGAGTAAAACAGACAAAACATTCCAGATTTGTCACAGAGATTCTAATACATTCAGTGCCTCACACTCACTCTGTGGGTTTCCTTCAATAGTTCAATTTGGTTTTTAATCCTTATTTTCTTACGAGAAAAAAAAAA
This sequence comes from Rhinolophus ferrumequinum, assembly GCF_004115265.2. NCBI lineage: Eukaryota > Metazoa > Chordata > Mammalia > Chiroptera > Rhinolophidae > Rhinolophus > Rhinolophus ferrumequinum. The sequence goes on from NC_046293.1 coordinate 83,898,317, forward strand.
TAGGAAGATTTATTCATTCACTCAACAAGCAGCTCAAATGTCCCACTTCTGAGAGGTTCTCCTCCATAACGTCTAACGGAATCCCCCTACCCTTCTAACACTTTCTAGTTCATTACACTTAATCAATTTTTTGTAGTATTTATCTCTATCTAAAGTTATATTTTTATTCACGTTTTCCATGTTCATTATCTGATTCTTCTTGGCATGATATAAGCTTCATGAGAGCAAGAGCCTTGTCTCTTGTCCGCTGACACTTCTCCAAGGGCTAAGAGTTCCTAACACATGGGAAATCCTCAACGGCGTCTGTTGAATAAATGAAGGGATGAAGTCTCATCAGCCCTGTGAAGGCTTTCTTGACAACTGCTGCCTGCCTTGGATGTTCTTCCTTTTCTGAATACTCTTTGCACCTCTCAGCTCTTCCCCATCACCAGGACTTTCTTCTCCAAGGCCCTCCTTGCTAATGGTCATATAGCACCACTGAACCCTTGGCTGCATCATTGCACCAAACTGATATAAACAGCACAAGCTTGTTTGTGATTACTTCACACACCCGTATTTTGGGTCCCCAGCCAATACTATAAGCTTCCCACAAGGGAAGCCTATGTCTCAGGCCAAGGACGAGAGGAGGAAGAGAAGGTTGTTGAGAGAATGATAACAAAGTGAGCTTTTAAAATACTAAGTTGTATACGCCTATGGTAAATGCAGGTACAAATGTCCAATAGGCAGTTTATGTATATGACCTGATGTCAGAAGAGATGTCTAAGCTGAAATCATTCATTTGTGACTCATCAACGTAAAACAAATTGTGAGAAATGTGATCTGAACAGTCAGCCAAAGGTAAGCAGCCATATCAACAGAAAGCAGCTGATCTAAAGGAGAAAGATGAAAAGGATATTACTGCTTACCATGCCAAGGGTAAAAGTGAAGCGAGAAAGAAGGGCCCTGGCAGGCTGAATGGCTCAAAGAGGAAGAATGAACCAGAACAAGAGGGGGAGGAAAGGGAAGAGGAAGGTGAGAAGCAGGAGGAGGATACAGACGAAGACTAAATGGCTACCCCGTCATGACGTGTGTGGAGTGTGTGTGTGCTCAGACAATTGTTTTCCTAAGAATGTGAATTCCAGGGCAGCACAATATGAGCTTCAGTATAAACATAGTACAGATTTTTGTATAGTTGATAAGATTCTATGTAGGGAAATCACCATTTTAGAAATGCAGGTTGTAGCTTTTTGACAAGCTACTCCATACCGTTAGGTTTCTGATGTTAAATGTTTCTAAATATTTAAGGGTTTGTTTAATTTCTTATGTATGACAACATAGTAAACTCATAGGAATTGGTATCAATTGGAAATTTGGGGTTTTTTAGAATGTTGCGGTTTTTTTAAATTGTAGTAAAATTATGTATATATTTTAAAAGCATTTGTTTCATGTAACTAACATGTTGAGTGCATAAGCTCACTTGGGGAGAGTGTAGAGGTTGAGAAGAAGAGCAACGAAAGGCAGAGCCCTGGTATTCCCACCGCTTACGGGGCAGGGAGAGGAAGAAGACTGAGAAGGAACCTTGTCAGCCCTGGAAGGACCAGAAGAGAGCTTCACTGTGGATGCCAAGAAAGTTGAAATTCACAAGATGATAGAGAATGGTCAATGGCAGCAAGTGTCACAAGATATCTAAGGAAGAAGAAAACTAGAAAAATGTCCACTGGGTTTGGCAGCTGAGCTTTGCTACAGCAATTTCACCTGAGTAATGAGAACAGATGGAAAGGGATTGCGAAGGGACTTTCCTGAAGGAAAGTGAGTTAAGACAGTATTCTTGCCAAGCTTAGCCTTGAAGACAGCGGGAAAATAGGCTGATCCTGTACTTATCCAGGAGATTCTGTGGGAAGTGAATTGAGGTTGACTACTCAAAAGTAGGTTTTAAAATGTGCACTTGAAATGTTTGCAGTTTACTGTATGCCAGTTATACTCCAATAAGGTGGTATTTTTAAAATCCATGCTTTAGAAGATCACCAAATATCGGTATCTTCTCATTTGAGAATCAAATTTCAAATTCATAATAATATATTTAGATATTTCGTGACACATGAATGAGAAACATCCAGGATGAGGAAAAACCCAGAAATATGTAAATTAGTACTCCTGTTTTACAAATAATAATAATAAGGGCAAGACCAATAGTAACAAAAGCACATTTTTTTTCTTATGGTAGAAATCAGAACGGCATAATGACCTGGAATATGGGCCAGCATAGAGAAAGGACTTGAATTATGGTTATAGTTCGTAGATCATTATAGATTTACCTAAAAGGCTAGACATTGGGCCAGATTATGACCCAAATTGAGGCAAATAAAAGCCAAATTAAGACCTCCAGGAAAGGCTCAAAGAGTCTCCTGAGCTCAGATGAACAGTCATCAAAACTTCATTTAGGGTCATAATGGGAAAAAAATGTACCAGGATACATTGAGTAGAGAAGGGAGAATAGCATCTAAATCAAATATTTGTTTTCTTCCAAAGGTTTGACAATTGTTCTATCAGTGTCCTAAAAACTAAAGTGAATAAAATGCCAAGGTTTAAACAATTACTCAATAGTCAGCAAACTCAAAGAGGAGACAGGTCGATGAAACTAAAGAAAAATTCAACTCAGTGAATGCTGTTTATTCAGAATACAGCCATCTAGAATTTTCTCTATAGTATTTTCACATGGAATAGGAAAAAAATGAGATATAAAAGATCAATAGATTAAATACTATTGTGTACAGTGCATTACATTTTCTCAAAGCATACTTTTCTTCACTGGATCCTTAAAATAATCCAAAGAGGTAGACAATGTGCCAGAATCTCCCCCCATGCCCTTTCTACCTCCTGCATGATATTTATCTTTGTATTTTTACACAAACGGACCCTGAGAAGTAATAAGCTTTTCCTTTGAACTGTCTTGTTTTCCACATTATCCAGAAAAGTAGATTTACCAGTGACTGAAAATGCAATAGAGTAAGCCGGGGAAAGTGAAGAAGAAGCATTTTACAGCTGTTGAAATGTGTATAGTCACCTTATTAATTAAAAAAAAATCTAAACACTAAAGATAAGTGACACGGTTACCGACTTACTAATTAGAGAACCAGACATGAGGCTAAGGGATGTGATCATCTCCTTCCAGATTAGAATTCGTGATTAGAAGAGCAACTTCCGGTACCTGCCATAGAGTCTGTAGAGAGTCCTTAGACGGTCTCTACCCCCGTGACCTCAGGGCCTACAGGTGGAAGTACAAAAAGCATGATTCACAAGGCCTGACAAGATATTCAGCATCAATTTGGTGTCCAATATACTAGCTTCTTTACTTAGCATCATTCTCCCCATTTCCTCCAACCCAGTCCTGTTTATTTAAACTAAAATAGCAACTGGTATTTTACAGAGCCCTTACTAAGTACTAACCACTGTTCTAAGCAATTTTCATGTAGTAAGTCATTTCATTATCACAAGTGCTGTATGAGTAGGTGCTGTTTTTTGCATATTCATTTACGGATGAAGTGGCCATGGCACCAATAGGTGAGGTAATTTACTCAGTGGGCACACAGCTGGTGAGGGTAAGAGCAGAGATTGAAGTCCAAGCAGTCCAGAATCAGAGCCCTTGTTCTCAACACTAGGCTACACTATCTCCACTTTTATTTCAGATCAGAATCATCTCTCCTCTGGAATGTCACAACAGCTTCCCAGCTGGTCTCCATTAAACTTACCATTTTCACATTGTTATTTTTTAATTATATGTATACATTCTCCAGGTAAAATATTATAACAGCACGAATTAAACAAAGTTGCATTTGGGCACCAGCTACAATCCCACATTCTCCCCAAGATCTGGAGTGTCTCCTATTTTTCTTCATATGTATGTTACCTTTAAAATGTTTGCAGTATTTTTTGATATATTTTTAAAATAAATGTTATCATATCATTCATTTGTGAATTTTATTTTTTAAATTCATCTGTATGTCTCCGAGAGCATTCTAAATCAAAGCAGTGTGACCATTAAAATAAGAAAAATCCATTCCATTTCTTGAAAAATTACCCCCATTCCAAAATAGAGATGTCATAACCCTATTTGAAGTGCTCTACTACTCCCCTTTCAGTAACAGTGGCATCAAGCAAAATTCACCTAAAGGGAAAAAAAAAAAACTTTTAGAGAAGCCAAGGTTGAGAGATATATACACAGAAAGATGAGGGGAACCGTTTACAGCAGCTCATCAGTAGGTGAAACAATCCATAGATGAAGGCATCCATCCTCACCTGGAGATTTGCCATGCAGCGAGGCCAGATCCTCTTCTCGAAAAAGTCTATGTAGATAACGAGAATGGTCAATTTACTTGTGCATCTCATCCCCATAGCAACCTGGAGTATGAGGATAACATTGTGGTTCTACTCACTGAACTAATCACTTTGTGGACATGAATGTGTTTACTTCCTTACTTGTTCACTATTTCCAGCGTGTAAGCTCATGAAGACAGGAATTGCATCTCTCTTACGTCTTGCCTCAGTACCAATACCTACCTCGGTACCTGGCACATAGTTGGCATCAACCAAAATTTGTTGAATGGGTGAATGAAGCCAAAGATGTCTGACAAAGGCTAATTGTCAAGGCACCATGAACTCTGTACCTTGACTTTTTGAAGCCCTAGAAAACTGCACATGGGTCTGAACAATGATAGATCTACAGTAGACACTAATAACAACTCATCTAAATGATACCTACCTGTGGCAGAGTAGAAAGAACATAGGTGTTAGATTCAGTCTCTGAATTAACAAATCTCCACTGTATGCTTGCTGTGTGACCTTGGGTAAATTTTTTAACCTCTCTCTTCAGTTTCCTTATCTGTAATAATGAAGATAATAAAACCATTAGGATTTAGTGAGGCCAGGATGCAAACAAAGTATCTAAGCATCTACTAACATGGGAGACACTGAGTAAGGGTTCAGTCAAGTCAGCCCCACGTCTGTTTCATCTTCCACCCACTCACTACCCACTTACTGATAATAAGACTTTGAGTTTATTTACCCTGATAAACATTTCTCTTCTCTCATTTCCATTTGTGGCAATCTGGGCAACAACTTCTTTCTCTTCTAATGCTGACCTACTGCTTTGTTGGAATCAGTCCCAGGGCTCTGGGCTTTAGAGATTTACGGTTGGACTGAGAAGCATTATGAATCAAATCCAAGTGCTATAGCACATAATGGCTTCACAATCAAAAAAAAAAAATCCAAACTGTTGTAGCAACTTAATGGAGTGCAATATATGTATATCCCAAAGTTTATAGTAGGGTTACAAATGGGGTGTTCTGAAAGTCAAAAATCACCACAAAATTACTCATTTCCTTATAGAAATAAATTGCTATGTTAAGTATTAAAACAGACACCTTGCTCTTGAATCTAAAGTTTTCTCCAAAACTTCCTCAATTATAATTTCAAACCAATGAATATTATTCAAACAGGGAAATGCAGAATCTTTAACTTACTTTCACCAGATTTAGACTTTCACTCTGTGAAACTCTTTATTCAACCCCCAAATTCTTTTAAATCTACCTCAAATTCTTTTAAATCTACCTAAAAGACCCTATTTACAAAGTGTTAGAGCCACAGAAACCCTTGCATTTATTCTGTCATGTACACACCCTAACATGCCATCCTAAGGCTTTAAAAAGAATTTATGGAGACTCAGCTAAACACAACTCTTCCTATTATCAGTCTCTCTCTTCTTCAGCATTTAAAAACTTCTTCCCACAAATCATTGCGGCAGATCTATTGGGCTGCTACCTGAATGATCTCCAGGCAATTAGACATGTCTTTTTTTTTCTTCCTTTTTTTTTAAATTAAAGTTTATTGGGGTGACAATTGTTAGTAAAGTTACATAGATTTCAGGTGTACAATTCTGTATTACATCATCTATAAATTACATTATGTGTTCACCACCGAAAGTCGGTTCCTTTTCCATCACCATATATTAGACCCTGTGCACCCTCTTCTAGAGCCCCCCGCCCTCCTTACCCTCTGGTAACCCCTAAACTATTGTCTGTGTCTATGAGTTTTTGTTCCTTCATTTGTTTGTCTTGTTCTTTTGTTTTTTTCAGTTTTATATACCACATATCAGTGAAATCATCTGGTTCTCTAGTTTTCTGTCTGACTTATTTCGCTTAGCATTATACTCTCAAGATCCATCCATGTTGTCACAAACGGTACTATTTCATCTTTTCTTACCATCGAATAGTATTCCACTGTGTATATATACCACAACTTCTTTATCCATTCATCTATCGAAGGACATTTTGGTTCTTTCCATGTCTTGGCCACTGTAAATAAAGCTTCAATGAATATTGGAGCACACGTGTCTTTATGTATAAATGTTTTCAGATTTTTTGGGTAGATACCCAGGAGAGGGACTGCTGGGTCATATGGTAATTCTATTCTTAATTTTTTTGAGGAACCTCCACACTGCCTTCCATAGCGGTTGCACCAGTCTGCATTCCCACCAACAGTGTATGAGGGTTCCTTTTTCTCCACAGCCTCTCCAACACTTGTTACTATTTCTCTTGTTGATGATAGACATTCAGACTGGGGTGAGGTGATATCTCATTGTTGTTTTTAGTTGCATTTCTCTGATGATTAGTGATGTTGAGCATTTTTTCATATGTCTATTTGCCATTGGTATGTCCTCTTTGGAGAAATGTCTCTTCAGGTCCTCTGCCCATTTTTCATTCGGGTTGTTTATTTTTCTGTTGTTAAGTTGTATGAGTTCCTTGTATATTTTTGATATTAGCGCCTTATCAGAGGCGCTGTTTGCAAAAATCTTCTCCCATTCAGTTGGCTGCCTCTTTATTTTGTCGATGGTTTCTTTTGCTGTACAGAAGCTTTTAAGTTTGCTATAGTCCATTCATTTATTTTAGCTTTTACTTCCCTTGCCTTTGGAGTCAAATTCATAAAGTGCTCTTTGAACCCAAGGTCCATAAGTTTAAGTCCATATGCTTTCTTCTATGCAATTTATTGTTTCAGGTCTTATGTTTAGGTCTTTGATCCATTTTGAGTTAATTTTGGTACATGGAGACAGATAGCAGTCCAGTTTCATTCTTTTACACATGGCTTTCCAATTTTCCCAGAACCATTTATTGAAGAGGCTGTCTTTTCTCCATTGTATGTTGTTTGCTTCTTTGTCAAAAATTATCTGTCCATATTTATGTGGGTTTATTTCTGGGTTCTCAATTCTATTCCATTGGTCTGTTTTTCTGCTAGTACCATGCTTTTTGATTATTGTTGCCCTGTAATACAAGCTAAAGTCAAGGAGTATGATACCTCCAGCATTGTTCTTTTTTCTTAGGATTGCTTTGGCTATTTCGGGTCTTTTGTGGTTCCATACAAATCTGATGATTTTTTGTTCTATTTTTTTTTTTAAGTGCCATTGGGATTTTGATGGGGATTGCATTAAGTCTGTATATTGCTTTGGGTAATACAACCATTTTAGCTATGTTGATTCTTCCAATCAATGAGTACAGACTGTCTTTCCATTTCTTTGTGTCTTCTTCAATTTCTTTTAAAAATGTCTTATAGTTTTCAGCATATAGGTCTTTCACATCATTGGTTAAGTTTGTTCCTAGGTATTTTGTTCTTTTTGTTGCAATTGCAAAAGGAATTCTTTTTTTTATTATTTCTTTTTCTGAGATTTCATTGTTAGTGTATAGGATTGCAATGGACTTTTGTATGTTGATTTTGTAGCTGTCAACTTTACTGTATTCGTTGATTGTTTCTAATAGCTTTTTGGTGGAGTCTTTAGGGTTTTCTACAGATAGCATTGTGTCATCTGCAAAGAGTGACAATTTAATTTCTTCATTCCCAACTTGGATGCCTTTTATTTCTTTCGCTTGCCTGGTTGCTCTGGCGAGGACTTCCAACACTATGTTGAAAAGCAAAGGTGATAGGGAACAGCCCTGTCGTATTTCTGAACATAGAACAAAGGGCTTCAATTTTCCATCATTAATTATGATATTAGCTGAGGGTTTGCCATATATGGTCTTTATCATATTAAGGTATTTTCCTTCTATTCCTATTTTATTAAGTGTTTTAATCATAAATGGATGTTGTATCTTGTCAAATGCTTTTTCTGCATCAATTGATATAATCATATGATTTTTGTCCTTTATTTTGTTTATGTGATGTATCACATTGATGGATTTGCGTATGATGAACCATCCTTGTGCCCTGGGAATGAACCCCACTTGGTCATGATGAAAAATCTTTTTAATGCATTATTGCATTCGATTTGCTAGAATTTTGTTTCGGATTTTTGCATCTGTATTCATCAGAGATATTTGTCTGTAGTTTTCTTTTATTTGTGTTATCCTTACCAGGTTTTGGTATCAGGGTAATGTTGGCCTCATAAAATGAGTTAGGGAGTGGTGTCTCTTCTTCAATTTTTTGGAAGAGTTTGAGTAGGACAGGTATTAGATCCTCTTTGAAAGTTTGGTAGAATTCACTAGTTAAGGCATCTGGTCCAGGACTTTTGCTTTTGGGAAGGGTTCAGATGACTGATTCAATTTCTTTACTGGTGATTGGTCTATTTAGAGTTTCCAATTCTTCGTGAGTCAGCCTAGGAAGGCTATATGTTTCTAAGAACTTGTCCGTTTCTTCCAGGTTATTGAATTTGTGGCATATAGTCCTTCGTAGTATTCTTGAATGATCCTTTGTATTTCTGTGGCATCCGTGATAACTTCCCCTCTTTCATTTCTGATTTTGTTTATTAGTATCTTTTTTCTTTTTATCTTAGTGAGTCTAGCCAAGGGTTTGTCAATTTTACTAATTTTTCAAAGAACCAGCTCTTTGTCACATTAACCTTTTCTATTTGTTCTCTATTCCATTTAGTTCTGCTGTGATTTTTATTATTTCCTCTCTTCTGCTGACCTTACATATCATTTGTTCTTCTTTTCCTAGTTCTTTATGGTGTAATGTATGGTTATTTATCTGGGATTTTTCTTGTTTCTTGAGATAGGCCTGTAATGATATAAATTTCCCTCTTAAAACTGCTTTCGCTGCATCCCAAACATTTTTGTAGGCTGTATTTTCATTCTTTTTTGTTTCTATGTATCTTTTGATCTCTCCTCTAATTTCTTCTTCTTTGACCAGTCGTTCTTTAAAAGTATGTTGCTTAATCTCCATGTATTTGTGGTTTTCCCTGCTTTCCTTTTGCAGTTGAAATCCAATTTCAAAGCCTTGTAATCAGAGAATATGTTTGGTATGATTTCAATCTTAAATTTGCTGAGGCTAGTTTTATGTTCCAATATATGGTCTACCCTTGAGAATGTTCCATATACACTAGAAAAAAATGTATAGTCTGATGTTCTAGGATGAAGTGCTCTATATATGTCAATTATGTCCATTGCATCTAATGTGTCATTTAGGGCTGCTATTTCTTTATTTTCTGTTTAGATGATCTATCCATAGCTGTTAATGATGTACTCAGGTCCCCAACTATAATTGTGTTTTGGTCAATTTCTCCCTTTAGTTCTGTTAGTAGTTGCTCGGTATATTTCAGTGCTCCCTTATTAGGGGCATAAATATTGATGATTGTTATATCTTCTTGTTGTATAGTCCCCTTTATCATTATGAAATGTCCATCTTTGTCTCTTGTTACCTTTTTTTTATCCTGAAGTCTGTTTCATCTGATATCAGTTTGAATACTCCTGATTTTCTCTGGATATGATTTGCTTGGAGTGTCAATTTCCACCCTTTCACTTTGAGTCTATGTTTGTCCTTGTAGCTGAGATGTGTCTCTTGGAGACAGTTGGGTTTAGTTTCTTGATCCAATCTGCTACTCTGTGTCTTTTTATTGGTGAGTTCAGTCCTTTTATATTTAGGGTGATTATTGATATGTGAGGATTTCCTATCATTCTATCTTTGGTTTTCTGGTAAGACTGTGTCTCCATGGTTCCTTTGCCTTTTTTGTTGTAGTCTATTATTTCTGTGTGGTGGTATTCTATGATTTTTCCTTCTGTTTCTTCTTTTATTACGTTATATATTTCAGTTCTGGATTTTTTTTGAGTGGTTACCATTAAGTTTATTTAAAAGAAAGTTTCATATTTAGAGTATTCCATTTTCTTCAGCATGCTTACTTTCTCCATTCCCACATTCCGGTTCAGGCCTTTACTCTCTCCCCTTTTATGTTTTGGTTGTCACAAATTGTCCCTATTGTTGCTGGTCGAATAGCCTCCTCCAATATTTCTTGTAGTGCAAATTGTGTGTTAGAAAAGTCCCTCAGCCTCTGTATGTCTGGAAAGGTCTTTATTCCTCCTATATCTAAAGGATATCTTTGCTGGATATATTATTCTTGGCTCATAATTTCTTTCTTTCAGTAGTTTGAATATTTGATTCCACTGCCTCCTGGCTTGTAGAGTTTCTGCTGAAAAATCTGATGATAATCTAATGGGCTTTCCTTTGTAGGTGACTGTCTTCTTTTCCCTGGCTGCCTTGAGGATTCTTTCTTTGTCGTTGATTTTTGACAGCTTCAGTACAATGTGCCTTGGAGAAGGCCTGTTGGGATTGAGGTAATTAGATGTTCTGTTTGCTTCTTGGATTCATGGATCCAGTTCTTTCCACAAGTTCGAGAAGTACTCGTCAACTATTTGTTTGAATGTACTCTCTGTTCTCTTCTCTCTTTCTTCGCCTTCTGGTATGCCCTTTATTCTTATATTGCTCTTTCTGATGGAGTGAGAAGTTTCTTGTAGAATTCTTTCATTTCTTTTAAGTCTCAAGTCTCTTTCTTCTTCCATCCATGTCATTTCCAGGTTTTTATCTTTGGTGTCACTGATTCTTTCCTCCATCTGGTCAACTCTACTACCTAAGCTGGCGATTCCATTCTTCATTTCTTTTATTGAGTTCTTAATCTCCATAAACTCCATTTGGTTCTTTTTAAAATTTCAATCTCTTTTAAAATGTTCATTTGTTCTTTGATTGTGTTTCTGAGTTCATTAAATTGCCTGTCTGTGTTTTCTTGCACCTCATTGAGTTTTTTAAGAACTGCTATCTTGAATTCTCTGTCATTTAAGTCATATATTTCCATGGCTTTACGTTCATTTTCTGGAGACTTTTCATTTTCTTTCTGAGCTGTCTTGTTACCTTGGTTATTCATGGCAATTAATGATTTATTATTTCTCTTCCTAGACATCTACAGGAGTGAATTGTGCAACAGGTTGATAGAAAGAGGTCTTTCTTTTGTTTTCCAGTAGGTGTTGGTAGAATGTTTTATTTTCTCTACGACTGCAGCCTTTTGTTCTCTCTCACACTGTAGTGTTATGTTTTCTCTGCACTATTCTGGCTTCTCACACAATTGGGGGATTCCCTGGAAGGGAGCTTCTCCTTTGTGAACAGTTCGCCTGGGTCATAGGGCGCTGCCTCCATGGGGTGTTGTGGAGAGCTTCTGAAGTTCCAAAGCTCTTCCTGCACCAGATTCAGAGCCCATGTGTTCCAGAAGCTCTGTTTACTCCTGCAGGTATCCACCCAGATAGTTGGGGACAGGGGTGGGGTGGGTTGTGAGAGGTGGCCAGATCAATGGCAGCAACCACCCCCGCAGCCAGTCCTGCTTCCACAGCTCCCTCCCCTTTGCCAGAACTAGTTGGGCTGTGAGTCCCTGTCTGTGGACCATAGTTCTCAGAACTGCAAATATTCTGTTCTTTTGATCTGACACTGCTACTGTTCCACATTTAGCACTGGGCAAGTGGGGGCGGGGCGAGCTCTGGGAGGGTAGGGAGGGGGTGGCTAGGCTCAGTGCATAAATCTTTCATTCTCTGCTCGGCAGTGAGGGCTTAAACTACCGGTTTCAGCCTTCTTCCCCCAGTCTTTGCTCCGAGGTCTCTGCCATGAGCGTTGGTTTCAGCTGTGTTATATGCTGTCCCCTCAACCCTGTGGGCCATAAGCGGAGCCCTAGCAGTCCAAGTTCTTCCCTCTCCCACAGCTTCAGTAGCTCCAGAATGCAGCAAGCTCGAGCTAGCTCTGCGTACTGCGCCGTGTGGCCCCGTCTCCACACTTCTTCCTTCCCTCCTCCCCTGTTCGCATGCAATTTGCCCACCTTTAGATGATTTCAGTAGTGCACCTCTTAGTATTGTCTGTCTGCTCTGCAGGGAGTATTTTGTGGAGTTATAATTGTTTGTTGTAAATTCCAGTGGAGATTTCAAGAGGCTCACCTCACACCACCATTTTTATGACATACTAGACATGTCTTTAAAGCATGATATCCATTATTTCTCCTTTATTCAACATTACAACCTTGAACCAGCCTAAGTTGATGAAAGCAGTGTTTTCTACTCTCCTGGTTAGGTTGCAACCACACCTTTGAGTGGAGATCAGCCTGGGCAGCTCATAAATCTTGTTTTAAAAAATAAAAGTTCTTGCTTTGAGACCTAGGGAGTGTCAAAAAATAGTTGGAGTATTTTCTTCATGTGCCCTTGGCCTGAAGATTACATCTTTTCCCCAAAGATTTAACAAGAGCCACCTACTTAGAATTATAGTCAATAGATTAGCTAAACACACTGCACTCCAAAGACAAGAACAGCTCCATTCCTGGGCCCCAGCTCACCTATTCATAAGAGCTTATCTCAGAGTTTCTTATTCACCTAAAGCTCAAACCAGAGAACTTCACACACCACTCCTGCATCATCACAAATGAACTCCCAAGTGGAAATTAACAGCTAGCTGGGCCTGAATAGACCTAGAAGAACTATATTTTCTCAATTCTAGATTCCAGGATTCTTTCTCTTTTTTTTGGTCTGTATATGTAAGATGCAGCCAAGCAATGTATCCAGGTCACATACAGCTTGCTGTGAGCCTTTGCTATGTTTAGTAACTAGCAAGTGAGTTTCATGGAGGAGCCAGTGGAGAGATCTGAGGCCTCCCTTTAGAGACTTATAATCAAACTCCTATGAGGAAGCTAGTTGCACACAAATATCCACAGGGAGGTGGGATAGGTGAAAAACTGGGAAATACATATAAACCGTACAGATGGCTAAGCATCAGTACTTGAGGCCAAGTATTCGCTAAGAGGAGGGGCTGGGGGACCCAATCAGGAGTGGGTTTCAGGACCTACATCTTTCCGTTCCCCTGTTATCCTTCTTGCGCCGTATCTTTCCAAGGCTTGGTGTCCACACTGAAAACTGCCTGATAATCTTAAAGTGCAGTGTGTTTTATGATATTGTTAGTTCCTTAAAACAGTTTGTTCAAATAACCAAATTCTTTAAAGATGGAAAAGAAATAAAGAAAAATACAGGGAATAAAATTCATCCTTAGAATAGTTCATCACCTGACTGGTTAACTATGATATTCCATTAGTAATAAGATAAGGCAAAGATGAAAATTAACTGAAATGGACACATTTCAAACTGACAAAAATCGCAGCCCAGTTAAAATTGTAAATTAAAATTTAGATCTCTCCTCCCCCCCTTATCCTCTCTCTCTCTCTCTCTCTCTCTCTCTCTCTCTCTCTCTCTCTCTCTCTCTCTCTCTTCTCTCTTAAAGCAATTTTGCCCCAACCCCCAACACAAGCTAAACCACTAAACCACTTAAATTACAGTGGTGAAATCAAAGCTTTGCTCTGGATATTGGGAACTAAGAACTATTTGCTACATAGCATATAAAATTCATCCACCATTTCAAGGAAATCCATCAGAAAAAGTTGTTTCTTCTTTGGTCATGGAAGAATTTAAAAGTCTGTTATTTTGTTGCAGCCTGTCTCCTGGTGGTGAAGAGTGGGTTTGGGGAGGGGGGAGGGCAGAAGTTGGGAAATTTGTGAGAAGAGTATTTTTTCATGTCTCAATTAAAGTGGTTAATTAGGTACAACAGAGACTCCTTGGATGTTACAAAATTATATCAAACTCCTTATTTTTGAGGGAAGTTCACTCCCATTTTAAACGATGTTCTTTAGATTGGCCATTTGGTAATACTGAAACCCCAAAACTCAGGGGGGCGGGGAGGAAAAAACAAAAACCACTGACAGTTGAAACATACCAGCAATTTTGTATGGACAAAGATTAAAACACCCACATGGTAGATAAAAACCTCCTTCTCATATAAAAATCATCCTAAAACACTTTGGGCATAGTTAGGAGAATCCTCTGCTTATGATATCAACCCTAGAAATGTACCTGTAAACATCCTCACTGGCAATACTTCATCCACCAGTTACTTGTACCCAACAAGATCCAATTTAAGTGGCCCAAACTGCCCTACAAGAAATTACGCAAGTTTCTCTTCCTATGAACAATCACCAAAAAAGGTAAAAGGAAAAAAAAACAAAGTCTCTGACCAGAAGAATTGGGTCACAAGAGGAGAGAGATACCATTCTATTGAATATCTTTAATTCTTGATTTTTAAGGAAAGATGGTTCCCATTAGGTCTAAGAGAGTTTCTTAAATGTAACCTACATCCAAGCATAATTATCTTTCTTTCCCAATTGGCAAACATATACGGCATAACCTTGTTATAAAATCCCGTAATTAATACAGTTTTGAATGTTATAAGCCAAATTATCTGACCTAAAATGTAGTAAAATATAGAATAGTTGAAGACAATTAGACTAGTCTGACTCTACCTTAGTCGTACCTCTGATGTTTGAAACCACAGCTTTCCTTTATGCAACATGACATATTTCATCAGTGGAAGTTATCCCTAGGTTCACTGGGAGAAGTTAGAAATGTTCACCAAATATTCAGGAATAGTTTAAATATTATTGTAAAAGTACAACCAAGACTAAAACTAAAGCATTACACATGAAGCTTTGAGGAAGTAGGATTTTTTTCTGTAGACAGATTAGCTATTTATGCTGTTACATTATTAGGGTTTTATCAAGTAATACCTAGGAGACATGCTTAGCTTAGGATAAAAAGCATTGAAAGGTTTGGATCTAAGGACAAGGCCAACACTTACCAGCTCTATGATCTTAAGATTATCACTCAACTCTATCAAAAACTCCATTTCTCATCTGTAAAATGGATAGTGGCAATACCTATTTCACAGTATTTTTTAAAAACAATTTTAATCATCTGAAATAATTTACACCTCAAAAGGATTAAGCAAATATTTGACTTGTTATTATACCTTCAGATATTAAGAACGTACCCAGAGAAATGACACATGCTAAAAGAGATCTTAAACATGTTCACTGAAAATACATTTTTACAAATGATGTGGGCTGTAAATAAATACTGAATATATATCTAGAAATTTCAAGTCATACAACTGTGTATGGACTTACAGGTACAGATGGCAGATTGTGCACACATATGTATATTCTTTTCCATCTATTAAAATGTCAGTTAAGGAACGCAAACAGGTATAAACTCATAAATTAAATAAGAATAAGAAGTGGTCGTTGGCTGATGAAAGAATCCAACAAATTTTGGGAGGATAACAAGTGGGTGGAGGCATGCTTAAGATGAAAGTCATCGCAAGAGTTAGCTTAGAGTAAAATAAAGAGGAAGTGAGTGGTGTAGTACAAGGACGGAGACAAGCTGCCTAGAAGAACCACTGAAATACTCAGAATTCTAAAATTTCAGATATTATAGGGGTGGCAGTGACACAAGACTGAAAAATAAGGGAAATCAATCAAAATTTTGTTAATAGGTTAACTGATTCACCGCTATGTAAATCATGACGTCAGTCAGAGCATTTGTCTCACTCTAAAATGTGAACAGAAAACCAAAGATTCCCGTGCATTTGTAAAAGTCCCTAATATGAGAGACTGACCAAGATAAACAAACAGAAAATACCAATACCAAAATAAAAAGATAATATGAAGAACAGAAGTTTTTAGAGAAATTCTAACATCCTTTCAAGAATATTCAAGAAAGATTCCAGAATATATTGCATCTATTAGACAAGAACAGAACACTATGAAAAAAGAACAAACAGATTAAGGAGGAAACTTGATTTAAAAATGTGATTGACAAAAGAAATTTTAGAATACAAAATTGAGAAAAATCTCCCAGAAAATAAAATAAAAATAGAGAGAAGAATCAAACCACGTGGACTAATAGATAATTAATAGGAATTATGGAAAACAAGTAGCAAAAATGGAGAGGAATAAATTGTTAATGTGAATGATATAAGAAAATTTTGGATAGCTGAAAGACTTAAAACTTCAGATTGGATTAGTTCACCAATGGTTGTAAAAAGATCTCCATCTAGGATCACTGCTGAAAGAAAAACAGCAGATCATCAAAGAATGAGAATCAAGCTGGCGTAAATGTCACATCAGCAATACTAGATGCTCAAGGGAAAGGAACAATGCCTTTAAAATTCTGAAGAAAATATATTTTTAACTATATTTTCTATACCTAATCAATTATTATTCAAATGTGAACATAGATCGCGCTTTCATGTGCTGATTTTTCACACATTCAAAGAATCAGAGGAATTGCATCTCACATATAATTTCTTAGAAATTTATTGAATATGTATTGCAGCAAAAAGAAGTAAACAAAGATAGCAAAAGACCTGAGTTCTAGAAATGAGGAAACAAAGCAAAGAAATGCAACAGCAACAAAATCATTGTGCTGGAAGCCCTACAGAACAAGTACAGATAAGAGCAGCAAGATAAAGAGCTTCAGAGGAAAAAAGTTTCTGGAAAAACTTTAACAAAATGTCTCATTGGACAAAAAAAAAAAATGAGAAGGAAAGAATGGCAAGTACTATAAGTAAGAAAAAAAAAGACAATTAGAAACTCCAGAACAATGAAAAGCTGTACAAGCAGTATAACAATATACTATCTGACAATGCAATGAATACTACTGAGCCCCGATGTAAACACATTTATTGGTTTCCAATTTTAGAATCAACCTGTAGACAAAGGTGATAGAATTATGATTAGAGAACAGAAGGCAAATGTTAATACTCTTGACATTACATCAGTACAGACTGCACAAATTGGGAAGGAGAAGTGGGAGAGAAGAACTGAAAAGATGGTGATTCAAAATAAATTGTCTGTTATTAAAGGAAAACGTATCTTACCTAAAGTTACTAAAGGAATACGTATTTTATCTAAAGTTGCATAGGTAACTAATAAAGATCTAAACTAGAGATATGACTGACAGGAGGGATTGAGTGACTTAATCAAGTTACATTCTCATCTATCAGCATAGGAAAACAGTACAGTACATAATGTCTAGTACTAATAATACTAACAATGCAAGAATTACCAGTATAAGAATATTGTTTAGAGACATAGAGGTAGGTAACAAAAAATACTATAAAAATTAAAAGTTATATCTGAGAAGAGGCTTGAAGATAAGGAGAGGGACAGGGAACTATTGCTTTTCATGTAAGTGCTTCTAGTTTTTTTGTTATTATGTGCAGTTTTCACCTTGATAAAAATTTTTGCAGTTATTAATGTAAAACTCCAAGCATAGAAATTTTACTAAGAAATGTGTAATCCACTATTCTATACAAACTGATCAAATTTACGTAAAAATTAAGTGACAAAGTATTCTGCAATAGATTTAATTATATTTAATGCTGCATGTACTTTCAGAATGGGGAGATACTCATTTTATTTTGATGAACAGTCAGTAACTATCTCTCAAGTGTTCCAAACCCAACAAGATGTAAAGTGCCTTCAAATATCCCCTCTGGTGGGAGACATCTGTGCTCATTGATTTACAATGTGCAGGGACTGCCTGATTATTTGATTATGTTACTTGCTACTGCAGGAATTATTCATGATCACTCGCCAGCGAGCTGAGAACACAAGGGGCTGGTATCTTGATTCACAGCCCTCAACCTAAAATGGATATTAGTACTCGGTAAATTCAGAAGCAGATTTCACCCCTCTCGCACCACCCCTCTTTAAAACTATCTTCATAGACCTTTATCACCAGGAACTACCGATGCATTTTGCATGGAATGTCCTTTGTGCACAGCTGAGAACAAAGAGAACTTCCTGCAAAACGATGCTGAAACATGATCATTGATGTGTATTATCTTGTTGAGTACCCTCCCAGGCTGTTATTCAGATGTTGTTTGTTCTCTCTGGATGGGGAAGACAAAGATGATTTCACTTAAGTGCTCAAACACTACCCTCTGCTGGTTGAGTCTGAGCTGAAGGTTTGATTTGTAGCAGGGCTTAGTCATCCTGACGACACTTGGAATGCAGAGCAGAAAGGAAAGTGAGGTGGAAACTGTAGACTAAGACATAGAGGCAAACACAAATAAAAATCAACTAATTGTAGTTACATATAGGGAAACTGACGTGTTGGGCATCATAACACACATACATCTGATCACATGTGCATTTCATTAAGTCCCAATAGAATACTTTGTTATTGCAAAAACTATTAGTGAAAGATGTTGTGTATTACATTCAGATTCTCTGCTTTACAAAATGATTCACCACAAATTTCCCAAGTGAGTTTCTCTAGAGCTCTGAACATGTGATGTGATTTTATACTCTGTTTGGGGGAACGTATTAACTATGCAAAATAAAGTGGTTTCTTGCATCACAGCCCAGGGCTCTTATCGGAGTGTCTACATCACTTGACATCTTATAAATGTTTGGGAAAAGTTCAAAATTAATGTTTGCTATCTTGCTAACATGTAAGGTGCAGTGGTTTAGAGATGGCAAGATTGATTTCTCTAGCCAAGGAAGAAATGCATAACATATGTTCTGTGGGGCAGGGGCTATCTTATGATCTATTTTGCTTAATATAGTAGAAATTCCTAATAAATTGAGTAGCAATTAAAAACAGGTGCAGTCCTACATTTAGAAGCATAGAACTAGCGTCTCTTTTATCTTTGACTAAAAATCAAGTGTGTATTCAGCCCTCCGTGCCTACCATGGTGGTGGGGTTCACAGTTCATCAAAGCACATTCCATCCTCACTAAGCATTTGCAGTTGAGGAAAGAAGTCAACATATTTTAGGCTGTTAAATAGTGGCACACCCTACTGGCCTTTATTCTGTTTCCTTCAAATTAGAAGTGTGGGTGGAGGGGCAGAATTTAAATGCCCACCGGCCCAAAGAAAGATGGTACATGGCGGGCACATGCTGAGTACGAGAAACACATGGTTCCCTCCATCTACCTTTCGTATGTGATCAAGGCAGGGATACAGAGAAATAACACCCCACTAAAAGAAACACAACAGTGCAAACAGATTACAAGTGATTACTGAAGCCTCGCATCACTGTTGGAGAGACAATGAGGAACAGTAAGACTGACAAATGGACAATGTATGCCCCACCTAAACCCGTCAGACACTCAGCATTGTTGCGTGAAGCCCTGCGGGCCAAGGGTTGACAGATCTTATGCTTTTTCGAGAGGAGCTTGAAGTCAGAGTATTTATGCAACATTCCCTCTTTGAGACTCAAATTTTTCCAGAAGAGTCTGTGAGCCAAAACAAACATCTACAAACTAAATTTACCCACAGGCCAGCAGTGTCTAACAACCACATACTAAAAGTTCTTTCTTCTTGCTTCAAGGGCCTTTGCACATGTCCTTCATTCTGCCAGTAATTTTCCTCTCCCATTTTCCCTCCCTTATTTCTAGTTAACCACACTCAGCCCTCTGGTGTTTACTCAATTGCCATTGCGTCCAGGAAGTCCTCCTCGATCTGCTAAATTAGACCAGGTTCCCTTGTGATAGGTTCTCCCACCTTTCTGTGCCTTTCCATCACAGCACATTGCATGTGATTATATGTTTATTTGTGCACTTATCTGATTATTTTTCTCCTCTACCCCGGAGGCAGAGGCCATGTCTCTTTTGTGCTGGATCACGCTGCCCATCATAAAGTAGGCAATGGTAAGTAACTGGTGAATAAATAGGTAATGACTTTACAGTAAGTCTTCACAGGTATAGCTGGAACTGCTCATCTATGGTTATGATTAAATGCTTAGATTTGGGCTTTGGAGGCAGGAAGTCTGGGTTTGAACCCCAGATAGCCCACGTGCTGTCTGTATGATGTTCCGTAGTTACTGAATACCCAGAGTTTGTTTCCTCATTTAAAAAAATGGAATCTCACAGGTTTGTGCAGAAGACGAAAAATGATGCATTGTACAGTGCTAACAACAGGTAGGTGCTCAAAAATGTTAATTATTATCATTGCCACTAATAATAATAGTTAGCTACTCACACTGGCTTGCTCACATCCCTACTGGGCACACTGGTGAGGGTTTAGCAAATCTGAGCTCATAGACCCACTGAGGCTTTTGACCTCAGAGAGCATTTTCCTACCAACCAGGCAAATCAGTATTCAGAGAAATCAGGCTTGGAAGAGGACTTACAACCCAGTGTCTTAATCATACAAATTTTTTTTTAAAGGTCAGATTTATTCACCACTGATCTTTTCCGATTGTGTAAGGGATCTCAATCAACCCCTTAATGAAGCTCAATACATGCCTCAGGCACACCTGCCAGGAATGAGTTATGAATTTAAAATGGACCAATGGACATATTACTCCTAGGGTAGGACAGGTGATTCCTTGATTTACAATATCTGGGAAGGAGGCACCATGGTGTGTGTCATAGGAAGCAAGTAAGATGGGGGCCAGACTCACCTTGGTTCAATTTTCTTTTTTTCTCTTTTTTCTTTTTCTTTTGTCACCAACCAGCTCTGTGATCTCGGCCAAGTCATCAGGCTACATCTATAAAACTAACCTCATAATGCCAGCTTGGAGGGTTGTTTTGCAAATTAAAGAAATATGTGGGAAAGAGCCTGGCATGAAAGAGATGCTCGATGAATGACAGATATGTAGTAAAGGGAATTAGAGCACTGAACTCAGTCCTCCCTCGACATACCTAAATAAAATTCTATTTAATTTATACGAGATAGCACAAACCACAGCAGGCTGGGTGGTATATTGTAAATCACTAGATTTCCAACTTTCAATGGAATAAATTTGACAATCTTTGGGAAGTTTAGGATCAGGGATAAACTGGGCTAGAAATGTGACTGCTATGTACAGCTCTTCATCTTTTATTTTCACAGAAAAACATGGAGAACTGTGAGCCTACAGAGAGCGCTTCCCTGAAAGACTGGCAGGGAATCAGCTTGCTATATTCAGGGTCCCACCGCAATCCATTCCCAGCGCTTGTCTTCTAAGATCAAGCTGAGATAGTTGTGTCCTGTGACTCATTCGTGCCACTTTGTAACAAAAGGTTCGTGAGTTTCACCGTTCATCTTTTTTTTTTTTCTTCCCAATGTCACACCAGCCTTCCTGGCTCTTAGCCTTCCCCATAACTCAAGCTCAATAAGTGTTTCCTATTCAGAGATTCCACGGTCTTGGTTCTATGCACATGGCCGCATTCCCTGAGTCTGACCAGGATACGGTTTGTCCTTCTGACTGAGAACACAGGGGCCGTTGTCTGATTTATCTTTGTTTCCCCAGTAGCTGGTGCATAGTAGGTGCTCATATCCACCCACAAAAGAAACAAATGGTGACTTAAGCAAGAAAGGACTTTATTCAGAGGATGTTGGTTAGTTCCCGGAATCGCTAGGAAGCCTGAAGAGCCAGACTCCAGCTCCCTGTGGCTGGAAAGGAGGACCCAAATAACACTCAGCTTTCATCTGGCAAAAAGACCCGTCTTCCCTCACCTTCTGCTCTTGGGTAACTACTGCCCAGTTACAAATCCGGGACAGCTCTCCAGGCCTGCCTGCAAGGGAGTGGGAAAGTGGATATCTGGCATTTTCAACTTCTCACATGAGAGGTGGCCTCCTGCCCAGCAAGACTTAAAAGGTAAAGAATTCTTACAGAGGATGAGGTTCAAATGCTGGGCAGCCAAAATTAAAAGCTACCAAATCATTCCTGCACCTACTCCTTAGCATTGACTGGAGTCCAAATTGTCTGATGTGTTTTGGTTTTCTTAGTGTTCACCACAGCTCCAGAAAATGACAGGGCTCACTCCCTGTTCCCTGGAATAAATAAATGAACAATGAATCTATTGCTACGCAGTCTCTTTCTTCCTGAATTCCCATGACATACGTCCACCTCGATTCTTCCTTTTGTCCTGAACTTTTAAAGTGGCCCAGGCGCACTATGCCCCGCAGACTGATGTGGAGAGCAACAGCCCAGCTGGCCCCGTTCCTTCAGCCTGGCTGGCCCCAGCCCAGCGTGTCCGGCTGGCCCCCTCTTTGGCTGGTCTCTTTTTCCATCATTCCCTTACCCTTTGGACTTGATGACTGCATTTGGCTCACTTACTTTTTGACCTTGGGCACTTTGCTGTGTTTCTCAACAGGAGCACTATGAGCATTTGGCGCAGAACAATTCTTTGTTGGGTGAAACTGCCTTTGATGTTGCAAGACTTTTTAACATTCCTGGTCATGCTCTTTAAATATTAGGACGGTTCTACAGTCTTGGTGACAATTAAAGAATAGATACACCTTTCCAAACTGTCCCTAGTTTTTGGTGGGGAGTCGGGAGTGGCAAGGCACCCTCCCCACCCAACCCCGACCCCCGGAAGCTCTATAAAGACTCTGCTCAGACTCACCATCTGAATCCTCCCTGTTGGGTTACAACCTGGAGCTTGGCACCCTGAGATTTAAAGCTGGCTGGCTGCCCACTTGGTCATTACAGTTCCACACCCCTCAGGATGGGGGAAAGTCTGCTGATCAAAATTAGCATTGGGTGGCATTATCACAAAATAATCGAGCAGAGTCAAATAGAATCGGACTTTGCATTCTTGTCCTTCTGTGTGATTTGGGCAAACAAACTGAGTCACTCTGAGCTCAAATTTCTTCATTTGCAAAATGGGAGGAATTTTAGGGCAGGGTCCCTAGAAGCTAGAGTTGGAGATTTTTGTTCAAGTGATTTATGGGCACAGTACTCTCTAGAGAAAGGCAGTTAGGGAAGCAGGATGGGACGGGGGAAAGACAAGAAAACTCTGAAGCATGACGTCAGCATTGGTCCTGCTTTGAGACAAGGGACCTGGCCTTTCAGATCCCCAGGTCAGTCAGGCATTGATTGAGGCCTGGGTGGGAGGCAGCTCCCTCTGGTCAAGGGAAGCTGTCCCTCCACACCCTGTTTCCAAGGATGTAAGTTGTTCTCAGCCATTTCTCACAGCAGCTAGGAGATGGGTGAGTGGCAGGAAAGGGGATCCAGGCAGGATGCCAACAGCATCCATTACTACTTATCTTAAGGAATATGGTTAGGGGCATGTTTGGTAAACAGTACGTGCTCAGCTAATGGTTTTATTGAGCGGAAGGAATTGAGGCCCTGCCATCAGTGTACTCTAAAATGTTGGTGGGCGCACTACAATGGAAATAACCATTCCATCTCAGGAGACTGTAGCTTGCCTGGCCTAACCCAGACTCTGAAAGGACCCCTCTGTGCCCTGGAGAATGTCTATTATTTACCATTTCACAATTCATAGATTCCCAAGCATTAGAATACCAAAACTATAAATGAGGAATCATCGAAGGAAGATGGTTGTCCAAGCCCTTACTTAGT
Source organism: Rhinolophus ferrumequinum (assembly GCF_004115265.2). Classification (NCBI taxonomy): domain Eukaryota; kingdom Metazoa; phylum Chordata; class Mammalia; order Chiroptera; family Rhinolophidae; genus Rhinolophus; species Rhinolophus ferrumequinum. The sequence continues at coordinate 83,921,761 of NC_046293.1, forward strand.
CAGAACTTTCCAGAAATACAGGAAATACGTTGGTGGATTTGCATAAAGAGGGGTGTTCCTGCTTCTATTGGGAGGGGTAAAGGGAGGGGAGACAGGGAGGGATAGAAGGAGGGCAGGAGAGAGGGAGAAAACACAGGAGACATTTGTGGGACACTGAAAAAAATGGCATGACTTTAGTGACGCTGTGGCAGAAAGAGAAGAAATTAGAACGGATTGACAGGGCACAAAGACTGACTAAATCCCCCAGAGTGAGGACCATGTCTTTCTCTGAAAAAGGAGCAAATAAACCTTTCAGTCACACACGGACAAATGAGAAGAGAGAAACAAGCAGAACTAACAGAAAGTGATAAGCAAGATCACCCGCAACTTTCAATGATTTGAAGTTTTCTCGGAAAGGAAACATTTTATTTCTTAGACATGATACAAAGAAAAACACAGACGGAAGAGACCATTTACTTCCCTGCTGCAACATAGTAAGGCATGTTACTTTGCCCTTTTGGTTTATTAAAATCTCTGAGGGCTCCTGAGTGAGGCTATAAAATTCTTCTCCAACTCTGGCCTCAGGCACCACCTCCCATTGTCAGGCACCTTTCCCACCAGGGTAGATGACCTCATACTGGTCCAGACTGACTATGCCTACACCTATCTGCCCTCACCAGTAAGTTCCCTGGACACAATGTCAGCAATTTTTAAAATATGTTTTTTTAATTAAAATAGTTACATTTAAAAATTATAACAGTAATATGTGTTTGTGGAAGAAAAATTAGAAAACCTAAATAAGTATAAAGAGGAACTATATAAATCACCCACTACTCAGAAATAATGATTACCATTTCCTTGTATATACTTACAGATATTTCCTAGGAGTGTGTGTGTACATACACGTACCCACATACGTGTATATACACACAGCCTCATAATCACCAAGTGCCTCACAAAGCACTATTTTACAATCTACTCTTTTCACTAGAAATATACAAGTTCTGACAATTAAGTTCACGAACTCATCCTAGAACAAGTGCTACATACCTCATTGATGAATATCACTATGGTCACCTTCGCGATCCTTCCCTTGGGAAGCTATGCACCGACACCAGCACCTGGTCCACCCTTCAAAGCAATTTTGGAACTCTTTTACTGGAATGGACATCAGAGCTGTCGTTGTATTCCCCTTGAAGTCCTGAATGTCATCAAAATGTCTGCCTTTCAATATTTCCTTTAACTTCGGGTAAAGAAAGAAATCGTTGGGGGCCAGATCAGGTGAGTACAGAGGGTGTTCCAATACAGTTATTTGTTTACTGGCTAAAAACTCCCTCACAGACAGTGCCGTGTGAGCTGGTCCACTGTCGTGATGCAAGAGCCATGAATTGTTGGGGAAAAAGTTCAGGTCGCCTAATTTTTTCATGCTGCCTTTTCAGCACTTCTAACTAGTAAACTTGGTTAACTGTTTGTCCAGTTTGTACAAATTCATAATGAATAATCCTTCTGATCTCAAAAAAGGTTAGCAACATCATTGCATCAAGTTCACGAACTTAATTGTCAGACCTCGTATATCATTGACATCTTTTACATCAGTTACTATAACATACAATGGTATCATTTTTAATGGCAACATAGAATTTCATTATGTGATTGAACCATAACTCTCTTAACCAATGTATTATATTTGACACAGGCTATTTCTAATTGTTTTGCTATTGTGAACAATGCTGTGATGAAAATTCTTAGCTAAAACCTGAAGGACATTCATGAATAATTATTTATATTCTTAGAAATTCTACTTCTGGGTCAAAGACTTTTCACCTTTGCTATTTTATTGCCAAATTACTATTTTACATTGCCATACTATTTTACTATTTTACATTGCCAAATTACCCTCCAGAAAAGCTGTAACCATTTCTATGCCCACAGCCGCTACTGGAGGATATGGCTGACCCTTCTTTTGGTCAACACTGTGTGATTGTAACCTTTACCAGTTTGGTAGTAAAAATGATGCATAATGTTAATCTTAAATATCTCAAAGGAAATATCTCACAGTTTCAACGACCCAACACACATATAATTCTCCCTAATTGCTGCCGAATTATATTTTTTCCTATATTTATAACATCAATTAACATAACATACTTTGAAGAGACTGGCTTAAAAATTATATCTAAGGGTACACATTCAGTGTCAATGTTTAAGTTCATGAAATAAGTTTGCAATGGTAAGAGCTGACATTCATGTGACTTTCTGCTGTTTAGATTTTTTAACTTACTCATTAGATCAATAAATTGCCAATCGCTTTTATAGCTCCCCCAGCTAGTTAACACATCAGAATTTTTTAAATCAAAAATTGAAAATTTGGCCAAATAAGTAGCATGGACAGGAGGAAAAAAATAAAAATACTTGAAATGGTAATTATAGTCAGCAAGCAGACGAATAACTTTGGCATTAGGAAACAGAGCTTCTTTCCAGTCTTTTCCCTGATTTTCTGACCTTTGAGAACTTACTTAAGTGTGTCCTAAAACAGAAAAATAGAAATGACTCCTGGATTTCTACTTTCCTACACCCTGGGTCTCATTGCACATGCATTTTGTAAGAGTTTATTAGAAACTGTCTGCCAAGCACTTGGAACTCCTTGAAATAGAGTATTTTATAAATAGAATTTTAGCTTGCGGGGTGCTTTACTAGTTAAGTGAATTTCTCATGTTTCTTAAAGGAAGCATTACACAAGTGACTTGATAGAAGAGAAACAAAAGCTGCCCATTCTCATAATTTACCAATTTCTGGAAAGCTTCCTCGAGATGGTCTCCTTTAATTTATACCTAGAAATTTCTTCATAACACTTCCCTGTGACAACTTTACACATTCCCCCTTTTTCCCTTAAAGTAAGATTCAATTCTATATGAGACGTTTTTCCGAGTTAAAAGAAAATATAGCAATAATGTTATATACCTATTCTAAGACATTATTGATTCTAGAACTTACCTTAAATTTCATAATAGCTTTACTACATAGAAAGGAAACATTACGATAAAAGTACGCATAAATTGTAAGGCTGGTTCCAAGTTTAGAAACATTAAAATTGGATAGAAGGATACAGATCACAAAATAGGGGGAATTTGGAAGCGGTAAACATAGCTAGAAACTACTAGGCAGATACCACACGCCGGACTCTGGGCTCAGCACTTTATGCGTGTTATTTATCCTCACACCAACCCTAGGCCCCTGGGGACCTCACCAAGGCCAGGTGGGCTTAGAGCAGGGCATCTGACTCCCAGGTCCAGGGTCCCAGTCACGGGGCGCTCTGTCTCCCCCATGTATCGCTCACATTTTCATTCCCAAACCAACATGCTGCCCTTTATCTGGGCTGTCCTCAGCAAATATAGGATTTACAGGGACCAACAGTACTTGCCTCCTGCCAGAAGACTCCATGGTATGCTCTACTTCCTTTGCCCCGTCCCCTACACGCTGCTCTGGAACCCCCTCTAAACTTTCTTGTTGGTTACAAAACAGCAGTAGGGGCAGGGCCTCTGTGAAATTGTGGCTGAAATGAAAACATGCTCAACTTCACTAGCTATTAGGGAAATGCAAATCGAAATCACAAGGAGATGCCACCTCACACCTATTAGATTGGCTATTATCAATAAGAGAAGAAATAACAAGTGTTGCAGAAGCTGGGGAGAAAAAGGAACCCTCACACACTATTGGAGGGAATGTAAATTGGTACAGCGTCTTTGGAAAACAGTATGGAGGTTCCTCAAAAAATTAAGAATAGAGCTACCATACGATTCAGCAATCCCTCTTCTGGGTATCTATCCGAAAAATTTGAAAAAACTTATTCATAAAGATATGTGTACCCCTATGTTAATTACAGCATTATACATGGTGTCCAAGACATGGAAACAACCAAAGTGTCTTTTGATAGATGATTGGGTAAAGAAGTTGTGGTATATATACACAATGGAATACTATTCTGCCATAAGGAAAGATGAAATAGTGCCATTTGCAACAACATGGATGGATCTTCAGAGTACCGTGCTAAGTGCAATATGTCAGCCAGAAAAGGGCAAGGACCACACGATTTCACTTATATGTGCTATTATAAAACAAAAATCAACAAATGAACAAACAAACCTATAGATACAGATAACAATATGGTAGTCACCAGACGGGAAGAAGGGTGAGGGATAAAGGGAGTTAAATATATGGTGATGGAAGGAGACTAGACTCTGGGTGGTGAGCACACAATGCAATATATAGATGATGTTTTATAAAGTTGTACTCCTGAAACTCATATAATGTTATTAAACAGTGTTAGCCCAACAAATTTAACTCAAAAACAAAATAAAATAGGGAGAATTCTCTCTCATAGTACATTATTTAGATGAATTTCAGATGAAATAAACCACATCTAGGATTCTTTACATTTCTTCACTCTGTTATCTTGTCCCTCTTCCTAAAATGACTTCCCCCAGTTCTAAATATAGAACTAAAATCATTCTGCAAGTATTTGTTGGTGTCTACTACGCTGTTTACAGCCACTGAGAATAATATCGTGGGGAAAGCAAAGCCACAGACACTTTCTTCAAGAACTGTACAGTCCAGAGGGGGAGTTAGAAATTATACAAATCATTACGTCAATAAATTCATAGACACACATTGTAATCAGTGCTCTAAAATCCAAGCATGCAGTGTTTTGAGGTCTTCTGACCAGGTGTCTAAACCTTGTCAGACAGATCACGGAATGCCTCCGTGAAGAAAATGACACTGAGTGACACGTAGGCGTTAGACAGGCACGGAAGGTGGGGACAGAACACCTCAGATGAGGGCTGCAGCACCTAGAACTGCCCCAGGATGGGAAAGAAGTTAAATCTAAATCCTGACAGGTTCCAAGCTCGGTGCAAGTAAGATCTGCTCCTGAGAACTTTCCAACAATGCTCCCCCCACACACACCCCAGGATGTTTTGTCTCCACCTCATCCTTTCTGCAAATTCACCCAGCATGTTATTATTAACTCTTTCATAACGATATTAATGACAATCACCTTGAATGGGGACTCACACTGTGCCATTCTCTTCCATAAGCAGTTTACTTGTTTTCTCATTTATCCTTCACAGCAAGTCTAGGAGAGAGCTACTGTTGTTAGCCCCATTTCACAGGTGGATAAACTGAAGCACAGACTGTTGAGTAAACTGTCCCCGTTGCTAGTTAATGAGGGAAGCTGCTGACCTCGTGCTTTTTGTGCAAAATCTGACCTTCTCTACCAGATGATAAAATCTGAGAGAAGCAGCCAGGGTGAATGACTCATTTACTTATTCATTCATTCAGCCAACACTTATTCCATGACTACTATTTTCCAGGTATTGTATACCTCCATGCATCTCGCCCAGTTCACTGAGGGAAAGAATGAGTGACTAATCACACTGCACAACTCAGACAGCCTTGTCTGGGGAGGAGATGGAAGGCAGAAGCTTTCATGGGGACCAGGAGCAGCATTAGAAGACTTCACACGTCATCAGAGGGCACATCTCATCGTCCTGCCCTAGCAAGAAGGGCTCCTGAGCGCAACCAAACACCTGACAACACGTTAGGTGGCTTCATATGTTACCTCGCTTCTGGTACAATAGCTCTGTGGGTAGGGTCTGTTACCCCAACTGCATAAATAAGAAAACTGAATTTTACAGAGTAAATGTGACCTGCCAAAGCCATACAAGTACGAAGACTGACCCCAGGTTCATCTGAGGCCAAAGTCCCCTTCTGTGCAGCCTACGAGATTTTATTATGGGAGGCTTGTTTTCCCTTGTTAAGCTGCAAGGGATCAAAGGCCTAAAAAGTCTGCCATTTTCCAAATTATAGTGTTTAATGACAAAACAATCAAAACGCACCCCCAGAAATCTTTACCAAACAAGTCAGAACAAGGCCTATCTTGAGAAAAAAGAGGTGGGTGCATTGGAAAGTAAAACTCAGCAAGCTTCTGAGGCGCTGGCAATGTTGTCTTCCCCACCCTGAGTACCAATTTCATGAGAATTCACTTTATAATTTGTTAAGATATAAATTTGTTTGGTGCACTTTTCTGTGTGTGTCATATGTCATCATGAAAAAAAGTTGTAAAAGAAACATCTCACCATTTCTTCCAGCAAAGTACAGACTGGCCTCGATGACAAAGGCAGGAGGTCCTGGTAAGAGAGGAATTTATGTTAAGTTACTTTTCAGCAAGACCGAAAGGGACAAATTCTTGAGAAGGTGGCACAGATGAGAGGCTACAACCTAGCCCTGGTTGTAGGGTGCAGGGATGCTGGCTTTAATGGTTCCCCGTACGAACTCGAAATGCAAGAGCCAGGCATACAGAGGCCAGGTGATATTTCCTGTCAGCGGCCATGGAGGGAGTGGGGTTTAATAAAAGGAATTATCCTTCTGGAAATTTACCAAGAATAGCTAAGGGACACTGGAAAAAGTAAGAGTCTGCAGGCGAAGGCTTGTGCAAGTAACATCATTACGTTCCCTAGTCTGCCATCCTGCCAAGCCACTGCCCTGGGGACTGGCATGTAGGAACCTTCGTGACTCCATTCACGCAAGACAGCAGAGTGTGGGAGGCCAGGCGTGTGAAAGGACTCTGCCCTGCAGGAGGCCTGTGGGAGAAGAGACGTCTCAGGCCAGAGCACAGTTCACAAAAGCAATGTGGAGAACCATCACTCAAACATCATGCGCTGCCTTGCTGCAGGTCTCCATTTTCTACTTTTTTCCGTATCTTTTTGGCTGAGTATTTTAGGTGCAGTGGGTCTATTTTGGTTTTCCCAAAGCTATATTTTAGCCATGGAACATCTGTCACCTTGAGAGTCAGGGTGGAAGTGTTCATCATTTTGTTACAGAATTCTAATATATCAGACAGTGATTCTATTAGTAGGTACCTAAAATGTGCAGAGTGCAGCAGTTTCAGAATAGAGCGCGCGCGCACACACACACACACACACACACACACATCTTGTTCCACCTGTACCATATGACACACTCTCTGACAGTTGTATCCCAAAAGGCTATGCATCAACTGTTTTATTTTATTTCTTTTCAGTTATGTTTCTTTTCTTCATTTAAATCCATTTTGTAATTACTGCCAACGTACTCATTTAATGAATAGCACTTCAAATGTTTCCGAAAAAGGCGTTGATTGATACGGAATCTTTCTTCTCACGTGATTACTTTTAAATCAATTAAATTTTCAGCTGTAATTTATGCAGAGGATTGCCACTTCATAGCCATGCGACCTGGCAAGTGATTTAACCTCTCTGTGTCTGTTTCCTCATTTATACACAGGAGCAGCAATGCGTGGCTCACCGAACTTCAGAAGAACTACATGAGATAACATGTGGAAAGCAAATAGCACCGGGTATGGCAAACAGAAGGTTTCAAGGTCAGGCCTTTCCCCTTTCCCCTGTTTTCTGAGGTCTCTGAAGGGTAGAGCCACTAAACCTAAATGACAAAAATAGGATGTTGGAAGGCACACGGGGTTTGAGTTCCTAAAGTAACCACTGTTCGTCCAAGAATGGCTCTGTTTCTGAGTGTTGTTATCCCTCTGGGTTCACTCAACCCTCGGTGTGTCAGTTAGTCTTTCACAATAGGGTTAAATTTCATTTCTCCCAAGAATGTCTTACTCAGGCATTTTAGCTCACAGTGATTTCCCCTCTTTCTGAAATCTCCCCTCTATGAATGCATTAAACAATGCCGTGTGTGTGTGTGTGTGTGTGTGTGTGTGTATGTACTTTGTGTACTCATATAATTTTTCTTAATCAAATCTAAAGCAAGAATTGTAACCAATGCTCCTTTGTGCTCCCAGAGCCTAACATGGTGCCCTGCATTCAAGCAACTCTAAATATATTCTTGTTGGTTGATTGATTGATTGATCAATAGACAAGGGCTTAACTTCTTTGTTGTAACTGTGTAACAGGCCTGTACAATCTAAAGTTCATACAGGGAAGCAGAGCTTCCTGGTTTCCCAGGAATCCAACTACCAATTCCCCAACAGCCTCCCAAATGGCACCCCTGGAGGAGTTGAAGATCATCCAGGATCTGGGATTTGAGCCACTCTGAGATCTACTATAAATCCAACAGCTAAATCCACTGCTCTCCCAGCCAAGCAATAAGCACTTTCTTTTCTACTGAAAGCAAAAAAATTTGTCCATCTTAGCAAGTGTCAGCACAGCTGCATAAAGAACAAAATATCAAGTGCCCTTTCCACGAAGCAAAGATACTGGGCTAACAGCAGATGCATCCATTGGCATCAGGCAAGATCATTATGTAAACAGCAGTAACACCAGAGATTAAGAGCACACAAAGCCCAAGCTTTCAGGCCTGGTAACAAGGCCCATCTATTGTCTTGGCAGACAGTGCCAGAGATATAGTATCCTGGAGACACAGGGTCAGGCAGGCTGAAAATGCATGTGCCAAGCCAAAATGAAAGCAGGGCTGCACAATGGTAACTACTGAAGGAGCAGCTGGTTCTGGTGGCACCAGACTGTGTCTTTCAGCCCATGTCATCAACACTTGTCCATATAGTAAACATTTTCTGACGAGGTGTCTGTCAGTTTCCATTTATTTATAAATAAGTGAATGAATAGCATCCAACTTACACATTTTTCATGGTCTTTTTTTTTTTCCTTTAAATTCCAAAATGAGATGAGAAAGGACAGCACATAGCAAAGTGATAACACAAGAAGAATGCAGCTCTGTCCTGGAAGGAGAGTTGACGACTGACAGATGATACACGTTGAGACAATGGAATGCGGCAGTTGCAGACTATTGTTGGAACAAAAGGAGGTCAAGTCTTTTCTTTTCTCCTGCCAGGACACAAAGAGTTGGTCACAACTTTTCTTTAAAAAGAAGAAGAAGAAGAATGCATTCCTAAATCAAGTCTACCCCCGGGGCAGCCGGAGCAGTCCCAGGGCTCGTAGTGACACAATCTTGGTGGACAAATATTTCTGACCTTTATGTTGAACTTGCAGTCTTCTTGGGCTGAGCTGCCACTCCAAGAAAGTCTTTTTAAATGCAAATTAGTCATAGCTATCTCATTTTATCCATCTGCTCTTGAAAATATCAAAATGACTGTGAAAAGATGAAGCTATACACATCCAGAATCATTCTTTATGGAGGTTTATTGAGTCCAGTGGTCACTGACTATGTTTCCTATCTGTAAAAATGGTGTTGGAGTTCTCTCCTTTCCAGCTCCCTCTCTACAAAATAAAATACAAAATTAAATGAATTGAGTCAACTCGATCTTGGGCCAGAGAATGAATAGGGAAAAAATGCAAAGATGCAGAGGTTAAATAAATGCACCTTCTCTAAAAACAGTGTTGACATTTTCTCGAACCAGTTCCGATGGGACTTCCTTTTACCAACCATCATAATGCACAAAAATTGGCAGGGCTTTGGGTTTAAACCTCAGCTAACTCTAATTACCCAAAGTGGTAGACTGATTGCATTACTTCTCCACTTATTCACACCTTCCTGTGGCTAACTTCTGATGCTGGTCACAGCCATGTGACTTTCTTGGGCCAATGGGTTATCATCAGATATGTTGCAAGCAGCTGGTTAAAAAGGGGCTTTGCATGTTTCAGGTTGTGCTCTTGTCTCCAGCCATTGCCATGAAAACGTGCCAAGGCTATCACGCTGGACGGTGAGAGGCAAATAGAACACAGCTGAGGCCTCCTAATCATCCCAGCCAAAGAAGTTGTAACCTGCTGACAGCTGACTCTCAGGTATGTTAGTGAGCCCAGCTCAGATCACAACTGCCCAGCTGACTCCAGCTAAATCACCAACCTGCAGACTTGTGAACTAAATAAACACTATTTTGAAGGCAGCATATTTTGCAGTTATTTGTCATGTAGCACTATTGTGGAAAAAGATTACTGAAATACTACATAATAGTGGGCAAACAACTTTACCCTACAAGCTTTACTTTTCTTTAATTTTCTCCTCTGAAAAACAAGTGTACAATGACGTCTTCCCAAAATGGCTGCCATGATTAAATGTGTTAAATTAGGTTACATATACAAAATTGTTTAGCAATGGCCCTGGTACATAACTAGCATGTAATCGATGAGAGCCCCTTCTGTGCCTCATGTTCTGCATTTCGATCTCTCCCATCAGAAGAAATGTCTTCTTAACCTTCTCACCATTGATCTCCATGCTCTGTAGAAACTACATGAGCCATAGTTATGCTCTGTTTGGAGTACTTCTGTGGAGTCCACAGGGTGGAGTGCCAGACATTTCAACAGAAAGTCTCTTGTGACACCCAGAAGATTCCTGTAATGTGCCTAGAATTTCTCAGACCACTTCAAAAACTTTATTCACTTGAGACCACAGATCTAGAATGAAGCCTAGAGAAATACCACAGACTTCCCTGTCTGGTGGCTTTCTCTGCAGGTAGGGGCCCACTCTTCCTGCAGTCCAGGAATGGAGCCGTCCAGAAGGGCCATCCCTCAAGTAATAATAGAATTTTGAATAAACACACAAGCTCTCTTATTCTAAGGTGGGATAATTCCGAGGTGCATCCCCTGGAGGGACTCAATCCCAGTTGCCTACAGCAGTAGTTTTAACTCTAACGCATTCCTTATTGGGTGCATTGCCTTCACTGTTGTACTTCCTCATTCCCCTAACAACATTTCCTAAGATTACTTCCCAAATAACCAGCTTGCATTCAAATCCTTTCTGAGGTCTGCTTCTGGAAAATCTAAACTTCAATAATCAGGAAACCCATCTTTGGATGGAATACATCTGAATCCTCAGATTCCAAGAGAAAGACCTAGGAAGAGTATGAGACTAGAATCATTTCTTCATTTTAACAATGCTTAACGAGGATAATGCATTGAGATCTCAATGCAATGCCCAAGCTTCCAAGCAGGCCTTCAGCATCTCCCTTCTGGGATTTTGCAGTGACCATCTAAGTGGTCTCCCTTTTTCCAAACTTATCACACTTCTTCCCACTTCCCATTTTCCATACAACTGCCATGTAGCTCCACTGCTTAAAGTTCTTCAGTGTTTCCCCACTATCCTCATAATGAGTCCAATCTCCCTACAATAATATACAAGCCCCGTCATGATCTGGTCATCCCTACCTGCCTCTCCTGCCTCACTCTTTACCACTTCCCTATACCTTGGTCATACTATATAGCTTGTAGTTCCCGACTCTGTATATAACTTGTAGTTCCCGACTCAGTATACTCTATTATACTTCTGGGCACTTGCATAAATTATTCCCGTAATCAGAAATCCCTTACTTCCACATGTCTACTTGCTGAATCTCAATTCCTCCTTCAAACCTATGATTAGAAGATGGAATGCATTGGGCAGTCATATCTACTCTCTTGCTGATTATCCCTCTAAAGCCTATTTCCGATCCACTCATTTCCCTTCCACCAGAGTCAGATCCCCCGATCTGACCCTCTCACAAGCACCATACACCTTCCCTCATTGCATTTGCCCGAGTTTTAATTTTCTGTTATCTGTGAGGTTACTTGATTAACGTCTGTCCCCTTCTGCAAATGGTAAATTCCTATGAGAGCAGGGTCAGGTCTACTTTTACTCACTATGGAGTTCCTGACACAGGGCGTGCCACATAGTGAGCATTCAATAAATATTTGTGAAAGTATTAGGTTGGTGGAAAACTAATTGCGGTTTTTGCAATTGTTTTTAACCTTTTAAACCGCAATTACCTTTGTAGCAACCTAATAACTTGCGACTCACTCCCATCTATTTACAAACTTTTACTTTGAAGTCACTTATGTCATTTCACACCTAACACTCTGTAGAGTCAGGGTTCTCTAGAGAAACAGAACCGATAGACTATGTAGAGAGATCCATAGGAGCAGATTATGGCTTGTGAAGTTATGGAGACCGAGAAGTTCCATGATCTGCTGTCTGCAAGCTGGAGAACCAGGAAAGCTGCTGGCGTAATTCAGTCAAGTCTGGGAAACTGATAGTTTAATTCTTGATCTGAGTCCAAAAGCCCAAAAACAGGAGCGCTGATTCTGAAGGCAGGAGAAAATGGATGCCTCAGCTGAAGCAGAGTGCATAGTCCTTCCATGGCCTTTTTGTTCTATTCAGGTCCTTAATGGAGTGGTGATGGATACCCACCCAAATTGGTGATGGCAATCTTCTTTACTCAGGCTACTGATTCAAATGCTATGTCTTCCAGAGACTCCCTCACAGTCACACCCAGAAATAATGTTTCACCAGCTATCTGGACATCCTTTGGTCCAGTCAAATTGACACATAAAATTAACCATCACACACTCTATAGCAACCTTTTGATCACATGTCAATTCCCACCACATAATTGTGATCATGAGGGCCTCTATATAATGCTCTGTTAAGAACTTAGCATTCGTTGAGCTCATCGGCTGAAGTAAGGTTTCTGAAAGCGTAAGCTTATAATGCACAAAGAAGGAAGTTCATCAGGCAGGCTTTGGAGGTTGGATAATTTCAGTTGCCAGAGATGATGGATTGAAAAATGGTTTGAATAAAAGGGGAAATGCAGGTAAAAGCAAGTAGTGTAGGAAATAGGAAGCTATCACTATGATTGGAAAGTGATTGGAGTGTGTGTAAAGCAACAACGATTTAGCTGACATGTGTTACGTGTTTATTATATGCCAAGCATTATTATAAACATTTGACATGTATTAACACTTTTTTAAAATAATGAAAGATAAAGCTAGAATAATAAACATAAGGTTCAAAATATAGAAGGTTTTGAATGTCATCTAAGGAATTATTCTTGCCGGTTGCCTGTTTTTGTGCAGCTCCAAGCTAAGAAGAATGGTTTTTATAATTTTAAGTGGTTGAAAAAATCAGAAGAATGATAGTTCATGACCCATGAAAATTATCCATTCAGATTTTACTGTTAATAAGTAAAGTTTTATTGGAACACAGGCATATCCTTTCATTTATGCATTGTCTATGGCTACTGTGACACTATATGGCAGGGTTGATTAGTTAGGACAAGACTGTAGGGACCACGAAGTCAAAAATATTTACTCTCTGATCTTTAAAGGAAAAAAATTGCTGACCCCTGATTTGTACTATTCAATTCCATGCAACCACCAAAACAGAGAGGTAGAACTATAGACTGACCCGGAAGACAGCCTACCATATTCCATGGTGGACAAAAAGTTGCAGAGGTATAGTGTAATCCCATTTCATCAATGATGCATATACAACTAGGTAGAAAAATATCTACATATCTACCTAGCATTCTTCACCAAACTATTAGCAGTGATAACTTGGTGAGCAGGAAGGAATGAAGAAGAGAGAGGAGGGCTTAGACATTTGTACCCCTTGTAGTCCTTAAAATTTTTCATAATGATCATGATTATTTTTGTATATAAACAAAACAAAAAATAAACATAACATGAACACAGTGATGCTGCAAACAAGTCAAATAAGAGAGAACTTGGAAATGACTTTGTGAGAATCACAGTATCTCAGCATTCAAAAGCCTTCTGGTCTGACAGCTAATTTAACGCTTGAATCTTTCTGCAGCAACCTAACCTGAGTTTGAATGCCTCCAGTAGCAGGAAACCTGATGCTACCCACAGCAGCCCATTTCATCAATTCCAGTGGTAATAAAAGTCATCTAATTTGTATTAAACATTTGCCTTACTGTAGCTTTTACTTGTTAATTCAAACTCTGCATTTTAGGCTTGTGAGAAAGCAATCATTTCCTCATCTGACAGCCCTTCATATATTTGAACACAAATTGCACAGCAAATTTGACTCTTCTCTTCTTCAAACTAAACATCCCTCTGTCCTTCAACTATTCCACATGTGGTGCTAAAAGAATACAAGGAGCTAAAAAGAGTTAATACGTCATGAAACAGAGTGGCTATGTATAAAATGCATGCATTTTGAAAATGTTAGCAGTAAAGGTTAGTCATGAGTCAAGATGGTATCTTGAGAAATAGAGCTAAAATTTCAAGAGGAAATAGCTATTTTAAGCAGAAGGGGTGAACGAAGCACATGTCCACCTGAAGGAAGTGATACCAGTGGCAAAGGAGATGGAACAAGCAAAGGAATATGTCTGCATACCCAGGTAGAGGGAAGAGAAGAGACACCAAATACAAGGGTGAAAAAACAAAAGAGTTTGATGGGGAAATCAAGCTAAATTCAAACAAATCTTCCCAGGAAAACAGGCGAGCAGGTCATCTGCTATGAGAGAAGGAGGCTAGTAATGTGTGATGAACAGGGTGGGAGAAAGGGTAGGAAGAAGTGGGAAGGAGTGCAGGTTAGTTGAAAACTCATGTTATGGGTATTACAGTGGCTACTGAGGAAATAGAAGAGAAAGTCAACAGGAGATAAATATTAATAGAAGCAATACTTAGCTTTGCAGAGGGCTGGGTGTAGAAAGGAAGGGACAGGTTTCAAGGTTTAGTGATTTTTTTTTATTGTTTTCTTTTTCAATTATAGTTGTCATTCAATATGATATTAGTTTCAGGTGTACAGCACAGTGGTAGATATTTATATAATTTACAAAGTGATCCCACCCTGATAAGTCTAGTATCCACCTGGCACCATACATAGTTATTACAATATTATTGAATATATTCCCTATACTGCACTTTACATCCTTGAGACTATTTTGTAACTACCAATTTGTACTTCTTAATTCCTTCACCTTTTTCATCCCACCTCTCAACCCCTCTCTCCTCTGGCAACCATCAGGTTGTTCTCTGTATTTATGAGAGCGTTGCTGTTTTGTTTGTTTATTTATGTTGTTGTTTACATTCCACATATAAGTCTCCTTCCTCCCTCACCACTCCATGTACATACTTCCCAAAACTGCACGCTCAGTAGGATAGGACAACCTTCCCAGATAGAGGAGAGGACCATTCTCCAGTCAAATGTTTACGAGTATGTACGCTCACCTGCTAGAACCTCCAAACAAGCTCTCAAGGTTTAGTGAGTTTTTCCAACTGTATTTAATGACTCAGGTTTCTACCCTCACTCTTTCCTCCACTCACTCTTATGCAAGGTCCAAAGTGATTGATGGCAGGAGATTGAGAGGCCCACAGCTGGAAGACAGCCGTGGTTCTTTGTTCCCGGTTACAAGGGCATGCACCTTTGTGTGTGCAGACTCACAAGTGTATGTCCCATTAGAAACATTATACTCTATGGGTTTATGAAAGAAGCTTAATAATGCCTTCCAAAATTGCCCAAGCAATAATAAGGGCCCAATATTCAACAATATGAACTGCTTGACCTATTCAGAAATAATAGCAAATATATTAAAAGTGCTACCTTTTCATGCTCTTAACACGATGCTTTGAATTTCCCATGGCATCTCAGTGGATTACTATGAGTTACTTTGCAGGTACAAAATCCTGTTTTTCTCTCCCACCCTAGACTATAATCTTTGAAAATGTATTTATCAAGAGCTGAAGTCACTTGTTTCTCCACCAGCCTTCTCAGCAGGTGCACTTAACAGCATGGAGAAAGCCTAGTGTTTAAAGAGCAAGGATATTAGAAGTAGGGTTTCCAGGCAGGAATTCCTGCCCATTCGCAGGAATTTTTTTCGCTTTCCTGTTCCCGAATTCTGAGAAAAGTTGGTCAGGAAATTGGGAAAATTGGCTCCTTGAACCCAGTAATACCCACAATGGGAAAGAAACATACTATTCACAGTGTACCTCTTAGACATTTTTCCTATTTATCACTAAGGTTTCCAGGGGGAATTCCCGCCCATTCTCGGGAATTTTTTTTTTTTTTTTTTTTTTTTTTTTTTGCTTTTCTGTTCCTGAATCCCGAGAAAAGTTGGTTGGGAAAGCAGGAAAATCGGCTCCTTGAACCCTGCTGGTTGGTAGTATCGGCCGTCACTTTGTGGAAACGATTCATCATGGAGAACAGAAAAGTTTGTATCTCAGGATTCAGGAACCGGGAAGCGAAAAGAATTCCTGAGAACAGGCGGGAATTCCAGCCTGGAAACCCTAATTAGAAGGTCTCTTTCCATGTGCAACTCAGCAATCACCTGTGCCTTTCTGGTTGACCTCTTGGTCTATTTGCCACCCCCACGGTTGCTCTTCTAAAATTCATCCAAGTCCCCAGCTCAGTCTCCACGCTCACTTACTCTGTAGGCTATCTTCCTATCTCCTCTGTTAGGAGAGTCCCATCCATGTGCCCTTTCAATAATCGTGACGCATTGGAGGGGTGGGGCTTTGCCAAAGAAGACGGGGAGTGGTCAGACTCAAGTCTCAGGAGATTTTATGGGTATGAGGGTGCCCATAGCGCCCGAGGCGCTAAAACATTAGCATCACCTGCCTAGCCAGAAAACAGACATTCTCATCCAGGTTTACACATCTTATAATCGGGGCCTTCTCCTTCAAGTGTTTTCTTGGATGTCTCCTGCCATTTCCTCCTCAACATTATTTGACACTCACCTCAATACCTTACAACTTGCGTCTAGGAACAATAAACCAAAAACAACAAATAAAGGAAACATGAATGATTTGTTTTTCCCCCAACCAAACCCTTACTCACTTATCGCATTAACTATAAGTGCCAAGCAAGGGTACTGCCATCTGAGGAGAAAGGAACCCCAGGGAAACCATGGTGGAGGAAGAGTAATTTGCTGTATGGAGAGATGTCAGGTTCTTGGTTTGAATGTGAGGAGTGAACAGAATAGCTTCCAAGATGCTCTGTGTAATGCAGGGACTCAGCTCCCGCTCCCCACACGAGAACGCAGGAGATGTTGAGGCCAAAACCGGACACCAACGGAGCCATAGATAGGGGGTTCATACCACTATAGTCTTGCTGGTGGCTGGTTGGAGACACAGGAAGTAGGCTCCACACGCTGCACAATTCACTGTCTGCTTCTTTGTCAACCAACCAACGCCGTAGCGTAGCCACGGCAGTTATATTAGTGGCTAATGGCTAACCTGTAACAGCTGATGGCCACCCAGCCACAGCGGATGGCCATCTAACATCCGTGCCAGCACTTTTCCACGTAAGGCTGAGAGCCTGGAAACTGCTCTTAGGGACTCTGTCCCCACACTCTGCCTTCAAGCTGGGTAATCAACACATTTCACCCCAATTTTGTCTGAACATAGCCTCTTAAGTCCACTTAGCCTCTTCTATTTTATTGAGAAAATCAAGGTCATCTGATAAATGTGTCCCAGATTTCCCTTTTCTTTATTAGCATTATATGGTAGGTTAGGGATAAGTTCTGTGGGCACAGGCAGACCTGAGTTTAAATCGAAGCTGTCTCTGACACTTACTAGCTACTGGGCAAGTTCCTTGATATTTCCATGTTTGTAAAAAGTTTCCTCATTATAAGAGGGTAGAAATAATACTGATTTTACAGGACTGTTTTGAAGTTTTATTTAAACCATATATCAAAAGCCCGTTTTTTTTGTTGTTTGTTTGTTTTTATTTTTTAGTATGATATTAAAATTATACAGAAAACTGGTTCTTTGTCTGTATTTAATCATGTGAGCCAAATTATGTGTTTAATAAATGGTTATTATTATAATTTCTTTCTTTTCTTTGCTAAAGATATTAAAAAAAAGCACAAGAAAATTAGCAAATTACACTTGGTAGAAGAGGTTTGTTACAATACTACATGTCCAAAACAACAATAAATAGATACGACAAGAGATTAAACTACCTTTACACAACTGAAGTTATCATGAAGATGATTTGGAAAACAGATTTATATGCACCCTCCCTGATAAAGAATGCCACTCTAAACTATAATTTTAACAAAACACTTATAAATGAAGCAATCAGAACAACAATAGTATGGTTTTTAGTGAGAAAGAAAACTTGAAAATAAATTTAAAATATTTTAAATATAGATTATTTTATCTTTTTTTGTCCTTTTTTATATCTACTTTTATATTTTACACTATACAAAAGTTATTAGTGCAAGCATGCGTGTGTATAATTTGCAAATAAACAGATATGCATATATTAGCAAGAATGTTCAAGCATTTTCCATTGATGGGGAAAGCACTCTCAGAAGTTTGGAGAACATGATCCACACCGACCCCAAGTGTTTGCTTCACCCTTTGGGTTATGTCATACCCCTGCATAAAGCTCTATCCGTCATGGTTCTTCACTTGCAAATGAATGTGGTCTGAGCTTCCTACATGTGTTCAAGGCCTTTCCTAACTTGGTCCCAGCCCTCTTGTATCTCTCCAGATCCTGAATGGAAACAGATTGGCATAGGTAAGTTTGAGAGAGATTAATAGAGGGACTACTTACAAAGATGCAGGTAGAGTACGTATAGCAAAACCACAGAGGATAATGACATGGAAAGATAAAAGGAAGTGTCACTTCCCCTAATGTGATGCGGGAGGGAGTACTTATCCTTCCCTACAAGTAGATAGGTTGTTTGGAAAGGGACCTTACAGAGACCATCCCAGGAGAGAGGCAGGGGGTTCCAGACAACCCAAACAACTCTCCTTGCTCCCTCTGCTGCTCCAGTCCTATTGGCTAAATCCAACCCAGAAAGTACCTTTGATGGGGTCATACACGTCAGCCTTCTATGACACAAAACTGGATGGAGAAGGGTGGAGATTGGACCTGGAAAACCAAATGGAAGATATTCAGACCAATCCCGTTCTGAATTTTTCATTCATTCATTCATTCAAGTTTTCATTTCTTTATTCAACAAATTTCTTATCAAGTATACTGTCAGGGATTGACCTGGGCACCAGTGATACAATAGGAACAAGACAGTGTCCCTACCCTCACGTATCATGCTACATTCTAGAGTGGCAGGCAGACAATAAACATATTAACAGGAAAAATAATTACAGTTCACAATGCAATCCTATGTGATATGTGCTGTGATAGGGAATAGCATGCGACTTGATTCAGGAGAAATGGCCCTAGATAGCCTCGCTGAGGAGATAAGACCTAAAAGAATGATAAGGGATCAGCCAAGTAAACAGATGGGAAAGAATGTTCCAGAAAGAAGAAGCAGAAAGTGCGGTGGCTCTGAAGTGATCGTGCTTATGATGATCCAGTGACAAAACGCTGGTGTGATGGTGGTTGTGAAGCAAGCAATGGGCTTGCAAGGTGGGCAGGGACTGTCTCTGCCAGGATCTGCCAGCTGAGCTAAGGAACTTGGGCAGTGACATGTCATGGAAGCAAGGCAGTGCCATACACTTTCTAAACTTCTCACGCTGCCCTAATAGTGCCAACTTTTGTGTTTTGTGTCTCAGTGCCTTTGCACATGCAGTTTCCCCCACCTGAAAACAAACCCTACCTCTTCTATCTGACACATTACTCATCCTTTGACCCAGTTTATATGTCATTTCCTGTCTGAAGTTTTCCTTGGTCCCCTCAGGCTGTTTTAATCACTTCCTCTTCTGTGCTTCCTTAGCACTTTGCACATTTCTCACAGTTTTGTCACTGTTTGTTTACTGATAGTCTTTCAAGACAGTGAGCTCTTTGAAAGCAAGGACCCGTCCCTGTCACTTTGTATCCCCACCCTACTCCACCTCTCACCCCCACACCTTTGGAGAACTGAAACCATGTCTTAATCATATGTATGTCCTCACCTTACTCATTCCCCCACCCTTAGCTCACCTGGCCCACGGTGTGCCAGATAAGAAACATCCAAGAATGCACAGCCAATTGAATAAAATCAGAGAAAATAGACCTTCCAGTTACTCGGGTCTTCAGTAAAATGAAAAGCTTACCCAGAAGAAACTGTCAGTGGTAGGGCAATGACAGTTTCCTGAACATAGAAAGTAAGATGGCTACCGGAATCCACTTAAACAATAGGAAGGAGTTTTTGGGTTGATTTCTTAATATAGCAAAGACATGTAATTATATATTTAATAAGTTACTTAAACTAAGCATTTATAATAAGTCATCATTTAAAAGAAGTTAGTGAAGTTGTAGAAATAGGTTTGCCACAAATTTTGCAAGCTTGCCTTTTCCTAGAAGGCAAGGACAGTGTCTTTTTGAAAAGTTAACTTTTGTGTCCACAAAGCCTAGCACATAGCAAATGCTTATTAAATGAGTACATGAAAGAATTGGAATTAAACATCAGATACGCTCTGTCTAGAGTATATCCATATGGGTGGTGACTTTCAATCATGGTTAGTGTGTATTGGCTATCTATGGCTGCATAACAAATTATCCCAAAACATAGCTGCTTCAAACAACAAACATTTCTCAGGTCACAGTTTTACACATTTGGAAGTCTGATGCTTACCTAGAGTTTAGTGGGTGCCTTTACCCCATATAAGGATAATAACAGATAATATTTATTAAGTACCTACTATAAGCAGGACTATTTTAACAGCTGCATGTATTCACTCATTTAAACTTGAGAACACTCTGAGCTGTTTACTCTTACTAATCCACCCTAAAGTGCAAAAATTTGGGCAGAGTGAGGTTAACTAACTCAAGGAAGGTTACAGACAGTAACACCTGGGCCTGGCATTCATATCTGGTACGTCAACTCCAAAGCCTAAGCTTTTTATCTAAAATAGCCTGCCTTCAAAGGTAGAACAATAACAACGACTCTTCAAGATGAAGCTAATGTGACGAAGGCTCCTCCCTCTCATCACTGTCAGATGTAGGTCATTTCATCCCTCCAACAGATATGATAAGCTTGTACAGCTCCATTGACCTGTGTGTGCCTAACGGGTGCCCATATTTGATGGTGAAATCAGTCGCCATGCGTTTGAACTTAGTGAATTAGCTCAAAGGAGTTCCAAGCCACAGCCCTCACAGTATTAGAACGATTGGATCAAACAGCATCTTATTTGATGTAAAGGACAGAGGGGACATTCATTAATCTAAAGATTACAGCCAGTACCACTGAACATGCTGAAGCTCCCAGCATGCTCTCGCAGACTAAGAAATGACCAAAGGGGCTGGCAAAGCTCCTATAAATGAAACAAAGGTCCCCGCTCTTAAAGGATCTTTAAGGTCTATCTTTCCCCACCAAGGAAATAGGAAAACCTCTCTCTCACTGATATTATGCTCAAGAGGACACACAATGCATATTTTTTTAAAATCAAATCAGACAAAAAACTGGGATAAGTAATGTGTCTTGATCAAGGAAGATTTAGTTCATGCCTCAAACTAGCTGCTTTATCACTGACACGGTTCTTCCCACACCGGGGCTCAACTCCTCATTCCAAGAGAAAATAAATGCGCTGAGATGTTCTCTAAGATCATAGCATCTAGCTCTAACAATTGAGTTTGTATCCTTGGAAATACAAGTCCATATAAAATTAAGATTTCTTTTATTTGTGTGGTAGATGTTATTATGCTTTGTAACAATCTATCTATTAACTGCACATAGTTCAAAATCTCACAAAACAGGATATGAGAAGTTATCATTTATCAAGGTCACACACAATGTCAGTTCTGAGAAAGAGAAGCAGCATCCAAACAATCCAAGACCTTCACAGAATTTCTCATTACTGTCCTCTGTCACATGCTGAGGAATACGACACAAGGTGACAAGACAGATTCTCCTCCCCCCCACCCCCCACCCAGCACTGGTCATGGACTGGGGACCCTTACCTACAGGGCACCTTTGAGAGCAGCAGCCACTGTGGGATCTAACTGAGGCAGGTATGTCCGATGTTCCTTTCTGTGTTCTCATGGGTATGTGGAGTCAGGTATAAACTGCAGTGAGGGGATGAAGTCTATTGAATAACACGGGACGAAGACAATAATGAACAGAACCCTTTTGACAGGAGAAGTAAGAAAAGTTAGAGGGGGGCTCAGGAAATGGGAGGATCAAGTATGACGTGGTAGAAACATCATGGTACAGGGAGGTCATCCCCCAGGTAACTAATTGTGTAGTTCTGGGAAAGTCATCTTATCCCTGTTTATAAAATAAGGAGGTTGCATTAAATTCGTGGTTTTCAAATGGAGTCCTTAGAATTGTCTTATGGAAAAACGAGGTGGGAAGAGAAAGGCACAAACCCAAGTGGGTCATGCTCTCAACTCCACTCCGTCTCCTACGCAATCATCCTTGCTTTTACTTGTTTTCTATTGGAGTTGAACAAATGGGATTTTTTATTTAAAGTTGTGCTGTTATAAAGAATAAAGAGCTTGTAACCACCGAGACAGGGTGCCCCCAAATGTCTCCAACTCTTTCAATGCACTGACGCAAATATTAACAAATAAAAAGACAAACGCTTGCTCTTTCAATTCATTTCCACACCCACAGCAAACATCTCTCAGTAAATTAAAAGTAATTCTTTTGAATTTGACCCATTTTTTCCTTTTATCCAGCAGTGGATTCTGCAGCTCTTTGACAAAAGTATCTAAATTATAAAAATCACCAGTGCTTTTTCTTCACTAGAAAATGAGGCTGATTATGGCTTTGGGCCATAAAATCGATATGACTTGTTCTTTCAACTGCCTCAAATCATTATTCCCCTTCTGCTTCACCATGATAATAATTATTGTCGTTATTATTCATGCAGTCTTGGAAGAGTCCTTGGAAAATCATCTCTAATATCATACATCAACCTTCCTGTCTCCACAACCTGAGCAGAGGTTGGCAGCACCCTTCCCAATGTTCCATCAAACTGTTGCCACTCTCTGATGAATCCAAACTGGTTTTTAGTCCCCTTGGTAACCCAAAATACTTCACATGGTTACCCGAGTCTTCTTTGCAATAGGAAAGCAAAAGACCTCCATTTGCTGGGAAAGGTTCAGAGATAGTGGAAGGGACAATAGAGCCAAATTAAATTGAAATGAATAAACAGAAAGCAAACAGTCACTGTGCACGAAACAAAGTGGGGGAAATTGAGAATGGTCTACTATATTGCCAGGTACGGCCATATGATTTGACTCCATGGCAATTAGCCCAGCCAGACCTGTGGAATTTGCCCAGTGTTCATCAGGCTGTTTTGCTATCACTAATGGATCCCAGGGCAAAATTGCATTGACATCCCACAAGGCATTTCAGTTGTTATCAGCCAGTTGGGGTTCAAATATCATGGTGAAATGAAGGAACAGTAACAACCTTGTGTTCCAACACTTGGAATCCATTCCAAGTTTTTATCACATAGACAATTCCCTTCAAAGTTTAGTGCTTGTTCCATTTTTCAGGGTTTGAAATAATATATCCAGTGCCACACATGTTGAGGCATTTATCCAATTCATTTTTTGTACCTGAAAGATGCAGAGGGTCAGCAAATAGTTGGCCGGCTTGCTGCCACTGTTCCTCCTGCATCCAAGGTACACACTGAAAATCGATGATAGCACTCTTTTCACTCAATCCAGATGCAGCCTCAAAAGGGTTTTCTGAGCATCCAGTAAACATTAATCAGAGTTGAGAGTTAAGATGAAACTTACTTCTCACCCTGGACACCCTTGGTATTCATGGTTTTAACATTCATAATTTCAATTATTCAGAAGCACCCCTCAAGTTCATGATAGCTATGGAAGTTGACTTGGTCACATAGCTGAATTACTCATGATGAAAAGATCTCTCAGCTGATGAGTGAACACAATTCCTCCCATCTGTATTGTATTTCAACACAACTTTCTATCTTTCTTTTTCCTGCTTTCAAAAGAAAAGAAAAGAAAAGAAAAACACATTTTTATGAGACAAAAGATGGGCTATGCTAGCATTTATTAATTTGGCGATTTCATAAAGGCTCCTGTTATTGAAAATTCCACTATTATAACCACTACTGTTAATATTTACGCATCTCCTCAACTCTAAATTCACTTGTCCTCTGTCCTCCGCTCTTATCATCTCAATCAATGACATGAATATTCAAAAAGTTATTAAAAGCCGAAACCCGGAGGCCCAGTTTAAATTGCCCTCTTAACCTCTTATATTGCAACCCATAAGAATGTCCTATAGATTCTCCTGC
The DNA here is from genome assembly GCF_004115265.2 of Rhinolophus ferrumequinum. Classification (NCBI taxonomy): domain Eukaryota; kingdom Metazoa; phylum Chordata; class Mammalia; order Chiroptera; family Rhinolophidae; genus Rhinolophus; species Rhinolophus ferrumequinum. The sequence goes on from NC_046293.1 coordinate 83,945,601, forward strand.
AAATGTATCACGATCTGTCAACGAATCGTCCACTACCATAGCAGCCTTCTTGGTCTAGATCATTGTCATCTTTTCCCTACATGCTGGTCCTGACAGATCTCTTCTCCTACTTCTTTCCATCCCACTCTCTCTTCTGTGGTAACAGAAATCATTCTGAAAAGTGAATTCGGTCACGCCACACACCCCTGCCCCCAACTCCCTCACCACCACATACAATTCACATGCACTGAAAACCTTTTAGTGTTTTGTCTGCGACAGGTAAAGAATTTACACCAGAATGTAAATGTAAAGCAGCACATTCCTTCTTTCACAGAGAAAGCCTTGCTATGTGCGTGTGTGTTTGCATGTGTATGTAGGTAAGCACAGGCTCAACCAGAAAATGTTCTAGTTGACCTAGTTGATTTACATCTGCACAGCTCTTTTTCTTATCACAGTTGGAGAGCCAACAGTTTGCAGGCCAGCAGCCCATGTGCAGACAGTAGGTTGAGTAGCACTGACTCCATAGCCCTAAATAATGAGGCTCCTGCATATCTCTCACACTTCACTTTGAGCCCTCCCTCCTTTTCTCCCCGTGCCTTTTGGGTCCTCGATATAACCGTGCTATCTGAGGGACATCTTAACGTAGAGATTTCAAACTTGCATTCCCTCAGCTGGAAATACCTTGTCCCTGACTTGTTACTTCAGTGATACTTCCTTAGGCCTCCTTCCCTGATCACTTATGTAGAGCTCCCTCTTTAGTCTCCATCACTGTTAGATTTCCAGTTTGATACCACTTTTTCAATCTGCAAGTACCTATTTATGTATGTGTTTAGCTGCTGATTGTTTGTCTTCCTTACTAGACTGGAGGATCCATGGAGGCAGAGCCCCCACTGATTTCTCTGGTGTCACTGCTCAGAGAACCATTACTTTTGCCACGGCATATGCCACAAATGCATTATGGGAGATGGAAGGTTAGAGAATACATGACCAAACAAGATGACACTCAAAGATGTTCAATTTACTTTTTCGAGGCATCCCAGGGTCATTTGCAAATTCTGAATAAAGACTAGATCCTCAGACTCAGGTTGCCCAATCTATAAAGCCACATTGTCTCTCACTTTATAGTTGCAACAAGTCCCAGCCAGTTTAAGGTTAGGCAACTTATAAAGAAGACACAGAATTACTTCGTGTGAGTAAAGATTCATTACTCTTACATAGGATTCTCTCAGCCTGAGTCATTGCAACATTTTGATGTGCATTTGCATCACTGGCATTCTCCTTACAGTCCCCATGATATAATAGTTAAAATTTATAAAGAGCCAAAAATTTAGATGCCAAACCCTGGGGACCCCTAAGAGAACCAGACCATCCAGACCTGCCTTGCTGCTATGGTACAGCAAGAAGAAAAGATGTCAACCAAACAGTAAACACGAAGAGTGGTGAGTGAGAAGAACAGAGGGCTACAGGAGCACATCACAGGATAATTTTAACATTTTGGGGGCCAGGGGAGATTGGCACTTGAAGGTGGATGAGAGTCAAATAATGGGGGCAGGAGAGTGACTCAGGCAGCCGGCGCCTGGTGAAAAACCAGGGAAGATTCTGAGATCTAAAACAAGTCCAGGGAGGCTAGAATGCAAAATAAGGGGGAAGAGAAGACAAGAAATGAGGCTGAGGAGATAGCCAGGAGCCAGATCTTATGTGGCACAGCAAGGAACTTGGACTTTGTCCTTTTACACCAGGCATTCCCTACCTTCTATTCCCTCACCCTTATCTAGCAATTTACAACAATACTGGGCATGCAGCACTTGCTAAATATGTTAGGGACTATGAGAGGCTCATTAAAGAATACAAAGCAATGAAGGAAAAACAGACAATATAACATCGGGGAAGAAAAACTGTAGAAGAAAGGAAACGTAATCAGTATACTATGTGACTCAGCGATGAAGAATATGCAATTGTAATAAAAAGTATATAGTATATGATATATATTAAAACTAAAAGAGTTTCACTAAATATGTGATATAACTATATTTGAAAGATTTGTGGGCAGTCAATAGATAATATCTAAAATTGGAAAATCAAGAAGTATCTGTAGAAACACATTATTTGGAAATAAGAAAGTAAATGCCAGAAAAAAGAGTTAAACTATTTGCAAGCAGTTAAACGATTTGTAAGCAGTAGCGGAGGTGGGAAAGTGTAAGGTGAGGCTGGGCACTGTTTTTATTTTCTTATAATACTTGTATATGCATTTTTTTAAATGTCTGTGATTATAAGCCATAATGCGTGTGTGTGTGTTAAACAGAAGTATACATCACACACACACACAAACCCTAGCAAATACGAATCTAAAGAAAGGAATGGAGGGAGGCAGTCCAGTCATGTCGCCTGTTACTGGCTTTCTGGCAGTTGGTTCTATTATGAGTCTTTCTCCCGGTCTACTTGCCTAGATTCCTAAAACAATCATGCCAAGGGTCAGCAAACAATAGCCTCTGCTCTTCTGTTGGTTGGAGATGTCATAAATTTGGCTGCCAAGCAACCATTGGATGTGCCGTGCTAGGGACAAACCCCAGTTATCTGCTTGGATTCCAAGTTGGCTCCATCTGACGGATCCTTAGCACAGACCAAGGCCCCAGTGAAGAAGATCCACTGGGAGTTCCAGAGCCCTCAGGGTCTTCACAGGAGGCAGGACAAGAGGAAGTGTGAGCTCCAATACAGTGAAGCAGGATCCAGAAATAGAGCTCCTATTCTCTTTGATTTGCTTGATGCAGTCATTTTTGGAAAGTAGATGGTCTCTCAAGGTGTTAAAGTGTCACAGCCAGGGTCTTTACCTGTTTAAATTTCATGAAGTCATACCTCACTGCTGGAGATGTGTGATTCCTAACAAGGACAGAATGCAAACGAACTTTTACTATCTATGAAGGAAAAAATAGTGAGCGAAAGATCATAATTGAAACAATCTATGAAGAGAGGAAGCTGTTTTTAAGTATTTCAAAGGACTTTAGAAGGACTCCTTTTACTGAGAATGTTAATTAAACATCATTCTTATTTATTAAAGCAATTCCCCTAATTTTCTCTACCAGACAAAATTTTATTAGGCTACTTTCAGTAACGAGATATACTTGAAATAAAAAAATAAAAAATAAATTAAAAAAAGAAAGAAAAAGAGAAAAATAGTGTTAAAATGTTTTATAGATGAGAATTTTTACTTTTTCAAAATAAGTTTTACATGTAATGAATTTTTAGGTGAAGTTTTATTATCCTAACCATTTCCTTCTACTTAAACTCAAGGAGGTCACGGTGTTTATCTCCTCTGAGTGTAGAGTGTTTTGTGTGTGTGTGTGTGTGGTTTTTTTTTACTAAAAACTGGATATTTTCCCAAAACAAACGCCAACTAGTTCTTCATCATATTTTAAAAGAATAACTTCCATGTAAGTAAATGCTATTAAGTATAAGCAGCATAACTAAAAATAGCTCAAATCTTCTAGCTACATTTTGTCAACAATCTTGCTCTAGCCAAGTTCCCCATTAATTGCACAACCTATATTTTTAGGAAAGACAGAACTTAATTGTTTCCAAACAAAATTTCAAGACTGCATACTGTTTCCTTCCTCCTGTTGGTTTCAGTTAAATGGATTAATCTTTTAAAAGGGCGAAGGCAGAAAGGAGAACTTCTCCAAAAAACTCATTTGACATGTGAATTTCATCAAGAGCTTTAATTACAAAGTTGCAATGAATAATTTTTGTTACCATCATCTCTGGAGAGATGTCAGTTTTTTAGAGCATTCCTTTCATCTTTTGCCTTGCACTTTGTACAGACAAATAGCAAACAGCAAATGCCAGCTTGAAGAAAAGATATTTAATGCTATGAGGGCCTTAAAATAAAGCCCCCATAGTTTCTAATACAGTTCAAGCAACGTTATATGAAAATGTTTATCAGCTCATTCAATTGTCTCTTCTAAAGTAAAAAACAAAACAAACAAAAAATACAAGTAACTCATTTATGACACAGTAAACTTTCTGAGTTGGTGAATGTTACTTGATGGACTTTTCTAATATTTTCAAAACTCAACAAATTTTTACTATTCAAAGATTAGTATATGGATACACAGGGAGGTATTACCAACCTGGTTAAATCCTATCGGGAAAAACAATCTGATTGTGGGTCCATTTTGTCTCAACTGAGCTAGATTTTATTAATAAATCACCTACAATTCAGAGGAATTTCAGCACTGGGCACATGAAGAATTAAAGGCATACTAAATTAAGGTGACAGAGAAGAAAGTAGTAATGGGAATAGATCCTGACATTTTATCAGTAAAAGTCCTTCCAATGGGATTCTTAAAAGATACACTCTACACAATTATTTCTATGATAAAGTACTCTACACTTTATATAAATTCTTGTTTAATCCTCACAGCACTTTAGGGGAGATCTTCTAGTTATTATCCTTTTACAGAAGAAGAAACTGACCCATTAAAAAAGGTCAATAATTTGACCAAGTTCATGTAGTTTATTGAGTGGCAAAGTCAGGAAATAAATTAAGGCACTTTGACTCTAGTGCATGTACTTTTAACAAATATGTAGTTTTTATCCTACTTTGGTTTAAATGTGATTATTTATGCATCATAGATACACATATTTGCATGGGGGAAAACGTATGTGTGACTATTTGTGTGTGGGGGGGGTATATCAATGTAACTATAGATATCTTCTCTAGATAGCAAGGCTTTCGATGTATTTTTTTGTTTTTATGTAAATTTATAATTATAATGATTGTGTATTTCTCATGTAATAAAATAAATGTGAAATGTTATTTCAATAATAAAATTAAATGGTAACAATTCAAGTTTATTTATACAATGATTAAAGACAATGGGTTCTATTCTCCTGCTATTAATAATAAAAATAGCTAATTATTTGGGGGCTTTTATTTTGGGAAGAACACTGTGCTATGTCCCAATTTTCTACAATGTAGATGTTATTTATCATACTTCCTTTATAAATGCTGAAAGTGAGACATGGAGAGTGTGCGTAATTTGCCCTAGGTCCTATAACTACAGGTGACGAAGCTATGATCTGAAGCCAGTCTCCAGAGTTTAAACTCCTAACCACTATGACAGCAGTGTCTCCTAGGAAACAAGAGTTCAGGAACAGAAGGCACTTCCAGGCATGGCAGTTTTCTGGATTTGGAGACTGAGAGATATGTAAGGAAAACTTCTGTCAGTCTCCATTCAAGGCTAGACAGTTGGAGTTCTCTCAACTCATGTCTTAAGTAGAAAAACATAAAGCCATTTTGGAGGTCTCTTTGTGGAGGAAAGGGATTCTTACTGACCTTTAGAATTTCATATAAATAGAACACTTTGATGGTTAAAGCACTTGTCAGCATGTTATGATAAATTTTAATTTTCGTACAATAAAATAGAGAGCCCAAAGTTTTAGAAAACATTTTCATGACTTAAATTGTTCTAAACCCCAAATTACAAATGTTTGCATTTCATTCTGAAATAGAATTTAATATATGTTTAGGCTAAGATTTTGTATTTGGAGCCATCCTTTAATTACCTAAGCAACAAATAAGGAGAGGTAATAGTCTAATCAACTAAAGGGAAGAGTTCAAGGGGAGCAAAATTTTTTTATTATCCCAGAAGAGATAATTATAGAACTTTATATGTATGATTTCATATGGATTTTCAAATAAATCATTTAAAGACATTAATTAATCTTGAAATCTAAGAAATTACTCATGAGACCTGTTCATCAACATTTGACAATATATGTATAAAACTTTTGATGTTTGTCAATTAACCTGATGCTAACAAATTCTCAATTCTGCAGGTAATATTCTTCTAGAATGTTGCTGGAAGAGCTCCTTCGATTGTTGGGGTTACGGAATGAGCATCAATATGTTTTGTTTGTTTTGTTTGCAGTGATGTTTAACTAAATAAATATCTCCTGAGGCTATTCGTTAGAAAGTGGCAAAAATCTCGCCAGTGTTCACTCACTCCCTAGCTTTTAAAAGAGGATGGAAATGTAGCTTGAAACAATTCTTTCCAAGTGAGTGTCTTATGAATAATCTAACACATTTCCTCCTAAGAGCATTTTAAAATATTTCAAGGCTTGTTTATTTGAGAATCCTACTTTCTCTTGCAGAGCGTTAATTTAATTAAGCTCTTCATTTTATGATGTTATCTCCCAGTGGGTTAGTTAGGCTGGTTTCTTTCCCGGTACATACACAGAATGAGAATTACTCATTTCATCTATACTTCTTTAGTACTGGACAGGATTATGATACATTTCAGGCCCAAACCACACACACACATGTTAAAAATAATTATATACTGCCTGTCACCCCATAATAATACTGTCTGATGCTCCCATTAAATTGCTACTAGATCTTTCTGTGCACAGAATCTATCGAGCTCTTTGCTTCCTGCTGGAAGGGTCTGAAAAGCCAAGTGACATTTTCTTTTCCCCACTCTCAATCATTTTTCCTACATTTAGCTGAGTTCTTAATTCCTTTTGCTCTTTTAGAAAAAATGACTGTCACAGGCAAAAAATGTTCTTTCTTGCCCTTTCATCTCCAGGCAGATGAATCAATAAAATATGAAGACAAAAGTGCTCCATCTTCTGGCCAAGGATGAATGCTCACCCGCAGACAGTCCCTGTTGTAAAAGGAAGCATTTCATCTCCGGGACAAGATCTGGGAAGACAACTATGGATGAGTCCTCCAATACCATCAAGAATAAAACATTCTTCTCCTGGTCTCACAAATTTGAAATCGTTTTCTCCCGATCTTCTTCTCTTAATTCCTTTATTCACACCTAACAACCTAAGTCGGCTAATGCTGCAGGCTGCGGCGTGGCCATTAGGCAAAGCTGGCTTCACTCTGTCCCTTCGTGTCCCAGCACAACTTACTTAACCTTTGGAATCCTCAGCCCCCTCATTTTAACATAAATACAACGGTCTGTACCTTCTACATAATTTTGAGGACTAAATAAAGTAAGATGTGTAAAATACTTGACCCCACGTCAGCCACATAGAAAGCACCCAACAAATGTAAGCTGCTCTGATTATAATTATTGCTATGACTTTTTTTTTTTTTTTACCATTTCCATTCAATTCAATGCAAATGTTTTTCAAACCTTACTATGGTCATGGTGTAGTACAGTAGTAGGATGTAGCACAGTAGTAGGATATTTTTTTAATGTACCCTTTGCCTTCAACAATAGTCTACCAGTAATGACAGGAGAACTTAAATAACTTGAATACAAGGCAAGATACGGTAGACGACAGCAAGAGCTAGATAGTGTCCCAAACAGTGCTTCTGAAACGGTAATGTGCATATCAATCATTTCGGGAGCCCGTAACAATGTAAGTTTTGATTCAATAAGTCTGGGTTGGGTGTGAGAGTCTACATTTCTAATAAACTCCCTGGTGCTACTGGTGCTGGTGTGAGGGGCACCCTTTAACGAGCAAAGTTCTAGGATGTTAAAATAGGATATAAACAGGGTTTGCAGTTAGCTGTTGTACATCATCAAACTTGTACTGGTTTCTCAAAGGCTGTGGGTGTTCCGACTGGCCACTACCTATGACAAACCTATTACCAAGCCTACGTTGAGTGTCACTCTGGATACACACATTACAGCGGTCTGGAGAACAGCACTGAAGTTCCATTTGGTTTTACGGCTAATAGATCATAGAGTCATGACACTTCACAACGGTCTTCAAAGAGTAGATGGATTTTTCTCATTTCTACAGCTTGCCCGTCTAGTACACTCCCTCTGTCCTTTCCAAACACCACGGTTACTGTTCCTTTGGATTATAAAATGCCTTCTTATGACTCCCCTCTAAAAGAGCATTCTTTTGAGCCTTTGAGAATAGACAACTTCTTCGGTAGAATTATGTCTCAAAGGTTGTTCCCATGTTCTTAGGGCTTCATTGTTATCCATTCCAGTTTTGCAATGAAATTAAACAATAAAAACTTACAGAGGCATCTTCTATCTTACAGATGAAATCTTGGGCCCTTCCAAGCTGAGGCCATTCCATCTGTGTGTTCTGGTAGCTGGATACCAACTGTTGAATTGCAGTAAAAAAATAATAATTAAAAAAAATCTCGATGCCCAACTTGAAAAATTGGGAAATCAGCTGCCCAGAGTCCAAATTCCACTTGGAAGCAATCAGCTGGAGCAGCATAGCCAGACTGCTATGGGTGGCACCTGTGCCCCAAAGTCTCCACACAGGCAAATCTCATTATCTGTCACACCTGATCCACTTCACTTTCTTATAAAACTTGGCTTAGGTAGGCCTTTGAGTTTGTGATCCTATCTACTTAAAGCCTGGCAGTCATCTTGATTTGGAAGAAAATATTGTTTGTCATTAATAACATATAACTACTATATATGGTGACTTTCAGAAGACAAGGCAACTATTTTTTTCTATGAAAATAAATCTTACTATACTCAGCAGACCAAGTTTAAAGCTGTTATACCTTAGCTTTCTTTGTTTGCACTCTTTGTTTTTATTTATCATTCCAGTATTCAGTTCTAGTAGTTCATTTTCTCCCTTCCCTACTGTGGAAATGAAAGAAATTCTGACTGAGAAGAAAAAAAGGGTAAACCAAGGAATCAATACACCATTTCAGGGGTAAGACATTTCTAAAGGCCGTGCCAGTAACTTTAACGAACCAGTAGAGAATTCACATAAAGTAAAGAAACCAGAGAAAGTGTGTAGGGTTTTTTGTTTTTTGTTTTTTCCAACCCAAGATTTTCTGCAGCATTTTATTACCAACTCAGTAAATTCTTGGTAAATCAGTAAAAAAAAAAGAAAAGAAAAAGGAATTTTGGTTTCTTATGCCTCCTTTATACCTTATGAAAGAGAGAGAAATAAAGAATAGTTTTGAGTCATTTTGAAAGCAATTTTTGACAATTAATAATAGACATATTTTTAAATTGAGGCCCTATTTACTCACTTAAAATAATACTTTATTTTAGACTTTTTTCCTTTCCATATTTAAAGGTAGTTAAAATTAAAAAAAAAAACTACATTGATGCCAGGGGAAAAAAGGCACTAATTGCCTTCTTTAAGACAAAAAAGTTTCCAACTTTAAAAATGTTTCATAAATAGATGACCATCCTCTAGCATAACTGTTTGACAATTTGAAAAACAGAAGCTTCTGGAGGAAGACAGGAACACTGCAGATTTAAGAACTTCCCTAAACACATCTTCAAAATGAATATACCATGACCCACTATTTAACTGGACAGCTGGTGTACGGGAAGAATCTGGTTTGTTTTGAAATTAGAAAATAACAATACCTGGGCCAATATCTGACCCCCATTTCAAATCTAAAGATTCGTGGATTTGCTCAATAGAAGGTATGAGCACATGAACTTGGTGTCGACAGCCCTCTGAATGTGTGGGGCTCTGCCTGGCTCACTGGCAGTTATGCACCCCTTACTTAATCTGAGGCCAAAGATAGTAAATACTACCCGCCAAGGTTGTTGCAAACCTTGACGAGAGAGATGGTCAATGAAGTATCTGAGTACTGAAAAGTGCACCACTAGGCAAGATGTCATTGGATAAGTAAAATGCTTAGAATAGTCTCTGGTACACTGCAAATTTTATATGTCCTGTTGATTTAAAAAACGTTCCTAAGATCACGGTACTGCACTCTATTATGAATTTCTTGATAATGAGCTACACAGAATATTCCCCTTGTTGGCTTACCCCCCAGTCACTTTTGATGCCACCCTACTAACACTTCCAGAAATGGCTGAAATGTAGAACAGGTTTGGTCTTCTCGCACACTTACCAAAAGTTTATCCCAAAAAAGAGATGCTTAATTAACGGGAAATAGCGTCTAATATTAAATGGTATAAAACCTAACTAATGCATTACGTTAGAAGGGCACCATATGGAAGCTGAAATTCCGTGTGCTATTAGCCCACTCATTGGGGGTCCTTAGTCTCACTATTTGGGGCTGCAAATGAGGGATCTTTGCTACTTTAGCATCACCAACAATTCTTGTTTTGGTACCTCTGATGCAGCAACCTGCCTCTCCCCTTCCTCCATCTTTATCCTCCCAAGCACGTCCTCAGCTGTATGCTTACTTCCTTGTATTTCTCTGACATCCGCCACTGACACACCGTCAGCCTTAGAAGATTGATTCCTGCCTCCACTGTTGCTTCTTGCTTCCCAATCAATTGACGAGAAACTCTCCATTTCTTGATGTGACTTACATCATACGATGCCAACGTGTGTTGATGGTGTATGGATAAACTGTCAGCTTCCTGTGTGCGACTGACATCATATGCACTACGCGTGAATTAGGTGCCGGATGTATACAAGGCACTGGTGAATGCAAACCTAAATAACTTCCTCTCTCCAAGCAGCTTACAACACCTAAGGCATTTGTATCACTTTCTCATGTAGAAAAGAGCATTTACTTTTTGAACAGTAAGCTTGTATTCTATAGGTGTACAAAGGGAAGAATCGCTGTATTCTCCTTACTCATCTTTCCCTCATCACTTTCTAGCCCCTTACCCGACAACCTTTATTCTACCCAGTTGCCTTACCTCTTCTATGTACCTGACATATCACGTATCTATTTTTTGGTTATTTATCAATGGCTATCTCCCACCCCCAGAACGTAAATTCCACGAGAGTAAGGACTCTCTCTTTGTTCACTGCTATGTCCCCAGCCTTCAGAATATAACCCAGCACTGAGAAGGCTCTCAATAAGTATTTGTTGAAAGAAGGTCTTCCAGAAAAAGTGGCATTTGAGTTGAACTTTGACCATTAAGAAGAATTCCAGTAAGTGAGAAATGGGGGAAAGAATATTTTAGAAGGGCAAATTGGCTCTAGCAGTACAATATAACGGAGGTAATAAAGTGGCTTTAAGATGGAGAAGTAAAAGGATAAATTCCAGAATTTAACTATTTTAAAATTAATTTTATGAATGACATAATTCTTTCATCAGCAGTATTACATTTTAGATATTTCTATGACATTTAGGGACCAATCTAAGTACGTTTAAAGCCTTTCCAGGTCCCGAGTGGCTACACTGCAAAGTAAAAATACATTTGTTAATATCATGGAGAACATATTAAATCTAGAAAGTATGGAAGCTGGGGAAAGAAAGGAATGAGAAAGGTGGAAAGAAGGAAGAAAGCCAGAGTGCTTGTCATAGTGGTTTTAAGTGCTCTTTTGTGTTATTTCATGGATTTATTTTTAAGAAACCTGTGTTTTTAGTCTTGCTTCCCCTACTTTAGTGATCCCATCTGTGATAGACTGTCATCACGGATTTTGATACCTGGTGACAGTATTGCATTAGAGAAAACAGATGGGAGATGGGAGAGCATTTTAGTTTGGGCTAACTTCTCTTACAAAGAGAAGCAGCCTTGACTTTACATATCAAGTTTCTATCATCTATGGAAATCTTTTTAAAATCAAGAAAAATCCAACATCATCTCCAGTGTGAGTCATTAATGAGTTTGAAGAAGGCCAGACATTTTACTTTGTCTCTCCATTTCCAAATGCCTCCTCTGCAATGTGTCAACCTAATGATGATTAAAAAAATACTAATAATAATGTTTATAGCTTTTTAAATAGTATATGCCTGAATGGTTTATATCCAAAACCTTCCTGTGGAAATTTACTGGCTTGCAGAGAATGTTTATGTACGACACACTGTCCCTGATTGCCCCACGAGGCGGTGAGGTCACGCCTCCAACCTGCTCAAGTAAAGGGTGTCTGTCCACAGCACCACAGCTGATCAAATCAGCTCCGGGATGAATGTCCACAACTGGGGAGTAGGCCCAGGTGAACTGGGCTGCAGATACATCGCTGCCTGAACTTTGTTTTGGTCCAGGTTTCAGCCATGTCTTCCCATCCCATTTTCGGCTATGAAATTTAAAACGCTCAGTGTCTCAAACGGCTCTAGGGAAAGGCTTCTGTTGCCCTCACTAGGGGAGAGGGAGGGGATGGTGAGTGGCCTCACAGCTGCCTCAAGTAGGGAGCTGCGTTGAGGAACAATTTATCCAAGCTCACCAGGTCTTAATTATTGAGGACATACAGCAAAGAATTGGAAATTCATAGCCAACTGCAAATGCCCACTTGGCCTCTAAAACTCTCAAACAATACAAGCCCTTGGGGAAGACTGCACTGCTCCCTAGTTGCCTTAGAAAACAGATTAATACAACCATTCCAGGAATTTGGAAATTGAGTTTACCAACCAGCCACCCTGACTGGATGCCAACCCGCAATCCCGCCTACAACCAACTGGGTGATGTGGGATTAGACCAACTCTGGGAACACTTTCAATGCTTAAAAAGAGCCCAAGGGGACCAAACAGAAAATGTGGTAAATGGGCCCAGTGGCTTTTTTTTTTCTGTCCATCACCGCCTTGAAATAAAAAAATTGATTTTTTTTTTTTTAAAGGCAAGCTAGAGAATAACCACTTCTATTCTTGCATCCCAGCCAGGTCTAGGATGAAAGCAACTAGTTCAAAAAAAGGATTAAACAGTATCACATAAATTGTGTCGGGGAGAAAGGGTTGGAAGAGGAAAACTCTCTTATTATAGCCAAAACAAAACCTTGATCAAAGCACAACCTCCCAGTCTTACAAAGTGGTAAAAAGACTTTACTGTGAAGAAAAAAAAGGACTCTAAAGAAAGAATGGAAACAAAAGAATGGCCAAGAGAGAGAGGTGAAACAATTACATTCTTCCAAGACCAAGAACGAAATTCATGCTAGAAATAAAAGGCACAAAAGAAAGACAACTACAAAATAGAAATAGAAAACGACTGTGACATGTTGGGCCAGGAAGCCAGTATGACAATATTTTCTCATAAAACGATATTCTATTTCATCACCATATGCTTTAGGAAAATCCAATATGTTCCCGACAGACTTCTAACGTTCTTTCCCCCAAGATGGTTAAAGCTTTAGGGAATGTGTCATAAATTCTTAGCACCCAGTGCATTTTTTAATATTACACATTGGTAATTCTCTGGTTCATGAATTTTAATAATACCATTGCAATTCAGTTTGCCAATCACCCCACCACTAGCTGATAAAAACATGCAACAGCAGATCCTGTTTTGGTTTTGTTCCAGTATACTGTTGAATCTGCAAATGGAAATTATATATGTAAAAAAAAAAAAATTAAAGAAAAGGGATGCTAAGATGGAATACAAACATTATTTGAAGAATTATTTCAAAATACTAGTTGATGACATTTTGAAATAAAGCACACTAGCAATTGCAGAAAAGAGGTGAATGTTAAAGATTAATCATTCAGTCACAGATATGTGACTTCAAACTAAGTAATACAAATGAGAATTATACAGATTAGAATGAGTCCTTTTGCGCCATTTGCTCTGCACAAGACCATGTGGAAAACGTTCTAAGCTCTTTCTACAACTTTTCCTTCTTACTCCAGCTGTATTTGCATCTGTCAAATCACCTGTGGATGTCTAGTGAGCTATTTAGCTTCATCGCAAATGCCATACCACACCTTGAAAAGTGTGCAGTAAATTGTAAGGAATTATATACAGTATACTGAATTAGGTGCAGTGCCATGATTAATAATAATATATTAGTATAAAATTGAAGGCCTCTACTTTTGCTTTATTCTTGTTTCCCTTTCTTTATTCTTCTCTCTTATTTCTGTCAAAGGCTAAGAATCCCTCCAGCCACCTGATCTTCAAAAGTAATTGTCTTTCATTCTTCCTTTTGCCCACGTCACCATTTCCAGATACCAAACTCTGCTAGGTCTCTGTTAGATCTTTCGCTAACATAACCTTTAAACCATCTGTCCTCTTTCTATCCCCATTGCCCCAAACCAGACCCTCATCACCTTATACCCAGACTCTGCTAAAAATCTCTGTACCTCCCTGCTTCCAGTTTGCCTCCTCTCCAATTCATTCCTTTTGTTGACACCTGGTAGATCTTTCTAAAAATGCTACTTGAATCTTGTCGCTCCTCTGCTAAAATAAAAGGCAGCCACTATTTGCAGGATAAAGAACAAAGTCCCCATTTCATAGCCCAAGGCCAAGGTAGGCAGTCTGGACTCTTAGCATCTGCATCTTCCACTGCTTCTCAGGTCAAGCCCTTGGCTGCAGGTGGACGGTTCCACTGGCACCAACTATGAGATTGACAGTGGCTACTTGTACTGAGGCAGCACCTTCCTCCTCTTTCTACCTACCTGAGTCCTTAAAGCCTCCTCACTTACCTCTGCCTACAGGTTCTCTCTGCCTGGACACTTGTCTGGTGCTTGCTCAGGGTCGGCTGTGTGTCACAGGGCTGCAGGACTGCCATGTGACTATTTCACCTTTAGATGTGTCTTTTATTTTCCCCAAACAGATGCAAGCTTGTGAGGGTAAGGACCTTCCGATAACATTTATTGAGCCGCTGCTGGGTGCAAAGCCCTGCTTGAGATGCTGCAATGGTAGGGAGATGTCTTAATCCATTTGGGCTGCTATCACAACTACCACAGATGAGGTGGCTTATAAACAACAGAAATGTATTTCTTCACAGTCCTGGAGGCTGGAAGTCCCAGTTCAGGGTGCCAGTTTGGGCAGGTTCTGTAGAGAGCCCTGTTTCAGTTGCAGAGTGTAGACTTTTCACTGTGTCCTCACAAGGTGGTAGAGGGTGAGGGTGTGCTCACCCTTTTGTACAAGGGTTCTAATCCCATTCACGGGGGATCGCCCTCGTGACCTGATCATGTCCCAAACCCCCTACCTCCAAATACCATCACCTTGGAAGTTAGGAGTTCAGTATATGAATTTTGAGGGATACAAACAGTCAGACCATAGAAGGAAGGTCATACTTCTTTGGCATTCCACATAAACAAATATGGTGCAGTGCATATCATAGCTGTCCGATGCCTATTTTGAGTGACTTGACTTCCATAATGTTTATATTGTAAAATTATGATTTCACAATTAAACTGTCAAAATTAAATTCCATTAACATCTTCATTTTACAGTAGGAAAACTATAGTAAAGAAAGATACAATCTCTTACTAATCCAATGTGTTGGTAACACAATGAATATGCATTTTTGTTTTCTATTCTGTGGCTCCAACTGCCAAGCTCTTCTATTTTTCATCAAGAAAATCATTGTGTCCTGCATTCAACTTCTCTTTCCATTGTAATTAATGAATCGTTCTGCCTGCGGCACATCTTGGCTTCAGTCTCCTGCCCAGCAGGCACTGAGTCTTGCATTCTGATCTCTATCTTTTTAATACAATTCTCCTTATTTAGACCTAATCATAGGATGCCCAAATCCTATGGAATTGGAGCAAAAGTCAAATACAGTAGTATCTCAGTTTTCAAACGTCTCCTTTGACGAACACTTCGGTTTACAAATGCCGTAAACACGAAGTAAATGCTTCAGTTTTCAAACATGCCTCGGAAGTCGAACACGTCACCCGGCTTCGGCTGAGTGCAAGATCCTGAGGCCTCGCTGTCAGCTATTTTCGAACGTTTCAGAACTCAAACAGTCTTCCAGAACGGATTACGTTCGAAAAACGAGGTACCACTGTAAATCAAAGTAGGTGTTTCTGATACTCACATTCACGTTGCCCTAATTTTTAGCTACACATGTAATTCCTGAGTATTCCCAATAATTATAGAAATTCCAAAAAAATATTTTCGATTACATGCCTCAGCTAGTTTCCATTAGGCAAAAATATATGTTCATCCAAGAATATTTTATATTTATCATAAAGAGACTTAATGCAAGAGGGATTGATAAAGCAAGGGCTTTGTCTTCACATCATGTTATTTGGAAGATGAGAATACGCCAGATAATAAATCTTCACACTTGTTTAGGAGAAAGAAGTGACTCAACACTTTGAAACTCAAACAGCCCAAACAAAACGTGATTTAAAAATACAGATAATAATAGCAAAACTATGTAAGACAAAAAAAGATGCACAGGAAATAAAAGCCCTGACACTAAGATATTAACAAAGATTTTTTTCTAGTTATATTATTCATTCATGTATTCATTCATTCATTCACTGGACATTCACGTTTGGAGCATTTACTAACTCCCTGCTACTATATTAGGCATTGAGTTATGAGAATTTCTTTTCATCTCTCCAAAATCCCATGATAGCATGTATTAATTTTGTGATAAAAAATAAGCTTTCTAATTGTAATATCCCAAATATGGTTAATTTTATATGTCAACTTGACTGGGCCATGAGGTGCTCACATATTTGGTCACACATTATTTTGGATATTTCTGTGGGAGTGTTTTAGGATGATATTATCATTTGAATGGGTACACTGAGTAAAGCAGATTGCCCTCCCTCGTGTGGGTGGGCCGCATCCTGTCAGTCGAAGGTCATTAACTGTGTTATCATTTCTCTCTACCTTCGCTCACTGTTGTTTTTTTGTTGTTGTTTTGTGTGTGTGTGTGTGTGTGTGTGTGTGTGTGTGTGTGTGTGCCTATTTTGGTGGAGTGTTAATTTGCATGTTCAGAGTCAGGCTTATTAGGCTTATGAAATGAGTCTGTTGGCTCTGAGTGATAACTAAGGGATTCTCCTATGCGTTAAATTCTAATACTTCAGTACTCAGTATCCATATTTGCTTCTCAGAAGTCTATCTTCTTATTTCCAAGTTTTATTGTGCAGGCAATTGAAATGACAAGATAAATTACTTCTGAACACTTGGAAAAATGAGCTACTAATGAAATGTTGGGCTATTTACATATATATATATATATATGTGTGTGTGTGTATATATGAATATATACTTTTTGGTATGTACATGTGCAAATATATGCATTGTGATATATTTCATACATATGAAGTACTAGTCTTCTTCAATATAAAAGAGAATGTAAACATCTGGATTTTATTATGGCTAAATTACTTTTTAAAGAAAATTTTGTGTTAAAATCTTCCAAAAATTTTTCAGTTATATAACACATTCATACTTATTAAATTCACTAGTTGCCTTTTCTCAGATTCAAATCTAACATAAAAAATTAGTGGTTTACTTTTCAAAGGTCAAACTATTTTAATTGCTGTCTAGAATATGAAGATCTTAGCTCAATCAACTGGTATCAATTCTATCTCTCTGTGCGATGAATTGAATAACTCTTTTAGCCTAGGGATGCAGAAAGTAGTTCAGAGCTTTTGAAGATTTGTAACCAGAACCACTTTATGTCCAGGGGTGACCTGATTAGGTTAATAATAGCTCTGTGAACACCTTAGCCCTTTTGCAGTGAGGCGTCCATTGTATGAAGACCCTAAGTAGTAATATGGCCCTGCCTTAGTTCTATAAATGTTATACTGGGGTTAAATCTCTTAAAGCCACAAGGTTGTTTTTTGGGGTTTTTTTTTCTGTTTGATTTGTTTTCTCTTGTTTTGTTTTACTTTATCAACAATGGAAAAGCAAAATATTGCTTCAGAGAAAGAAACTTTTAACTTCCCCAGGCTCATTTCTGTTTCTGGTGCTCTGAGTCACACTTCCTCACATCGATCCCCTAATGATGCATATCTTCTATGCCATCTTCACTCTGTCCTATTTCCTCAACATAAGTTCTTCCCTTCTTTAAAAAAAAAAAAAAAAAAAAAAAAAAAAAAAAAAAAAAAACAGAAACAAAAAGCTAGTTTAGAATCACTAACCGAATTGTGCCCCCCCACAAAATTTATATGGTGAAAATCTAACCCCATATCTCAGAAGAATGGGACTATATTTGGCGATAGGGCCTTTAAAGAGGTAATTAAGGTAAAATGAGTTCATGTGGGTTGGCCCTAATCCAAGAGGACTAGTGTCCTTTAAGAGGGGGCAGATTATGACAGACATGTAGGTGCACACAGAGAAAAGACTATGTGAGGATACAATGAGAAAATGGCCGTCTGTAAGCCGAGGAAAAAGACTTCAGAAGAAAACAAAACTGACAAAACCTTAATCTTGAACTTCCAGCCTCCAGAACTGTGGGAAAATAATTTTCTGTTATTTAACCCAGCCAGCCTATGGTATTTTGTTATGGCAGCTCTAGCAAACTAATACACATAGCTTTGCCATTTGCAAAGTATGTAATTTCACGATAATGGTGAGGACTAGTCCTACTTTGGAGAGTTGTTTGGAGAACTAAGAAAAACATATGAAGTTCCCAATTTTCTTACATATTACATTACTAAAAAATTTCAAATTAAAAAAAATCCAACAGCATTATTATATGTTATATTATATAAGTGGGACTCCATGTTCCATGTGCTATAAAAATATAAAAATGTTAATTACATCCCATTTTAAACATAATCATTGACCATGAATTTCTGGAATTTTGCATATATATTCTATAATTTTGTTCTTTCCTTTGACAATTGAACCACAGTTCACTGGCTTATGATCAATAAATGTCCAATTAAGGATACATTGTCCCAGGTTTTGGCATCTTGATGATTTCCATCTTTTTCTAAATTGAATTAAGTTTATGAGATTAAATTACTTATCATTAAAATCACCACTCTTATAGACTTATTTTGTCATTTAATGAGTTTTTATAAAATAAGTGCATAAGTGCAATAAAATTCAAATGATTGCATAACCCACTGGTATAAAGGTCAAAATGAAAGATGCTGTCAGAACTGAACTGTCACTTGAGAGGCAGTTCTACCAGGCTGAAAACCTCAATTTATCCTTCCAGATGCAAAGTTCTGACTCGGCCTGGAAAAGACAATTAAGGGGTCAAATGTATAAATGGACCAAATGTGGTTTATAGGCAAGCAATGACCGACCCTCTGTTGGCTGAGTGCTTTGTTCTCAATAAACAATAGCTACGTTGTTGCTGTTGTCGTCATTTTCATTATAATGTCTAGTGTTATGACATAAATATGCTCTAATTGAGTCATCTACCCAAATAGATTACAAGGCTTCACAGCCCTGCCACAAACATTTGTGGAGCACTGACTCTGTGCTCGGCACAGGACCAGGTGGTGGGCATGTGAACATGAGCAGGATTGAGCTCCCTGAGCTGCTCACACTTTCAGGAACAAGTTACATAAGTGAGAAGCTCAGCCGCAGTGCAGTGGCGAAGGAGACAGCCCAGGTGTGTCTGGAATGCTCAGCCGTCACACAGTTCTCCATCTCTTGTGGAGAAGGGTCACAAGAATAGAACCAGGGGAGGCATCCAGAAGGGCCTTAAAACCTGAACGGGGAGGAGAAATGATTTAATGCTTCTGTTCTGTCACAGTGCTGACCCAATAATCCAGGCTTCAGTGAATACCTGTTCTGTGCCCCGCTGGCAGGTTTATGCTCTTCTGAGCCTCTCTCCTTGGCTTACTGACGGCCGCCTTCCTGCAGTGTCCTCACATGGTGTCTCTTCTGTGTGTGCTCATGTGTCTGTGTTATACTTGCCCCTCCTTATAAGGACACCAGTTGTACTGGCTTAGGGCCCACCCACGTGAGCTCATTTTACCTTAATTACCTCTTTAAAAGCCCCATCTCCAAATATAGCCCCAGTCTTCCGAAGTACCAGAGATAGGACTTCACTCTATGAATGGGGGGAACATAATTCAGTCCATAACACTATGACATGACCCAAACTTAGTGAGTCTAAACTCATTTTTTCACTCTTTTCTTGGTCGCTGCTTGGCAATATGCTTTCAATAATTCTACTACCAATCATGCCCTTGCACGTACAAAGGCTTTCATGGACATTTTTCTTATCCCAGAAGGCTGACTATGCGATACATGCTGTTATATTTCAGGTGAGAAAACTAAAACTCGGAATTGTTGCATTGTCTGATAAAGTTTATGTAGCTAGTAAGCGGTTGTCTTGGTCAGTTCACGCGCTATCGCAAAATATCATAGACTGAGGAGCTTATAAACAACAGCATTTTACTTCTCACAGTTCTGGAGGCTAGAAAACCAAGACCAAGGAGCTAGCATATTTGGTGTCTGGGGAGAGCCTGCTTCCTGGTATGGGTTGGCTTTTCACCATAACCTTACATGGTGAAAAGAAGGGGCAAGAGAGCTCTCTGGGCTCTCTTTGATAAGGGCACTAATATCCTACTTGAGGGCTCCACTCTCATTTCCTAACAATCTTAGGAGGCCGCACCTCCTAATACTATCACGTAGGGGACTAGGTCTCAACATGTGAATATGGGGGGATACAAACATTCAGTCTACAGCCCAGGTTACTACCCAGATCTGACCTCCTTCCAGAAGGTCACCAGATGCTTAGTCTAGGGTACTTTTCCACTGTACCATCATGCCCTGCATTAGAGCGAAGCAACTCTCCTTTATAAAATGTAGGGCTATAATGCCAATCACAACAGTCACCACTTTTTCCAATCATCCAGACTTCCCAAACAATTCACATTAATCCTAGACTCACACAATAGGATGGTAAGGGGAATCCTAAAACCCATCTAGTTCAACTCTCCACAGTTGGCTGATGAGGAAACCACAGCCAAGGGATAAATAACCTGGCCAAGTTCACACAGGAAATAGCTGGAGAGTTAGGACCACAAACCAGTCTTCGTCCTTCTGTCTTGCTAATAATTCAGTAACTATCGATGAAATATTTGAGCAGCAACACATATGGCAATTTAGAGGAACAAATCCACAGACAGAGACTCCTGAATTGGAATGTGTGCTCCATGACACACACTTCAACTTTCAGAGCCTCCGTTTCTCTTGTGTAAAATGAAAATAATAATACCAACTCATAGTTAAATAAGATAATACCAGTGAAGCACTTTGAGTTGCACTTAACATAGTAAGTACATTGATGAGAGGAATATGACATGTTCATCTTTATTGCACATTATATACATACCATAGTAAATACTATGTTATGTCTCACAGCGCTGGATGTGTTGGTTTGCCAGTCCTAATACCGTTTTTTGTGCAATAGAGTTTCAAAGGTCACAAAGGACTGCCTTCAGTGGTGGCCTTGGAGTTACTATTCCAAGTTTGGTAAATTTAAACATAGAAAATTGCTGAATCCAGTGAAATACCAGATGTTTAAAAGAGAGTGGCCTACCAGCCAAGTCAATATCACTTCTGGATGGATAGTGGTCATAAAAACCTTTCTCAATAATATCCGTAGACTACTAAATCTAAATATTCTTAAAAGAGATAAATAGACAAATATCCTGAAGTTCTGTGTATAACTCCATTGAGCCTTTACCAGTTCTCATGCTCAGTGCTAGATACGTTTTTGCTAACATGTTACACTACACAATTAGTACCCTTTTCTCCTGGAGAAAGAGTCTTCATTTCTGACACTGACAGAGGAACAAAGCAATTTTATTTTTAAACCACCATTGTTTTTAGTTCCTTTGTCCACAAAACCATAATGAGACACTTACAGAGTATCCAATTTTAGATTTGGTGTCCTACCAGGATATTTTCTTTCAAGAAAGAAAAAATCAGAGGAAATTACTGTACAAATAACCATGTCCCTCTCTTGACCGTGCGGTAACCACTGGGTAATATACTTTGTCACTGCCGAGACTTTGTCATATAGAAACCACCACATTTGAGGTGGCTCCTAAAGAAACTACACATTCCTCAGGAGCTTCCCAGATGGAAAAATATGATTTGAAGGAGTTAGCAAGGCAAGAAGAATTTGCTCAGGGATCATAGACTTTATAATCTAGGTTGAGTTATTCCTTTTATTAATGCAGAAATTAGGCACGAGAGATCAAATAAACATTCTGAGAATTTTATAGAAAGAGAAATCTCTGGCAGTGATTAAGTTCAGCTAAACCAGAGTCTAATTTTTTCAGTATAAAGGCAGTGAAGGTGGGGAACCCCAACTTAAGCTCAATGGCTAAGTCATTCCTGACTCTTGGCTGAGAGTACAGCTGGCCCCAGGACTTCCTGGTTTTGTTGTTGGTGTTTGCTTGTTTGTTTATTTGTTTGTTTGCTTTATAATGTAGTTTAAATTATAGTAGACACCTGTTTTGTGTTGATTTGCATATATCGCTGTTGTAATGTCTTATTCATTGCAGAAATAGAGTTTAAAAAAATTACATACACATAGACTTTTAAATTATATATATATATATATATATATATATATTAGATTAGAAGCTATGAATCCATTTCTTGTTTTCTTGCTTTCGGTAAAAAATACATAAAAAATAAAATTGAGGGGAGGAAATCATTAGTAAACTGACATTCATTCATTGTTTTTCTTCCCCCTCTTTTTTTGTAAGCTAGTAGCGTGGGCCTCCCCTCTCCTCGGGCCTGTGGAATATAAACATGCTCACACACACACAACAGTCTTTCAAATGCATATAATATGTCCGTTGATTCTTCTGCCAGTTCTTAGAGTGAGGAAGAAATGTGTAAGAAAGAAACGTTTATGAGACATGGGCTCTGCCAGGCACAGCTCCAGGTCTTCTCTCATTCATCTTCTCAGCTGCCCTTTGAAGGAGGCAAAACAGCCCTGTGTAGACATGGAAATTGAACCTCAAGGAGCTCGAGTGACTCACTCCAGGTGAGTGTGGAGTGAGCACCAGGGCAGGGCTTGTCAGGCTGTTTTCATTGCACTACTGAATTAAGACCTGCCAGGTTTAAACATTGCCCACCACCTCCCCAGCTCTGGGGAAGATGACACTTTAAACTTATTTCTTAACTGCAATAAGATAGAAATTTCAGGAGAGAAAAGGTAGAAAATTGAGGATGGGAGGTGAGACGAGAGGAGATGAGAAGAGAGGAGTGGAGAG
Source organism: Rhinolophus ferrumequinum (assembly GCF_004115265.2). NCBI lineage: Eukaryota > Metazoa > Chordata > Mammalia > Chiroptera > Rhinolophidae > Rhinolophus > Rhinolophus ferrumequinum. The sequence goes on from NC_046293.1 coordinate 83,968,288, forward strand.
TTGGAGAGAGGAGAGTCTGGGCAGAGAACCTCTGACCTTCTAATGCTACAGGTTTTGGAAGGCTGCCAAGCTGCTCACGGAGCCGTGGAGAAAGTACGTTTTATCCCTTCAAAGTGATTTCTTCCAGAAAACAAAAAGTTCCATGAACAGCTTTCTTTCCCCAGAAGACTTGAGTGTTTTTTTCCTCAGGCCAGTGACCATCACACAACTGATCATATTTTCATTTTTGTGTTGGCTCCCAGCAAGCTTAGAATCACACTCACAGCTCGATTTTATTAACCCTGTAGAATTCTCTCGTCTGAATATAAATATCTAGCTTTTTACCCGGCCTTGCCTTTTTATATTTATATATTCTCAGGCACCAATTTTTAACCATTTTATATTAGCTTATAAATCATATTTGCTTGTAGACAAACCCAGTTCCTGTGTAACTAATAGATAAAGTAAATAATTATTTCAGCATTTGATCACTCTCTCCAGATCCTGATAGAGTTGTTAGTGTATATTCATTTTCAGTGACTATTGAATATGCTTCCTTTGCATTATGGTTTTATCGATTGTACTCAAGTTATTTTTTTCCTTTATTCAGTCACCAAATATTTATCGAGTGCCCTGAGCTATGTGTGGGGCTCCCAATGAGAGCAACATACCCATAGTCTCTGCTTTCAGAAACACAATGCAATCGTGACACAAACAACCTGCAGTGAAAGTGAAAAGTACAAGGAAAGAGAAGTAGAGGGTGGTATGGGTGCCCACAAAAGGTGGGCTTGAGTTAACCCCAAGGGTGACTAGGATTGCCCCAGGCATGTGACATATGAACTGAGAGAAGAGGGGAGTAGAGGAAGATTGGCGTTTGGGAGCACCTCGAGCAGAGGAAACAACATGTTTAAGGCTCTAGGGTGGAAAGGAAGGTGGCCCCTTACAAAACTGAAGGAAAGCCAGTGTGTATGGAGCTTTGACAGCAAGGGAAGGAAGTGGTCTTGAGGTAGAGAGACAAGCCATGTTACAGATTTTGGCCTTCGTCCTAAGGACAATGCTGAGGCTATTCAATGACTTACTCCAAGTCATTCAGCCAGTGAATGAAGAAGTGTGTAACAAATGTTAATAAAGCGAAATGGAAACAGCTTGTTGCCAAGAATCACTCCTAGGGGAAATCTGAAATAATTATTGTAACCCTTACAGTAATGGTTTCACGTAGACGGCATTATCAAAATCTCAAACAATCATGTTAAATAGTTATTGCTAAATGCACTATCACATACCCTAGTTTATAAATGAGAAAACTGATGCTCAGAGCAGTTAAAAGATTTGCTTGCGATTATAGTCAGAAAGATGGCAAAACTGGGACTAGAAATCAGACCATTGCATCAAAATCTTGTGTTCTCTCCATGAAGCACACCCTACATAGTGCTTAACTGAGCCTTTCAATTCATGTTCAAGACTGGGTACCAAGGAACAAATTGGAGGATAGAAACATTTCTGTAAAACTGGCCTTGAGCTCCATTCTTGAGGCATATAATTGACAGTGGAAAAGAATATAGGAGACAGATTTTGTAAATTATTCTAATAAATGGAAAGGCATTATCTAGATTATTCATGCAAATGCATGTTCAATCTTAAATGTTTTACAAAGGAAAGAAAACAAAACATCGTTCACTGTTGAAAGGTAATTTGAAATTTGTTACACTCAAGATGTTAAAAAAATCTAGGCAAACCCTAGCTTTAAGTGCTTTGAATTTAAAAAAGCTATCACTCTCAGGTGGAATTGAATGTTGATATTTCTATTCCTAATGAGAGGAAAAGAAAAATTTGAGGAGGATGTAAAGAAATTGTTTGCTCTTTTCACATAAAATATTCTTTGCTGTTGAGTTGTTCTTGTACAAAAAAAAAAAAAAGAAATTTTAAGCAACATCAAGAAATAGAAATAGGGTTTTATCAGAATGATGCTCTTGACAAGCAAAGAGAAGGAAATCTCATAAGCAAGAAAGGAGCCAAAGGAGAGAGAAGTGTCCCCTGAAAGTCATTCGGTTGCAGGGGCTAAGTGATCTCACCAGCTTCTCATTCACAAGACTTCCTGAACTGCCCTCAGGTGTGGTGCCATCAGCAGGACCCAGCTACCCTCCTGTGAGCCATCTTCCTTCTCAACACAACCCACCAGCGTTTGTCGAGCATCTCCTGGGGATCAGGAAAGATGGGCATGACCCGAATATGGTCTATCCTCTTGGATACTAGAGCTCATTGAAACTCTGTCACATTATAATCTCTCCTCCCATGACTATTCATTTTGTTCTCCATGTCTTTTCCTTACATTACAGCTCTTCTAATAATTTTGGCTGATCATTGCTTTGGTTCATTCATAACCCGTCTGGACCTCTATGGCCTTACAGTCTCAGTTTACCTGAGTTTTCTCCATGGGAGTTTTTGGTGTTGGCCCCTTCCTCCTATTTTCCTCCACTATATTCCTCATTCATATTCACAGAAAGAAACATGATTGGCCTAGTGAATAACCCCTGTTCCGATTTTGACACAGCTGTTTCTACCAGGCCCCTTGACTCCTGGCCCGGCTGTGGATTTGCCACCCTGTGTTCAGGCAGTCACCACTCTCCCAGCGAGCTGTAGCTGAGGGAAGCAGCACGGAGAGTAATATGGCATAGACCATGATGGCAAGCTCTGGTCTGATATCTGGGTTCATATTCCAGCTATGCCATTTACCAGCTGCAACTCTTGCAGCAATTTACTGGAAGGAGAACTGACCCTGGGCTATGAACACACAATGCAATATACAGGTGATGTATTATAGAATTGTACACTTGAAACCTATATACTTTTACTAACCAATGTCACCCCAATAAATTTAATAAAAAAGGAGGGTGATTGTAACATCTATCTCATTGGATTATTGTGAGGATTAAATGAAGTAAGACGTGAAAAGAACGTCGCACTGTATTTAGTACCTAGTAAAGGCTGTGGCTGTGTCATTGTTACAGTCATGCATATCTCCAGCTGATCTTCTGCCAGTGGCCTTGCAGTTGCCCTTCCCTGGGAATCGGTGGTCCATGGGAACCCATCAATGACCTGCTCAGTCACAAGTGTGTGATTTCTTCAACCTCAGCTCTGCCTGTCAAAGCTCACAGGCGGGTCTTTTTAAATGGGAAAGATCCTAAGGGGATTTTGGATTATTTTTCCGTTTCACTTATTTTCACATGACCAGTTTAAGTCTGCAAAATTAATACATACAAAATTAATACAGACGACATTCAGGCAACTTCTGGAATAGGCGGTCAGAAGTGCTCTTCTTCATTTGAGGATTCTATAAAGTATTAATGGCTCAGTTAAGACTGGTTTTTATGGTGGTTTAGGGGTGGGTGTGTGTGTGTGTGTGTGTATGTGTGTGTATGTGTATGAATAAGAACTGTTTCATTGTTACATAACCTCTTAAGATCTGGAGGAATTATCTGGTAACCTGGAAAATTATCTTATTTAAATCTGGTTCAATCAGGCCAAGTAAGTAATATAAGAACTAACTAAATATTTTCATTCGAAACAGTACTTGTAACTGTTATATAACAATACAGAAATAGATGTAGTCCAAGGCAGGGTAATCTCTGACCCCATCTGAAATGGGCTAGATCTTCCTGCAAATCTCACTAGGGAAGGGAGAAGGATAGGGCTATAGAGGTAGCGTGCAGGGGGAGTTTCCAAATTCACAGATTGATGTTTGTCCAGAGGTTAACGCATAGCTCTCTGACATTAAATACAACCTTGGAAATCACAAATTGGGGGATGATGGTTCCCGTTTTCCATCCTTCTGATAGCACACACCATGCGCTCTTCACCCCGTTTTCCATCCCTCTGATAGCACAGACCATGCGCTCTTCACCGCGTGTGAGCACCCCTGCCTCCTTCCCCAGCCTCATCTCAAACCAGCATTGTCATCCCGTCCTGGTTCATTACCCTTCAGGCCCTCGTTCCCAGCACGTGCCAAGGTCTGTCCCAGCTCAGGATGCAGTCCCACATGAGTCTTCTCCCTCATCACCCCCCTGAGATTACTCCTGCGTGTACAGCTCATTGTTTTCAATCTTAGCATGCTATGTGTTTCCTACATTGCACTTAACCATGATTTATAATTATTTATAAGCTCGCTTGAAATCTGAGGTCTCTGTCCCTGAGCTAAAGACTTCATGAAAACAGGACTCATCTCTATTTTATATACTATTAGGAATCCACCATTTAGCTCAATGCCTGGCCCACAGGAGGTACTCAGTAAGTACGCGTTGAATGAATAAAAGACAGGAGGGAAATCTAACAGCAATTCACATATTATGTATAGATGAATAAACAGATGTCTTGTTTCTTAAATGAAGATGAATGTACAAAAGCTGAGAGGAAATATAACAGGCTAAATATAGAATAGGTCTATTCAAAAACCTACACACAAATGTTTTTTGTAGCTTTATTCATGATTGCCCAAAATGGGAAGCAACCAATGGGTCCTTATTTATTCACCTACTGTGAATGAATAAACAAACTGTGGTATATCCATGCAATGGCATATTATTCATCGATAAAAAGAAATGAGCTATTAAGCCACAAAAAGACATGGAAGAATTTGAAATGTACATTGCTAAATGAAAGAGCCAGCCTAAAAAGATAGCACAATGTATGATTCCCGTGAATTAGATTCCTAGAGCTGCAGTAACAAATTGCCACAAACTGGGTGGCAACAGAAATGTTTTCCCTCATAGTTCTGGATGCTAGAAGTCCAAAATCAAGGTGTTGGCCGAGCTTATCTCTCCCAAAGACTCAAGAGAACAATCTGTTCCATGCCCTTTTCTTAGCTTCTCTTTTAGCCAGCAGCAGCCTTGCCCTCTGGCTTTCAGCTGCATAACCCCAGTCTCTGCCTCCATCACATGGTGTTCTCCCTGTGTCTGAGTCCAAATGTCCCTCTTCTTGTAAGGACACCAGTAAGATTGGACTACGGGTCCACCATACTCCAAATGACCTCATCTTAACTAATTATATCCCCATCCCCAAACAAGGTCTCATTTGGAGCGACCAGAGGTTAGAACTTCAACATATCTTTTTGGAGGACACAATTCAACTTGAAATATCCAACTATGTGACATTTTAGAAACAGCAAAATCATACAGACAGTAAAAAGATGAGTAGTTGCCAGAGGATTGGGGGGTAGGAAGGGGAGAATGAGTAAGTGATGCACAGGAGATTTTTAAGGCATTAAAACTATTCTGTATGACACTGTAATGATGGATCCATGGCATTAGGCATTTATAAAATCCACAGAACCATTAAACACAATGAGCCAATGTTAATGTAAACTATGGAATTTAGTTAATAATAAAATATCAATATTTGTTTATGAATTGAGTTAATAACAAATGTACCACTCTAAGACAAGTTGTTAATAATAGGGGAAATTGGGGGAGAAAGGTGGATGTATGGGAACTCTTGGTACTTTCTGTTCAATTTTTCTGTGAATCTAAAACAGTCCTAAAATATAAAGTCTATTCATTAAAAAAATACAACAAGCTACAGTTCAGATATGGTTTCTTCAAAGGCCAATGGTATACGTTGCTTGTCCTTCTGCATTTCATGGGAAGTTTCCAGAAGTGATCAGCTCAAAACAAACTGGCTGCAGAACTCCGCAGTTTTAAGAAAGCCATTCATCCACAAAGTATTCTTACTCCTTGGATGTAGCTTTCTTTTTTTCACTTGCTAATTATCATGACTTCAAACACCTGTGTTCCAATTACTCTGTGGAAAACTGGTAGAGAGCAGGCTAACTGTCCCAGCAACCTATCTTTTATTTTAGGGCTCTTCAGCCAAAGATGCTGATTTTCTTTGGTTTTGGCAAGTTGTGTGTCGTGGTCAGAAGAGTACAGGACAAAGAGTCAGAGGTGGCATGAGTATACAATCTGCTGGGCAGAGTAGAAAATTCTGGAGAATAAAGGGGGACCTATTAGTAATTATGCCAGAATGACTGGTATAAACTGGACAGTCCCAGGTAGAACAGGACATGTCATCTCATTAACCAAAAGCCCGTCTTGCAGTCCCAGCTCTGCTACTTATTTACCTTGACCATGGCTTTTATGGTCCCATTTGGACAGTGGAAACCTGGAGGCAGAACTATTGTTCAGAGACAGCAGGGACGAGTCTGCTTCCTTTGCCTTCCCTGTTACAGATAAAGGGAAGAGCTCGTTCGGTTCAAGGACAAGGATACTCAGATAGTTGCAACATTCTCTCACACAAGATGACATGAAGAATCCGTCTAAGTTCTTCCAGAAAAGTGAACTTTCAAATTCTGGCAAGACCACACTTGGCATAGTCAACTCCTTGGTGACAGTACGTCCCTGGTAAGGATGGAGAGGGAGTCAGCTGATCCTGTGCTGACATGTGAATGTTTGTTCCCATCCCGTTTCATATCCTTAGTGTACTGAATTGAATAGTGCCCCCCCACTCACATCCACCCAGAATTTCAGAATGTGACCTTATTTGGAAATAGGGTCTTTGCAGATGTAATCAAGGTAAAATGAGGTCACACTGGAGTAGGATGGACCCTAAATCCAATAAGAAGAAAAAAGCCATACACACAGGGGAAAAGGCCATGTAAAGATGGATGTAGAGATTGGAGTGATGCGTCTATTAGCCAAGGAACGCTGGCAACCACCGAGGAGAATGGCACAGGCAGATTCGCCTTAGAATACACACAGGAAAGCAACCCTGACAACATCTAAATTCCAGACTTCTGGCCGCCAGAACTGTAAGAGAATAAATTTATGCTGTGTTAAGCCACCCAGTCTGTGGTAATCTGTTACAACAGCCCTAGAAAACGAATATACTTGGCCAAATAAATTTGGAATTCATCCAGCCTTAGAGTGGTTTTCATATTTGTTCTCATCCCATCAGTTTCTAACCTACCTGAGCTACTGCACACCTTCTCCACATTCCCTAGGCATCAGGTTTTTCATCCCTTTCCACCTTTTCTTCTGTACAGAACATCTTCCTCACATCTTCTCTGGACTACGACAATGGTCTATCTTCTCTCTCTACTAGCACTCTTAGCTCCCTCTCATCCTTCCTCCAGCAGAGCAATCTTTCTAAGAATTAAATTTAATCAAAATTTTTCCTGCTTAAGCCTTTTTAATGGCTCTCAGAGACTAAAGAAAAACCTGAAAATTATTTTGCATGATACACAAGACTTTATAATATGGCCCCTGCCTCCCTCTTGTGTTAGTCAGGTTTCTCACTGTCAGAGAATGAATGTACAAGTATGAAAAGGGACATGAGTAGAATAGACACTATGATATCAGATTAAAATCGGAGGTATTGTGACTTTTCTTATAGGTAGATAGAAATACACAATAGAAAAAGGTATTGGGTATACGTATATATAAACTCACACACGTACATATACACATATTTCCTAGCTCTATGCACTGAGAGGGGCTAGAAGTAATGAATCCTAGTAACAGTGAACACTTCTAGTGCTCCGACAGTTATTTACAAATTCTCCGTGAAAAGAAATGAGAGTTCATTGGGGGAAATGCTCTAAGGCTAGAGCAGTGAACATACAAAATGAGTCTAGAACATCTTTTGGCACCAGAAAGTAAGGAAGTGCTTAAAGAATGGTGGGGAGTGTCAAGAGGACACAGGAGCCAGATTGAAGAAGACCCCACTGGCCAAATCTGGAATAATTTGAACAAAAAATAAATAATGATTGTAATAATGGATTATAGTGGAAAAACTCTACATTACAGCAAGACACAAATAATCTAGAAGGAATGATAGAAACTGGGAAATCACCATGTGGCAACCATCAGGGTAATAATTAATTCAATCACAAATCATCCATGGATACTAAAACTAGAGGGCAAAAGTTTGGTGAGAAACAGGATATTCACATAGCCTCAAAATATTTCCCCACAAGACATTGTTAATTGCAAAAGGAAAAAAATGGTAACTTTATGGTGGAGAAACCTGGCAGATACCACCCTGATCTAGTGATCCAGGTTATTACCAGTTATGTAACAAATCGACATATGTTGAAGGACTAAGAAGAACTTAGTGCAAAAGTGAAAAAAACCTAATCTAATCATATGGAAACATCACGGAAACTCAAGTTGAAGGGCATTCTACAAAATAAACGGCCTGTTCTGTTCAAAATGTCAAGGTCATGAAAGCAAAGAATACCTGAGGAATTATCATAGACCCTCAACATTATTGGAAGAATTAGCAAAATTTGAATAAGGTGTGTAGATTAGATAATAAGATTTCACTGATGTTCGTTTTCTGATTTTGATAACTTTTCTGGGTTATGTACAAAAATATGTTTTGAGGAAATACACACCGAGGTATTTATGGATAAGTAAGCATCTGCAGTTAACTTTCAAATGGTTCAGAAACAAATTCACACATGAAGAGAGAAAGAATGAGCAAGTAGATGTAGAATATTATTAACAATGGAGTGTCCAAGGGAAAGTACACAGGGATACTTTGTACTATTTTTGCAACTTTCCTGTAAGTTTGAAATGATTGCAAAATTTAAAAGTTTTAAAGAAATGAAGTGAAAAAAAAAAAAAACCCTCATTTGACAAGCCAGGAAACTGCAAATATGATTGGGTTCTGCCCAGGTGGTAGGAAGGGAGACCAGGAGTAGAATCCAAATGTCTCGTGCTCCCTGCCCCCAGCCTCCCGTCTACTCACTGACTTAGTGGAGTCCACATATTGGGAAATTCCATTTATATGAAAATGTCTAGAATAGGCAAACCAATAGAGATAGAAACTATCTATCTAAGTTAGTTTGTCTATCTAAGTTTGATTGTCTAAGGCTGGGTGTTAGGGAGGGGGTGGGAAAATTAGGGAGTGAAAAATAAAGAATAGCAGATTTCCTTCTGAAGTGATGAAAATATTCTAAAATTGATTAGGGGATGGTTGCAGGCTCTGTGACTCTACTAAAAACCATTGAATTGTACACTTCAGATAGGTGAGTTGTATGGGATATGAATTATATGCCATGTGAATTATATCTCAATAAAGATGTTCCCAGAGAAACAAAAACTTACAAATGGAACCAAAGCTCAGAATTTTGAGGTTTTTAATAGAATTGTGCATGCAATTCTATTTCACGCATGAGGAGCTCCTTAAGAACAAGGAAGAATCTTGCTGGAAGCAAAGAAACTGAACTATTGCACCATTACGGACCAGGCTTGACTGAGGCTAGAGATCACCACACTCCAATCAGAAGGTGGCTGATAACACGCTTGTCTACTGGTTGATTCCCTGGGTCCCGTGGTGCCTCCTCAGACATTGAAGACCAAGGACTTGACAAGGCTAAAGAGGAAAGTGGGCTTTACTTCTGGTGCAATAGGACCCAGGAAGTGCTTGGTTCAGGGAGGAACATTTTTTTATTATCTTCTCCCCATCAACCTTGTTTAATGCTGGATCTCCTGAAGCATTCATATGTTAAAATTTGATTATAGAAAAGCTCTGATTTCATTTTTGCTTTATGTATTTCTGTACCATTTGAATATTGGCAAAGCATTTTTTAATTATTGTCTGGCTCTCTTTATCCAAAGTACTTTTGTGCCGGATAGGTAGGAGGTAGATGTCTACTGCTGGGATTGTACCTGGACCTTTGTATGATGAAAATAACAAAATGGCCCAATTAACTTAAAGTAACCTTCCTTATTGACTGGCTTCTTAGGAAATGCCTGCCCTCCTTATACAGGTATGTAGATAAAGCTATTTATGAGATGATATGAAATTTCTTAGGGATCCTTACAGCTTCCTAAAATCCTTTCTGGACGGAGGTGAGCATTGACAAAATAAACCATCGTTAGCAAGTGATACGAAAAATAGAGTGTGAGTTCATTCTATAAGAGCCCATAATAGCAAAGTCCTTTGGCTTGAAGGAGTCAAGTCTTCAATGGAGTCTCTTTGGCTCTTCCTTGCTGGGTACAGAAAATAGAGGAAGATAAATTCCCTTCATTGAATTAACTGTCTCTGAAAGGTGAAGCTCCTACACAGATGCAGCATTTCCAGAGATCTTGTAAACAGTCTCAGACCAAGTGTTGTCAAATGAAAACCAGCCTGGATCTGAATTCTAGCTCCATCACTCCTTAAGACTGTTAATGACATAGGCAAATTATTGAACCTTTGTAAGACTGTCTTCCTATTTGTACAATGGGAATAGAAATATGTACTACCTCATTTGGGCTCTTTCATGGATCAAGTAAAACAAAACCCACCCATTTAAGTGACATAGAAAGCACCCAATATGCTTTAGTTGTTATTGTTATTCCAAGAGAAAGTTCTGGTTAAAATCATAAGGTGCCCACCCCCCAACAAAATCATGATGTTCAATGATAAAAGTGCAACCCTTCTAAATCTCAATTTCCCCATTTTTAAAATAAGAATAATACATGTAGCAAAAGTAAGGACTAAATAAGAAAATACGTGTGACAGTGACACTTGAAGCAATCACAATTGCTGTCATACACCCATGCAACCTGTTCTCAATTTCAGCCGCAGGATTAAAGATAATGAAAATTATGTTTGTTTCCTGAAGAGAGAAAAATATATGTATATAAAAGAAAAGAATCATTAGGGAATGAAATGACACGTTACTGTTAAATATTTAAAAGGGCAAATTCAGTTAATGTTTTCAACCTTACAATTTGCAGTAATAAGGAATAGAGGGAAATAAGTCAAATATATTTATGTGTGCGCAGGCAGAGTAAGATGCTGGATTTGGATGTAAAAGTCCTGTTGGTTTCTCTATAGACAAAATGCAGAGATAATATGACAAAATAGAGATAAGACCATCAAGAACAGCATCACAAATCTGATCTTTGGCCCTTGGAAACAAGCACCAAATCACCCCCATGGTGGGGAGGTGACCTATTATTTTTGACTTATTAATATTAATAGGGGACCTATTAATATGTTTGAGGCTGGAGGAAGGAATTCTCAAACTTGAGCAAGCATCAGAATTACACAGCTTATTTATATACAAATTGCTGGGCCCCACCTCCTCGGAGTTTCTAAATGAGCAGTTTGGGGAATTTGCATTTCTAACAAGCTCCAGTTGATGTGCTGGTCTGAGGACCATTCTTTGAAAACACCTGATCTACATAAGACAGGTATTTCTGTAATAATGCTCAGCTCCACAAGGATGGTAGAAAGGAGAATGGACCAGTGTTTTGTTTTGCTTTTTACCTTTATTGAGGAATAGTTGGTAAAATTGTGTATGTTAAAGTACCCAGTGTGATGATTTACTATACATATACGTTATGGAATGGTTACCAAAATCAGGATAACAAATACATCTGTCCTCTCACATAATTAACTCTGTGTGTGTGTGTGTGTGTGTGTGTGTGTGTGTGTGTGTGGTAAGAATGTTTAAGAACTACTCTCAACAACTTTCATATTATTAACTTTAGTCACCATGCTGTGCATTAGATCCTCAGAACTCTTTCTTCTTATAACTGAAAATGTGCACGCTTTCACCAGTATCACTCCATTTCACCCTCCTCCCAGCCCTTGGCAACCACCACTCTTCTCTGTTTCTTTGAATGCAGCTTTTTTTACATGTCACACGTAAGTGATATCACATAGTATTTGTCTTTATCTGGTTTATTTCACTTAGCATAATGCCCTCCGGTCCATCTATGCTGTTACCAATGGCAGGATTTCTTTTTTTTTAATGTCTAGATAATATCCCATTATAGATATTCTCACATTTTCTTTATCCATTCATCCATTGAAGGACATTAGGTTGTTTCCATGTCTTGGCTAGAGTGAAAACTATTTCAACAAACATGAGTGTTCAGATATCTCTTTGAGATACTGATTTTAATTCCTTCAGATATATACCCAGCAGTGAGATTGCTGTATCACATAGTAGTTCATTTCTGAGGAAACACCATACTGTTTTCCATAATGGCTACTCCAATTTACGTTCCCATCAATAGTGTATAAAGCTTTCCTTTACTTCACATCTTTGCCAACGTTTGTCATCTCTTCTTTTTTTGATGATAGCCATTCTAACAGCTGTGATGTGAGATCTCATTATGGTTTGATTTCCATTTCCCTGATGATTAGCAATGCTAAGTACCTTTTCATATGTCTTATGTCTTCTTTAGAAAAATGTCTATTCATATCCTTTGCCCATTTTTAATTGTATTATTTGCTTTTTTGCTATTGAGTTATATGAGTTTTTAAATATATGATGGACACTAATCCCGTACCAGATACACGGTTTGCAAATATTTTCTCCCATTCCATAGGTTGTATTTTCAATTTATTGTCACCTTTCCTGTGCAGAAGCTCTTTAGTTCAATGTAGTCCCACTTGTTTATTTTAAATTTTGTTGCCTGTGCTTTTGGTATATATTATCTAAGAAATCATTATAAAGACCAATGTTAAAGATCGTTTCCCCTGTATTTTCTTATAGAAATTTCATGCTTTCAGGTCTTACATTTAAGTCTTTGATCCATTTTGAGGCAAGTGGTATAAGACAGGGTTCCAGTTTCATCCTTTTGCATGTGGATATCCAGTTTTTATAGCACTATTTATTAAAAAGACTATCCTCCCTATTGTGCATTCTTAGCACTATTGTCAAAAATTAGTTGACCTTGTATGCATGGGTTTATGTCTGAACTCTATTCTGTTCCAACATGTCTACATGCCTATTTTCATGTCAATACCACACTGTTTTGATTACTATAACTTGTAATATAGCTTGAAATCAGGAAGTGTGATGTTTTGTTCTTCTTGTTGGAGTTGTTTTGGCTATTAGGGGTCTCTTATGGTTCCATATAAACTTTTGGATAGCTTTATTTTTCTCTATTTCTGAGAAAAATGCCATTGGAATTTTGATAGGGACTGCATTGAATCTATAGATCATTTTGGATAGTGTAGACATTTTCACAATATTAATACCTTAAATCCAAGAATACAGGATGTCTTTACATTTATTTGTGTCTCCTTCAATCTCTTTCATTAATGTCTTTTAGTTTTCAGTGGACAGGTCTTCCACCTCCATGATTAAATTTGTTCCTAAATATTTTATTGTTGTTTATGCTCTTGTAAATGGGATTTCTTTCTTAATTTCTCTTTCAGATAGTTCATTTTTAGTGTAGAAATGCAACTGATTTCTGTATGTTGATTTTGTATCCTGCAAATTTATTGAATTTATTTATTAGTTCTAACAGTTTTTGGGGGGAATCTTTTTTATTTTCTACATATAAGACCATGTCATCTGCAAAACTGAGATGATTTTACTTCTTTCTTTCTGATTTGGATGACTTTTAGTTCTTCTTCTTGCCGTATTGCTATAGTTAGGACTTCTGGTACTATGTTGAATAGAATAGGCATTCTTTTCCTGATCTTAGAGGAAAGGTTGCTAACTTTTTACTGCTGAGTATGATGTTAGCTGTTGACTTGGTATATATGGCCTATATTATGTTGTGGAACGTTGCTTCTGTACATAATTTGTTGAGTTTTTATCGTGAAAGGGTGTTAAATTTTGTGAGATGCTTTCTCTGAACCTATTGAAATGATCATATACTTTTTATCCTTTTAATATATTAATGTAATGTGTCAGTTTTATTGATTTGCCTATGTTGAACCATTCTTGCATCCCAGGGAGGAATCCCTCTTGATGAGGGTGAATGAGTCTTTTAGCATGCTCTTGAATTCAGTTTGCTAGCTTTTTATTGTGGTGGTGGTGATGGTTTTTATTTTATTTTTATTTTTGGGATTTTTGCATCTATGTTCACCAGGGATATTGGCCTATAATATTCTTTTCTTAAAGTGTCCTTCTCTGGCTTTGATATCAGGGTAATGCTGGCTCATAAAATGAATTTAGAAGTATTCTTACCTCTCCAATTTTTTGGGAGAGTTTAAGAAGGATTGGAATTAATTCTTGTTTAGGTGTTTGGTAAAATTCACCTGTGATGCCATATGGTCCTGGAATTTTATTTGTTGGTCAATTTTTTTATTACTGAACATAACAGTGTTTGATTACAAATGGAAGCATCTCTGCAAAAGGTGAGGAAAGGGAAGTAAGGGGATTGAAATTATGGTTAAGAAGTGTTGTTATTTGAGGAGACATCTATTTTGTAAATCAATGGAAACCACAGACTCCTGTAACCTTTATTAACTTGCTGGAGTCTCTAGTTCAAAGAATTGATAACCTCCCAACTGTTCCACTAAAATGCAGTTTAAGTGCAAAGGGGAGTCAATTTGCCTGATATAGATACCACCATGGGCACTGCTGCAAGTGTCCTGCAAGAATGTGAAGAGATGTGAGGAAGTCTTTCAGCAGAGTGCTGCAAGGAGAAGCCCAGCTTTTTGTTCTTTTTCTTTATTGTTTGTTGAACAATTTCAGGTAGTACTAGATTCCCAGCTGGGACTGAATTCCTGGCCCATGAAAAGTACCATAGTTATTGTAACTGGACAAAGTTATCAATAAAAATGAACAGCACTTATCCAGGGCTTACTCTGTGTTAGGCACTTTACATACATTACCCTCTATGATCCTTATGACAGCCTATGAGGAAGCTATTATAACTTTCCCCGTTTTTCAAATGAGGAAACTGAGATTAAGCCACTGGCCCTAAATCATAAAGCCAGTGAGTAACAAGCTGGGTTTGAAACCAGAGCTCACACGCTTTGAATCCTGGTCTCTATTCAGACAACACTGGCACAGGTAAAGAATAATCTGTGAAATACACATCTATAAACCTTAACTGGTGCCTAAGAACCTGTAGAAATCAAACATATTTCTATATGTGTATTTTTCCACTCCTCTGGAAAAATGATTATTTCTTGTTGTCACTGTAGTACAATAAACTATAAAATATTGCAGAGAAATGCAAAAACAATTCCCTTTGTCTGTCAGCCTCATAAATATTTTTTATGTTATTACATAAACAGGAATTCTTTGTCCATAGACTGTGTATTAATTTCTACCCCAGCTGTGCTGTCCTTTCCTTTCTTTGATAGGAATCTCTTGGTCTTTCTCTTAGTTGCCATACCTTTCTAAGCTAAGGAAATAAACATCTGAAGAAAGTACACAGTGTCTATGATTAAGCATCTAAAAACATTTCCTGGCTTTGCCTTATTTCCTATTCCCAACAATCTGCAAGGCAGACACTGTCCCCCCATTTCAGCGTGAGGAAACAAGTCCAGGGGATTGGGTGTCGTCGTTAATGTGGCACAACTAGAAAGGAGCCCAGGAGCTCTCCTAGTCCCTGTCCTTTGACAACAAAGCCTTGCTCTCATCCTTTGTCCTATTCTTGCTCTTTCCACCACTTCTGTGCTTTTCAAACGTAGATTCCATAAAACCTAAATAGGGAGGAGGGAGTGGAGGATCCGGATGCAAAATATTTTAAAACTGAAAATAGTCTTTCTTGATTCTTCAGGTCTCGGTGGAACACTTTATTTCAGCTACCCGCTAGCATTGGGACCACCATCATCATTCAGGGGAGGTGTCGAGGATCCTTTTTTCTCAGATTACCTAATGAGCAATGAATTCCAGGTGTTCGCACATATGAGAGAATAAACTGCTAAGACCAGTCTTACTGTCAGTGGTTTGTCTGTCTGAGATTTGAGTCTGACCTAGTTAATACAAATTGGGAAGATTCATGTCTTTGCCCCCATGTTTGAACTGCGTAATGTTATACTGCCACCTTGTGGTGTCTTCCTCGTGAACTCAGAAACAAAATCGGGGCTTGACAAAGCCGGTCAAATAAACCACAGGGGGTTTGTAGCCCCAGCTGAAGGAGAAATGGGAATTTGGGAAAGAGTATGGAAGAGATGTCCTAACTTGACAGGGAAAGCATAAGTCATGGTTGTCACAAAATAACCTACTGGTCATGAGCACAGGATTTGGAATCGGACCACAGTTTAAACGTACCAACTACATAACTCCCTCCCTGGGCCTCAGTTTCCTTCTCTGTATAATGGCAATAGTAATAACGTCTCAGGGCAGTTGTAAGACATAAACATGACAATGTGTGCAAAGAGTTTGGCCTTGAACCTGCCACATGATAAGCTTTGTTATTATGGAGCTGAGAAAAGAACCACGCTCCCCTCTTCAAAGCCCCAAAGAGATCCCCTCTTTCCTGTCACTTCCTAGGACTCTCACTTTCCACTTTGCTGCTCTTTGATTCCAAGCTGAAACATCTCATCTTTCCCTACTTTTGAAGAGTGGCTTTGGGGAAATCAACAGAGCACATTTAAATCTCATCTTTGTCCTGCAGTACTTTTGTGGTCTTTTGCCAAGTCATGTGAACTTCTCGAGCCTTGGTTTCCTCATCTGTAAAATGGGTTAATAATACCCATGTCTCCATATTCTAGAATGCATTGTAAATAGCATGTACAAAGCATCTGGCTCAGTGTCTTGTGTATAATCATTGTTCTATATGCTTATCATTATTGTCATTATTATTGTTGTCATAATTACACTTGTTCTTTACAATTCTCCAATCCCTTACTTTGTCCTTCAAGAATCAACAAAATCTTTAAGCTCACCTTAGCCTTCAAAGATCTATTGAGTAATTGGAAGAGAAAAAAAATCAGCCTTTGTGGTGTCTATGCAGTTCTAATAAAACATTATTTTCCCATGATTTCAAAATCTGTTTTTCTCAAGGCTAAAATGCAATTTTTTCAAATTTCATGCCTTTGATATTGCAGTATATTTTATAATAAATATGTACTTGTGTGTGTCTGTTTCTTCTCCCCAGCTCCCAACACCCCCCACCCCCCCACCCAGGAAAGATGTTATTAAATCAGGATATACCTTATACTTGATGACAATTTAGGACTAAGGAATATAAGTGGATTCTGCTTTCATCCACCCAAATATCCAAAAGTCTAGATTTATGATGATATCTGAAATGTTCCTAGCCTTAAACATATGAATTCCCAAACCCTCAATGCTCTTAGTGTGCGGAGCAATCATGGTGAGGGGACAGTGAGCTGGGTTACCTAAGGGTCCCATCCACCTGGCTATATGACAATTTCCTTCCCTTCCCACACAGAATCGGGCTGGAACTCTTGCATTTCCCACTTCTACATAACCCAGAAACAAATGCTAAGCCCTGAGACCTCTAAACTCAAGTGTGAAAGATGTGGCTCTCTCTCCTGAATATGCAAACATTTAATCACTCCTAGGATACCTGAGCTGGCAACACTGATGCTGAACACTGAAATTGTTCAACCTTGAGCCAAGCAAGGAACTGCATTTTCAAAGTCACTGAAATACAGCTGGGATCACTGCCTTGGTTTCTAATGAATGGGGACTTGTTGCATAATTGAAAACAAGCCTAACATGCTTCATTCATTATTGTCAGAATTTTTTAAAAAGGAGAAAAAGTCCTGATGCCAACTTTTGAAAAGTCCCTCTGGTCATTTTGCCTGCATAAAAACTAGCCCATCATCCCCAGCCACTACAAGTTTTGGCAGCAACTTCTCTGTCCACCCCTTGGCACTGGACATAAAATGCTCTTTGTAGCTGCTTCTTTGGAAAGGTAACTTCAGTGCGGTGGAATAACTAATAAGGAAAGAGGAATAACTAAGCATTTCACTCTGGCCTAAACAGGCTGTTTCAGCCACAGGGTACAGCTGGCAGGTCAGCCAACCAATACCTTTGGCTAATTCTTCCAAAGGAAAACAAAGTGAACTTGGACACCTCAGTGCCCTAGAGAACATGCTGGCAGTGAGGCTGAGCTATCGCCTGTAATTCTGGTACTGAAGAGTTGATGGCTTGCTGTTTCTTTTCTTCCCTCGGTGTGCCTCTTCTGATGTTCATTCTCATTGTCAAATTGCCCAGGACACCTGACAGGGAGAGGCACCTATTAAGACACAGGTTGAATCATTTTGACTTTGAGGAAGAGCCAGAAGTCGTACGGTACCAGATCCACTGAGTAAGGTGGATGAGGATACACCATAATAGTTTGTTTGCTTGTTCGTTCGTTTGTTTTTTTAAGGAGGACCCAGCTCCCAGTGGCCCATGAGGGCATCGAACCGGCAACCTTGGTGTTATTAGCACCAGTCTCTAACCAACTGAGCTAACCTAATGTTTTCATTTGACAGAAATTGCCATACCAGAAGTGATGTGTGACACAGAGCATTGTCATGATGGAGGATGATGTATGTCACATTTTAAAACACACCTTCTCTCAATAGTAGCTCACACCCAACTGACTGCACCGAACAAGTTTTCACACACCGTGACTAAGGTTTGAGGCACGGCTTCCCATATTGAAGATCCCTGCCCCCCTGCCTTTCCGTTGCGTGGCACTTGGCGGCAGCATTCATAATAGTGTCTGATCACAACGGGAAGGCTCCGTGTCACACATCACTTCTGGTATGACAATTTCTGTCAAATAAAAACATTACAGTGTGTCCTCATCCCCCTTATTCACTGGATCTGGCACCATTCAACTTCTGGCTCTTCCCCAAAGTCAAAATGACCATGAAAGGTAAACGTTTTGAATCGGTTCAGGACATCGAGGCAGCCACGATGAGCAACTAAAGACACTTACAAAAGAGAATTTCCAGAACTGCTTCAACAAGTGGCAAGAATGATGGGATAAGTGTGTTCAAAGTGAGAGGGAGTATTTTGAGGGGGATTAATGACAATGTGTCTTTTACTGTAATACATTTTTTTTAAATGTAAACATTCACCATAGCTTTTGATCACACCTCGTACCTCCATCGCCAAAGTCAATCTCCATACACGTAAAGCTTATAAAAGAGCTGGTCTAAAAAGTCACCTGCATTCTGGGCTATTCAAAGACAGAAAGACCAAAAATATCTTGATCCCAAACAAATGAAACTCTCTGCTAAGGAGTACCAAACTGGAGAAGGACAGAGAAAGGATTGTGTAAGGCTTAAAGAGGTGAAAATAGTAAATCATTTCTCTTCAAGGAACCAACCTCTCTTCCCAGAGAAATGAGTCTAACAAGATGAATTAACTACACTCCTCATATCTTTGAACTCCATTTCACTCCCTAAAAGCATCAGGAATTAAGTCGACAGGACATTGTATATCTCATTTATTCAACAAATATTTCTGGAGGGCCTACTTCATGCCAAGCATTTTACAGCAGTGAAAAAGCTAAACCCAATCTCAGTCTTCACGTACGTTACAGTCGATCGGAGTCAACTGCCCTTCCAACCACGTCATGCAGCAAGCAGGGAGGTAAACTAGAAAGAGCACTGGACTCAGAGTCAAGAAAATTGAGGTCACGGCGTGGCTCTGCCATTGAGCTTTTCCATCAGCATGAGCACGTCACATGGGCTTTCCAAGCCTTAGTAAAATGAGGGATGTTTGTGAGCCGTCATACAGTTCACTTTCTGCTTATGTTCCTCGGAGCTCAGAGCATGTTGAGGGCAAGATGGAGGTTCATGGGACAGCTGGATCTGGGATTTCCACTCTCCACTTCCATCTCAGCAGTTCGGCCTTCTTCTGTTTTAACACATTGGAATTCAGAGTAATATCTCATTTGGGGTGAGGGAGGGGGACCCTCAATAGCTAAAATAAAGTTTGAAAACTACTGTCCTAAGTGATTTTAGAGTCCTATTCTATCATTTGTTTCCCCAAATGTCATAGTTAATGTCTCTTACAGAGTATACCAATCTTTCATCTCTGGCAGATAAATCACCGGGAGAATTCTCGCTGAGAAAAGTTCCCCTCCTGGTAACCTGGGCTTCTCTCATGAATAGTGTCCTAGCACCTCCTTGCGTGGCGCCTCTATCTCTCCTCTTATCCCCACATTTCCTCTTGTCATCCTCCAAATATAGCATCATCACTGGTATCAACAGTTCATTTCCTCCCTAAGTTCCTTTCTTCACATATTTTTATTGCATAATTCATGGTGTTCCCTATTTTAGCCACCATTATAGGTTGCCTGTTCTCCCTGGGGCAGATTTTTAGTTTTGTGTGTTTGCTGGTTTATATTCCACCTTGTTCTTAGAAAGAATCTAAGGTGGTTTCCAGGAATGCATAAAATACAAAATTTTTAAATGATATCAAAGTAATATATGCATAGATTAAAAAAAATTAATAGTCCAAACAAAATTTTTTAAAACTCTGACTTCTCAAAGTCAACTATTTTAAATAATTAAACTATTCCTTTGTAATCCTGGTCATTGATTTCATATCTTTTGATAATGTGCTGCTATGGCTATTTCTTAACTTTGTGTTACATCCTTTACCTGATCTGTTGATTTCTGCTATTACGGATGAGGAGTTAATGCTCACCTTCCCCATCCACCCAAGATACCACCATTTTAGGTAAATCAATATACAGTTTTCCTACTGTGATGATTATGTAAATGTTGTTTCTGGAAAGGCCTAGCAGTTTGCTAAGCATGACGCTTACATGAGAACCTAAAAGTGGAAAAACAAAGGCAAAGAAATAAAAGGGGGCTAGAAATAGGATTTTAATGTGTCCTCTACAAGAAAACATATAGGTATTTCTCTGCTTCCATGAATAAACGCCCACTTAGATCACTCTCACACTTATCATGTGCATAAAAACCACCTGGCATCTTGTTAAAATGCAGATAGTGATGCAGCAGGTCTGGGAGGGGCCTGAGATTTCTGCGTTTCTAACAAGCTCCAAGGAGATACAGATTCTGCTGGCCCATGGATTGCACTTTCAATAGCAAGACCTTATATGAGGACTTCCAACTTGACTCCTGCACAGAGAGTCCTGACTCCTCTCAGTAATCTCATTCTATTCCTTACCCTACAGTGAGAGGCACCGTGGCACTAGCATAATTAAGGCACAGTGGGAAGGAACAGGTGTCCCATCACTGCCTTGCAGATGGGAAACGCTGCGGCAGGTAAGGGACACGCAAGGCTCAATGTCAGCCTGATATAGAAGGAGTTCCTTCGATTTCTGCCTTTCTTGTTAACAGCCTCAGGTGAGATTTAAGCACTTAGAAACAAGCTAAAGAGCATTTCTAGCTTGAGTCTGATGGAAGCCTGAGTAAATAGGATAAGCAAAGGACCAAGCACACGTCTTGTTCCCTTCTCTTGTCTCTGCTTCTTTTAAGTTCTCGAAGTTGCTCTTTCTTTGCTCATATCCAACCGGCAATCTGAAGACACTGGTTGATGGAAAAGATACCCAGGGAAGCCCTCCTGTCCTGTACTATGGCTGCCCTCTATCACAAAAGAAACTTCCCTTGAATATGCCTAGAAAGTGATGCCTACCATTTTTTATGTGGCTAAAAGGTCAGTGGTACACTGTAAATGTTTAACAATTGCCTGTCAGAAAAAAAGAGGCCCTGATTTGTAGAATTTGCCAGTTGCCATGGTATAAATACTCCCACTTCGACCAATTTCAAACTATTAATATGACTTTACTAAACATGCAATTAGAAAGAAATGAGTAAAAGTGGCTCTCAAAAGCTGGTGTGAGCTGGCTCCAGCACATCACAAGTAAAGCCTGTAAGTTCAAAGCCAGATAATTAAAGCTGTATATTCAGTAAAGATTTGCCGTTGTTTTATCAGCTTTCTCATCACCTCGCTTTACTACCAAATTAAGCTGACCTGGCAAGGTCTTTAACAATTGATAATTTTTCTTTATTACAAAGTATTTGGCAGAAATGTTCCCACCACATAAATTAGGCCCTCGATCTACAGATAGCCTTGATAAATAGCTTTCTTTTTTTCTCCTACTCAACTATTGCCTTGGACCAGAGAAATAGAATTCCTTTCCTGATGGTTCCCATGCATTTGATAACCTTCTGGAAAGAGAAAAAAAGGATCTGCTACTCATATTCTTAAATTAAAAATTATTCAAAACCTTTTATTATGCTCTCATTATATATCTTAAGGGATTTTTTTTTCAGACTTGTAAAGGTGTGTTGGAAATAAACATACTCACGAACTGAACTTTCTATTTGAAGGAAACTTGAATAAAAATTTTATATAGAAACAAAAAGATCTTATGGCCCCTGATCGAATGTTCTTAAAACTTTGTAAGTGATCAATTTTTACTAGTTTAATAATAGATTGAATGTCAATTATCCACTCTAGGAAATACATATTGTTAGACAGCTTTTAAGGATTATGGAAGTTCAAACATTTTTTGTCTGGGAATAAATGGAAGGTCACTATAAGTAGATTGCTAAAATGACCACAAATTAGTCCCCTCTTTGTATAGCCATGTCTTTTGCAATGGAACTTTGCAACTTTTCCCAAAAAAAGGTAAAGTTTACTCTCCTACCTCTGGAATGTGAGCTGGCCTCGTGACTTCTTTGGCCAATTAGAGTTTGACAAAGCAGCATGAGCAGTGCAAGCCTAGGCTTCAGGAGGTCTTGCAGGCGTTCATATTTGCTTCTTAGGGAAACCTGGCAGCATGTGAACAAACACAGGTTAGCCTCCTGGGGAATGAAAGGCCACAGAGAGCAAGGATAAACCATCAGGTGAGCCTCCTACCCCCACCCCAGCCAGACTTCTGCTGACCCAGCACCTATCACACCTAAGCCCAGCCCAACTGCCAAACCACAGAATCTTGTGCTAAATAAAAAGTGTTTGTTTAAGCTGCTAAATTTAGCAGTGATTTTACAGCTAAAACCATTAGAGTCACTTACGGGGTTAGAGAAACACACAGCAACCAAATGCAATATGTGGATCTTTTCGTTTTTGGATGCTGATTAAAGTCAAACCAACTCTAAAGTGACATTACTGAGATATCTGGAAAAATTTTAAATAGAATGAATATTAGATATTATTAAGGAATTATTGCCAATTTTGTGAGATGTGAAAATGGCATTGTGCTTAGGTTAAATAAAAAAAGTCCTTATCTGCTAGGGACATAAATGTATAAATATAAGTATCCATACATAATACATATATACATACATTTACAAAATAAATATATACATATATACACACAGAAATACTTAGGGGTAAAATAACATTGTGCTTGGGATTTGCTTTGATATACTTCAGCCATAAAAAAAGCCGGAGGGCAGGGAATAGAAGAAATAAAACAGGCAAAATGTTACGGTGATGTTTGAAGGTTGATAATGGCTACGTGGCAGCTTGTTATGCTACTCTCTCTCCTTTTGTGTATGTTTGAAAATTTCCAAAATAATTTTCAAAAATATTTCACCTGGAAAGAGGTTCTTAAAGTTATTTCTAGAACTTTTTCAAGTACCTGGAAATAAAACAACCACTAAATAGAAAGACCATGTAATACAACCACTGGGCTGATTGTCTGCTCAGATAATGAATAAGCTTCACAGTTCCACTGTGGAAGCGAAAGGACTCGATAAGGGAAGTGGAGATTAGATGAGCTAAAAAGCCATGGTAAAAGTCAAACCCAAGAAAGTAAATCAGTCTAGAAATGTAAACCCAAATTGAAGTTAATGAAAATTACAGAGTTAATAGAGCAAGGATAGGGAACTTGGATATTCTGATGTTAAGTCCAGTATTTTTTTACTGCAACCCTCCTTCACTTGAATTATATTCAAGTGGCCAAATGTAAGCAGTGTTCTTCTGGTTGCAAGAGACAAAAATGCAACCTAACTTGGTTTAAGCAACAAAAGGTTAACTATTAAACAGGTTAGTTAAGGTATGAATCACTAGTTGCTTAAAAAGTTAAACCCCCAAATCTCACTGTCTTAACACAATAGACATTTATTTTTTGCTCATGTCACCATCCACCTCTGGGATCCTAGTCAGATGGCTGCAGGGTCTACCCTTCTTCTCCAAGTCTTCAGCCTCCTCCTACCCAATGGATAGGGAAAGGAAATGGACGATCCCCCATGGGATGTGTTTATGGGCTAAGCCTGGAAATAGGTTATATGTGCTCTGGGCACATTTGGTGAGAACTCAAGGCCATACCCAACTGCAAAGAAGGTTGGGAACTGTAGCCTAGCTGTGTGCACTAGAGAAGAAAGGAATGGGTTTTGGTGAACATATTGCAATTTCTGCACAACTGGACTTCATGAAGGCAGAAGTGGTATATCAGACACAAGTGGGTCCAGGGTTCCACCATGACATCCCTCTCATCCTGTCTCTTCTTTTCTTTGCTCTATTACGTCCCATCTCAGCTCTGCCTTATTCTGTCTGCTGGCTTCTTTCTTGTCTGCTGTGGGATGCTCAGGCATCATACTGCTTAGAAATGGAGCTAGTGTGTATGACCCAGGTACTGACTTTACCTGCATATCACAATGTTCAGGTTAGCCATTCATTGAACCATCGTGGTTCCCAGTAGTCATACATAGCAAATTGCAAAGGTGTTATGCTAAATACTGATGCTTAGGAAAAGCTGGGATAACGTGGTCTTTCCTTCTTCATGCTCAGTTTGATGGGCAGGAAAACAGAACAAGATAGAGCACGCGATGCTAGAATTATGAATGAAGTGCTCAGAGAATCCAGAGGAGAGTGGAGGCGCGGGCCCGGGGTTGCAAGAACTTCCCAGAAGGGTGATTTCAACTTCCTCTCCAGAAGGAGAGATATTTAGGAAGACGAATCAGTACATGCAAAAGTACAGCTCTGAGAGAGTACATGCCCTTGAAGGAAAAAAATCAATGTGGTTGGAGCACAGAGGCCACGGGGTGCGTGGGCAAGAACAAGATATAAGGAAGTCTAAATACACAAAGTCTTATCCACTGAGCTCAAGACTCTGAATTTGTTTTCACAAAGATTTTCTCCTTGGCCAAATTCTAGCCAGACCCCTCTGAGGCCTCTTATTAAGGAGGCCTCAACTTTGGCCTTATGAAAACGTGAACAAACACTCGTGTAATTTCTAACAGCTCCAGGCTGTATCCCTAGGACGACCCGAGGCCCCTCAAAGTACCTGCCTGAGGAAACGCAAGGCTGCCGAGAGAATTGACTGTTTGTTCCAGCCAACACCTGACACTAGAGCCCGTCTCCCAGCCTCTGAAAGAGGCTAGGAGCCTAACTTCAATGAGTGCTGGTTAGTAAAGCCAGATGGGTTTCACATAGACCAACGCCACCTTCCCACTTTTTGTGATTTTTCACTTCCTGACTCTTCCTAAGCCTCCGCTCACCCCGTCTCTATTCCCTCACTCTCCCTTTAAAATGCCCAGTCACTTCTGTATAAACCAGAATTGAGTTCAGTTCACACTGGACTCTTCCCTAGCATATTGTTGGTTAAAATGTGCCCTGACCACGTTAACTAGTATCCAGCTTTGTTTATCTTTGACAGTTTGTATTGTCGGTAATGGAAGCTGTTGAATCAGAAAATAAGCAAATGTGGGCTGTTTGTTTTGGGTTTTGTTGTTGTTCTCGTTGTTTAATGTCTGAGGTAAATAATGTGATGGGGTGCAGAGGGGATTTGGAGCCAGATGATACCACTCACCTAAAGTCCAGAGAGGAAGCTGGTAGAAATAATGCAGGCAAGGGAAGGTGAGACCTAAGCTGAGCCTTTGTGAGTAAGGAAGGAAATGAGAGGTATTTCTGAATGAGAATATGCAAGATTGGGCTACTGATTGGATGAGGGCCATGAGAGACAGAGAGGAGCTGGCAAAACATCTGAAGTTTCCAGATGGGGATGTGGACGGATGACCCCATTCATTGATCTGGTGCTTCGAAAAGAAATATAATTTATTTGAATCATAGTTCTACTTGTGTAAGCTATAGGGAGAAAATTACCAAAGCAAAGTTCACTGGGAAGAGATTTGGGTATCAGAGGTTTTCAAAGCAATTACAGAACAAAGTAGAAGTTATATCATATAAGTTTGCTTGCTAAATAGTACATAAGGTGTTTCCAAATGAAAGCCAAGGTTAGAAACCAAAATCAACAACTTTAATCTTGCTAAATCTGCTCAGTTTCGAGATTTGAACACCTTCACACACACCAAAAACGTACTTTTTTGGAAAATGTTCTTTTCCTTTTTGCAATTAAAATCCTAAAAAAATTAGGGGAGTCCAGAAAATTATGCTGTCTATTACCCGTTGTAGTTTTAGTTTGCAAACATTTAACAGGAAACAAATCACAAGACTAAAATTTCAATGAAGAATTTCTAAATGACATTACCTGGAATAATGCACAAGAGTTGGCTAGCGACGCTTTAGTAAAGGTTTTAGAAAAATAAGAGCAGAGATTAAATATTTACCACAAATATCAGAAACTAGAATTGAGAAAAGTGTCCAAAGACACCTTTGTCCTTAATAGTTCTTTTGAAAAGGTATATAAAATGCCTGATGCTCCCCCATAGCCAATTTCACGTGGCAGAATTGAGCCAGAAAAGAGAATTGGAGAGAAACTGAAATACTTCTATAGGATTGTTCAGAATAAGTAATTATGCCCTCATTTACTCTGAATAGGTAACAGGTTATAATTAAGTTCGCAAACTCATCCTAGAAAAAGGGCTACATACCTCATTGCTGAATATCACTATAGTCACCTTCAAAGTACTCCCCTTGGGAAGCTATGTACCAACACCAGCACCTAGTCCACCCTTCAAAGCAATTTTGGAACTCTTTTTCTGGAATGGCCATCAGAGCTGTCGTCATATTACCTTTGATGTCCTGAATGTCATCAAAATGCCTTCCTTTCAATATTTCCTTTATCTTCAAGTAAAGAAAGAAGTCCTTGGGGGCCAGATCAGGTGAGTAGGGAGGATGTTCCAATACAGTTATTTGCTTACTGGCTAAAAACTCCCTCACAGACAGTGCTGTAGGAGCTGGTGCATTGTCGTGATGCAAGAGCCATGAATTGTTGGCAAAAAGTTCAGGTCGTCTAACTTTTTCAGGCATCCTTTTCAGCACTTCCAAATAGTAAACTTGGTTACCTGTTTGTCCAGTTTGTACAAATTCATAATGAATAATCTCTCTGATATCAAAAAAGTTTAGCAACCTCATTGCAACAAGTTCGTGAACTTAATTGTCAGACGCTGTATACTTTTGATAAGTACAAGATATTTACACTATTAACCAATTTCACTTAGTTACCAACTCCAAGCGCTAACTATTGCAAATGTAGTAGCAGAATCCCCTCTTGCGTTCAGTGCAGCACAGACGATGATGTCGGGCAGAGGGCAGAGGCAGACGCCCTTCTCCTGCCGGCTTAGAAGAATCACCTCTCCCCATAGGCAAAGCCCGAAGGCAGAGTTGCTCTGGGAGCTTTTGGGCAGTGGGGAAGGCAGGCTGTTCTGAGAAAGCAGGATCTGCCCTCCCAAGTCATGGAAGGAAGGTCTTGCCCTCCACCCCTGAATGTCTGCCAGAGCAAGTCACTGAAACCCTCTGCACCTCTCTAATGGAGAATCAGGAAAGCTTGTTTTCAGTAGATCTTTGGTTTTGTGTGCATATGTGAGGATGAAATGAGATAGTTGATGGAAAAGTGTCTTGTAAAGTAGGAAGTAAAATATAAAAACAGAATGAATTCTTGTGTTGATGTTTTTCTCGTACTATGTAAAATACTACAAAGCTTGGAGAGAAGTTGAGACTGTGTGATGTTGAAACTACTTAATGTCTACTACCTGGATCTTTTGTAAGCCCCAGAATTGCACAGGTTGTACCTCTCCATGTTGTGTGCTGATTCAATTTACAACATAAATATCACCAGAGATTATTTTAGGATTTTAGGTTTTGTATTTTTTTTTGTTTTTTTTTCAAAAATGGGTGGCTTTTCTTTTAAGTAATACTGGCTCATGATCTTTGTCACACAAAACATACAGGCCTCTGGCCATAAGTTATTGAATGAAGGGAATTGTAAAGGGGATCCCCTCTACTGGGAGGCAAAGGCATATGGTGAAAAGAGCAAGCCGTGTGGATTCAGAACTGGTTTAAGTTCAAGTAAACTGTGTGCCTTTGCAACAGTGACTTCAGACTCTTGGTGGGTTTTACCATCTGTAAAATGGGGTGGGGCAAAGAAGAATAATTCCTACCTTGCAGAACTGTTATGAGTATTCCAAGCAAGGTGTCAAATGTGCCTAGCAGAGGGCCTGGCCAACAAACACATGCTCTTTAAACAGTAACAAGTATGACTCATGTCACCCAGGAGCAGCCATATGACTCCCGAATTTGCCGAGATTTCTAGTTTGGGCCATAGTATCAGTTTGTTCTTCAAATGTGGGAAATTCGTAATGATTTTCTTGTTATGCTGTGTGTATTTTATATTTTGTGTATATTTTCTTCATATTACACATAAGAATGGAGTGAGGATAAACAAAATATATCTGACAGAGCCCTAGAAATTAACACACTGTATAAGTTTTGATCCTTTGGTCTGTTAGGAGTGGAAAATCAACAAAAGGATT
This sequence comes from Rhinolophus ferrumequinum, assembly GCF_004115265.2. NCBI lineage: Eukaryota > Metazoa > Chordata > Mammalia > Chiroptera > Rhinolophidae > Rhinolophus > Rhinolophus ferrumequinum. The sequence continues at coordinate 83,996,566 of NC_046293.1, forward strand.
CATGAAACTTTCTTGAGAATGATCTAGGAGATAAATACATTTGACAAATCACAGAACACCAGTAATCACTACATTTTTATTAATAGAAGCATAATATCTAAATAACATAATTCAAGTCCTTCCCCTTCCATCTAAATTTGCATTTAAATTTATACCCTTACATAAATCAAGGACTTTTAATAATTTTATTAAAGATGTCACTTGGACAGTTGCAAAGAACAAATGCTTGTTCATTTGCTTTTCATTAAAGAACATGAAAAGGGCATATGGGAAATGAATTCGACATAGATCCGGTTATAGCAAACAACAAGCTTTGTCTCAATTTTAGCTAGGAGACAAATAAAATTGCTGATGCAGTATAAGCATTTGCAAACCTCTTTTGTTTCTGTTGAATCAGGTACTTGCAGAGGTGCTAACAGAATGCAGGAGCACCTGGATTTGTGGGTCCTGAATATACTGTTTGCTGGTGATTTCAATGATTAAATCTACAAATGTGAAGATCTTTATTGCTCTATAACAACTCATAAAATGTGGCCAAAATAATTATCAAGAGATAATATTTTAAAACAATAAAAAAACATAACTTTCCTTCCCGTCTGGCCTCTGCGCCTCTCAGATCATTGCCTCCCTCTCTCCCCACTGTCCTGTCCCTCCTTTCTCACAAAGGGTGGCTCCTGTGTGCAGGTCTAAGCTCTGTGTCTTTTTCCACCTCTTTTTTTCTGTCAAAGCCATATGTCCAATCCTCTGCCATCCACCTTCCATCTCTAGTTCTCTATTTTCTACCCTCCCACCCCCACCCAAGGCAGAATTGAATGTGCTCGCCAGAAAGCCTTAGACTGGTACGTTTGGCTATCCTTGGTTACATGTGACTGTCATGCATGGGCCCTCCTAGTTGGATGAAGGTCACTTCATTGCCATCCATTTCCAGGCTGACCCTCTGTTTACACAGGATCCGGGGGCAAGGTTATAACTATGGTGACAAAGCTGGAAGGAAGGGCTGGTTTGGAACAAAAAGGTTGCTAGGACTTGAGCGCATTCTCCAAATTGATGTCTTTTCAAAATGTTTTAACCAAATATGTTGACATAATGATTGTTAAGATGTACTAAATATCATCCCAGAAAGGAATGTAAAGGGGGAACCATAAATAGAAGGAAGTTAACCTTCCATTTACAAGGGGGCCTCTTTTGGTGCTTGCTTTTCTGTCAGTCACCAACCACCAGCAGAGGCCCCTCCCACACACCGTCATCTCCCCTCCTAGGCCCCACCTAAAGGCTGAGAGACCTGTATTGTCTGTATGCTTCCTCCCCTGCCCTGAGAAACCGACTGCTTGTGTTTAATATTGGAATTTTCTAATTCTCAAAACAAGAGAAGAAAGGACAAACATAATCCAATGCATATATATGGGGTTTTTATACTTGCCAAAGTCCTTTTTATTTTCAATACCTTGTATAGTAAATATGGGAGATAATGTCTCCCCTTATACTGATGAGGAAACTGAGGAACATGATGAACAATGAACTTATCTAAGGTCACACCAGCATTAGAATCCAATCCCTGGACTTTAACTTCTGATCTCTTGCAAATACAATAAGTTGGATCCCAATTTCTGATGGGATTAACATAAATTAATGGCTTTTAAATTATGAAAAATATTAAAGGAGTCTAAAAGAAACCAGACTAAAGTCAAGTGAATATTTTAGTACTTTCCTATTATTATTTTCATTATTATTAATGACCCCCTAGTGGTATATTTTAGGATATTGATGAGCCTTGACCTTGGATGCCATACCATTATACAATTATTAAGTGTCAGAAGAATTGATAGCTTTTAGAAAGTAACAGCAAGGCTGAAATTAACTCCCAGCCAGTATGTAGTTGACACAGCTGATGGATGAGAGTGAGTTCAGAAAAGATGTGGTAGCGAAGGAAATCACAAGTCCCTGCTCCCTGAATCTCCCAAATCAACTTACCTTGGCTCATATTAGCCTCTGTGTTTTTCCCACTATCACTTTGAGCTCTAGTGGTAGAAGGAAGTGAAAGTCTTTCCTTTTTCTTCCATTGACCGCTGAGCGGGAGGACAGTAATTTGTGGTTTCCCGTGTTAAATAAAAAGCAATCCTTTTTCCCTGGGAAGAGATTGTATACCTTCTAGTAGTTAGAGCTTCAGAAGGCGCTGCTGTCTTCTGGTTTTGTCATCATGATCTGAGTATAGATTAGAAACATAGTAGTCCAACTAATAAAATAAAAATTTGCAAAGGGAAAATATAGGTCAGGAAAAAGATGTCCTTTAACACATAGGGATTTTTAATTTTTTTTTTTTTTAATTCAAGAAGACAGTTCCTGGAAGAGTGGGTTTATTTGTTTTTTTAATCAGAATTAGCTTTGACCTTTGGCTTAAGTGGAATATTCTCTCTAAGGACTCTTTTAAATGGAACCTCTACCATTCTCGAGTGATTTATAGCCCCAAAGTCCTTGGAGAGAAATCGGGAGCTCTGGTCTCCAGCTCTTGGCACTTGTGAGGGCATTTCAGTCCCATGTGCATTGGCAACTCTCAGCTGGATCTAACCTCTGTGCAAAGCCAAAAACTCCAGAGAGACTTCAGGAGAACTTGCAACATCAGTCTCACAAAGCCCTGTAGGCTGTCAGCACCGGCCTGGACACAAACAGCCTGAAGACATTAAGCCAGAAGACCTCACCCACATAATCACGAAGATGGTTATGATCTTCTCAGTCAGCCACAAATTTCCTCTTCTTTGGGGACCTCTGAAAACTGTGGAGGAAGTGAAGGTGTGCAGACGTGTAAGGTCTTATTCATCAAAGCATGTTTCCTCCCCAGGACTGGGGGGACAGAGACAGAGATGACGGGGAGGGGACAAGGAGAAGAGGAGAAGGGAGGTGGGGAGCAGGAGAGCAAGAAAACTTCAAATTCGCAGTCACCTATTGGCCACTCTGTGAGAAAATCTTCTGCAGTTTAGTGACATAGCTTCTTGATGACGTATTAGGGATGCCTGCCAATCATTTAAGGAGAAAGCAACGCCGTCAGCCAGACACAAAATAAGAATTACAAGACGAAAAGCAATGCCCTTCAAGGGCTGCTGTTCCAAATGCTTTGACCCCTATTTTCCACGGGGAAGTCATTGTCCCCATTCTCAACAGCTCCTCCAAAGGCACTGTGGTCAGAGTCACAGATCAGAGAGGAGCTTCCAAACCCTAGGTAGGAAAGAGGAAAGAGGGCCTTCAGCAAACTTATCTTAAGCAGCTGAATTCCAGAGTGTGTTGGGGTAATGTAAAAGAGAAACTGGGAGCAGTTCCAGAACCAGGGAGAAAAACGGCAGGGAGAGAGGTGGTGAACAGGAGCCCTCAAGGAGTTCGGCTCCTTCTCCACCCCTCACCCCACCCAGACCCCCACTTTAAGAGCTTCTCCATATTCTGCTCTTGACCCCTGTGTTTCCTGCCATACTTTCAGCAACCTCAGCAAACCCTCTTTTCCCTTTTTCTTTTATTACTTAGCTTTTCTCTCTAGTTTGAATGGTCAGGGTTTTGTTATTCATTGCTTTAAGCCACCCTAGGTCCATTTTTCTAAGCAGTAGGAGTAAATAAATAAATACACACATAAGTAAATAAACAAGGCTGTCCTTATTCTCAGCCACTCTCCTGGTTTGAATTATCTCTGTGAAAAGGACCCCAAACCTAAGGCTTCACTCCTGAGACATTTGTCCCACAGCCTAGGTTCACGGGCTCGTCTCACTGGTCGTGTAGATGGGGACGTGTACAAAACTATCTCCATCTCTCTGTCCCGGATTTCTTTCATGCTGTGACATTTGACCAACCTCGCTGTCCTTAGCACGCATACGACAGCCTTCTAATTAATTGATGATTATCTGTGTTCCATCAAATGTAGCCATAAATTTTTTTGTTAGTAACAGCTGGAATGGCATGACAACCACGATAAATATCAAGCCAGTGATAATATGGATTATAAACAATCATCTATCACAAGACCACCAGGAGGTATGGCCCCTGGCATGTCCTGCATTCTTTGTCCCTTTGTCTTGTCAATCATTAGTACTTGAGATATACTATTAAAAAAGTACTGTCACAGGAATCTGTTAGCAGAGAAGGATGTGCACAGAACTGCTGAGTCATCTGTCTGCTCTGACCCTACATCCCTGTAAGTAAAGGACCCTGTGACAAATTCGGTTACATTCTATGGAGTTGCCGGCATCGTTTCTGAGCGTGAAGATACCTTCACGTATGGTGGCCATCTCACCTTTGCCCCGCAGTCAGACACTGTCAAAATCTCCAGCTGAGTTAATGGCGCTCAGAGCCCAGAGCCATTCTCCCTGCATCCACCCCACATTTTCTCCGGCCCCTATGCTCCTCACTTAGATACGATAATCCACCCGTCAGATGCCTGCCCAAAACTCCAAACCCCCTGAGATTCCTCAGTCTCTCTTGCTTCTAAACACCCACATATTTGTGAAACACCATCACCCTGTTGCTGCCATAGCTCTTGACTCCATCTCCCTCTCTCTCTTTCTACAAGCCCTCCTTTTGGTCCCATAACTCCCTCCATCTCCCTTGAGTATTGCAACGACTTCCCTTCCCAGCCTGTCATCTTTTCCCACCTCCAGTACTGCCTATGTAGGGTGACTATTTAATTTGTCATCCAAACCAAGGCTACTTTTAAGAGTGAAGTGGAGCACTATTCATACCTACCCCAGGACAACACGTGCAGTCCAGATCTATCCTGCATATATGGTCACGCTGATCCTAGACCCTTCTGACAGACTGAGCTTCCGAAAACTGAACTCTGATGGTGTACAGCCTGGAATAAAAACCTTCACTAACTGATTGCTGCTTATCAAATGGGAAGGATGCGGCATCTCTCGACACAGCAGCATTCAAGGCTTTGGGCCCCGCCCGTCCTCCCAACATGCTCTCTCCCGACTCTTCTTCCTTCTCCGCGACTCCCACCAAACTTGAGAATCTATGGTCTACCTCTCCCCAACAGCTGGCCTTTGTCCTCATATCCTCCCCTTCCAACTACCAGCCGTCTCCCAATATCCAAATCTTGCCTAATTTTCCAGGTCCACCTCAAAGGCCACCTCTCCTGGGAAGTCATTTCTACTGTCGATATGGCAGCCTTTGGAATCAAGCTGCCCGGGCTAAGATCACTGCTCATCTTTTCATAAGAAATATGCCTTTAGACATCTTACCTCTGTCCTGGTTTCCTCATTTGTACGAGCTCGTAGAGATGCTCTGAACAATAAGTAAATACTGAAAAGTGCTTAGCCCACAGAGAGTGCCTGATATAAATGTGGGTTATCATGATTACGTGGCTACATCTTTCCCATATATGTCCACAGCTCTGCTTTTTAATATAGTTCCAATAGGACCCTTATCACATCCTACTCTATACTCCATTGTTTCCCAGGATAAAATAATGAGTCTTAATTATAGTCAACAAAACAGAAACAGTACTTCACTTGTCCACCCTACCTGCTATGTAGGCCCTCTCGGCAGCCCATATTACTCTGAAACAGTAGTCAGAAGTTTGGAGGAAGGCTCCCCTCATCCGTCTTACAGTGTTGGGGGAGAGAGGTCAGTAGATAAATAATCCCTCAGCAGATACACACACCATGAGTGCTGTGAAGGACCAGCACTGCTGAGCCTAAGAAAGTGGCAACAAAATAGCAGGAAGGTGAACAGGGGTAGTGGGAAGGAACAATGGAAACTCTCCACACGAGAGAAGAGCTACCCAAAAGCCCTGCGGCAGGAAGGACCTCGTCATGTTCAGGAATCTGAAAGGTGTCCAATGAGTAACAGTACCCAAAGCAGAGCATAATGTGGAGAGAGGTGAAGCTAGAGAAGTGGGGCCGGCCACACAGGCCACGCCTCGTAGGCCATGTTGAATTGAAGAGATTTTAGTGTATCCTGAGAGTAATGGGGAGTCATTGAAGGACTTTAAGCAGGGAGATAATATTTGTCTTCTGAAATGATCCCTCTGGTAGTAATGTAGAAAATGGAGGGTCTGTACTAGTTTAGGAAAGGGAGTTAAACAAAGAGAATCAGATTTCTTTCTTATGAGATTTGTCAAAGGCTATAAAAACCACAAATGCTTTGTGAATCTCTAGGGAAAGGGAGCAGTTAGCATGCCGATTTTAACAAATTTCTTTTTGACTATAGAAATCTTTTTAGCCTTAACTCTCTGCATGTGCTGCTCTTTTTCTTCATCAATGTAGGATGGTTTATATAATAATGAAAACGAAAAGTTACAGGTACGTAAACGGCAGTCCCACACTCACCCCTGCTATTCACCTCTCAGCCCTTTTTTATTCCCCCACCCACCCACTAGCCACCTCCCCTTTGGCAACCATCAACTTGTTCTCTGTATCTATGAGTCTGTTTCTGTTATGTTTTGTTTATTCATTTGCGTTGTCTTTTAGATATAAAGTGAAATCATAGGGCATTTGTCTTTCTCTGCCTGACCTATTTCACTTAGCCTAATACCCTCTAGATCCATCCATGTTGTCACAGATGGCAAGATTGCATTCTTTTTCGTTGCTGAGTAATATTCCATATGCGTACCACACTTTGATTTTTTTTCCTTCAAGCCATCTATGAACATCTCCTAAAACACTGTTCCCTGGACCCTCAGTTTGGGAAACAGTGATTAGGCTTAAAGCAGGATCCGTGCTACTCAGGTATGTATGTACATGAAACATATCCTGAAAGAACACAGGCTCCTGCAGGACAGGCTCATTCAAGGAAGGCAATTAGGCTGCCTTCCTTGTAGCATTTATAAATGATCATCTTATTGACAATATAATTATCATTGTTGTTATTATTGTTAGTTACTAAGTTACTATCTATTGATAACTTGTTATAGGTGCTTGACAGTAAGTGCTTCACATGTGACCTCAGTTTTTCCTTATAAAGGCCCTCTGAATGTAGTGTCTCCTTAGCAGGTGAAAATAAATTGTCATGTGGTTTTAGCAGCAAAGACATAGTGCAGCCACATTAACCTTAAATTCCTAGCAATTAATTTCGTTGGTTTTAGTTTTCTTTCCTCTTACTTAAAAAAGAAGGGGGTATATTTGAAAGCCATCAGTAAAAGCTCTATGTAGCATTCTCTGCCCCTGTCAGGTGTGGCTTTTGGCAACGTTGCAATTAGAATGATGAGAAACTTAAATGGCTAATTTTAGAAAATATTTTTCTACAAAGCAGGAGTGAAATGACAGCTTGCTCACAGATGAGATGCTCCAATATGCAAAGAGCTCTTATTTGAGAGCCAGCAGCTAGAAGATTTAATGATCAAGTACTAAAATCCCTCCTGGCCACTTGCCCAGCAGAGGCTCCCAGTGAAGCTCTCTCAGCAGCAGAGTCGGGCAACCACACTCCTGCACCCTGGCTGCTCTCCCACAGCCCCCGAGGAGGGGACCCTGCATGGGTGGGAAGGCCCCTGGGCTTGCAGTAACACTGGCTGCCTTCAGGAGTCAGACCCACTCTACACACTCCAAATGAAAACAGGGGAAAAGCAACTCCTGGATCATTTAACACCAAAGTCTGGCCTGAATTCCCCACCAAGGTGCAAAAGATCACTTGAGAAGTAGAGAAAGACAGAGATTGTTTCAAATCAATGAATGTTTTCACCTTCATTTTTACCTTCACAGATATCTTGGCCAGTTTGCACAGCTGACAAAACAATGATAATGATAATTGTGGGGGTGTTAGGAGCTGAGAAGTGATACCATTTCTATCTGCGTGAAGTTAATTGAAAAAATACAGATAGATAAAGATCCAGCCAGCAGTTTTATGGCTGCTGATAATGCCTGGATTGGAGGATGTAATCACATTAGGCTCCTGAATATCCTTTTCTATACAGAACTTACCCCTCAAAACGGGACGCCCCCGCCCCCGTCCCAAACAGGGCAGAATTTGCCTAGGTAAGCTTTCAGTGTAGTGAAGAGCAAAAGAAAACATACTCCCTCTGCCAAAAGGCAAACAAAAGGGAACTTAGCATGCTCAGTTTCTTCTTCCCAAATTTCCAGTCAGAAAAGCCATTCCCCCTTTTCTAGACGGGAAGGAGGGGAAAGACAGGGAGAAAGTGGAAGTCTTTTATTTTTTGGAGATTAGAGTACAAATCCCAGTCCTTCTACCAAAACCTGAGGAGTGGAGACTGCGTTTCCACAGGCAGAGCCATCATCATTTTAACCACTGCAATACGAGCTAACCCTTTCCACAGATTATCACAGATGATGCCCGAGCTCCTCCAACCCTGAGAGGACAGTGCTAATATTGCCCCCATTTCACAGGTGAGAAAAATGGGGCTTCGCGAGATTAATTGTCTTGTGGACATTTACCCATTAAATAAGCCAGCACTCAAAGTCAACTGTGACTCTGAAGACCATTTTCAACCGCTTTGCTGCGCTGCCTTAGAATGGTGCTAGAAAGTAAATCGAAAGCTCTGATCTCCATAAGAATTAGTCTATTTCTAGAGAAATCCTTTTTGCCCGCCATTAGAGACTATGAGATCAAGTTATCTACAGATTAGTGCTTCTGACTCCCAGGTGCCGGGAAGGTCTTTCAGTGACTTGGCCCTGTATTAGGAAACGTTTCCAAGTTGTGCGGCTGGTTTTCCAGACACTACCTCTGAGAGAGCGATGCGTCATTGTCGGACATCCTGCTGTGTCAGCTGCCCCGACCACACCACTGGCATGACCTTCAGAGTTGGACGAGAGCCAGGGACTGGACACATTAGTTCCAGTAGTTTCATATAAATCCCATGTGTGCTTCACTTGGAATGTCTCAGAGGCCGGTGCAGTGAGGAACCCACAAAGCAGGAACGTATCGTTGTTCTGGGTGTCTGTTCCCCACTTCAACTCCTCTGCTGTCTGATTTTGGGGACGAATATCCCCTCTTAAACACATTGAAGAAGAGGAGCATCTGTAGGCAGCCTCTGGGACCGCCCCCAATGATGCCCACCTCCTAGCACTGCATTCATGCTCCAGTATAACCCCTCCTTTTGAGTGTGAACTGGACCAGTAACTCCCTCCTGAGACCACAGTACAGCAAAACGGATGGGACGCCACATCCAAAAGTAGGTGACAGTAAGGCTGTGGCTTCTCTCTCGGACTCTCACCCTCTCCTGAGTCACTAGCTCTAACGGAAGCCAGCCAGCTGCTGTGTGGTGAGCAGCCCTGTGGACAGGCCCACTTAACAAGTCACTGACGTCTCTAGCCAATAGCAGGAAGAGGGTGAGGCCACCACAGCCTAGTGAGTGAGCGTGGGAGCAGATCCTCTTCTGGCGGAGCCATGAGGCCACCTCAGCTCCACCCACACTTTGAATCTTCACAAGAGGCCTGAGTCTGAGGCTCCCAGCCTAGCTGCACCTGGGGTTTTAACCCACAGAAACAATAATAAACATTTGTCGTTTGGTGCCACCAAATTGTTCTGCAGCAACAGGTAACTGAAACAATAAGAGACAAATCCGTGGTTGAACGGCAAATGGTGACCTCAGATTCTTCTAGCAGATTCACCTTTCAATGCTCCTCTCCCTCTAGTAATCTGTGGAGGAACTGTGGAACTTTTATGGATTCCTGACAGGCCATGGCTTGTGAGCTGAGCATGTGAGATGGTTGAGTATTAGGAGCTCTGCTTTCACTGCACTCTGTGCCCTCTGTCTAGCCCAACGCCTGCCTCTTCTAGAAGAGCAAATCAGTGTCTCACAGCATCATCTTCATATCTGAGCATCTCTGCTGAATTAGGAAGTGTCATTTTTGTGTGTGTTTCTGTTCTTCAAACCTGCATATCTACATGTAAGCATATATATGTTCCTTATTTATTGGCACAACTGTCAGCTCAGTGATATGAATGAATGAAGAGACTTGCATTAAAATGTACTATATACTTAATAAAAATGTGTCTTTATTCGCAGAGGGATTTCAGTGCCATTGTGTTAAATGCTGTAGCAGAAAAGGAGTGAAACTGGCATGGCTCTACTAAAGAGCAGTGGAGCAGATTTGCAGCACATGTAACAATTTATCTAACAGAATGTGAAAACTGAAATCGTTGCATTATTTCATTATTAATTAATTAGTCATTAAGAGTTCAGTTCAGCATCTGTCAGTTCCCCATTATAATTACTTCTCCATGAATTTTATTTTCTTCATATGAAGAAATACTCTTTGCAGACAAATACTCCCTCTCCCGCATTTGTTCAAATGTGACTCATACTCTGAAAAGCTCATGAACACACTTGGCACTGGAAAAGAGTGGATAACAATCATCTGTAAATTAACCATACTATCAAAAGGCAATTAACTAGCCTCCCATTGTAAGTCAGAGAGATGGTCACCACTACGAATAAAGAACAGTGTATTCCTATTCTCATACACACACACACACACACACACACACACACACACATTCCCTTCCCTCAAAGTACCTATATTTTTCCCAATTAATATTTAAACAGTGATAAGGATTTGGCTCTCAGGGTATTATAGTTGATTACTATGGTGATATTTAAGATCTCCTGAAACACAAATGATGCTCCAAAGCTGAACAGATTCTGTAATGCCTATGGCAACACAACATTAGCTTCCCCAGAGGAGAGGAGAAACAGGTCTAATACCCAGATTCATAAGCAAATGAGGTTCTGACTTTCATGCTTTAGGGATCTCATTTGCATATTCCAGAAAGAAGCACTGGGTACAACACTGTCACCAGATTGACCCTTTCCTCACAATGCTTCCAATCTGTGCACTTTCAGTCTTGTTGGAGATACCTATGCAAATGAGGTAGAGGAGCAGACAGCCAGGTTATCGTTTACAAGGAGACAAAGACCACAGTGCAGATGCCTGTGGTGCTTGCTTAGCACGGCTGCTAAGTGAGGGACTGGCAGCCAGTGATCTACGAGGTTCTGTCAGCTCTGCACTTGCTCTGCTGCACACCAAGAAAAACAAAGAGATGACGCCTGGCCATCTCCAATAGGACTTTGTAAGCCCAGAGAGCTAGAACCGCTCATGGTTAGCCTGGCCTTGTCCACTTCTCCGTGGGCTCAAAACCTGGGACCCAGGCCTGACATTCAAAGCATATGAACTGGAGTCAACAAACCCAAAAGATCAGAGGCTGTCATAAAAGGTCCACACGTGGGCAACTCTGAACATGATAAGGGCCTGCCCTGATTGTCCCATAGTCCTCATAGAAGTTTCTGATTTCATCCTGCTCCTCTGAACACTCCTTAGACCAGAATGGAATTCCAGACAATTCTAGGATCAGACTGTCACCATGGTGATGTGCTCGAGTCCTCTCACTCCAGCCCTCACTGGAAAGTTGTGGATAAAGGCCCAGAACCAAGGGCCACATACAGAATAGCAAGATGATTAAGGGGCTCCAGAGTCAGAGGAGCTGGGTTCAAATCCTACATCCACTCTTTGCTGTGTGACTCTAGGCACGTAACTCAACTTCTCTAGGTTTCAGATACACCCAGTAAAACAGGGACGATAAGCGTACTAATTTCATAGAGTGCGTATAGAATTAACTGGAATAATTTTGTGCAATGCTTAGCAAAGTGTCCATGACAAAATAAGTGTTCAGTAAATGTTTTCAAGCCCCACTTAAAAGTTATCTGTTCTCTGACAATAGAGATTATTTTGACTGAAGGAAAAATAAATACCCAGGTATAACAAGGATCATAAAAAGAAGCCTATTCTCAATGTTCACTCCAGAATCACGCATGTCAAGGACTATCATGGGTGCAAGAACAATGACAGGTTTTAGTTGACATTCAGCCTCCAAGAGGGATTCCCAAACAAGGAAGGAAAAAAGTCCCAATCTGTAAACTCTCAGGCCCTGTACCAGGTAGAGAAGGCGCTCGCCCTTTGAGAAGGAAGGAGCAACAGAGCAGTTCCAGGGACATGGATCGTTGGTGGAGCTTTGAGGTCGACACCACATTGTCACTGAATTTCTCTACTCACCCAGCTTAGCCAGACTGTGTATCAAGCATTAATAGCTGATAAAGTACCAGGGTCCTAACTTTAAGAGCATAGCAAGAAAGTAAGAGTGTGCTGACCAGGTTTGGAGGCTTAAGAAAAAAAAATTTCAATACTTTTAAAATAAAACCATTACCCTCACCGTTGTGAGATGACCAGTGGAACAGAAAGAAGTCAGGACCAAATTAAGACAACCACATCTTCCAGGGTGACGTCAAGAGGGCAGACAGCCTGACCCCAAGGTTAGGAAAAAACAGCTGAGTGACCTCAGCAGAAGAGGCCGAAAAAACTGAAGACAGAGACTCTGCACACAGAAGGCACTCAATGAATACTTGTCGAGTGCACAACTAAATTTCATTTTCACAGCAAGCCTATGAGTTAGAGCTGGTATCTTTCCACTTTGCAAATGTGAAATCAGAGTTGTTAAAAAAATAAATGACTGCCATTATGTAACTATAATAGAATATAGAAACTGTGGAAATCAAATCTAGATCACTTTTGAGTTCATACCTCTTTCTATCATTTGTAAGTGCCCAATATATGGGATCTATAAAATATCATTGTTTTCCTTTTTTATCGTTAATATTACATGTTAAGATCTTTTAGATGAACAATATATATATGAACTCTGCCTTCCAGGAGCAAGTCATTTAGGAAATAAGACAAGTAACATAACTCTCTCTTGCAACCTAAATGATGTTGGCTCGAGCCACCTCCCAAGATTTCTGCCTGTCCCAAGTTTTCTGCCAGTTCCATGGGTCATGGTGTGATCATGCCCAATTCAGGCTTTGCTGTCTGTGCTCACGCGACTTGGTACCACTGTAGCAGAAACATGAAACACAACTCTTTCTTATATTTTCACACAAACATATACACATGACCACACACCGAAAGACTTCTTTTAGTTGGATTTACTGAAGGTGTATGAAAGAGAAGTTAACATCTAGTGGTGCATTCCACTTCAAATTGAACTATATAGGTTCAGGTTAGACATTAGATTTCTCTGCTCTGAAGATACCTTTTAGCCAACCAAGCATCCAGGCTCATTGTCTAGCCACGTCACCCCTGAGTAAACCCAGCCGCAGCACACATCTGGCTGGTTTCTTTCTATACACACACACACACACACACACACACACACACCACTCTCACTCCTCTCCCATTTTTCTTCTCAAAAGTACACAGATGTTCATCTCATTGTCTCCTTTAGAGGAATATAATCATCACCTTTGTTCTCTTGGCTCCTGCTGAAACCAGCACCATCTTTTCCTACAAGCACCTTATCAATATACCAATGTGTTTTCCTCCCCGAGAGTTATCCCAGTGCCATCTGTTAAAATAATCCACTAATTATGTCACGACAACTGTATTATTACAAGGCTGATCTGATAAGCCCAAGAAGATAGAATAAAGTTTTTAGATAGTAAGAAAAGGATTACTTCCAGTTATAGATATTGATAAAATCTTAAGTGAGGAGGTTAGATTTAAGAAGGGCATTCTCGACAAAGGGGACAACATGAGCAAAGAAGATGTACAGTTATGTCCGGGAACGATGCTTGTTCCAGGACCCAGGATTAAAGGGATAGAAATTGGGATGGGGGGTGGGGGGGAGAGAAAAGATTGGGAAAACAAGCTGGAGCCAGAGTGTGAGGGATTTGAAGAGATCTCGGTTTCGTTCTGTAGGAAGTGGGAAGCTATTTTTGAGCAGGAAATTATTCTATAATCTCAGTATAGAGATGAGACATAGAGAAAGTCAATTATCAACACAGAAACAATGTCCTCAAGAGCAAAAATGTGTGTGTGAAGAACGAAGGAAGACCATAGAGTTCAGGAACAAGGTCTCTCCTGTCCATTTCCTTGACTCTTTAGGAAGCTCCTATACTGTGACATGACCAGAAGGTAGAAAGCCGGGAAAAGGAAGAGCACTTTCTCATGGCCGCTGCTGGAAAGAGAACTGACAAACTGGTCAGCTACCCATAAACCTCAGCATAGCCAGGTGATATCAGAGCCAACAATTCTGATCACTTACTAATTAAGATTTCACCACTGATAGTTTTTCTCCAATTTGAAATAGAAAAGGGGATCTCACCCCCGTGACACTCCTCCTAATTGTGAACAAAATATGTACAAGCTCTGTCTTCCAGGAGTATCTCATTTAGGAAATAAAATAAGACAAATGCACAAATAAATACCTCCTGCAACCTAAACGGGGTCGGCGTGAGCCGCTTTCCAAGGGAGAACACATAGGGAGGGAGTGTAAACTGGCTATTTGTACACAGACTTTGGAGTTAGACAGATTTGGGATTAAACCTAGTTCTGCAATTTCCTCGCCATGTGACCTTGAACAAATCAATTAACCTCTTCGTGAGGACCAAATAAAATACAATTGCAGCCCAAATTAAGTGTGTGAGCCTCTGTCAAACCAATTCAAACAGATAATGTACCGAAAGTGCCTGGCACATGTTAGCTGCTCGATAAATAAAAGTTGTCATCACCATCGTCATCCTCGTCATCCTATTCGTCTTACTCCAAGATGCTGGGGGATGTGCTGAAATGCTATGTCTGCTGCCCGTTGTGCTTCCTGGGCCTCAGGATCCCTACATAAATCACCTCAGGATGCTGCTTCGTCCTGGCCTTGGCCACTGAAGCAAGATGCCTGACCCCACCTGTGTTAAAGTTTCCCAGGCAGCACAACCCTTCTGTCCAGTCACCACCTCATACCTATGTTCCTCCCCAACATACTATGTGCATATTCAACTCCAAGTTTTATTGAAAAGCGCTCTACCTCCTGTCTGCTTGGCCAAATCCCAATTCTGCTGTGAATAGGAAGTAGGCCAGATGCTGAGAGGAAGAAGAAGATAAAGGGGACCCCGGCCTACCTTCAGGGGGCCTACCAATTAGCAATGACAGTGTCATTCACCTTTTTGCCTCCAAAGCCTGAGACAGAGTAAGAACTCTGTGATTGTTGTCATTATTGTTTACATAACTACGTAAATGTTTGTTAAACTGAACTGGTAAATTCACACGTTAACTTCAGTACAACTTTAGCTCTAATATGGAACTCTTTTGTAACACTGGAGCATCATGAAAAGGGTAAGGCAGATAAGCAAATTATGAATTAAACATGATTTAAATAGGCTTTTACTGGTATATGTTAGGGGTATGATTTGATTTGGAAGTGCTGTGGCTAATGAGACAAATATTAGAATCAGAACAAACTGTAGTAAGCTTATTGGAGCCAACTGTCAGAGATAATGAAAGAAATAGGGGAGCAAGACCAAATTTAAAAAGATCAAGTGAATCCATAAAATAAATAAATAATAAACATTAATAATAAAAATTTCATAAATAAATCCATAAACTATAGATATTTATGACTGCACACTCATTTTGCTTCTCACACACCAAAAGCCTCTACTTCTCACTATTTTTTTTAGCTCAGCTGGTTCTGTGGACTTACACAAGAGTAGTGGATACTTAGAGAATGCTCTAGTTCAGATTAGAATGATCCTTCTTTGTTACTCAAACCGCCACATGTTATAAAATTTTTAAAAAATGTTCAAAGACAATGATGCCAGGACAAATTTTGCCATTCAGTTCTTTGGTATCACAGATAATGGTTATAAGGTCCTTAGATGTCTTGCCTTCACCTGAAACAAGTAAGAATGAGAATTCCTGAAAGGTTATCCTACTAAGATATAAGTCACGAAACATAAATACTGGTTTCATCTTCCTCAGCATCACTTTGAGTGGATTTATAAGAAGAGTTTGGCCAGTGATGGGCTTTGGGGAGGGCACTGAACCAGGAGTCAGTATTCCTGGATTTTAATGCCAACCTCATATCAGAAACGAAATCATCTTGGGTAAATTATTCAATCTTTCTGGGCTTTGTTTCTGTGACTGAAAAATGAAGGGATTTGGGCGGGTGACTTTGTACATTCCTCCCAGTTTTTGATTCTCTGCTTTCTGGGGAACCTAAGAAGTTAGTTCCCCTGAAAAGATTGTGGCAGGAGGAGCAGATATGGTCACCATCCATATTTTCTGTGGCTTTCTCTTTGTTCTCTGCTAGTTGGACATTTCTGAGACTGATTTTGCTGCCACAGGAACCATGGGAAAGGAAGGAAGCACTCATGGGAGTTTTGAACAAGGGCATCTAACAGCTTAAAAACAAAAATGTGAAAAAAATATATAAGTCCAGGATAACACAGCCACGGGACCTTCTAATGAGATAATTGTGTCTGAAAAACAGTGGAGTAAAACCACAGTTAGAATCAAGGAAAACATGTAGGAACAATGAGTGGAGGATGCTTGTATTTCCCTAATCTCTGGGTAGTGCTAATATCAGGAAAGAATCATTAGAATCAAAACTTAGCAAAAGCTAGTTTTACTCTAAAAATATTCTGAATTAAATTGCTTTTATGTCTTCCCACAAATTCCAAAATACATGGTTCCGCAGATGAGAAAGTGTGATAAAAATCAAATTGATGATTAAATATCGGTCCTTAAACATTTTGAAATCTAATCATTTGGAGGAATATCAAGAGTTCATTTGAAATAATACTGGAAATAAATAACATGAAGATTTGTCCTGATAAATATCAACACACTATTCATATTTTCTTCACGGTATGGCTTTAAATGAGTGCTATATCTGGTAGCAAATGGTCACTGTAGTACATTTGCTTTTCAGTGTGAACAGGTTTGTTACATATGACAGACACCACTATTGTGCCTTCTAACATAACTTCTAGTGTCCTTCTTCTCATACACGTTTATAGTATAACAGAAGTCAGATAAACTTGGTTTGAATTATAGCTCTGCCACTTATTAGCTAAGAGCTGAAAAAGAACAATGTACTTTACCTCCTGGAACTTCAATTTCTGTATCTGTAAACAAGGATATCATAATGCCATCCACATGGAGTTTTTGAGAAAAGGCTTAGGACAACACCAAAAACATAATACATGTTCAATAAATTGTTTTTATCTTGTTGTTATTGTTTTTATGATCTACATGTATACAGTCCTGGGAGATTAAAAAAATAAGTGTCAAAACTTGTTTGCGTATCCTTTTGTTTGTGAGTTCCATGTAACATACAAAGGCTTAAATATGTGAGTCCTGTATGAATTCAGAGTAGGGATGGTTGGGGAACGTTGCTATGAATTACTGTGGCCAAGACATCTCTTTTATCCAGGTATGATATAATTGTAGCAGTAAGCCATCATTCCAGCTGCAATACTAGAAAAATTGAAAAGATCTTCTTATGTGAACTAAGATTATTAACAATTTTCTTCTCTGGGGACATGTGCTAAATTTGGTATGAGCTGAGGACAGGCTTGACATAGACAGAGGAACACTGCTAGGGGGCAGGAAAAGCCAGGAATCTTTTGATAGCTGCACATGTTGGTGTGACAGATGAAATCCAGAGGAGCCCCAAATGCATGACCATTTTTCCCATAAGGCATTTACTAAGTGCTGAGGGAGCAAGAAGCTGAGGTGGGCTGGAAAGACTGAATAAAATCTCCCACAGTCTTACAATGCTTAGGCAACAAAATTCCGCTAGAAAGAGTACTCTGTAATGTAGATTTCCTTGAGACACCTAACAGAGGTGGACTGAATTTATACAAAACTGCTACCCAGCCCTTACATAGGTAAAAATCTGATTAGGTTGAGGTGAGTAACATTTCAATCTAGCTGCCAAAGAGAGGGAAGGGCAAGAACTCCCTGCCAATAATATCGCTTCTTTTACATATAACATATGTGACATCCAATCAAAAACAACAAAGCATTTCAAGACCAAACATGAAAAAGTGGCTCAAAATCAAGGGAAAAAAGAGAAAATAGAATGAGGCCCACATATGATCCATATATTGGAGTTAGCAGACAAAAACTTTAACTATAATAAATGCAATAACTGTGTTCATGAAAATGGGAGAAAAATTGAGAAAATAGAAAAGAAGGTAACACAGAATTATAATCTATAAAAAAATAAAAATGAAGTTCTAGAACTGAGCAAGTAAAACATCTGAAACTAAGAACTCAAGGATGAGTTTGACAGTAGGCCAGAATTTGAAGAAGAATTAGTGAAATAAAAGATAGGTCAATGAAAAATGTCCAAACTGAAGCCCTGATGTTAAAAAAGGGGGGCGGGGGCAGGGAGAGACGGAAATAACAGAACACAATATATAGCAGTCATGTGGGACATAGTCAAAACATATATAATTGAAGTCTGAGAAGGACCAGAGAGAGATAATGGAACAGGAACAACACTGGCAACAATCGCACAATATCCTATGAGTCTTCTTTGTTGTTATTGTTGTTAATTACATAACATACATTAATTTTTAATGTTAAAACAATGTTGTATTCTTAGAATAAGCTCCACTACAGTAGAGCAGCAGCGCCCTAGTTAACGTAGCCATTTCCCTTTACAGCTCTTTCCTTAGAGAAATCAACACACTGGTATTGCCATCCTTTGGCTGTGCCCTAAGCTGGGGGCCCTGATCTTCCACTGGGGACCTCCTCTATCCCATTACAGCCACTCCTCATGACAGAAGAACCAGAACTGGGTCATACCCACAAGGTATCCTTTGTATAGAGAAGTTTCTTGTTGTCATGTTCCAGCTCTGAAACATGGCCCTCTGAATACCTACAAAGAAGTTCTTCATTTTTGGTCAGCCCTGAGTGTTTCAAGTTTAAATTTATTTAGGTCCACAATCTGCATATATCTAAATTACAACCTAATTTTGGGATAAAGCCATTCAGAATAAGTCTGCTACTATAAATTCCACACAATTCTTTAAGTATAGGTAGATAGTTTTCAATATCCCTAGTTATCTCTTATAAAAGCTAAATATCTCCATTTCTGTTGACTGTATCTTACTTTGTGTTGATTGGGACTCTTTTGGTTACCTGTGATAGAACCTAGCTCATGCTAGCTGTAAATGGGAGAATTCATCACTTAGCTGGGAAATGTAAGGGATTAGAACTTGTTTCAGGGATCCATATGCTTTACTTTCCTTGAGTTGTCTTCACATTGGAGGAGGTTCTCCTGCATGGCACCAAATGTGGCCATGAGCAAATCAGAATAGACATCATCTTCACGGAATGTGATTGAAGAGCAAGGAGCGCCTGCTTCTTTGAATTCCGGCAAAAATCTTGATTGACCTGAATTGCAATGCCTGCCAACTCCTAACCAATCATATATGGGCCAGAGTGATAAAGTGTTCTGATTGACCTGACCTAGTTCTGTGTTGAGGGACAGAGGGAAGGAAAATCAGCTCCACTGGAACCACAGGAAAAAGGATTCAAGCACTAGAAGAAGGGGTGGAGGAAAATCGCTCTTGTCTATCAATGTCCTGCTACAAATTGCGTGACAGTGATAGCAACAGAAGCATAATTACATTTTAAAAATTTGCACAATGGTATGCAAACTTTCAAAATGTAAAATTTTGAAATACATCTTATATATTATTTATATATATTTCTCTCTATCCCCTGGTTTCTGACAGAGAACTCTTAAAACCCTTATAATTGTTTTAAGCAGTAGGGTTGCTGGGACCATCTTTTTGTTCTAATATTTGGTTCTCAACCCCATTTCCTAACGTGGAACTCCTAAATTCCTTGGAATTTCCTGGGCAGTAAGGGTTTTTGTTCTAACAAGATGACTCTTACTGGGCTCCTGAATAATTCCTGGATGGGGGCTGGTCAGTGGAAAGGCCAAGCCATGATTAGAAGCTTAGAACATTCAAGCCCACCCCCTATCCTCCAGAGAAGGGTTGATATTGAGCTAATAACCAGCTAGATATTGAGCTAATAACTGATCATGACTATGTGACGAATCCTCCATAAAATCCCTAAAGTGGGGGTTTGGAGAGCTTCTGAGTTGGTGAACAGGAGAGTAGTGCACCCCAGTTCCACAGAGACAGAACTTCTTGTGCGCAAGGCCCTTCTGGACTTCACGCTATGTATCTCCTCATCTGGCTGTTCATCTGCATCCTTTATCACATCTTTTATTACATAATAAACCTGTAAAAGTGTTTCCCTGAGTTCTGTGAGCTATTCTAGCATATTATTGACCCGAGGAGGGGGTTGTAAAAACCTCAATTTAGAGCCAGTTGGTCAGAAGTACAAGTAACAGTTTAGGACTTGCAATTGGCATCTGGGGTAGGAGCAGTCTTGTGGGACTGAGCACTTCACTTGTGGGGTCAGATAAAATTTCAGGGGTAGACAGTGTCAGAGCTGAATTGAGTTGCAGGACACCTAGCAGGTGTCAGAGAATTGGTAGAGTTTAAAAAACCCACACATCTGGTGACAGAAGTGTTGGTATGAGTAGTAGGAGGAGGAGTTGTAAGGAAAATGGAGAGTTTTCCCTGTACAAAATTATTTTTCCATTTTTTAAAATAATAAATACACATTCTACATGCACACAGTGGAAGCACACACCAAGAAGTCTGGGAGGATACACACCAAGGCTTTAAAAATAGCTACTTCTAAATTGTGGATTGGTGTAGATTTTTATTTTTTACTCTGTTGCATTTGTTTGTACTTTTTTGGTTGTTTTACAAAGAGTATATGATGATCTTATAATTTAAAAAAATAAAGTCCAATAAATTGATTATTTTTCATTTTAGTAACACTTATTTTATAAGAAACATGCTTGTTGTAAAAAAAAAAAAGAATTAAGTATAGAGAAAAATATTAAAATCATCCATTCCCACCATTCAGTGACAACTGCTTTTAGTATGTTGGTGATTATTCATCCAAAATTTTCAAAGCATATATTTTTTTATTTACAAAATAAAATATTTGATTTATAAAATTTTTATTTACAAAAGGTGCTCATACTAAAACTATTGATTTGTTACCTTTTTTTTCTTTGAATAATACAGTATACATTTTCACAATTCTTTTGTCTTTACCTAGCAAGGTAAATATTTTTCATAAATCCTTACAGTATTGTTTTTTTTTAACCTAAATATATCTTGACCTGATAACATGAAGTGAGATAAAGATGTGAGAGAACAACTGCTCTGCTGGAGGGACTATAAACTGGAATGGCGACCATGGAGGAACACTTAGCAATACCTACTAAAGCTGAAAATGTCTATCCCCAATGTCCCAGCCATTTTACGGAAACACGCATGTGCACAAAGAGTCCGGCTACAAGTGTTTTCATTGCAACACATTTCATTATAGTAAACTCTTAGACCCTACCTAAAAGACTATCAGTAAGAAAATGAATAAATAAAATGATAGTCATAAATAAGATGAATACTGTCCAGCACTTCATTTGTTTACTTATTTATTCAACAAATAATTACTAGTTAACTACTGTGAGCCAAGCTCCATTCTAGGGGCTCGTGAATAAAGCACCCATTCCTGCCCTTGTCAAACCTATCTCCTAATAAATTGAGACAAAAATAAAAACAGTAAGTATAATTAATATTATTTAGTATATTAGAAAAAAATAACTGCTGTGGGACAAACAGTAGAGTGGGGGAGGCTTTGCGATGTTAAACGGTATAGTCTGAGCCGTTGTGGCGCCCTTATGAGAAGTGGCGTTAGACCAAGGGCTTGGAAAGGGTGGGGCAGGCAGCCATATGTGTATGAACGGAACAGCAGCCCAAACAGAGAAAACAGCAAGTGCAAAAGGCCCTAAGGTGGACGAACAGTAACATGTTCAAGGCGCAGCAAGAAGGCCCGTGTGGCAGGAGTGGCAACATGCAAGGCATGAGGACGTAGGCATAACAGATGCGCCCCAGGCTATGTCAGGACTTGGGCACTTACTCTCAGTTAGAAGGAATGCATCAACATGCTCAAAAAACACTGTGGAGTGAAAAGCACAAGTTTTAAAACTTACAAAACAATACCTACCGCACACTGTTGTAAAAGGTCTTAAAGTACAGGGTAAACTCTGGGAATTGGTGGGAAGTGAAACCTCAGGAGGGAAGTGCAGGAGGCCTCGTCTTAGTCCCTCAGGCTGCAGTAACCGAGTACCACAGACTGGGTGGCTTATAAACCACAGCAATTTACTTCTCACAGTTCTGGAGGCTGAGAAGTCCAAGATCAAGACAATGGCAGATGTGGTGTCTGGAGAGGTCCCACTTCCTAGTTCACAGCTGGCATCTCATCACTGTGCCCTCACATGGTCAAAGGGACGAAGGATCCCTATGGAGCCTCTTTCCTAGGAGCACCAAGGTCACCGTAAGGGTCATGACCCAATGATCTCCCAAGTCTTCACATCCTAATACCTTCACCTTTGGCAGTTAGACTTCAACATATAAATGTTGGGGTGACATATCTAGATCATAGGAGGGCTTAATACCGGTAATATTTTTTCACAGGACAACATATTTTTATATTACTTATATACATCCAAAACGTATAAATAACATATTTGTATGAGTACACACACACGCACACACACACACTGTTTTTAAAAATCTATAAGAAAACGCAAAATGTTAGCAGTTAGAAAGTGAGCACATGAAAAAATCTTGTTTTCTCTTTTGTGTGATTTTTAAATGTGTTTAATATCTAAAATTAAAATAAAATAAATACTAACTCAAATCTCTTTCAATGTATACACTTCCCGGATTTCTCTCGTTATTCCAATCAATGAGGGAGGTTGTCTTGTGTAATTTTGATTCATTTCTCTGTCACTGGCCACATCCTCTATCACTGTGGCATGCACGAGTCTGATAAACAGGACTTCTTGTCCATTATACAAACAGAGATAATAATGTTGATCAACACAGAGCAAAGGCCGAAACCTGCCCTCCACACTTACTGTCATGAGTTCTTTTAGGCTACAGTTGATCCCTATTAAGCTACCAGACTCTAATTTAGCCCACACTTCCCCATCTTGCTCAGAAAGTTAGCAGAAGAATCTTTGTTAAAATTAGTGCATACTACATATAAAAATTACCCTTCTCTATGAATAGACAATCTCTCTATGAATCTTCTCTATGAACAGACAATAAGAATAAAAAGCGTTGGTTTTTCAGACAGGGCCACCTGGACCCAACAGACTGTCTGCTGAGTTTATTTGATTGACCCTGTGAGATGCTGAGTCTTTAACCATGCACAAAGGATACTCCTAAGGTTAAACAAAATGTATAGCCACAGAATACAGCAATCTCTGCCAAAACAACAACAGAAACCAACTAACTGCAAGCGATTATTTACTTTCTAATGCATTGTAATCAGCCTTGGACACTGATCGTCTCCCAGTAAATGCTGTCACCAGGCCGTTCCCCACAGAAATCAGTTTCTGATTATGATAGTCCCTTAAACAATAATCTGAGAAATATTCCTACATATAAAGCAAATAAAAAATAAAATCACAAGATGGCCACGGGGTTTTGAAAATTAATCTGGGGAACGTAATTGAGTGGTTACCAGAGGGTAAGGGGGTTGGGGGGTGGGAGATGAGGGTAAGGGGGATCAAATATGTGGTGATGGAAGGAGAACTGACTCTGGGTGGTGAACACACAATGTAATTTATAGATGATGTGATACAGAATTGTACACCTGAAATCTATGTAATTTTACTAACTATTGTCACCCCAATAAATTAAAAAAAAGAAACAAAAAAAAATAAAAATAAATAAATAAATAAATAAAAAATAAATGGATGTTGTATCTTGAAAAAAAATAAATAAATAAAAAATAAAAAATAAAATCAGGCAAAGTGCATGTTTAAAAGTTTAAAGATGACTCCATCTTTATATAATGACTGTAGGTTGTGTAAGAAATAGTATGTACTGTGCTTTGAAAAAAAACTTTACATCCATGTATAAGGCAACAATAATATGATCCTTCTCATAGTGTCCCTTTGCTTGAGAAAGATTCATGAGTGTCACTGGCGAAAATTGGATCCACTTTCCTTGCATTTAGAAATGATTCTGGCTTATGTAACACACCATTTTTCCTCGCTTCCCTCCCCACTTCCTTTGCTGTCCTCAGGAATATTTTCAGAAGAGCAGAATCTTTATGCCTCTTCATTTCTAGGGCTCCTGCTGCTTCTGCTTATTCACCACCTGAAGTCTTAATTCTCTGTTTGTAACACCACAATTGGCTACTGCAGAGATAATTTTGACATAATCATGCTAGAATTATGACTTGAGCACAGACGTTGTAGGGAAGTGGATGAAATCTAACCACGGGTCCTAAATCACAAAAAGAACCAGAAACAGGATAATGTTCAGCCAAATTATCTGCTCTAGCTTTACTACATTTAAAAATAAAATTCACAGGCTTGTTTTCCCTCCTATCAGGCTTTTAAAACTTATTTCCAGGGTCGTCATTGCAGTCATTAACTTCTTCACAGTGAGAATTCTGATAAGGGCGGCAAACTCGGTCACTTCAAAAATGTCATCACTAAACATTGGTCGAGTTGAGCTGGATGAAACTTGCTAGGTAAATCAGCATCAGTTTAGGATTTCAGCCCAATTTAGAAATAAACTTCACACCTAAGTCTCCTCTCCACACTTTCCAAGGTAGGCAATTTCCTGTTGGTTCAATCAACATCAGAGCACATCGGTTCACATAAGTCTAACGTTACTGTGAGCCCCTGTTGAATGTCAGAGTAAAGTTCAAAGCAGCCCACACTCAAATTATACAGAAGAAATAAACCCCACAATGTCTCTGTTTGGTGTGTGCAAACGCAGATGGGCTGGTACCTAGCCAGGGGCAGCCGAAGGAGTTGGGAAACCTTAGCTGTGCCTACTTTGTGGGTTTCTATGAGATGAAGTGTCTTTACTTCCACTTTTCCACACTGGCTTCTATCCCTCAGAAACACTAAAAACATTCTTCAGGCCAATCTGATGTTAAAGAGTAAAAGAAAGATATGGTACAAGAGGTTGGGCCTAGTTACACACCAATTCTAAAAAAAAACTAAATTACTATTGAAATGACTGTGGTGCACACAGTCTAATGTGACGCCCAAGTCACACTCTTGTGTAAACCTCTCCCTCCGAGTGTGGGTGGGACCTATATGCTTCTAACCTATAGAATATGGCAAAGGTGATGGGATTTCACTCCTAGGATTGTGCTACAATATAGCTATGAGACTCCATCTTACCAGGCTGGACAGAAAGACTATCCTGTTAGCCTTGAAGAAGCAAGTATGGTGTGAACTGCCTATGGGGAGGGAACTGCAGCTGGCCTCTAGGATCTGAGAGCCTCAGACTTACAACCATAAGGAACTGAATTCTTCCAACAACCACATTTAGAAGATCCTGAACTCCAGAAAGGAATGCAGCCCAGCCAGCTCCTTGACTATACCTTGGAAAACAGTGAGCAGAAGACTCAGAGAAGTGGTGCCCAGACTCCCAACCCACAGTAACTGGGAGATAACAAGTGTGTGTTGTTTGGAGACAATAAATTTGTGGTCATTTGTTATGCAGTAACAGAAAACTAATACATTGGCCGACAAAGTATTCTCTTGTAAACCAGCTGCATGACCACTGGAAATCAAGGGTTGGTGTCACCTGCAGACCGGAAATCTGCAGGAGTTTATTCTCTGGGTACAGTCTAAATGGTCCAGATCAAAGGAAGATGGTGAAAGCTGCCCTCTTCCTGAGGGCAATGTTTCTGGAAGATAAGAAGAGGAACTAATAAACTCCCCCACTGATCACTCTGCATCAGTGAGAGTTCCTTTGTATGCAGGCAAAGAGAGCATGACTCAGAGTGGCTTAACAATAAAGGAAACAATGATGAAAAAACATAAATATAGAGGAATGTCTTCCTGGAGTCTGAAGAGGGCTATTCAGCCACTCAATTGATATCACTAAAGCTCAGTTTTGTTTTGCTTTGTTTTTTTCTAACTCCACTCTCCCCGCCATGGTGTCAGATATATCCTAAGACTGGCTTCTCTACACCTATTGTGTCAAGATGACTGCCAATGGTTCCCAGGGCTTCATGCCTCCTTTTTCACATCCATCGGGAGCGAGGTTTTGTCCCAGTATCCCCAACAAACTTCCCGAGAGTCACATTGTTTGGATTGGCCTACTTAACGTGCCCATCTTAAAGGCCGATCCTCGCAGCCAGCAGATTGAAATGCATATTTGGCTTAGCAGAGGTCATGTGTCCCATCCTTCAAGCTGGGTATGGAATAAGCATGAAGGAAACACATAAAATCTAAATGGAAATTACAACTCTTTGGAAAGGGGAGTGGGTCATGCATCCAGGGAGGCTAGTGACAGATGTCTACTAAAACCCCAATTCAAGGCGGTGAGGATGGTGCCGTCCCAAGACTCAGAAGGGAGGAGGGCATGACGAACTCCTCAGGAATCCCCGCCTTTAACACCTTCTCATTTCAGCTAATAGGTAACACTAGGGCTGCAGCAACAGTGCGGGTGGGAACGCCTCACACTCTGTTCCTGGAAAAAGTCTCAGCAAGCAGGGAATCGGGCATGATGGGAGTTGTTCTGTCCTGCGTTTGTGTAATGGCACAAAGCACCAGTGCTTGTAATGATTACAGCTGGGGCCCGAGATCCTTCTCCATGCCCATTAACCTTCCAAATCACTGAGCAAGCAACCTGATGGTTCAATTATATTTTCCTCATTTCTTCTTTCAAAACAAATTGTATTTGAGGTACACACTGTCAGAACCCAGTCCAACCCTTTGCGGGCCATAAACCAACACCAAGCAAGTAAACATATCTCTCTATATGAATAGCAAATAAAATAACTACAGAGTCCAGTACAATAGTCTACAGGTTATAAGAATAAAGTAAAAACTTTTAAGATGGTTCAGTAGAGCTACATTTCTTTGAAATACAGATATTTCAAGAAATAGAAAAATTAGAAGTTATCTGATTCATGTGTCTTTGACTTTAATTTTTAAACCACAAGTGTACAGTTAAGTTCTTCATGTGCCTCAGTTCATAACACACTAAATAATTTATATTTCTGGATGATTCCAGAACCTAGAGTCTGTCACCATAAAAAGGAAACATTTTGCAATAAAAAAAGAATTGCACTGGAATAGTCCTATTTATCTTAAAAGTAAAATTGATGTTAAAGCCATTATAGAAGCAGTTAAAAGCAATTTGGACTCTGCAGAAACTGGAACAAGTAAAATTGTAAATGATATCAAGAAATTATTTCTGACTACAGAGAAGTTAAAACCAATGAAAATAATGTAGAAAGAAGATGAAATATCAGAGTCAAGAGACAATAGATCTCCCTTAAAGAAGGAGAACCAATGAAAGAAAGGTAATTTTCAAATAATACAAAAAATATTCCATATTTGGGACAAATGTTTTAAATAATTGAGAGTGCACTTCAGATCGTAGGCAAAACCAAACCCACTTTGACAAATGCTGGTTAAACATTTCCAGCTCCAAATATAAAGAATCATTTTTTTAAAAAAAATAAAGACTACAGATACAAAACCTATATAACATCAAAAAAAACTATATAACATCACCAAGTTTTTTAAAAAGTAAAGTGTAAAGTACCCACCAAAAGCAAATATTCTATTGGCCTCCTGTTTCAAGTAATGACTGAAAATTGTATAAAAATGTCTACAGACCTTTAGAGGAAAATACTGTGGTGCAAAAATTCCATATCCAACATTCATATGAGATAGCAAAATAAAGACATTTTTGGATATGAATTGGCTCAAAATATATATGGCCTGGAAAACTTTCTTGCATAAATAACTCAAACATGTTGAGCTATAGCGATAGGCATTGAGATTAATCATTTTACACATAGTTTCATTGGATTTTTATAACCCTCAAAGCTAAAAGGAAACTAAAAAATCATGCCTCTTTCCAAACACTAGTAAATAATTTTTTTTCAATTTGTCAATTCAAAGACCTATATTGGCCAGCAAGTCATGTAAACAAGCAAAGCAAGATATAATGTCAATACAGATATACTTTTTGAATTATACTTCTTATTCAAGCAATGTATACATAAACAGAGAAGGGCACCTAGCATAAGTGTCCCACAGGTGTCCCAGGGAATGAATTTCCACAAAGACAGCGAACCTAGGTGCCAGCACACAGATCTGGAAACTGAACTTATAAGCATCCCAGACATAAAAACTCCCTCCCCCAAAATAAAAACCATCATCCTAACTTCAAACACTATAGATTAACTTTGCCCATTCTTGTTAGTCACATAAATGGAATCGTACAGTCTGGCTTTTTCCCCTGAACATTATGTTTGAGACTAGAGCAATTGTTCCTTTATTTTTATAGCTGAATATGTGGATGTATTTGTCTGTTGATTATAGACATCCTGTCGAAACGGGCATCGAGGTTGTTTACAGTTTGGGGCCATTATTTGTGGTGCTGTTTGAAGACATAAAACTCTACAGGACAATGATAATAGCAACCAACATTAGCCTGCATCAGTGAGACTGTAGGATGTGGCAGAGAGCAGGGCACTGCTTCTGAGACTCCTGGGAGCTTGTCCTCAGATCTAGTCCTTTGATATAGATATAGAAGTGTGGGAATAAGAATGTAGTGTTGCCAGATTGGTTATTCTTTTTTTTTTTTTTTTTTTGAAAGCTTGCCATCTAAGATTTTCTGAAAGATCTGCTAATTTTTAATGTGGGGTTATTTTATTTTTTTTTTAAGCTAAAGGGCCAATCAGAGCTCCACAGTTTGCAACCTGAGATCTGGGTATTCATGACACACAAACAGCTTGTCAGGCTTTTAGACTTTGCATGGGGCTCATCCCAGGCGGCTTTCTCACCAGCCAATCTTTCTAATGCAGTAACCCAGGCAGGAAGTAAAAAGCATGAGGAAAGCTGCCCCCTCTGCAGTATTGGAGAGAACATTTGAGAGTCAAACTGAGAGGGGAAAGACCACGTGGGGTTTCAGTGAGGTTGCCTCAGGGTCTTAAAGAAGACACTGAACCTAGGAATTGCCTTTCCTCTAGAGTGTCCCTTCCCCATGCAAAAGGCCTCCCTGTCCCTCTTGTCCTTACAGATTGCACTATATTTTTTTTCCCTGATAATCCTTTGTGACCTCTGTAGACTCTTAATTTTCTTATTTAAGTTAGAACCAGAGGTTGGAAATTTTTGGATGGGATTCAAATATCCCATTATCATTATTCCCCAGGAGAGACAGTTTTACAATCGTGCATGCATGAGGGGACTGGAAGATAAAGTATGACCTTCGTTCCACAAACCAAAAGCTAAAATACTTTTTTTTTCCCCTAAAGTGAAACAATTCATTTCTAGACAGCCTTGGCAGGAGCTCAGACTATTTTATGCTGGCTCCATGCTGGCAAAATAGAGAAATGCCCTTGATATTGTGTTTTTGGTTTGGTCACATTGATGGTGGACACAGTGTGAAAGGAACAGATTGTCATTTTTCAATGTTCTAGGTAAATAATGTTCTAATAAGGCTAATGTGAGAGAATTAAAGACTAATACAAAGGGTATCACAAGGCTGAGGTCTATAAAATAGTCCTTTTATTTTTTCCCCTAAGGCAGCAGTTCTCAAATTTTTAACACAGCTAAGAATCACCTGCAGGGCTTGTTAAAGCAGACTTCTGGCCCCATCCCCAGGGTTTCAGATTCAGGTGGTGGGAGGGGCGATAATTTGCCCTTCAAACAAGTTCCCAAGTGATGCTGATGCTGCTGGTCCCGGGACCCCACTTTGAGAACCATTGACCTAAAGAAGCCTTCCCAGCAAGTACGTAATGATTCTAAGCAATGAAAACTTCAGTAAATTAGACTTAGTTAGAATTCATTTGAATTTGTTTTTATAAAGAGTCTGTTGAAATATTTTTTAATACTGCATGCATTCTTGGGAACGTATGCAATATCTCCACCTACATACCAAATGAAGGTTCTTCAGGGTGTTCCTCTAATGAGAATGCGGGTGAATACAAATGCCTTCCATTTGCATTTTAATTATTTGAAATTAATGCTCACAAACGTGTTCCAAGTAACAATGATCATTTTCTCTATTATTCAATGCTTATCAAAACATTCCACTAATTAAATAGATCTACACAAAATGTTTTAAGATGTGAGCAAAGTAAGGTCAAAAGGAATGATTCTCAAACAACCTTTGAGAAAATAAACAGAATAGAAACCTAGAGCTGCCTCACTGAACTATCAATGGTGATTACTGAATACCTGAAAGAGAAGTAAAAAGCCTCGTTTGCATCATTTCTTATTGGATCTGCCATTGTTCCGTAGAAACAAATCACCTTTTTCTTAGGTGGTGACTCTGAACTTGCTTCCCTTTAGGCTTTTTCATAAACAAATAACTAGAAAAGTCTCTAAGGAGGGGATAGGCCGGTTCCTCATTTCAACTTGCATCAAGATTGCCTGCACACAGCCCAGAAGGGTCCATTGTTACAGGTATGGAACCTGGTCTGCCGAGACCTCATCTGGTAGCTGGCTTCGTGGCTCTGCTGATTTCCTTGTCAGAAACCACCTGGACAATGTCACCTTCAGAGGCAGACCATGCCACAGGTAATAGAAGCCACCTTTAGCTACTCTCTGGGTTTCCTTTGCACTTTCCATTTGTTTGGATCCTGTTGCTATCAGCTTCTCTCGGTCCTGCCTTGCTGGGTTCTCCACCACTAAAAGAATGGTGAATCATTAACCTGTATGGTTTAATTTCCAGTACACTGAGATTGCTTCTCCGTAGTGTGGGTGGTGTTTGCTGGGTTTTTACAGCTTGACAGGCCAAAGACTGGTGAATTTTCTTCATAATGGTCATTTATTGAGTTAGTCTTTTAGAAGACAGAAAAGGTAAGAGGTAGCCTGAATTCTTCTGGTAACTTTTGACTCTTTATCATATCCACAGGGGTAGTTATTTAGGGAGGGTCTCCCAGGAGCCTCTGCCATTATCTCATTTAACTCTTGCAAAGAGCCTGTGAAGGAAGTACTTTGATACCTTTTCAAAAATGCAGCTTGGAGGCTGATGGAGGTGGAGTGTCTTGTCCTAAGTCACAGGCTAGCTGGCGGTGAGGTAGGGAGAGCTGAGGGTTGTCCAGAGCCTGGGTGTTCTTCTCCCCGCAAACCGCCCTGCTGTTATTTAAAGTTTCTCCAGTTCTATGGTGAGTGGTGTCAGCAGTTACTACGTATTACCTTGCTTCCAGTATTTGAGACACTGGTCAATAAATAATACTTAATAACCCTTAAGTCCTAGCGGACGTCTTAACCTCCTACCAGCCACCACACCCTTGAGTCAGGACTACTGGAAAGGAAATCCAAAGCAGTGTCCTAACCCCTCAAAGGAGGAGAAGGAAGGCACGAAGACCGAGAGGAAACCCAAGGACTAGGAATTCTGATCCAACAATTATGCAAGTGCCTATGGAAACACACTGAGTTCCCGGAAGGGTGTGGCTGCCTGGGACTTGGACATCACTTTAAGGGAGAAATAAGGAAGTCCCCTGGGCGTGACGGTGTGTGAAAGTACCTGTAACTCCTGTCCTCAGCTCAGCCACCTGTTTGTTGGGAGAATGAGGAACTGGCCTCTCCGGTTCAGACCCTGAAAAGAGATCTCACGTATCTGTTTTCACAAATGCTCAGAATGGGTCTTTTCATTCTTCTCCAGGGAAGCGGTATCAGCCTTTAAAGCAGCAGCCACAAATTATCAATCTAAAAACAAAACCAGCTCAACCCCACCTTCACTAAAATGTAAGTTTCTTAACTGGTATTACATACACTCCCCTTGCCCCCCAAAGTAAGGGCACCTCGTGCATTTTTGTCCCCCACACAAAGCTCTGTAATACTTGAGGCCTCAGCTCAAAATATTAAAGCAAACTCAGCATTAAGAATTGCAAATCTCTTTTGTAGATAAGAGTTGAATGACTTTAGTTGATATATATGTAGTTCCTCCAACAGCTCTCCAATCTAAAATTCAGTATCTGTTAGTTTCATCTGGCCTTAAACCAGATGAGAACCAGGGAGTAAATATAAGAGAAGTCCCTCAAATCAATGTCTGAGCATTGTCATGACAAGGTCATAACATTAGGCTCCTCCTGCTTGCCGATAAGGTTTTTAAATCTAAGAGCCTATTACTTTTCTCAACACAGGCTTTTTGGACTCCTGTGCCTGAGACAGATTAGAAACAAATAAATTAAAGGGGAGCGTGGCTGCCATAGTCAAATACACAAACTATAAGGAGAAGTAATGAATAAAAATTAGAGAGTACATCAGTGTGAGGTAAATTTAGTATGGGGTAAATAATCATACGCTATAAAAACCTCTAACAAGTATTGCATTCCTCATACAACTACATTAAACGTAGCAATAACCACTGTATTTCAGCTAGTACTATGCGTGATAATCAACATAAGAAGGCCAGGTCATCAAGGCAAGGTTTATCGGTGTTCAGTGTTCTCTGTTGCCAATTTCAGGAAGTAAATAATACACGGTAGAAAAAAACTGTACTAAAAGGTGTTGTTGATGTAATTAAAATTCTATATCACTAAAAAGGTAAATTATTAGCAATCCTTAAAATTGGGTTCTCTAACTGTGTTCATTCTTGAAGGGTTCCAGATTGCCGAGTTTCACTTTTGAATTTATAGACTCGCTAAAATTATATTGTTGGAGATCGCAGAATATGTGGTCAGCTATTGATGTTCAGTCCATAAACAGGCTATGCACAGTCGGAAACCACTTTCCACACAGCCTGTGATGAGGGAAGATGGTTGTACGATGTGTTTCATAGAGGATACCGGTCAGTAAATTATCAAAGGTTGACTCTTATGCAATAGTTGCCTTCCCACACATAACTACTTTCTTCCTATGGGAAGCTATTAAATAATGGAACAGCAATGTGTCATTTCCATGTCACCATGAATCAAGTTGTTAAATGGTATAATCAGCTTTACTTGAACATGAGAAGAGCTTAACTGGGAGGTACGTTCAAGTCCTGGAAAACCCCTCTAATCACGAGAAGTAGTGTGTCTGTGTGACGTCTGGGTTTTTCTATTCAAACCCCCAACTAGTTTTTCCAAAACATGGGGATGGATAAAATCTAGAATGTTTTTTACCAAATACTTTACATTAATATGTTTGCAGGCATTTCTCGCTCTGTAATTTAAATCTTGAGGGAAGGGGCTTTATTTTTATTGTTCTTACATCTTTACATCCCTGAAATACATACACCAAAGTATATGCATACAGTGAGGAAAATTTAATGTATATTTGATTCTCTTAAAATGGAATAATCAAAAGATGATGAGCTAGGTGGCTTCCAAGAAGTCTCTTAGGTCATTAAAGTTTTAAAACCTTTTTTGTTTTGAATCTGGAAGGGATATCAAGGAAACAGTAAGCAAATTTCAACACACAGACTATTTAGATGAGACGGCTGGATGCACTTATGTTAATTATGTTCCAAGGGTAAAGGATATTAATGTTAACTGAGCTCTCTCTACCTGTCTCCTAGGATGAATTAGAAGTTTTATGTGAAATTCCAGACGCCTTTTTTTCCTCACCTCAGTCTCCCTCATTCGTGGCATATTCCGCATTCTGCTCTGCTTCACTAAAGATGCAACAACCTGCCAGTAATTATCCTCTGGAAAAGGATAAAGACCTACCAGAGGAAGAGTGGTACTTGGGTGAGGAAACTGAGCAACCCCAGTGTGGTCGAGAGAACAGCAACTCTGCCGGTGTCCCCTGGAAACATCCAGGCCCGGGGCCTCTGAGCTGCATGAGGGAGCCGGAGTCATCCAGCCCAGAGGTGGAGCCCCAGAGCCTCAGGGCATCTCCTCGAGGCCCCCTAAGGAGCCTGTCAAAGCAGTCCTGTGAGAACCAGGGGAATCTTCTCCACTTTGATCGGCAAGCCCCAGGCCGAATTTCCACCTCTCCCACTTTGAGGAGACTGCGGGGTCGGGGCTGTGGAACATCGCACTCCCTGCCTCAGCAAGAAACCCTGGAAGGGCCCACGGGGGGCAGCTGGAAGGAGCCTGCAGGCTGCCCGTGTTATCTTTCCAAGAGTCTACCTGGAAGCCCAAAGGATTCTTCGCACTCCTTATGGCCCTGGGAACTCCACTCAAGATTGCCTCCAGACCCCAAAAGGACCCTCAAGGCAGCTGATTCATTGGAGCCCCAGACAGGACCCACAGATGAGGATACCCTTCCTGTCCTTCAGCCCCTTGATGAGGGGTCCCTTCCCCAGGCCTGTCTTCCAGAGAGAGTTGGCCACTCGTTGCCCAGCCCCACTGCACGGCCCCCGAGGTCTCAGGTAAAACAGCTCAAAGCCTCCTGCCTCTCATTCAATGGACTGAAAAGCAAAATGGCCCCAGGGTTTCCACATTACCCCAAAGGCCAGGAGCTCCTGTGATGGGAGACGGTACGGGAAGTCACAGCTGAGGGGACACACACTCTTTAGGACAGGCTGACTTTCACGTTAAAGGAGTGCAACAGTTTGAGGAAGGAGAGTGAAGCTCTTGTCCACTTGCATCTTCTCTATCCTTAAAAGGCTATTTTAGAAAGGGCCCATCAAGGTCAGGCGAGAGATAGTCTGTCGGGCATTGGATAGTAAAGGTAGCCCTCTTGCAAATGCACACAATTTGAAGACATTTGGCTGGTTTAAAAGGAGAGAAAGAGCAAATTATTCAAATTTCTAATCTTTCCCTCTTCCCCCAAGTGTAAAACATTTTAGCTAGGGAAATTAATTACCTCTCCTTTCAAGATGCCTGCTTTGGAATTTGGGGTAGATTTCAGCAAAACTAAAACATATGCTTTTAAAATTTATTTCAGGGAGAAGAATTTCATCAATCCAGGTGTGTATGTATTTATTTTCTCCAGTGCTATGAAATCTGTGGCTGTACTTTTACATCTATTTTTCTGTTCCAACATAGCAAACCTGATGGCTTATTAATCGGGGCATTTGTTTGACAGCCCCCCAAGTGACTCCTCACATTTATAAGTGAAAAAGTCTTAATGTCAAGAGTCTCCTTTAATGGCACAGCATTTGGCAGTGGCTTTGGGGGGCAGAGTTTGACAGCCACATGCGGTCATGGTTTTCATTTTTGAGTTGTCAATGAATTGGCCCTGTGGCTTAATTAACATCGCTTAGTAATAGCTTTTGTCAGGTGGAGAACATGAGAAGGACAGAAACATTTGACAGCTTTTCAAAGAGAAATTCAGGGGACAAGGATAAAAGAAACAAGATGTGCTGTTTAAATCTAGGACAACCTTCAAAATGTCTATTATGACAGACTGCCTTTATCCAGAACGCATGTGCATTGTGTCACTTCAGAAACCAGCTCTGAGCTTTCAGAATGGTCCTCAGGTTGTGGCAACAGGTTTGTCATCCCTCCCAGGGATGAAGAGTTTCTCTGGCTTCAAGGGAAAGACCCATGCCCAATTTCATCCGCCCAATTTGTAGAATTGGCAGGAAAGCCCTCACTTCATTTGGAAAGTCACAGAGGAATCCTCACGAAATTAGCCACTGTTTTATTATTGGGCCTCAATCTTCAAGCAACAGTCTGGGTTCATACCAGGAAGATGAGGCCCATCTATGTAATCTTTGTCGATTTGAACTCTAGTTGACCGAAATGTATGAACAAAGGTAGAGGATATTTACAAAGCCACAGGAAAACGTGCATTATTATGTTAGTGTGTCGGTTACCTATTGCTAAATAACAAACCATCCCAAACATCAATGGCTTAAAATAACAACCAGTTATTGTTTCTTATCAATCTAACCATATGCTGAGAGTTGATCTAGGCTGCACCCAACTGGTAGTTCCACTCCACACGTCCCTCATTCTTTTCATGGGACCAACAGTCTACCTCAGGCATGTTTGTTCGTCTTATGGTGAAGGGAGACGTCCAACAGGACAAGCAGGAACATGCAAGGCCACTTGGAGCCTGGGCTCTGTATCTTGCCTAATTCTATTGGCCAAACCAAGTCACATGACTAAACTCGGGCAGTCAATTGTGTGTCACCAACAGTGGGAGAGCATTGAAATTTTACATGGTAAATAGTATAGATACATGGGTTGGTGAAGAATGGGGCTATCAATGCAAATCTTCCACAGGTGCAAACCAGAATAAAGCTCTAAAAACAAACCTAATTCAAATGTGTCAGGGAAAGTGAAAAAGAATAGTCTGAGAGAAAGATGATGATGTTGAATAGAGTCGATCATGCATAGTCTAGAAGGATATTTGGCATTTTGTTCCTTACCCAAAGAGCACTCAGTGCAAATGGATCCATTGAATGGATCAATACGATCAGATGGGTATAGGGTAGATGTGAGATTTAGATGGGAGTGGACTCCAGCAGAACAATCAGTATGTTCAGGTATGAGAAGTTGGTAGGTTAGGCTCTGATAAAGGCAGTGGCATTAGAAAGAAGTACCTCAGTTCAAGAGCTACTTAGGAGCCGCAATCACCTAGACTTGTGAATAGTAGACCATAAAGGCTGAGAAGAAAGACGTCAAGAATGAGCTCTCGAGCTTCTGGCTTGTACCACCGGGTGGCAAATGGTTCCATCTGCTGATCTGGGTAACCCTGGGTGGGGGAGAGGGCTAAGGGTGGGTGGGGTGTAGGTCTTGATTTCAAGTTTGGACATGTTGAGTTTGAGGACTTATGGAACATCTGAGTGGAGATTTTGAGGAGATACTTGATTAGAGGAGGCATCAGGGACGGAGGTGTACATCTGAAGGTCTTTAATCAAGGAATGCTTTCCAGAGCAGGGGAAAGTCTGGGTCCAGTTTTGATTATAAAGTGGAGTTAGCAGACATGAAGGCTAAGTGATGGGACAGAGCAAGCCATTTGCAAAAGATGACTGGAGGTAATTTTTTTTGACATGCAGAATCTTTGGGAAGCAATAACAGAAATGGTTTTAGTAAATTCAAAGCAACATCTTGGTTAAAGCACTTGAGGCATTAAAAAGCTCAATATGTCACAATCATACTACAAAGTAGTGGACGGTTACAGAAAATCACAACAGGGAATTAGAATGGACATTTGGTATCTAGTGATGAGACTGAATTATTCGATATTGTTTCTCCAGGACTTAGTACAATACTTGGCATGTAGAAAGCAAGGTTTGTTGAATGAATAATGACAGACTAAGTAACTACAATCTATGAATTAGTACACTAAACATTTACATATTACTACTAGAAGTAATTTTTTCATCAGCCGTAGACTTCTCAACCTACACTTTTTTAATCAAAAAGTTTACCTTATGCATGAGTCTTTGGTAAACAGCCCACCGTGTATAGCACAAAGATCCTCTATTTATCTGTCTGTGCTCCCTCCTTCTCTTCGTTGTCATGTCTCTGAAGTCTTGTCCACAGCAGCCTTTGGTTCCAAGGGTTACTTCCTTCAGATAGCTGCTTACCGGGCTTAGCCATAGAATGTCAAGAAGAGCTCCATCTGAGCTCTATTGTCCACCTAGGAGCTGGGGCGCCACTTCAAAAAACTTATTTGAACTTAGTTAAGTTAGGACTTTAATGTACCTATTAAATGGTATATAAATCAGGGGCTAGAAAACTATGGTCTATGGCCCAAATTCAGCCCACCACTTGTTTTTGTAAATAAAGTTTTATTGGTACACCCATTCATTTAAATACTGTCCATGGCTGCTTTTATGGCTGTGCAACAGGTGAGTTGAGTAGTCACTACAGAGACTCGCCCAGAAAGCTTAAATATTTACTGCTTGGTCCTTTACAGAAAAAGTTTGCTGAACTCTAATATGTTCAATTAAGAACTGCTTACCTCTGTAGCTGTCAATCACAACAATCATTGTGCCTTGTAGAATAGAATAGATATAAAACCCTTTCTCAGAAGTACTGATTCTTCTTTTATTATAGTATTTGAACACATGGCCTGACAATTGGGAAAACTCATATGAATAAGAAGGGCCCACTCTACTCAGTTCTAAAATCAGCTGTGTTACGACTTTGATTCCAGGTTATTCTCTGTGAATTCTTTTTTCTCACTGTCATTCCCTCTCCCTCTATAATATTTCAGTAAACTCACACTTACACCAAATCTTCTTCTATCACCAAAATATACCTCCTGGAAAAGAATATTTAGAATTCATTCGTATTAAAGTGTGAAGGACTGTAAGCTGAAAGGATACCTACACTCATCTTTCCAAGTACAGCAATGTATTCCTCCCTTTGCCACCATCATAGCATAAAAACACTGTACTGCATTTCTTTTATATTCATCTGCTTCCAGAATCAAGACCTTCCTTTGGCCAGAGACCACATATTTATCTTTAAACCTCTAGCACCCAGGACCCAGCTAGAATCCCTCTCCGCAAATATTTATTAAAGGAAAAGATGGAGGGAAGAAGGAAGACAGTCAGACTAGACTCTTGGCTTACCGTGGTACTCATCTCTCCCAGATGAATTTGCATCTTGACAGAGAACATGAGTTGAAGCCAAACAATGAAGCTGTGTTGGTGGGCTTTTAAACATCAGGAAGCAAGTGGGGGAGACATGGGGGGTAGGGAGACCTTCCTGGCACTCTTTAAAATCATATTCATAGAAAGTTTTCAGTCTCACTTTACTTTCTGGTGAGCCCTGAAGCCAAGAAGGGAAACATACTCACTACGTCTATGGGAACAAAGACTAACCTTCCAGTGGTCAATAGGAAATAAGAAAAAGAAAAAATATGTCCAAATTAGCAACAGGTACAACATTAGCATGGAAACCAAATGACAAGGTATTTGAAAGTCTATCTCAAGGAAGAAACCAGACAAAAACATTGAATGCCAGTAGAACGCCCCCACACCCCCAAGCCATCTGGCGTTACCCCCTTAGCGGGGCAGTATAACTTGGTGTTAAGAGCTATTGGAATCAAACTCTGAGTTTGAGTCCTACCTCTACTTCTCTCCGGCAATGTGACCTTGGGCAAGTTCTTTAACAATTCAAAACCTCAACGTCTTCATCCATGAAGTGGAGATACAAATAGTACCCATCTACTAAAGCTTTCGATATGATACAATAACCAAAACAAAACAAAACAAAATAAAACAAAACCAATATGCCAAGGGGAGTCTTCCATTTGTTCACTCCACACCCACGCAATGCCCACTATGTGCCAGGCTCTGGGCAGTGAGCTAGAGGCTCCCCTTCCTTTCTGCTTTCTCAGTTGGATTTCTAGCAAGTGCAACAATTTGGTAGAAAATTGAACTGGAAAGTATAGTCAAAGATGCAAAGGAAAGTTCCCAACAATCTTCTGAGTCTCATAATGGAAAAATATATCCCAGTTTTAACCATGAGAACTACATTTCCACAATTGGCAGTCAAGTTGTCATGTCTCTGTTGATTATTTTAAAAAGAGGTTTTTAAAAAGAGATTGTGACTAATTCTTAATGTGTTCTTCCTGTGTAATCAACCCATAGCTCTAAGCAAGCATTCCAAATTGTACTATATTTCTTGCATATGGCAAAACATTATGAGTCTTAAAATAGAACACCTAACTTTTCTTGTCACACACCACTGCTGGGATACCACCTGCTGAAAAAGGTCCATTTAGCATTAATTTTACTTTCAGACAAGGACTATAGCGTCTGAGGAATGAGGCCTGATAAGCGTGCCTGATAAAAAATAAAAAGGAAAAAAAATTTGGGCAACATTCATAACAGGAGAAAGAATAAGACTGTGCCTCATCGAAACTGTAGTACCTTTAAGAAGATTTTATTCCATTAAAATACCTTTATCATTATAGGACGGTTGCTACCCTCATATCCGCTAGCATTTTTTAAATTATTTTCCCTTAAAATTTGCACCTGGGAATCAAAGGCTCATAGTCCTTGGTTTAAGCCCACTGTACGGACGGAATCTTTTTAAAAATGCAAATAATGTATTAGTCATATTTCTAAAGGAGAGGCTTTCATTATTTGTCTTCAAACATTTCTGCCAAGGGCACCATCTAATTACTGCCTCCTCCACCCCCTGCCCACTGGCGGGGAAAATGAAAGTGCTGCTCTTAAATCCTTGATCCATGGATTGTAAGGGACGGAAAGGCCCCACTCACAGTTGTCTTCCACATAAGGAAACAGGCCTGGGAAAGGGCCACACTGAGATCCCACATAATGAAGGTCCAAGTTGGGAATCAGGGATCATAAACTGAGTACTCTCGCCCCTGTATTAGTTTCCTGTGCCTGCTATAAATGACGACCACCAGCTGGGTGGCTTAAAACAACAGACATGTGTGCTCTCATTGTTCTAGAAGCCAAGAGTCCCAAATCAAGATGTTGGCAGAGCTACACTTCCTTTGGAGGTTCTAGGGGAGGACCTTCCCTTACTTCTTCGTCCAGGTCGTGGTTCCCTGCATCCCTTTTATCTCTGCCTCCATCTTCACATGGTTTCTGTCTTCTCTCTGTCCTTTCTCTAGGTGTCTAATGAATACAATGTCATTGGATTCAGGGTCCACCCAGATAATCCAGAACAATCTTATCTCGGGATCTTTCATTTAATCACATCTGCAAAGAGCCTTTTTACAAATAAAATCACATTCACAGATTCCAGGGGTTAAGATGTGGTCATATCATTTGGGGGTCCTCTATCTAACCCACTACACCCCCTCTTTTACCTAAAGTATTATGGTAACCATTATTATATCAATTTTAAAAAGCACTTTGTGCTTTAAAATGGTTTGTACTATCCTTTCTCTTCTTCCTATGTAAAAGTCTTTTTGGAGTCCGACTTGTGTGTTTGAATTTTGAATTCTGGCTCTGCCTTTCATTAACAATGTAACCTTAGGTGAATTCCTTAGCTATTTCATTAAGCCTCAGTTTCTTCCACTCTATAATAAGGATAGTAATTTCCGCATCATAGGGTGCTTGTGAAAATCATTTTAACGCATGTAAAGCACTTAACAGGGAATCTAGTAAAAGTGGGGGTTCAGTAAGTACCAGCTGATTTTAAATTAGAGTAATATTCACCGAGACCAACTATTCAAAGCATACGCATTTGAGGTCCACTGGGGACACGTTTCCACCAGCCAGAAATTTTTCCAGCACTGACGAGAGAGCAGGCTCATTGTTGCGAGTCGTCGCATGGGTGTGAGGCCTGCTCTGCAGTGGGAGAGAATTCTCTGGATTCTCTGAATTGTTGCTATCCCAGCCCACACCATGGACCTTCGGATCTTCAGCAGAGGACAAAATAAGGAGATGTTCCACCAGAAGGGAGAAAAGATTATTCCAGCAACCATGGGACTAGTCCCTTCGGATCTGACCAGCCTGGGGCAACGCAACTCAGGGTCAGTGAAAGTTTGGCTGTGTTTGGGTTTCTGAGTGTGGGGGAGGGGTGTTGGGGGGAGGCAGCCGGCAAGCTTGTGTCAGGCATCCAGTTATACAAACTTTTTGTCCAGAGTTTTCTCCTGAAGCAAAGAACCAGAATAGCCAAACATCAAACAAACAAACAAAGCACTTCTCAGGGATGTTTTTTTAGTTGTGCTTTCCCAGACAAATAAAGGACAACATGAAGTTATACTGTACTTACAGTGACAATGGGTTGCCAGCCACACCCCACACATTTTGTAGTTATTATTCGTTAACTTCCTACATTAATCTCCCTGTGAGGAAATTAGGTATCAAAAAATTCTCTTCCCCACCCTGATCACACAGAATGCCACTACCACAGGTATACTCTATTTTGTTTTGGAGGAGGTATATAAAAATTATGAATTTATTGCAGTGATTGCTTCCAGTAGCTATTCAATCCAGAACTGGACACGATGATCCGGCATGCATGCCACTTTTTATAATAACCAATTCTAATATTTGGAATGGCAAAAATCAGATACCAATTTGGAATCACTGATGCCCTTCCTGCCACGAGACCTAAATGCAAAGTCATTCTGAATTCACTGCAACTTGTTTCATTCATATCATTAATCCAACAATCAAAGCAACACAGACATGGGGTCCTTTTCAGAGTCCCCAGAAATCTAGTCCCCTGCCACAGATGATGATGCAGGGGCCAGTTTTCTGCACCAATCCAAGTCTCTTCTCCTGTTACTATGTGCAGAGTTTCTTTCTTGTTTTCTTCGGTCTCCATGTGGTTCCAACTGTAATTCTTGATATTTTTCTTAACCCGTGCCCTCTTCTGATGAACATAAAAATGTCAGGTCTACAGATGTTCTCTTATACCCTCCCAGGGACGTGCCCTCCTTTCCAGAATGAGCATCTTAGGTTTCGAACACCAAGAAAGCCAAGGTCACAGCTTCAGCCCTGTGTGAGCCAGGTGGAAGGTGCTGAGGGCCTGATCTCATGAGGATGCAGAGCAGTGCACAAATATGAGAAGAGACTTCTTTGAGTATCAGGGTAGACTTCTTGGAGGAAGCAGACTTCTATGATTGAAAATTAATTTTCTTTTATGCCTACAGCATCTACCTGCAGAGTGTGAGGCAGCCTTATTTCATATATTTTGTAAGAGTTTATGGGACATTCATTATATTTTATACAAGTTTATGGTCTAGTCATTAACAGAAATTCCTAAACGACTTGTCCTACTGTTTGTAAGTAAAATGATCTGGACATGCTTTTAGCAAAACATTGAAAATTTGAGATAACTTTTAAAATCTTAAGGTAGGAAAAGCCTATATCAAGGTACTTGTATCCTCAAAGTCAGTCTTTCTCCAACTCCAGTGAGTATCAAGGGAGCTGGGTAAAATTACAGATGCAGTGGCCCACCTTCTGATCCACTGGGTCAGAATCCCGAGGACAGGACTTGGGGTTGGTATAATAATGAATTCCACAGGGTATTCTAATGCACACCCAGCTTTGCTCAACGGCATGACAGACCTGACAGGGCATGACCAGGACCCGAGCATTAGACATATTGACAAGAAAGAGATCGAGGAGTGGACAATTATGAGGCAACAGATGAAAGACCTGGTAGGAAGGCCATCCCTTGTGCAGAAGGTAAAAGCACAGAACTCGGCTACAAAGCCTGGAGCGCTTAAGCTGTGTGCAGGTGGGAAATGGAAGTGGCAGGGGAAGGACAGGGCTAGTGAGACTAACAAGGCTCCAGGCCTCTGTGGGGGGCACGGGGAGCTGTATGGCAACGGACCACATCACAACACCCAACGTCTAACAGACCCAGACTCGCAACTTTCAAGACAATTCCAGAGCTATGCCTTGGTCGGTAAATTGAAATAAAATTCCTCTGTATATGAAGTAACCTAAATTTGCTATTTGTTGATACAAAGAGAATTTAGAGATTACGTTGGTCAATAAGTAGAAGGAATCTCTCGTCCCTCTGAATAGACCAAAGAGATATCTGAACAGCTCTGATGGGGAAGCTATGAAAATCCCTACAATTCGATACTATCAGGCAGATTCCCAGGGAGGCAGATCTCTTACCCTTTTGCTGCTTCGTGTATGTGCCTTGTGGTTTTGGAGCTGCCCTCCCCCGCACTGTATCTGATATGTAAACCATTTATTTTGTGAACATCCAACAGACAGGAAGTTTCATGAAATGGGGTAGAGGAAAGAAGACAGTAGACAGGTCTCTTTGCTAAGCTTTTCCAACAAGAATTCTCCTTTTTCTCTGGGAAAAAAAAAAGTACCGACTTTAAACAACCAGCCCGGATCTGTAGGGAGGCTGGTGGCATACAAGTACCCACACATCCTGCCCCTCTGACACTGCGTGCATCAT
Organism: Rhinolophus ferrumequinum; assembly: GCF_004115265.2. Taxonomy (NCBI): domain Eukaryota; kingdom Metazoa; phylum Chordata; class Mammalia; order Chiroptera; family Rhinolophidae; genus Rhinolophus; species Rhinolophus ferrumequinum. The sequence continues at coordinate 84,040,143 of NC_046293.1, forward strand.
TTGCAGACTCTTGTGCATGAGGGTTTTCTCCTGGTGTCCTTCTGAATCAGACTATGTCTGGTATGTTTTTGTTGACATTTTCAAGGGACCTGTTCTGCTTTGGATTAGTCAGAATGCTCAATAAAGCTTAAAAAGGTGGCAAGTGACATGTGAGGGGTATATATCATCATAGCCTTCCTGTGCCTGGAGCCTGAGGTGGCCTGCAAATTCTTCCTAAAAAGAAAAAAACAGGAATTAATCAGGCTTCTAGAAGTCACCTTCAAATGCCCAGAGGGGGTCTGAATGATGACTGCCTGCATGCCAGCTCTAAGCTTTCTCTCCTGTCTCGGGCACAGGTTCTACGAGCACAGACGGAGTTCTGTGGTGCTCAACTTGCCTGGACTTGAGGTATTCCCAGGGGACCTTCTGGTGTCAGCTGGAGCTGCCGATTACCTGTGCCACCCACTTCTGCTGCTGAATTCAGGTCCCGTTCATTCAGCATACATATATTACATGCCTGCTACAAGTAATAGCATGCATGTATTATAATAAGGGAGGGGGTCAAAATAGCAGGCGTGTAATATAATAAGGGGGGGTTCAACACGTAATAAGGAGGGGTTCAAAATATTTACTGACTAGTACAACATGTTGCACTGACAACTTAAAATAAATGCCTCCCAATAAGGACAGGCATCATCCATGAATTATTGGAGCCAGCTGAATACCACTCTGGTACTGGTCATTCCACTTACAGAGATGCATCAGATATGGGCTTTCCCTTGAAAGGTCCTCTTGTCTAATAATTTGCCCCAGCACCAGGACCTGGAACAGTGCCGGCCGCTATCTTGGAGCTAAACACTCTCTCTGCCTGGTAGGCAGCGTCCCTGTCATTGTTGTGATGCCACACCCCGACCCCGCTCCTGGCCCTCAGCCTCACACTGGTCTCTTCCAACCAGGGTGGTACCGTGTGGGGACAGAGGTCCTGGTGACAACAGAATGCTGTGACAGCGGATTAGAGAGAGGCAGCCTTAGGGGTAATTCTGCGTTTCGTACTCAGTTGTAAAAGAGAAGAACAGCTGTGGTGTTCAGAGTACGTTCCCCATTCCCCACGATTCTGAGGGAAGCCTTTGCGAGCAAAACAGACATTTAAAGATTATCCATCTTCGTAGTTTTTAAATGGGTTTTGTTCTTAGCAGAGCCCTTTTTTACAAAAGAATCCTTACTTGGGAAGCCAGCATATAAAACAGATCCAGGTGGAGTTGCAATGCTTTAAAACGTGGTGGATTCCAGAGCCTCACCTCCCAGGCATCCCCAGAAACCCAGGACACCTGGCGACACAGTGGGAAAACCACCCACCTCCTTCCTCATCCACACACATGCAAAGTGAGACCCAGAGAGAAGTGACTAGCGATGGTGTCAGCTGGTTTGTGTCAGTGGAATGGAACCTAGGCCCGTGACTGCTGGTCCTGTGTACTCTCCACCAGCCTGCATCAACCACCAGCCTGCTTATATCAGCAGCTGTAGGTGGAGGTGGAATGCAGGTGGAATGCAGAAGTTACCAGTAAATAAATCATAGCTAACATTTCTGTAGTTTTTCACTCTTTATAGAACCCTTTCACATCTACTGTCTTAGATGACACAAGGATCTAAACGAGATCTATCTCGTATCATACATCACCCAAATGAACAAACCAAGAGGGGTGAAGTGATCTGCTCAGTGACAGGCCCCTAGAAATTAGAGCTAATTCTAAACACAGCATAACCTTAACAGACGTTAGTACATGTTCCATGATGCTTTGCAAAAGCTCTACGCTGGTTAGCTAAGATGTGTTTCCCAAATGCTTGTCCTAGACCAGCAGCTTCAACATTACTTGGGAAATTGTCAGAAATACAGTTTCTGGGGCCCCACCCCAGACCTTCTGAATGAGAAACTCTGGGGGTGGGCCCAGTAATCTGTTTCTAAACAAGCCTTCCAGGTGATTCTGCTACCAGCTAATGTTTGAGAACCACCAGCTAAAGAACAGATCATAAGTAACCGCTGCATGGTGCTTCTAATCACCGAGTTCTTCATTAAGGTGTATGCCTAGCATCAGAGTAGATACCACATACTAAAAGTTGTGCAACATTCTCCACCATATCCCTCCATGTTCTCTTTTCCAGGAATTTAGAAGGGAGCTCTCATGTGCCCAAATCATGGTCTAGTGCAGTGCTGCTCACGCTTTGATGTGCATGAGTCACCTAGACGTGTGGTTGAAATGGAGATTCTGACTCAACAAAACTTAACATTTAATACAGATAATAAAAGATGGTGGATTCAATAAAGGCCCATTTAAATCTTCTTCTGATTATTTGTGAAGCATTCCCAAGACCCTAAAATTATCCCCAAAGTTTATCCCCAAAGCAGAGGAGAGAAATTTGTTAAGACCAGAGACCCCAATTATTGCACTTCAAATTGGACGTAATAATTTACCACCAGGTATTTGAGGGCTAAGGGTAGTGAAACCGGTTTGTCTCTAAAGGAGATTCCACTTAATCTCCCCTTTAAAAAAGATGGATAAGGTGTCAGAGTGAACGAAATAATCAGTTGGATAGGTGCTTTCCAGGGTTCCAGTAGGAAAAGTCCCTCAAGCATATCCTTTGCGGTAAATGCTGCTTGGGTAATTGCTTCCATCTGATTAAAGCATTATGCAGTCTCCTGATGTATTTAACAGAAAGAGGCCTAGACCTATAAGATATCTATTTTGTATATCAAGTCATTGGAACATCGCACCTAAACCTAAGAGATGGTTCCCAGCTTTTTCTGGGTAATATTACAAACAGATATAAATGACATAAAAATCAAGAGTCCAGAATCTCATCTCTTTACTTCCTGGTCATCAAAACAATGTCTTATTGAATAATGACGTCTTTCTCAACTCAAAGCCACTCCTGAGGACTGCTTGGATGGTGGCTGATAGAGACAATAAACCCCCAACATAAAGATTGGTGACATGTTGATGTTCCCCTATTTCAAGAATCTGCATTTAACCACATCTGGGTGTTCTCTATCGCGTTGATGCAGTCTGCAAATCTATCCAAGTTACATATGCTGGGATGGGTTCTGATAGAACAGTATAAAAACGAAGTCCTTCCAGCCTCAAAGTCCTATGACTCTCTGCCTTAAATAAATTACTCAGCATCTTTATTACATTTTATAAGTTTTTCCCTGAGTGATGGGGAAAAGGAAGCCGAACAATACTCCAGTAAAGAAACAGGACAGTATCACCTTCAGGGAGCAAAGGAACACCAACTTTTAGGTTGCAACATAACTTCATTCACTTATTTGCATAAATATAAATATTCATTTTGGGCATTCTCAAGAGAAGGAGAATTAAAGCAGGATGAATTTGGTTTGGTTCATTTGAAAAAGCAGGTTTTCTAAAGCACTGCAATAATCTATCACTAGTTGCTCAAAGTCCTAATGTATTTTCTTTAATTTCACCCACCAGAATCCAAAAAGTCAAGATGGCCTTTCTCCAAGAGAGGAGTGGTGAGTGTTATGTCTTGTCATTTTTGTTTTAATTAAGCCTCCTGTAGCTAAGAAAGTAAGAAATGGCTGAAGAGCCATTTTATCTTTGCGTGACGGCAGATGGCACGTGAAGTTTAAATTATATCATCACATTCATAGTAGTGGCTACAGAACATGCCAAATGAGCCCATTTTGTGCAGCAAAACAATGCTAATTGCCAGTGGTTAATGAGCTCTGCAAAAAACAAAGCAATCCTAATACTGTGATGCTTTACAACTCCAAATTTATAGCTTGGTACAGCTTAAGAAACAGCTCATTCAATAAAGTATACTTGCATAAGCCTAGGCCCCAGTTTGCAGGCAGTGCTGTGCATATAAGGAATGCTGAAAAATTAATGAGCTATTACAGAAACAGATTCCACAAATACACTTCTATTTCTGGGAAAGCCAGTTGGATTAGTCCTTGTGGGCTTTTTCTCTTTCTAACTTATTTTTGGTACCATCAATTATTCAAGAGTCATAAATCGACATCAACGGTCCCTGATTTTTACTGCCTGGGACAACAGTTGGCCACGGTGCAGCCTGTCCTCCAGGGGTGCTGCGGGGAGCCTGAAGGAGAGCCCTGCCCACATCCTCACTCTCCTTTTCTGGAGAAAGAGGAAGGACTGACTCTGTGTTCTCCCAACAGTAAATACCAACAGCAACACCCACAGACAGCAACCCGCGACAGTAGTAGGGCCTTATGGGTAGTTCCTGCAGCTCATTCTGTCAAGAATCTGCCCACATATGGGCTCTCCGATCAGTTTGTCCTCAATTATTGACACCTACCTCAGAGGTTCTGTTGGATACACACATACTGATAATTTGTCAATATCATAGCTAAATTAAAAGCTCTCTGAGGTTCTAATCTCAGCTGTTCCGTTGATTTACTCATCACAACCACCCTATGAGGCTGGCACTATCACCAACCTTTTATAGGGAAGGACATGAAGCTGAGGGAGGTTAATTCATTTGGCCAAGGTCACAGAGCAGTAAGTGGAGCGGCTGGGATTAGAACCTCAGAGGGCTTCGTCCAACAGAACCTCCAAGGAATGTGCCGAACACTGGGCTAGAAATCTAAGAAGCCAAGGTGCCCATTATCAGCTCACACTTGAGAAGGTCAGACTGACATGTTAATTGGAAAAAAGAAATTGTGATAAATGGCTTGCCTAATGTTGGAGGAGAGTAGGCAGTGGTAGAGATACACATACAGAATAATGAATGGAATGACAAAATGTTTCAGCCAATGTTCTCTGTAATGAAGGGAAAATCATTTCTCAAAGGTTCACTTTCACAAGGACTTAAAATTGATATGTCTACTTTGTTCCCTCATCCTTTTAGCCTTATTTATCATGTAATTCATGTCTATATAAATGATAACCCATATAAATATAACAAACACACTACTAGGTTGTAGTAATGTATTTTCCCAATCTATTACAGGTAATTTTTTTCTATTCTTGCCTTCCTTCCCTCTCTCCTTCCTTTCTTCCCAACCATCAACAATATTAGTAATAAAAGCAAACGCAGATACAATGATTATCACACTATCAGACACTCTTTCTGTTTACATGTGTTCCCGTTTATGCATGTCATAGTTTACATATGTTAACTCATTAATTCTCACCACAATCCAACAAGGCAGGTAATGTTACTATCCCCACTATGCAAATGGGAAAACTGAAGTTTGGAGAGATTGAATAGCTTGCCTGCGGTCACACAGCTTATAAGTGTCAGAGTGGGGATTTGTCCTCAGCAGTCCCAGGCTGTTTGGCTCTGAGTCTGTTTTAGCCCTGACATTGAATCTGCAGGGCTCCATAACCAGACCTGGACACTTCTCCTCCTTTATCTCACCAGAGGTCTCAAAGATCTTTTCTGTTCTCACAGAGTCTATGCCATTCCATAGTCGACCACTCTAAAATGTGCATATTCACACTCACTTACCACTTATGTCCATTTTACCCAGTTCCACGTCACCAGTGCCTGCTGTAAATTTCCATTCCACTCACCTGTTAGTTACCAACTTTGAGACCCCAGAATTAACCTCGGGTTTTTACTCTTCTTCATTCTCTGTATCCTCTCAAATGCCCTTCAAATTCTTCTCATTGCCTCTCCTTGCCAATGCCACCACAGTGGAAGCAACAAAGCTTCCAACAATGGGTCTGTTACTCTAAAGGGTTCATGTGACCTCAGAGAGAACTGTCCCCTCCCTTCTCACTGGCATATCCACCCAGTGCGGTCAGCAGGTTGGTCAGACCATGGAAAGCCATAGTGAGTGCCCTTCAAGACAGAGGGCTGGTGCTCACTTTCTCACAGCTCCGATGCTGCTTTCATTGTCTCAGCTTCTCTATTCTTCAACTGGTTGCTGATCTTGTTTTTTTTTCTTCTTTTTTAATTTCCACAACGTGCAGTTACTGTGGTTTCAGACATCAACAAAAGGCATATGTCCCAGTTGCTATAGGCAGTCCCCAACTGCCTCCAAGATTTCTTTTCTGCTGTGGAAGTTAAAGAATCTCTTGTAGATTGCAGCACATTCTGAAACTACTAGAGGGTCTCCTTTCAGACACACAGGCTGCTGCCTACCCACAACAGCAGATAAACAACCCCCTGCCTTCTCTTGCTTATTAACATAAAGTTGAATAACTTCCACCAAACCGCTTAGATCTGTGCCAGCTTCATGCACCCTGAGGCACTAGAACAAGTTAAAAAAATTATTTGTAATAAACTTTCATTTGAAATGCAGCCAAGTTGACTTTAGAAAGCCTTACATGTAGTTATTTAATAACTTCTTCCTGGTTTAGGTGGTAAAATGAACTCTTTAAGTGGGTAATTCGTGGTGTTGCAACAGAATACTGAATGAGTCACACACAAAAAAGTCACAACATATTAAGTTTAAAAGGCAAGTTACAAAACGTTGTTCAAAGATGACACCAGTAAAAATTAATTATAAATATGATCAGACAAAAAGTTTTCCAGTAGTTATCCAGGGGTGGAGATAACAGATAGCTTTGATTTTCTTTGTGTTTTTGTTTCTCAAATTTTCTGCAATAACCACATGTTACCTTTGTAATCAGAATTTTTTAAACTAATATTATTAAAAATAAGACTGATAAAAAAAATAAACGGGTGGTTCCAGTCAACTAGAGTTTCTAGCACATTCCAGCTTTCTTTAGCAGAGAATTATTGTGTCCGGCAGTTCCTTCAACACTGGGTTTTACTCAGTCACCTGCTAAACAATGGGTGGAGCAAAGATATCCCAGGTACCTTCTGATGCTAACCTCCTATAATCCTATGTTTGGAAAAGTTAGAACTGTGAAGGATGTTATGTCACCCCACACAGGGCGATGCGAGTCCTGGAGTCCATCTATTTACTACGTAACTGTTCCAAGCCTTGAAATTTTTTTTTTCATTGGTAAAATGAGAGGTTTGGTTCAGACGTCCTCACAGCCTCTGTCCCCCCAATCTGAAGTTCTGTGGCCAGGCTGTGGTTGGGAAATGGCTTTTCGGCTTATAGACAAAATGTGCAGTCAGTTCTCAGGCGTGTTGCAGAATGAAAGTACAAAAGATGCTGAGGCTGCCAAAGTCATGTCGTTAAAGAATCCATGTTTGAAAATCCTGTTTCTAACCATCTTTCAGCAGGGCAAAGACAAACACAAGCATATATCTGATCTGGAAAATTGCCTTTCCTCTGTGAAGGTTACAGACTTCAGCCGCTATGAGTTCCACAGCCTTAAGGTATCGCACAAAATGTTCACTTTTCTTGTTTTAGTCATTATTTTATTGCCTTTGTTCATATAACAGCAAAGGGCAGGAGAGGAGCCCAGAGCTGGCTGGAATGAGTACTGCTCTCTTTAATGCACACTGAAACCTTGTGAAAGCCATTTCATCTTAACTAAATAATGGACCCGAGAGGCCTTGTACAAATGTTGACAGTTGTTCCTCTTCTTCACTTCAGGGACTCAGTTTCCTTATTTGAAAAATAAATTGGTTTTGATAAGATGATTTTTTAACGGTCTCTCTAAATTTTAAAACTCTCATTTTATGATCCTTCAGAGGTTCATTTCAACAAGCTTTGCCTGGGGAACCTGGATCAGACTTCCCAGTTCTGGGTTCACGCTTCTTTGAGGTTTTTTGCAATCAACTGAAAAAGGTTCATGAAATTCTCAAGCGTAATACAAAACATCGTTTCGAATTCCTTTCCATTTAAACTAAAAATGACGAATGTCATGCATCCCAAAGCCACGCAGAGAGAACTGAGGTTCGGGCAGCTCCAGGAGCCCCTACAAGGAAGCATGCCCGCCAGGGGCCTGCAGCAGGAAACCATGATTTCAGGAATGCTTGTTTTTGCTGTACGCCAAGTGAAAGCAATTGGTGAACAGGTCCACCCATCACGGTAGAAATTCTGTGTTCTCTCTTTTCTCCCACGCAGGATAAGACCTGGAATGAAGTCATGGAAACACATCAAAAACTTCCTACTGATCAATTAGACTTGAGAAAGCAGCAAGAGGCCTTGTGGGAACTTTTCACGAGTGAATGCACTTATTTCTTGGACCATTTATTAGTTCTTAAGATGGTAAGGCTGGGCTTCATTTTTTTGTTTGTTTGTTTTAATACCTTATTGCATATAATTTGCCCTTGACACCCCTTCCAGGACTTTTTTTTTTTAAGATTTTTATTAAAAAAAAAAATATGCTGGGCTTAATTTTTGTCATAGATGGAAAATATTAATTTGATTTGTTTTCCTCTTCCATGCTGAAAAAAGAAAGTTAGGGGGTTGGAGTTCCTCACTTTCAGGACATCTTAAGAAAATTTTATCTATTGTTTATCTGCTACGTGGTTGTTTCTTCATTTCTTTTCTTAAATATAGCCTCTCAAGATTGGATGAGATCCCCGTCTGAGGTCTCAGTCTCTTCTGCCTATTCTCACCCCGTGTTTACACCCTCCTGGAGTCAGCAAGTTTGCAACCACCCTCAAGGCACCATTCCATGCTCATCACCTTCCTCTGTTGGAACTCTTGCTCCCTCACGAGCAGTGCCAGGCAGAAGCTTTTTATCAGCAGAGCGGAGCCAGTTACAGGTTTCCAGGCAGCCATCCCCATGTAACGCAGTGGGGTTGTCTTACACAGCTTATTCCTGATGCCTGCCATATAAATGGTGCCCCTGAGGCTGTGCAGTGCTGCAGCCCCGATCTGGTGAGGCTCTCAGCAGAGAATTCCTCACAGGAGAACCACAGGGCAAGGGATGGCAAGGGAGCAACTGCCTCCCAAGACCACAGGGAAGGAAGAGCTACTTTTTTCCCAAGGTTACCTCTGCCCACAAGCACTTTTGAATCCTGGCCTCTCTTACACAGGAAAAAGCCCCATGTTGGGAGACCTGAATTCAAGTCCTGCATCTGCCTCTGACGTGCCACATGACCTTAAAAAAGTCCAGTCCTCTATTTCCTAAACCAGGGGTTGACACACATTTTTTGTAAAAGCCCAGGCAGTAAATATTTTAGACTTTACAGGCTATGTGGTCTTTAATACAACTACTCAGCTCTTCCACTGCAGTGCAAAAGAAGCCATGGATAATTTATAAATAAACGTGCATAGCTGTGTTACAATAAAACATAATTTACGGAAACAGGTAGCAAGCCTGATTTATCCCATAGGCTATCGTTTGACAACCCCTGTCCTAAGCTATAAAAGAGGGATGACAATACCATCTCTGGCTGTCTCATAAAACCTGAGCATTGTAATGATCAGATTAGTTTTGTTTGAAACCTATCAAGTGACATACAAATGACAGTTATTATTTTCTGTAAGTAATATTTATTGTCACGGCACAAAGTATTTTACCAGCAAAATTTAAACCACAAAGACACTCTGAGAAAATGGAAACTCAGAAAGTGTGTCATTAGGATACAGAAAACTAGCTTAAATAATAAAGAATTTTATTGGCCCAGGTGACTATAAAGCCCAGAGTTAGGAGACATTTCAAGGTTGGTTTGATAAAGGGGCTCAATACCAAGGACAATTTGTTTTCCATCTCTCATTCCTTCCTTCCATGGCATCGACCTCACCTTCTGGCTGCCTCCTGCTGTAGTCATGGAATGGCTGCTGTCCTTTAGCCCATGGAAGGAGAGAGAAAGAGAAGGAAAGAGACAGAGAGAGGGAGAGAGGATCTCTTTTCAGTATTCATAACAAAAGTCTTAAATATGATTCTGATTGCACTGGCTTACGTCACATACCCACTTGTGAACCAACCACTCTGATAAGGAAAGAATGTGCTAATTGGCTGGAGGCAATCAAGGCTCACTCCTTGGGAGTAAGGTGGGCTTGCCACATGGCACATCGAGGACTGGGAAGAGGGGATACTGCGGTGAAAACCAGGACCATGCTAGGGGAGGGAGCATTGAGGCTGGGTGGTACCCAATAGCTGTTGAACGCAGAGCACAAACCCCCTGAGCTGCCATATTACCACCCTGCCCTAATAAGTAATGCAGATCTTTCTGGCCCACTTCAGCTGCACAAGTTTTTCAAATTAGCATTTTCTGCTTAAAAGAAAATAAAACAGACCAATTTGTGTTTGTTTCCTAATGTCCTAGTGTTTTTAGAGTATACATGTTTCTCCCTTTACACAATCAATATGAGTTTCCCAAACTTGCTTATAAATTGGAATTCACAATGAGTAAATTCAAATAGTAAAATATACTGAAGGACTCTATATTTTTTAACAATGGCAAAATTTTCAGTAAAGCACAGAATCTTATAGCTTCTTTTTTAGGGGAAAAAAAAAAAAAGACTTTTTCCCCCTACATTCTCCCAATTGATCTGTAGTAATGACTTCTGTATCTTATAATTCTATGTCTTAAATGCTTGGTTATTGACAGATTTCCAAACAACCCGTATAGTATTCGATATGGATTTGGGGAAGCGCTAAGTCAGTGGTTCTCAAAGTGTGCTCCCTAGACCAACAGCATCAGAATCGCTGCGGACTTGTTAGAAATGCAAATTCTCAGACCCCACCAGAGATTTGTAGAATTAGAAACCCTGAGAGCTCAGTAATTTCTGGTTTAACAGGACCTTTACGTGATTCTGAAGCAAGTGGAGAACCATTCACTGCATAAATTAAGTAATATGGAAATGGGAATTGGAAAGTTGGCAAACTACAGTGCAGTCTTTTCACATCTAAAATTCTTGAGATAATTGTTTCATTTAAATGTTTCATCATATTTACGCAAAGTATTCCGATTTCAACATATTGATTTCTCTTTAGTTTATAGGATGAGGGGATGATTATCTGTGAGGATTGTGGTTCTTTCTTCACTTGCTCTAGAGTGGTTCTCCTGCTGTATGAAAGCGTCAAACCAAGTAATAACAACACAAAGATGTCCTTAATGTTTTCATTAATATTTAACACCTTTATCCAAATCTAAACATCTTACCAGTTATCAGATATTAACTCATGATTTCTCTGAAAGTAAAAGACATTTGGATCTTTCGCAGAGAAAAAACTAAAGGAGATGTCAGCGTGAATGTTGTTTTCATCTCGTGAGTGCTATTGGCAAGACGAGAACCTGTGAGATTTCTTTGACCCCGGAAGGCAGAGAAAGCCCATTTAAATGGATTATGTTCAGCAGGAATGTTATTAGGGTACATACAAGGAACAACAACTTCATACAGAAGAGCACATTTCCCATATGTTCTATGGACTTTAAGTGTCATTGTTTGTATTTAGGAAAATTCTTAAACTTTGAAAACACTAATTTCTAAACCGTTTTGTAAAGTTACACTCAGGAGATTTATGCTATATGTTCTTGAGAAGGGCAAGTTTCAAAATCTAAAAACAGAAAGTAATGTGCATTTATTTTGCATTTGTTTTTTTTTGTTTTTTAAAGATCTTCATGAATACACTAAAATATCTACAGACTCATGAATATCTCCTGGATGTGGATTTATGGAGACTTTTTGCAAACCTGGAGGAGTTAAGTCAGGTGAGCCAAAGTAGGAAGATGCCAGGAGACATGTTTTAAAATTCACCAGAGGATCATGAAAATCATACTTGTTCTAGTTCTGTGGCTTGTATTCCATACTAGAATATGGAATATGGTTTATTCAGCCATATAATTATATGGTCAGGAGGTTGGCTTCATCAGAAAGAAACCTAAACATTCATTGACATCTCCCAATAGATTGCAGATATCAGCCTTCAGTAACATTTTTCATTTTTCCTTGGCTGTTTAAGAAAGTAAACATATTCCTAAGATCTCCATCATCTTCATAAATGTTTATTCTCAAATGAATGTCCTTTTCTCACATATATTATAAATAAATATCTTTCCTCCAAAATGTAAGGAGAGATTCAAAAGGAATTTATTCATTAAAAAAATCTTATGAGAAAATATCTATTGGAAAAAACAATAAATCTGAATTTTGCCAGGATATAAATTGAAAATGGCAAACATCTATAAGAATGATATTTGAAGTTCATCAAATATTTATCCCTTCCCCCTGGGTGTGTGCCTACTCTTGCTTGCTTTCTCTCTGGCCCCTAGACGAGCTTTCATTTTGTGACCAGTCTCTTTGCCATCATCAAAGACTACATCGATGCTTCTGAGACTTCACCATCCATGGATTTCATTTCTGTGCTCACAAAGGTAAAAATCCTTCTGGGATATCTCAGTTTCATGCAATAATTTCACCCACCTCCCAGGATAGTTGTCAATATCTCCTTGGTTTTCTGTTTTTGTTGTCCCTGGGGAAGTTCCACTAGCACCCTCCCACAAAGGAACCATCCCTTCCTGCACTAATCAGTGCTTTCAAAAATAACTTGCCGATTCTGTTTTCCCATTGTCACCTCTCCTGTGTGGGTTTTATTAACAGAGAAATCTGCACACATGGAAAAGGCATTTTCCAAGTCTGTTTTTTAAATGACTTCAATTTAAAGCAATATTCATGGCAATAGTTTGTGTAGGCTAATTACATGGTTCAGTTGTTCTTCTAACAGAAGTGCCAGTCTCTCAGAAAGGAACAAAATAAACCTTCAAATCCATCAACATCCTTAATAGGACTTTTGTGTGTGAAAGAAGAAGAAAAGAGGAAAACCTGAAGTGCTGGTTTGATAAATGCTATTTATTTCTTGAGTAGATAGTTGGGCCTCCTCCTTACTCTTTTTGCCTGAGCTCTTTAATCCAGTCCCTAAGTATTCTCATTTAGCAAGATTGGAATTTTACAATCCATTTAAAAAACATAGATTGAGATTTATTGAGCGCTTACTAAATGCTTATGTGTGGGGGTGATACCCTGTACCCAATAAATCTGCAAAACCAGACACACTGCTACTCATGGGGAGTTTCCTGTCTGGTGGGGAGAAATTAATTCAATCATAACAGTAATAATTATATAATCAAGTTGAGATTAATGCTGAGGAACATAGATATTATGCAGGAAATATTCTAGGTTGGGCAGATGGTGAGGTAGTTACAGATTGGAAATTCTTCCTGCGGCAAAGATATTTGAGGTGAGATATGAAGAAGGAGGTATAAAGAAAACTAGGTATAAAGTAGGTAGATTTTTTTTTTAGTGAACTTTGAAAACAGATTTGCATAAGAAAACTAGGAGGGAGAATTTTTTCGTGAAATTTAAAAACAGATTTGAAAAATAAGAGAAAGAATGAAAAGTGTTGGGAAATAGCTAAAATCTTGGACTCTCTAGCCAGAAAATTTTTATTTTTAGTTTTAAGTAAGTAGTCTGGAGAAATACCAACTTCTCATCAAAACGCATAAGTTGTCTTCGTCTGCTCAGGCTGCTATAACAAAACATTACAGGCGGGGTGGCTTATAAACAACCAAAATTTATTTCCCACAGTTCTGGAGGGTGACAGTCTGAGATCAGTGTTCCAGAATGGTTAAGGGAGGGCCCTCTTCCGATCACAGACTTTTGGTTGCATCCTTCACGTGGCGGAAGGGGCTAGAGACGGCTCTGGAGCCTCCTTATAAGGGCATTAATCTCACTCATGAGGGCGCCACCTTCAGGAACTGAGCATCTCCTGAAGGCTCCACCTCCTGATACCATCATATTGGCGGGGTTAGGATTCAACATCTGAATTTGAAGGTGACGCAAGAATTCACACCACAGGGTAATGCACTAAAAGCCCACTTAAGCATGGGATACTAACAGACTCTATGCTAAAGGTCTATAATACAACCCACATATGAATGCTTCATATTATGCTACAGGTGTGCAAAGATGGAGTAGTCAAGTTTTTCCTACATTTCAAAGGTTCTTTATCAGTCAGTTGTACCAGAGTGACATTCCCCAGATGTCACTGGCTTGGTTCATGTCCCACTTATGCTCTACCTTTACTTTGGTACTGCCCTCACTCTGGGGCCCATGCTGAGGTAGCAGCCACCGCCTGGAATATTACCCATCACCATGGCAAGACATAAGAGACTGGGGCAGAGCACTCATGGACTCCAAGTTTCTGCCTAAAGTAACACACGGCACATCTGTTCCCATTTCATCAGCCAAGGAGAGTCACATGGGCAAGCGTAACTTCCAGGGAGTGGGTACATAACATCCTTCCCAGGAAGGGGAAAGAGATGGACAGGACACAGCCTCACAAGAAGCTCACCAGCTAGAAGATTGGAACATTTTGTTATTCACACATGAGCCATGTGAGCAAGTCCTTGAGAAAGACACTGAGGCTTGGAGAGGTTAGTTAACATGGGCAAAATCACATAGCTACTGGGTTGTAGAACTAGATTTCTAGGCCTGACCATATACGGTCTTAACAGTTGCCTCCTAGTGATGATATTTCTCAAGTGTCCTGTGAAAAGACCTCCTCTGTATCTCCAAGCTATCAACAAACCTCCACTCCCTCAAAAATAAATTCACATTATTGTCTTTCAAATTACTTCTTGCTGGAGCCAAAACTTGGCATTTTCCCCCATAGTGTTTTCTTCTCTGTCTTATAACAAAATATTTTTCTAGTTTTTGTTGTCTCTGCCTTTATCATTGTCACTTCCTTTAGTGGCTTTTAGACTGGGTCTGCTTTCTCTACTCACTGTAGTTCTAACTTTACCAAAAGGTGCGTCTTCCTTCTCTCATTCCACCACATGATGTCACTATTGGAAACTCCTTAATGGGACCCGCTACTCATTCTGTTAATCAAGAAACCTATCAAGGAGCACATTGGCTTAGCAACCTGGGAGGCACTACACTGAAGGGAATGTCTGCCAGTAAGGAGACAGAAGTATTGATGGAGAGAAAAGAATAACTCATTGCCAACAAAGACACCTGACTGAGATGGTGGCACATTGTGTGGTGCGCTCAGTTTGATCATTTTATATGTGAATATACCGGGGGTGCCAAAAAACTGTACACAAGTGGACACTTTGGTCAGTGTTGCTCAAGCAGTAGTTCGCCATAATCCGAAGTGTCTGGACGCTGATGGTAACCACTCAGAGCACCTCTTGTAATTGCAGAAGTCAAATGTGACTTGTATTCATCTTTTGTTATCGGTATATATTGAGTATTACAATTTTAATTGTTTTTTTTTCCTTTTTAAAATGTATATACATTTTTTGGCAACCTCTGTATACATATAAATTGTTCATTTGCTTCATTCTAAAATAAATTTCAGATCACATACAAATGTGTGGTCATTAGAGCAAGTCTAAGACATTAAGTAGAAATTATGAAGAAAAGGGAAGGTAAGTGTTAGGTTGGGTAAGATTGCTAAATAAAATGTGCGCTACTAAACGCAGTACACTCATTAAAGGTGTCCCAAATTTGACTCTACAGTTTTAGTAGCCAGCAGGTGAATTAAGTTTATGGATATTTTTGAGGAAGATTTGATGAAAAGTTAAATGTTGTTACTTTAATCGCTTACTACCGTGTTTCTCCAAAAATAAGACCTAGCCAGACCATCAACTCTAATGTGTCTTTTGGAGCAAAAATTAATATAAGACCCTGTCTTATATTATATCATATTATATTATATAAGACCCGGTATTATACTATATATATTATATTATATTATATTATATTATATTATATTATATTATAGATCGGATCTTATATAATAAGACCAGGTATTCTATTCTATTCTATTCTATTCTATTAGACCCGGTCTTATATTATAGTAAAATAAGACCGGGTCTTATATTAATTTTTGCTCAAAAGACACCCTAGAGCTGATGGTCCAGCTGGGTCTGATTTTCAGGGAAACACGGCACCAACACAAGCACAGTGTCTACCAACATATGCATTGGAATCAAACACATTATTTGTTATCAGGTACCATGTAGGGACTGTAGGTCCCAACAAAGCATAAACAGAAGCAAGGGGTGAATTAAATCAAGGTGTTCTAACTAGAATTTACGTATGAAGATCATTTATTGAGAAAATCATTTATTGAGAAGTTAACTGTTTACTATGGAAATACCATTTTTTTAAAGAATGTTTATTGTGAAGATAAGCCTGTTTGATAATGGTGACTCCTTCACTTTTCCCTGTTCTACTTCATGATAAAAGTGAAGAGAAAGAGAAAGTCTGTCTGTGTTCTCCTTGCTTCTGCTGATTCTCCTTCTGCTCTTCTCCTCTTGCAGTATTTCCGAGGGAGCCTTTGTCAGAGCCACCAGACCTACTGCCTGAATTACTCAGCTGCTGTCTTTTATCTCGAGAGCCTGAGGCAGAGAGAGGACTTTGGAATTTATTTAAAAGTAAAGTACCATTGTTTCCTTTTATATTTTTCCTGAGACTCTTTGCGTGTAACAGGTACTAGGAATTATTATACGCAAATTAAATGGGAAAGAAGAAAAATAATCAGTAATATATTTAACTAGGAGGCTGCTCTCCTGATGAATGTATCTTCCACTGCTCATGTAAGACTTTACAGTTTTGTACCCCTGGAAACATATCACCTACTGCCCCGCCTGACATTTTGGCTGGGGCTTAAAACTGTTTTATTTGTTCTTTGGTTTGTTTGTGGAAGAAACTGGTACATTGTAAGGAAAAAACTAGACTAAGAACCGAGGCTTCGTTTGTGATTAGAAGTTTGGCTCTTAGAGGATTTGGTCACAGCAAGATCCTGTTGCACAAAACCCTGGAACACCATTTACATTGTATCCTATGTGAATGGCTCCCCCTAGAGTACATCATGGAGCACCGTGTACATGTTGCCCCTGGAGTTGTAAGACATGGCGGCCATGGGTCCCAAAGCGTTCGAACAAGGAATTTTTGCTAAGAACCCTTAGCATTTGCTAAGAAGCCGACATGGATAGAATTTTCCTTGACTTCCCTACTTCCTTTGACCCCTCTTTTGACATTTCTTTGTCTTAACTGTACCCTTCAGTATTATACCAGAGCACTTTTGTATGATGCAGAGAAAATAGTTCAAACCTCTCCAGAAAACTAGCTCTTCCCTGCAGCTGCAAAAATCCCCTGGCAGAGCATTACCTCAGAGGCGTGGGAGAAAAGTCTCCCATAGTTCCCAATGGTAGCTGTGAGTCAGTGCACCTATGGCCCAGATGTGCCAGGAAGCCTGGGTGTGGCATGGATGAGAAAGGAGGAATGAAACTAGAGGAGAGACTTGGCCTTATTTTTCAGCTTTAAACTTTCAGTGTTTTCTTTGCTACTCAAACTGAAAACTGAAAGCTCATTAGATTTCCAAATGTATGAATAATCCTGTTACAAAAGTTTTCCCTGGAAGCTGATGGATTAGACTCCCAGCCAGGTCCCCAAACTGGGGAGAATCCAGGTCCATTTCTCTCCCTTCCAAGGTAGGGCAGAGACAAATTTAACAAGGCTCAGCCACCGTTTTCAAACAACTGTGGAAAATCCTGTATCGACTGTGACACAGAAAAGTGGTTTACATTTATATGTGAAATATATATGGCAACCAAAGATATTTAGGGAAAAGGAAGAGAGGATGCAATGTTGTCATGATCACACACAATACTTTTATAATGCATAGTGCTTTACCAAGCACTCACTCAAACATCTCTTTTAATCCCTAGCACAAAATTATGATGTTGACTACATTGTCCTCATGTGTTCCGGAGGCTCAGAGAGGTTATGTGACGTTTGCAAGGTCACATGGCCAATAGGTAGCAAAGAGGAACCTGGATAAAAGTCTTCAGGCAAAAATAACCCAATGCTCTTTACACTGGAACTATTTCCCGCTCCTCAGAGCTGTTTCTCACTGCCTGGGAACTGTTAGCATCATGAAACAAAGGTGAGGGATCAAGGAGAGACTGAAGGAATTGAAGGTGAATCTGCCTTCCACAGCATTATAGTACAGAACCAAATCATCATCACAGATAATTTATAAAAAAAATAATATAATAGATAAAAATGTAATGGTTATAATAATTCTCACATCATAAAATACAATAATTACAACATATAATAAATAATAAAGGTGACTGGTTCTCAAGTTCTTGCTACGGCCAGGCACAGCATCGTATGCTGGTCATCCATGATCTCTTTGTCTACACAATAACCCTGTGGGATTTGGTATCATCCCCCATTTTTGAAGAGCTTAGATAAAGTAGGCAACTTGGTGAAAGATACGGTTATTCGGGGGCAGGGCAGGATTCGGATTCAGACCGGTCTGAAGCTGACGTTCATTCCCCTATTATGCTCTGATATAAACAACATTGTTGGAGAACTTACGTTTGTGTGGTGTTACGGGCTGCCTGGAATTGGGCTATGAATGCACCGGGATGAGTTTACCCTCTGCACCACCTGGGGCTGGGCTTTGTAAATGTCTGTACATTGTGTTGTGCACCTTGATGGGAGTAGAATCTCCCTGCTCTTTGAGAGACAGTTAAAATGATGCAGAGAAAGAGACTGAAACTTTGTACCCGGTCTCTTTGTGGGGTTCAATGAACAATCCCTAAGAACTCTACCTACAATACACTGTTCTGGGCACGTTGTATGAATTATCTTATTAAAACCACTCACCAACCTGCTGCTGTACTTACTCTTGTTAACCACATTTACCAGATGAGGTTTAGAGAGCTTAAGTAAATTCCCCAAGATTCCGGGAACGTGGGCTGCTCCAGCCCAATGTTGCATCCCACCAAGACAGATTTATGAGAAGAACGTTTTTACATGAGCCCCTGAATTCCTTTCACTGTTCCCCTAAACACATGGGATATTTACTATAAATCAAAAGCAGCCTCCATGGATCTAGACCCATCCATTAAAAAAAGGCTTTTATGTCCAGTCTTTCTTGACAGAGATATTCTTTTTTCCCCCCAACGGACCTGAACACTAAAGCCAACAGAGAGATGAAACAAAAACTTATAGCTACTTTTAGAATCAATGAATATCTTTTTTCTCTCTTCTGAAGCCTTCTGAAACATTAAAAGCTTCCCGTATCTTGGCCTGGATGTTTGTCTCAATTATTTACCCTGGATGTTTCTTGCCTGATTGATGTCTGGGGTAAATTGGTTGTTCTCACATTTACCCCGGACACCGGTAGGTTCTGGCAGCCAGAGCTCTTTTCTACAGCATGGAAATTTGGGGCAGTGGCGCCGCAGGTGTGTGTTTTGAGGGGATACCTAAGTGCTGCTGAGAAGTCAGTTATGGAGCTCCCAGACACTTGAGCTGGAATGCTGATGCCAGTGAGCGAGTCAGCATGGAAATCAACCACAAAGACCACAGACTAGGGTCTCTCCATACCGCATCTTTCCACTCATTACCCCTCCCCGCCTCTCTACATCTGCAGTCTCTGCTTCCTTCTCCATCCCTTCCAACCTGATGAGAATTCCAGCCATTTTGAACTGGATGAGAACTTGGAGGTAATGTACCAGTAGTACCTTCCTCCAAGAGGAATCTGAAGTACGGAGAAGGGAGGGGATGGCTCCTAGAGCTGCATCCACCATGCACTCCTGTGCTCACTTTCATGACCTGCCTTCTGTATGTAGGGAAGTGGAAAGGATCATGTCCAACAGCATTCCTGTGAGGAAGAGCCCTGGGTGTTTTCAGAAGAACTACTTTGATAAAGTTCCTAGTGGAGGAGGGTGAAAACCACAAGGACATGGTCCACCTAGGAAAAACAAATGCCAATTGCTAAGCATGAGGCTAGAAGAGAAGTGGGGAGGAGTTAGAGGGAGGAAGAGAGAGTAAAAGCCCTTTTTTCAAAGAAGAGAATGGAGACTAGACTTCAGGAGGAGAGCACACAATAGATTATACAGATGCTATATTATAAAGTTGTACACCTCAAATTTTTATAATGTTATTAACCAATGTTACCCTCCAATACATTTAATAATAAAAAATAATTTAAAAGGAAGAGAATGGAGCCATAAAAAGGGGGGGTGCTGTGGATGGACTGTGTACTTAACGCCACCCACAACCAAAATTTTCAATGAAATAAACATACTCATAAAACATTTGGCACAAGTGTGATTACAGTGGAAACCAACATAGGAAACCAACCAAGGGGTTAAGTTTGGCATTTGGCCCATGCTGTTCAGGGAAGAACCAGTGTGTGTGCAAGCAGGAATGCAAAGGCCAGAGGAAGCCATGCAAACCTCAGTCTCTCAGTGAGTTTGTAATTATCTAAGGGAGGGCTTTGGGCTTGGTGGGGGTTGGAGCCAATTGTATCTAGATCTCTGAAATGCAAGGGCTGACACCTGGGCATAAAGACATATGAAACTATCTGGGGAAGCAGAGAGAGCCTTCCACAATGTACATTGACCTAGCTAAGGCTGGTCCTGAAGGTTCTGGGTCACGAGGCAGAGGAGATAACCTGGGCCTGGATTGAGAATGAAAGACAGAAAAGAGACGATAGCCTGTACCAAGAAAAATATTCAGTGTAGGGGCAGGACCTCATTACAGGTGAACTCAGTGTGAGTAGGTAGGAGAAGAGAAGAGAAGAGAAGAGAAGAGAAGAGAAGAGAAGAGAAGAGAAGAGAAGAGAAGAGAAGAGAAGAGAAGAGAAGAAGAGGAAGAGAACACAGCATTTAATATTTCTTGATGTACATGTGTGAATAGTAGCCAGAGACCTGTCTCCCTGAGTCATGTGTCACCTGCACAAAATCCAGGGATTCTCAGGTTCTAGACAATGTCAAATTCAAAGAAACAGTTCAGCAGATGAAACAAATTGTTGAACTATTCTCATGTTTACTTGTGTTTCTCAAATACCATTTATGGAAATCCAATGTATACCCCATAGCAATACTTACTAGAATCCCATTTCCTGTCTTCCCCATGCTTGCACACCTTGCAACTGCCTATTTTTCCAAACGATCCTCGTTGAACATTGTCTGTGTCTTTATCCTTGTCCTCTCCTTTCTCTGCTCTATAGAATGTGGATCAATTTAGCCTCTTCAACTTTTATTTTCATTTTCTTATATTACTCTGATTCCCTCCAACAAAGCAGAGTCAAGGACCGGATTCAACAAGCAAAAATTCTCTTAACTGTACCATAAGGATGGCAACAGAGATGGCAAAACCAGAAATCTCCCCTGAGGGCCAGGGAGAAGAAGCCAATGAGCAAACTAAACTTTTAAGTGAGAAGGCTAAACAAGGCTGGAACACATATATTAACACATCTTATCACTGCCACTGATGGAACGTGCATTCTCTAGGGTATTTAACAAATTTTAAATTGTTCCTGTGATTCTACATCTTGAAAATTTTCCCCGTTTAGGAGGATTGAGTGGTGATATTACAGGTGACGCTGACTGCTGTTTCATCCCATTACTGGGAAGGCAAGACATCTGAAAAAATACTTTCTCTCATTTCTTTCATTGGCAAGAACAATGTTAGTCAGTAATATTCAATAATACTTCTTAGCTACATCTAAGAACCTCATTTCAGACCCTGAATTTGGCACTGGTAGATAGATGCTTGCTAAAGACAGTTTAATGTGAAATTTTCAAAATCAAAATCTAGTCTGTGGCATATAAACTTTCCCAGCAAGCTCACAGTTGTGTCATATCATTATTGAGTAAAATCTCTAAGTTTCTCATGTCCAGGCTTCTCAGGGCCTTGGTAGGAGAAGTGACATTCTGATATGTCTGCTTTTGCTTTCCCCAGTGGTGTGAGAAAAATGAAAAGTGCAGACGCCTTCACCTGCCTGAGCTGCTAGTGGCCCCACTACACAGGCTGACTCGATATCCCTTGTTGCTGAAGAATATCTGGAAAAGGAGTACAGACTCTACTGAGAAAATCATGATCTACTCCATGAAAGAAAAGGTGGAAAAGTCAATCCGTAAGTCCCTGAGATAAGTAACCCAGAGCTCCAAGGGAAGATTACACAAAGGTGGGTGGCCCTCTGGCTCCTGGGAACAATCTGGACTTCCATCCTAGAAGGTAATTCCGTTGACTTGACGTCATGGCTCTGGGAAATGTGGATTTGACTTTGAGTGCATTGTAAATCACAAAACAATAGGCTCCAGTCACATCCTGGTGAAACCTATGAAAACTCTACCACCAAGTGTATGCAGGACGTGGCTGCCTCCAAGGTTTTCAGATGTGAGTTCAGGCAGGAAAAGTTCTACTTCCCAGATGATTGAAGGCACTTTGTTTTTAACATCCATACTGAGCCCAAACACAAAGCAAATGGGAATAAACATCATGGGAAGCCTTTCCGGAGGATAAATTCCTATTCATCACTTTTTAAGGTCATTGAAATCCAGGGTCAATCTAAAAATAATGCCAACTGCAATCTTTAGAACTGATATTTGGGAATGGGAACAGAACAAGCCCTATGATGACTTAAGTTTATTTGGTAGTTCTATATAATTAAATTAAAATAAAGAGGTACATGATATATGCCCATAAACCAGGCTTTCATGAGTATGCCAAAAGGGAAGAATTCAAATTTATAATTATCAGCTGTACAGATATGATACATTGTTCTTTTGCAAGCTTAAAAGAAAAATGTGAGTCAAAATGGCAGAGTAGATAAACACTGTGCCTGCCTCCTTCCATGAACACATTAAAATTACAACTAAATTTTAGAATAATCAACCTGGGCCATCTGAAATCTAGCCAAACAGAAGTCCTATAACTACAAATATAAAGAAGAAGCCACATTGAGACTGGCTTCTCAATGGGTGGAGATGCAGAACAGGCCCCAAACCTCCCTGTGGTGGTTGGGAGTCAGGAGGGATATCTCGGTCGCAGAAGCTCCCCCCTGCTCCCCTCACTGGCCTCCCCAGCCTGGAGTACTGATGCCAGAAAGAAGAGCCCCCACAACATCTGGGTGTGAAAAACAGTAGGAATTCTGACCATTCCAGTGGGACGGAAGACTGAGAGAAACCCAGGTGTCCTTTTAAACAGCCCACGCACAGACTCACTCACTCACAGGCACTCACCTTGGGTTCCAGCGGAGGGGAAAGGATGGTGACTTGATGGACCTTGGAGACATATGGGGGGCAGACTGAGGTGTGTGGCTTCAGTGAGAGGACTGGAGGACAGTCGGCATTTTCCCAGTGAGGGGGCCTTCTCCCGTGTAGTAGGCAGGCAGGCCGCCATCTTTCCTATGTTGAACCCGCCCCCACAGGCCAAACCTGAATCTGATTGGCCTGGTGAGTTCAGCTGCTCCACCCTGATGACTCAGGTGGAACCCCTCTCTACCCAACTCACACACCACCTGAGGCACTTTTTCCAAGAGCAGCCAGCCCAACCCACATTACACTCTTTCTTGGAAAACTACTGGAGTCCACAGTCTCCAGGCAGGGGGTGACTGAGCTTGGTATGCTCTGAGACTTTTGCTGAGTTGCTCCAGGCTCAGCACTGGCACCAAACCAGAGTCTACATTAACTTAATGACCACAACTCTTCCCACTCTAGTGACCCCCTGAGACCCTGCCTCACCCAAATTGCATACTGCACATGGCTTTATCAGTGGCTGAACCTTAAGGGATCTAGCAGGTGGCAGCAGACCTCAGGGTGTCCTGCCTTTTTGCAGAACTACCCCAGACCTGGTACTGGTAGCAGCTGTCCTCAGTTCACAGCGTGCCCTCTCCCTTGTGCCTCCAGGGTTAGCATGGGCAGCAAATAACTGGATCACTTTGAAGTTCCTACCAAGGTAGACCCAACAGTCACAGGCAGTGGCTGACCTGGGCCTGCACCAGAGCCCCTCCCAAGAAACCCCAGAACCTACATACTTAGATGCTGGCTCCAAATTATAGCAGAGCACCACCCAATTAGCCCCGCATGTGGCATGCCCAAAGGGTGGTCTCAACAGACACCAAAGAAATATAGTCAATTATATTGTGATAGCATAGTATGGTGTCAGATGGTTGCTGGACTTATCATAGTGATCACTTCTTTAGGTATATAAATGTTGAATAACTACGGAGTGCCCCTGAAACTACTATAATATTGTATGCCAGCTATATTTTTAATAAAAATCTTAAGAAAAAAAGAAATGTTAAAGAAGAAAAAAACGTAAAATGACCATTCATTCAGTTGGGAGTTTCTTTTCTCTTTTGAAATTTTTTGTTCAAATTCTAAAATGACCCAATGAACTAGAATTAAGCTTATCAACTGAATAAGACAAAAATTCAATTAAAAACAGACTTTTAAAAGGTTTTAAAGTAATTTTGAAGATTATTACTCATTTTGAAAAGCTTGTAAGAAAGATAATAGCATCTCGTCTGGAGATTTCTCAATAAAATATGGATTTTCATTGTTGGGGGAAGAGATCCCTGTGGCCTTCCTTTAAGTCTTTGAGCTTAAAGATGGTAAATTCTCAAGGATTCCTCTAACTATGTAATTCTATGGGTTTATGACTTGCCCTCCATGTTCCCAGAAATCATTTAAAAACCTCAATAGTGATATGTTATTAGAAAATGCTGGAAAATTAATACAGACCTTCAGAAAAGAAAACAAGTTTTTATCCCAAAAGAACTAATTATCCCTATCATGAAGGGAATGTATGTTTTACGGTTAGGACAAAAAATATGTTTGTCCTTCATGGTGTAATTTTCTTTTCTTCTTATAGTTACAGGCTATGTAGTGTAGGGAATAAGAGAAAGCTACCAAGAACTATACTGATATTATTTAAATAAAAATGCACAATACACTTCCAACTTGCTGAATTAAATTATTTACGCTTCATTTTTCTCTGCAAGAGGCTGATTTGAAATTAGTGAGTTTTTGTAAGACATTTAAACTGCAAGCAGTATGTTAAATGAACATAAAATATGGTTTGACTCCAGGGGTAGTTTCTCTAAATGACTACTGTGCATCTTGGTTAAAATTTATGCTGTAATGTCACCTGAATTTACCAATATATTGAATGTGTCTTGTCTTTCAGGGGATCTTGAAGGAAAAGTGAAGTGGCTGGATAATTTCCAAAAGTTTAGACATCTACAGGAGATCATAGTGTGGCCTCCACTTTGGGATAGAGATAAAAGGTTTTTCATTCCAGAGGTACAAAAAGGATCAATTAAAACTTATGTCCCTTTCCAGGAGTTTGGCATTCAGGTGGAAATACACTAATCTTTCAAAGTCCCCAGCTGTCTGCTTGGGAAAAAAAAAAAATCTAAGTTTATGAGCAAAAAGTAAAGCCTTCTTCCATGTGGCATGGTATATGGGGAGGCTCACATCTTTGGGTGGTCTTTCTGAGAGGTTTACCCATACTTCCCCATTCCCACGTCCACCTACTGGCGTTTCTAAATGTCTTGACCTTGATAGGCAGAGTGCATTACCCCAGCTTCTGAAACACGTTCTCTGCCAATTACTGACAACTGCTCTTTGATTTTCTCCCTTGTTTTGCAAGTGCCTGAAACATGTTTTTAAAGAACACATGGCAGAAAACATCCTGTCACCAAGCAACAGACACCTTCTCTATGAGGGAAAATTAACTCTTGCAGGTAAGCAACTGCTTCCTTTAAAAACTCCACATCTTTGCTACCTTGTAATTGTTCAATTGTTGCTAATTGAAGGGTGGGGGCAAATTGTATTTGCCTGTGGATAAGGTGATGGAAGATGTGAATCAGAGAACATCCTAAGGAGTCAGGCAGATGCTGGCTTGATCAAAGATTTCACAACATAACTAGCTATGTGCCCTCCCTTTTCTCTCTGAAAAATGGGATAACTCTATCTATCTCACAAAATTGTTGTTGAAATAATATACCCAGAGAGCTTAGCTCAAGGTCTGGAACATAATGAGCGGTCCATGTCAGCTGTTGTCATCATTTTACTCCTCCAGTGAGCTGGGCAAGAATCCTATCAGTGTTACCTGAGAGCCAGTTATGTAACACGTGTCGTGCTAAGTGGGTATACTACTGGAGGATAGAGAATCATTATTCTGTATAATCCTTTCCCTCTAGTTGGAAAGCTCTGCCATTATAAGCAGAACTGCAGGATAAGTTCAGAAAGGAAGGTACGGTCTGTGAAGCTGGAGTACCCAGGAAAGGCTTTCTGTGGTCCATGGGACTTGCAGTGGGCTTGGAGGAATAAGAAGATGGAGGTCAGTGGAAGGAAGGTGGGCAGACATCCCAGAAAAAAGAGCATAGCAGGAGAAAAGTCTGGGAGGCAGAAGCCACCTGAGAGAATAGGCTCTGGTAGAGTGGTTAGGGGGCATGACCCTGGAGGCTGGCTGCCAGGAGCCTTCCCAGCTCGGCCTCCTCGGGCCTGAGGAGGTGTAATCTTGGGCCACTTACAGCCATCTCCCGTTTGTTGTGAGGATTAAATGAGCTAAAGGGTGTACAAGCACTTGAAGAAAATGGTTGGCACAGAATCTGTGCTGAATAAATACGATTAGAAAGGGCTGCCTGACGAAATTAGATTTGCACCCATTCATTTGTTCATGTCTGCACAAAATCTTGATTGGGTACCTATTTTGTGTGAAGCCCTGTGAGGTGTGAGGGTGCCTATTTATGGGAGTGTGAGATCTGCTGGGGAGTGCCAGGCAAAAACTCCTTATTTGATACACATTTGTTGAGAATCTGCTCTGCTTTCCATATAGCATTACACATCAGGTGGGGACACACTCCAATTGGCAACTGCCAGCTAGAGAAGATACAAATACCCAGCATTTTACATCGAAGGGCATTTTCATGCATTTTGTCTTTCCAGTGAATTATGCAGAGAAGTTACATTTAATCCCATGTCATAGGTGAGAAATCTGAGGCTCAAGGAGCTTCTGTATCATGCTCAAGGAGAACACTAGCCAGGCTGTCTCAGCCTAGTAGGCTTCCAGAATCGCAGTAATTGCTTTGGAAGCCAAACAGAGGGACGCAGCCAGGAAATCTTTCTTCAGTGCACTTTTAAGCCCATGACTGGTTGCTTTTAAGCCAGCAACCAGTGGTAGGCTTAAAAGTGCAGTGAAGAAAGATTCATTAGAAGTAATGCACATAATAGAGTAGAGGAGGAGACCAACACAGAGACCAGAAGCTCCACAGTGAAGCTGGGTGAGGTGAGAAGAGCCTGGGTCTGTTTCTCAATCATTCTTAACCTGTACACCACCCCCACCCCTTTCATTTGAAAAGATAACAATGTTACATTCTCTTGGATGTTATTTATAATTTCAAAAATAATTATACATTGTGACAAACCAAATCAAACTGATGAAGCAAAACACAGCTCTGTGCTCAAACACATGCCTTTTCCTCCAAAATTGGCTTCCACCTGGAAATATCAGAGATTTTGATTCACCCCTTCCCTCTATCTATCAACTGTCCAACACTGTGAGCTACACTGGTCTGTCTTAAAATGTTAGAAATGGGCATGGATAGAAAAGGATAAATGTGAAAGGTCTTTGAAAGGCAAAAGTAAGAGGACTTTATGATTGACAAAATGGTTAAAGAGGAAAGGAGTCAATGTCTCCAACTGTTCTAATCCATGTGCCTGAAAGGTTGGTTGACCACACTAAGGGTGGTGGAGAGAGTGGGTCAGAGAGTCAATTTTAGGGTTCAGGTGTGGGTGTGATGAGAAGTCACGTGGGTGTTGGATGAATATGACAATGACCATCTCTCGGTGAAAAGCCATGTCCGATGGCTTTTCACACGTCACATAGCACGGGGGTGCTTGTCATGGAAGTGGGAGTGGGAGACTGACCTAAGAAGGAGTCCATAGACCCAATGTTCAGAAAAAAGTTTCTTGTGGAGTCACATGTGGTAGGATGGGATGAGCCACAGAAAGGTCACTAACACCAGGCCCATAGTTCCTCAAATTCCATCAGAGAGGAGGCGCCATATAGGACTATGGAGGCAAATTTAAAGTCGCTGGAACTTTGACTCAGAGTTGGCATGGAGGTGTGGTGGGGTGGAGGTAATAGTGTTAAAAGAAAGAGGACATCGTTTTAAATGGAAAAATCATTGCACCAAGAATCGGGATCTAGCACCAATTGTAGACTTTGGAAAAATTGTTTAAATTCCCTTCATCTCTTCTGTAGATGTTGATGGTGATGATGGTGGTGATGACGATGAGACCTAACACATATATATATACTTTGTTTCAAAATTTCTTCCAGCTTTAAAAACTGTACTATTGTAAACAAAAATGTGTATTTTCTCATTCCCAGAAAGTACAAGTTTTCATAACTTCTGGAGCACAACCAACTTTGCACTTAGCTGAGTGGAATTGCAGACCCACAATGTTCGTTGGTTAAGTCTAATAAAATCATTCGGTTCAAGTTTCTCACTGGGCTGTAATAGCTTCAAACTCCTGGGAGAATAAATGCGAACAGCCTGACTTCATGCTTTCAACCTTCTTCCATAATCATCTTCTTTCAGATGATCATATCTACTTTTTAGCACTATCAGTTCCTGAATTTATCTTATTTCAAATCTTGCTTGCGTGTTTATTATGTGTCCACTCTCGTAGAATTAAAGCTCCTTCAAGGCGGAGATTCTGTCTTAATCACCGATGCATAGCAGGTGTTCACTCTCTGTTGACTGCTTGATGGGACAGGGCTTCACTAAATGATAGCTAAAATTATCAGTATTTTCTATAATAAAGTCAAAGACACAGAAGGTGCTCATTGCCTGTTTGTTAAAACAAAAGACTTAAAATTAGCAGGAGAGAACAAAACTTTCATTTTTGACCATGATCATCCCCCTGATGTATTATGAGTGGCAGAGGTTGGGGAAAACATTTAACAGGTCCCGAAGGTCTATCGTTGTGCGAATATTCCATTCTTAGCGCTGTGTGTGTGTTAGGATATTGGTTCAGCCATTGGAGACAGAGAGAGAGAACAATCGCTTAAAAGGACAGGAGTTTATTTTTCTCTCTTGTAAAATGCTGAGCTTTGTGACAGCTCTTCTCCGTGGAGTGAGTAGGGGCCCAGGTTTCTTCCGCCTTTTAGTTCTGCCATCCCTGGGGTGTTGCCTTCTTCCTTGAGGCCCAGAATGAGTCACCAGTGTGTCTAGCTCTTGGGAAGGGAAGAAGGAAACAGGAGAGCAAAGCCCTGCTGTTTCAGGATATGACTCAGAAGTTGCACACTTTTGCCTATATTCCATTGGTCAGAATTTAGTCACTTGGTCATATTTAGTGACAAGGAAAGCTGGGAGATGTAGTATTTATTTGTAGTGAACATGTATACACTAAAACTCAGAAATATCCTTAGTACAAAAGAAGGGATGAATGTTTTTTGAGGGACAATTAATAGGTTTTGCACAATTGACTTGCAAAAAAAAAAGTTTCTAATATTGATGGAATATAGTTTTTATTAAAAAAAAAATTCAAGGACAATTCAAGATGGAATAGTATACCTAATTTCTCTTCTATGCAAATACAGAAAGAATCTTTCCTCTAAACTTAAAGAAAGGGAGGAAATAGACGTGAACCCTAAATATTTTATCTATTAAGTTCACTTTAGCCACCTACTTTTCAAAGGTCAAAGTATACAAGAAAGAACTTCTAGAATAATATAAATAAATAAAATATATAGAATAATAAAAAATATATATTTACTGAGTTTTCTTATATTTATTTTAATCACATGTCACATTCTCCTCTGAACAGACTGCCTTTTCCTCTGAAATCACTTAAATTTAAGCACTTCTAGCTTCTAAGGGATAAAGTTAGAGAGGGCGATACCTTATTCTAATATTTGATTTCTCTTCTACTACTAAACCCTTTGTAGAGAAAAGCAGAAAAGCCTATTTGCATTAAGTGACTATCAAAAGTAGTATCAACAGTGTAAATGTAAAGCTACATTAAGAATATTTAAACATTATGAACACACTGTAAAACTTGAGAAACCAGTAGTTTTAATCACTGTCATCGTCAGCTACGGCCACCGTAACAAAATGCCACAGACTTGGTGGCTTAAACAACAAAATTTATATCTCGCAGTTCTGGAGGCCGAGAGTCCAAGATCAAGTTTCTCGCCAGTTTGATTTCTGGTGAGAGCTCTCTTTCTGGCTTGCAGGTGGTCTCCTTCTCAGTGTGCACACAGGGTTGTCTCTCTGATGTCTCCTCTTATGATGACATTAATTCTAGTGTATCAGGGATCCACCCTTATGTCTTCATTTATTCTTATTTACTTCCTTATTCCAAATACAGCTACACTGGGAGGTTAGGACTTCAACACATGCGTTGTGTGTGTGTTGGGGAGCGGGAGGTGGGGCATGATTTAGTCCACAGCGTGCCCTGTATTTCTAATGAGTCAAGAGGCAAAAATGCTATGTGTTCAATGTCTTAGGCTTAGTTGAAACCTTTATAAATATGATCCAAGTTTCTTAGATCCACATGAAATGCATCACAAATACAATGTCTTTAAAGTCGTGAGCTCAGGCTCACCTCAAGTCTCTGCTTTAGGAAGAAATCACCCAACAGTAATGCAGCGTTCTGACCCACGTGATCGGAGCGTCCTGAGCTCCAATGGGGTGCCAGGGTGCCTGGCCTGTTTTGGGATTCTTTGGTCTAAAAAACAAAAAACCTTCTGCTTATTATTTCCAGCCCCAATTTCACCTTCTTTCTTTCCTCAGAAAGTACAAGATTCCTGGATGTTTATCTGTTCCTCTTTGATGATTTCCTCTTAGTTACGAAAACTAAGCGCAACAAAAAGGTAAAATGCTGCTATTTCTAAATACGTATTTCTAAATAAGTTGTGTTAAAAATATGAAAGATTCTTATATGTCAAATTGGGATTTACCCTCTGAAAAATGGACACATCATAAAATGTTGGCTTTTTCAGTCATATGGTTCTGAACTAAAAAAACAACAAAAGCAAGTTACATTTCTTAAGGATGTCAAAGGATGTGTGCATTTTTTAGAATAACAGTCTGTATACTTTGGAGGTAAGTCCCAAAAGCCACAGGATTTTATTCCTGACCTGCCTAACAAATGAAACCAAAATGCTTTTGTCCATATTGGCCCTTTCATCATCCAAATTGTCCACCACAATGAATCCTGCCGGGGTGGGGGATGGGGCCCTCTCTAAACTGTCTGCTACTATGTGCGGAGGTGATATCCATCCTTCATTCTGATTTGAAAGCTCACATCATTCCTGGAAAATAATGAGCTGGGGGTACAGGTAAGAGGGGGCCCTGATCTCTCAGGGTCCACCTGTATAGAACAACAGAAGCCAAACAAAGTATAGCTAGCATCACAGACAAAATGAGCCAACTAGGGCTTAAAGCCAAAAAAATCTTAGGAAAACAGGAACTTTTTCCATTACTTAAGTATCAGTGGTTACTATTATTGTTGTTGTTACTTACCAAGCCAGCTGATTAGCCATACACAGAAGCAAGATCATGATAGTAAATATCTCAAATCTTTTAATAACCTAGGCTTCTAGATGGCATGTTGGTTAATTGAGGAAAATAATTTAAGGACTTTTAAGCAATAAAATAGACACCATTAATCAATCCATGAATAGTCAAATGCTCATTGGGGAGGGAGTGGATATTGGAGAATATTAAGAATCATGGTTTTGAAACTTGGATGACCTCCTCTTAAGCTACCAAGACTAACATATCTGAACAAGTCAAGCTCTAAAAAATATCCCCTTTAAAAATCCTGATGCTAAGCACAGCCAACTTCATTTCAAACATGGCTCAAATCTGAGTACATGAATTAATGGCAGCCCATATCCACTGTATTAAAAGGTAATATTCTGGTTTCCATTCACTGTATTATAAGGTAATATTCTAGTTTCTTGCTTCACAACTTGATCCCAAAATAAGGAATGTTATGTTTTAAAGTACTCTTTAATTTCCTCTGTCTAATAAATCTCGAGAGTTTTATTGACTTCATAAGCTCAAAAATAACCACTGAGAGAAAACATTAGGTTTCACTTATTTTTGGGGGGAAAAAATCCCTCTTTGCAATTTAATGCACAATATATGTCATGCAAATCACAATCTTCAACACCTGTTTTTAAAAATTCAACATTTTATATATTCAAAACAATTTCAATTACTTATAAATTATACAGCATGGAATATTTAGAGTTTAGTATTCAATCCCATGGACAGAGTTGGCCAAAACAAGACTCCCCTTTCTCATTCATCTCACATCAGTACTATAAAGAGATACTGGAAATGAACAGCTTCCAATTGATATGATGGTGATTAAAATGTTTCCCAGTTATAGATGTCACACGTTATTTATTCAGGTAATTAAACTTGGATATCAGAAACCCTGTGCTTTAAATCACTATGTACTTTGGGAAAATACCTTTCAAGATCCAGAAAGAGTAGTAAGCTGGATTTCAAGCAATTGTTTCTAAAAATCAATTTGCTTAAGGATGCACTTTAGGTATGTGCAACAATACTGATTTCCTATTTATTGCATTGTTTTCCTGCTTAATTTCAGAAAGGTGGAGGTTCAGACACCACTTATATGTGTCCTTCACTTACTGCTGAGCTGCAAACAGTAATAAAAGAGGGTGGTTCATGTACGGTTCTCGATCAGCCCATTCCACTCGATAGATTGGTAGTCAAAAGTATCGATCCACTCCATGTGTCAGGTATGTGGCAATTTTCATCATTCAGTTTATCTGTTTGCCATCACAGAGTTTTATATTGGCCTTTTTTGGTAACAGCACATGAATCCAATTTAAGTTTTCATGAAAGACAATACCGAGTTCCTGTGTGGCTATATATCACTCACTCCACGAATTAGCTATGAAAAAAGTGTTGGACTTGGTTTCCAGTGCTTGGATGACCCAGATCTGCCACTTGCTAGCTATGTGACCAAAGGTAAGGCACTTAAATTTTCTACACCACAGATTCCTCTTGGAAAAATATAGATAATAATATCTCCATCAGTGAATTATCATGAGAATTAAATGAAATAATGCATGTAAAGCACTCAATAAAATATAGCTATTTTTAGTATTTATATTATATTATATTATATTATAGTTATTAATACTATTGCTGTTGATAAATCACTAGTACACCACAATGTGCTATGCAAGCCTAAGATATTTTATTATGATAGTTCTATAGAAACAAAAATGCCAAAAATATCTATAAATATACGATGTATATATATTTACATACACATCATATGTACAGGTCAGAAATATACATCATTTTTATTCATTTTTTAAGCATTTCCTGAATGTCTAATTAGAACCAGGCACTCTGTGGATGCCCCAGAATTGCAAAGATGCCTATGAAATAGCCCTTGTTTTGGAGGAACTCTCAGAACAATGGAAGATCAGTAAATGCTATGGGAGATCCAAGATTGCAGAGTAGATAAACACTGAGCCTGCTTCCTTTGATGAACAAATTAAAATTACAACTAAATTATATACAGTCAACCTGAATAACCATCTCCAATCTGGCTGAACAGAAGCTTTATAACTAAGGATATAAAGAAAAAGTCAAGACTGGTGGTAGGAAAGGAGGAGATGCGGAAGTGACTAACCCCAAACCTCCATGTGGCTGTTGAGAACTGGGAGGGGTATCTCAGCCATGGAGGTTTCCCCCAAAGGAGCAAGGGGCCCCAGCCCCACACCAGCCTCCCCAGCCCAGAATACTGGTGCCAGGAAGAGAAGTCCCCACAACATCTGGCTGTGAAAAACAGTGGGATTCTGACCATCTGGGTTAGATGGAAGGCTTCGGGAAACCCATACATCCTCTTAAAGGGCCTGTGCACAGACTCTCTCACTCGTAGGCACTCACCTTGGGCTCCAGCGGAGGGACAGTAACTAGCGGGATGTCAGAAACATATGGGCGGCAGACTGAGGTGTGTGGCCTCAGGCTGAGGGCTGCAGGACAGTTGCCATTTCCTTGTGAGGAGGTGCTCCTCCCATGCAGCTGTCAGGCGGCAGCGGCCATCTTTAACATGTTGAGCCCGCCCTTTATGCTTACAGCCGAATCTGAATCTGATTGGCCTGCTGAGCTCTGCTGCTCCACCCTGCTGACTCACTGGGACCCCGCCCCAATGAACTCCCCCAATGCTGGAGGCACTTTCTCCAAGAGCAGCCACCCCCACCCAAACTGCACTCTTTCTTAGAAAACTATCAGAGTCCGACAGACCCCAGGCAGGTGGCAACTGTCCTTGATGTACTCTGAGACTTTCATTGAATCGTTTCAGTCTCAGCACTTGTACCAGAGTCTTCATAAACCTCGTGACCACAACTCTTCCCACTCTAGTGACTCCCTAAGACCGTACTTCACCTAAAGTGTATAACACATGAGGCTTTATCAGTGGCTGAACCTTAAGGGAGCTGGCAGGTTGCAGCCGGCCTTGGGGTGTCCTGGAATTTTTCAGAGCTACCCCAGGCCCAGTACTGGTGGCAGATGTTCTCAGTTCTCAGCATGCACTGTCCCACATGCCTCCAGGGTTAGCACAGGCAACAAAAAACCATGGATCACTTTGTAGCTCTTACCAGGTAGTCCCCAGCTGGTCACAAGCAGTGGGTAATATGGGCCTGCACCAGAGTCCCTCCCAAGAGGGACAAACATACCTGGAAATTGGCTTCAGACCACAGCAGAGCACTGCCCAATTAGCCCCACAAGCTGCACACTCACAGGACGGTCTTAATAGGCACCACAGCCTCCTGCAACAAATGCTACTCAGTGGGGTAAGCCCCCTGCACAGCAGCCTGTAAGGTGTGGATGTGGCCAAATTCCACATCCAGTCAGCCTGAGGTTCAGTTCCACTCACTGATGTGCTAATAGCAACCAAGGCTCGACTATGATAGGAGGGTACATACAACCCACACAAGAGAAACTCCTGAAGCACCCAGTGCAGGTGACCAGGGAGACTGTGCCACTGGGCCCAACAGGGTACTTACTACAAAAAGCCACCTGGCCAAGACTGTGGGACATAGCAGATCAACCTAATACATAGAAACAGACAGAGAGGCAGCAAAATGAGGAAACAAAGAAATGCATCCCAAATGAAAGAACAGGAGGAACCTCCAGAAAAAGAACTAAATGAAATAAAGGCAGGCAACCTGTTAGATACCAAGTTCAAAACACTGGTTATAAGGATGCTCAAGGAACTTAGTGAGAACTTCAACAAAGAGATAGCAAGCATAAAAGAAGGAACTTTAAAAAGAGAACCAGTCAGAAATGAAGACTACAATAACTGAAATGAAGAATGCACTAGAAGGATCATCACCAGCAGACTAGATGAAGCAGAGGATAAAATTAGTGATTTGGAAGACAAGGTAGCAGAAAACACTCAAATAAAACTGAAAACGAAAAAAGAATCCAAAAAAAAAAAAAATGAGGATAGTTCAAGAGACCTCTGGGACAACATCAAGCATAGCAACATTCGCATCATAGGGGTACCAAGGGAGAAGAGAGAGCAAGGGATTGAGAACCTATTTGAAGAAATAATAACTGGAAACTTTCCTAACCTGGTGAAGGAAATAGACATACAAGTCCAGGAAATGCAGAGAGTCCCAAATAAGATGAACCCAAACAGGCCCACACCAAGACACACTAAAATTAGAATGGCAAAGGTTAAAGACAAAGAGAGAATCTTAAAAGCAGCAAGAGAAAGGCAACTAGTAATTTATAAGGGAGCTTCCATAAGATTATCGGCTGATTTCTCAACAGGAACTTTGCAGGCCAGAGGGATTGGCATAAAATATTCAACATGATGAAAAGTAAGGATTACTCTACCCAGCAAAGCTATTATTTAGAATTGAAGGACAGATAAAGAGCTTCCCAGACAAGAAAAAGCTAAAGGGGTTCATCATCACCAAACCAGTATTACAAGGAATGTTAGAGGGATTTATTTAAGATAGAAAAAAAAAATCAAAATTATGAATAGAATGGCAATAGCTACACATCTATCAACAATTAGTTTCAACGTAAATGGATTCAATACTCCAATCAAAAGACATAGGAGAGCTAAATGTATAAGAAAACAAAACCCTTACATATGCTGCCCACAAGAAACTCACTTCAGATGGTAAAACATATGCAGATGGTGTGTAAAGGGATGGAAAAAAGATATTTCATGAAAATGGAAATGAAAAAAACAAACAAGGAATACTTATACCAGACAAAATAGACTTTAAAACAAAGGCTATAACAAGAGACAATGAAGGACACAGTAATCTCACTTCAGGGTATTTATCTGAAGAAACCCAAATGCTACTTCTAGGGCCGAGTGCATCCATATGTCCATTGCAGCATTGTTTACAATGGCCAAGAAGTGGAGGCGGCCTGGGTGTCCACCAATGGATGAATGGATAAAGAGGAGGTGGTACATATGTACAATGGAGTAGTGCTCAGCCAGGGAAGGGAATGGGTTCTTGACATCTGCGGCGGTGTGGATGGACCTGGAGGGTGTTGTGTTGAGTGGAGTATGTGAGACAGAGAAAGACAGATGTAATGTGATTTCGCTTATATGTGGAATCTAAAGAACAAAATAAGCAAACAAAACAGAAACAAACTCATAGATACAGAGGACATACTGATGGTTGCCAGATGGGAGGGGGGTTGAGGGTGAGTGAAAAAGGGGAAAGGATTAAGAAGTACAAATTGGTTGTTACACAGTAGTCATGGGGATGCAGGGTATCTCATAAGTAATATAGTCAATAATATTGTAATAACTATGTATGGTGTCAGATGGGTACTAGATCTGTTGGAGTGATAGATGGGAGGGGGATGGGGGCTGGGTGTAAAAGGTGAAGGGAGTAAGAAGTAAAAACTGATAGTTACAAAATAGTTATGGGGATGTAAAGTAAACCACAGGGAATATGGTTAATAATATGGTAATACGTGTATATAGTGCCAGGTGGGTACTAGTCAGGGGGAACATTTATTAAATTATACAAATGTCTAACCACTATGTTGTACACATGAAATTAATATAAAATAATATTGAATGTCAATTGTAATTGAAAAATTTTTAAAGGAGGGAAAAAGGCGAAGGGGAATAAGAGATCCAAATTTCCAGCTATAAAACAAATAAATCATGAAGATGTAATGTACAACATGGGGAATATAGTCAATAATATTGTGATAATGTGGTACGGTTTCTGGATGTATCATGGTGATCACTTCTTCAGATATATAATTATCAAATAACTATGGTTTCTACCTGACACTAATATAATGTTATATGTGAGCTATATTTTAATAAAAATTTTTTTAAAAATGAGTAAATGCTGTCATGAAAGCCCTGGCACTCAAGGGACTTAAAGGACATTTTGGTCTCCTCAGTGCTGGGTGGGTGGTGGCAGTGTTCAGAAGGAAGCAGAGGGTCATTCTGCTCCTTGGAGACCTGCTGAAGCCAGCAGGAAGGGAGCGCCTTTTTGTCCCAAAGGGGGAGCAGGAAAAGAGGGAGCACTACGTGCTCCCCTCAGCTCCACCCCAGCAGCCCAGAGCACCAGTGACTGCCAGTTTTGCATAGGACTGACCTATGCATAACAGAGCAACATTACACAGTGAATGAATGAATAAATGAATACACAAACAATAATAATAATAATATTAATAGAAGACATTTACGTTGTTATGCTACATAACTAAGTTACATATTTAAATGTTTTACATATGTTGATGTATGAATGCATACAAACTCCCTCCCCAAGAGCAGAAGGAGCCTACTAAGGGGAATCCTGCATCCAGAACCAGGGCCTTCTGTCTTTTTGGTCCATTCTTTCTACTTCCACTAGGATTCACGGAAAAGTGACCTGGGCAAGCCCTAAGGCCTGATTTGGCTGGAACCAATCATGGTTTATATAGATCAAAGTCTGCATCAGCCAGGTGGTTGCTGGATGTATCATGGTGATCACTTCTTATTTTAATAAAAATATTAAAGTAGTTTGCATTTAAGTAGCAAACCCTAAAAGTGGCATCTCAGGGGAGCGAAGCCTTTGCCTGGGAGGGCACCCTCCACCCCCACGGACTCAGTGAAGGGCAGAGCAGTGCAGAGGGCAGAGACTCAGTATGTGAGGCCCAGAAATCACTTCCTTTTGTTGGTTTAGTTTACTTTTTCACGGGGGAAAATGTCATAGCAGAGGAATTTATTCTCTTACTATAGTGGCCATAGTTAGAAGATTCTGGCATGATAATTGAACTTGAAGGGAGGAAGCTGTCAGGACCCCATGTGGCAGACTGGCAGGAGCTTGGGCTCAGTTTACCCACAGTCCTGCCAGCTTTAAGAAATGGACTTTTGAGGGAAATCTGACATCACTGGATTACCTTGGAAAATGTATATATATATTTTTTTCCTTTATTCCTTTTTTTAAAAAAATAAGAACAATGCCTTTTAAAACTATACTTCCACATTTTTGTTGTTTTTCACTACCATCTCTTCTTTTTTTTTTTTAACATTTTTCCTATTCCTCTGCTCTGTTATTTTGACTGTTAAGATACAGTGCACAAGGCAGAGTAGCTGTAGAGTAAGAAAGAATAAAAGGCAGAAAAAGAAGTTGAGCTCAGAGTGACAGAGACTTGGTTTATTATGTACTGTGTGATCTTAGAAAAATTAATCTAAGTTTGTTTCATTTGTAATCGGGAATTAGCTGACCTATCTTACACTGTTGTTGTGTGGTTAAAATGACACAAAACAAACAAACAAAAACATAGTGCAGAGCCCAACACATAGTAAGTGCTTAATAAATGGTGTCAATTATTATATTAGAATGTCAGGGGGGAAAAGAGCAATTCCTGGTCACATATTATCTCCTTATTTTGTTATACAAGCCTAGGCCCGCCTGGTCCTTTTGCTTGTAAAGCCTCTTGTACCCATATTACAAACCAAACAAATGATGGACATCTTGAATAACTGAGAACCATGGTTACAATTTTTGAGGAAAACGGATTCCAAAATCCAGCCAAGAACAACTTGATCTTTAAAGCCTCACTTGCTACAGGGAATTTATAAGAAGGAAAATCAGGGAGTAAAATAAACACAACAAGATCTTTTTTTCCAGAGAGTCATTTTAATAGGTTTAAAATGAGAGGATTCACCTCAAAGAAGCTGGACATAATTTCATGACCTTAACAACCGACTTTGTTGTGGTAGGATTTAGGAATTATGAGGTTTAGACCGTTATAAGTATAATTGGTGATACTGGAATAGTCCTTGCAGTTTAAGAAAATAAAAGTCTTAGATGAAATTCGATTTTGAAATGAGGCCCAACCTGCCTCAATGAGTCTGAGTTAAACCCACAAACTCTAACAAACAGAAATAATGACAGTGGACAAGCATCAGCTTAATGAGAAGCCAGGAAAAAAGATCACCTTTATCCTCTGTGAAGTAGTTGACATGACCAGGAGACAAGCCTGGTTTGGTTTCTTGGTTTGTTCCTCAACATAAATCAACTATAGAAAGAATGTATAGGCTGCAGAATTTTATTCCCTGTGTTGAATTAATAATTCAAGGAAAAAGCTTTCATTTTAAGAGCTCCTGGTATATGAAGAAGGAAGGAGTCTGCTCTCCCAGTGTCTCCTGTCATTTCTTTAAGAGACCATCTAGGAAATAACAGGACAGAATGTTTCTTTTGCAGACACAGAAACCAGGCCAATGTTTCTTTCTGTTTTGTTTTACATTTCACATATTTTGGTGGAAGCTGGATTTCATTTGAGTCAAATTTTTGGCTTTTCTTGGCCTGTTGTGAAGCATTCAGGTGGTTTTGCATTTTTGCCACATCTTAATTTGCTTATAATCCTTGTTTTGATGTGACTTCCCTTTAAATACAAAAATTAAAACATTTTAAAAAGGAGAGGCGGGGTAAAAAAAACAGCACTTCCACTATTTTCTATATTTTTATTACCTATATTTTATACATACCAAATCCGCCTCACATAACTCAGCTTCTTCCTTGAGCAGGGGCCTATTTTTCATCACTTAAGCCATAACTGCATTTCATCAAGGCCGGAAGTTGTTATTTTGGGGAGAAAGGGTTTTCATGTTTAAGTGGGCTCTATTTGGACATAGTAGAAACATCTTGGTCTTGGAATCAGACCTTTTTTTGTAATCTACATAAAGCTCCTACCTTCATTAAAAAGAAACAAAAACTCCAGGTTCTTTGAGAAGAACTGAGCAACTGTTTGGATTTCATATGAAATGATTTGGCTTTTTGTCTTTGGAATCTCTTTCTAGTCGTTGGCCTGAGACATGCTTTCCTTATTCAACATGAAAACAGATATCGACAGTGCATAGCAGCGTTCTTACTACAGGCCCAAACGGAAAACATCAAAGTATGTATCTCAATTTTGTAGGTTTTCATTCTTTAGACTTGACCTAAGGAAAAATCTCACCCCAAACTTAAGTAAAAGTGAGTGGAAGGTTTTGCTTATTTCCCTTGCCAGCTTTGGGAAGGGCAGACGTTGGGTGGAGGAGAGGGATATGGACATCTAGTCCATATGCTCAGAAACCTCAAGGTGACAATTTCCAAGGTGACGCTGGCAGAGTTGACACAGCCTCCCTTGTTCTCTCCTGCGGCAGAAACTCAAGAGCGGCTTCTGAGTTCTACAGTTTCTGTAGGAAATGGGGGAAGGACTGCTTTGGGTTGCATGATTGACTTTTAAGATGCTGCAATCCATTTCCAAAGGCCAGTATGCAAATAATGTGATGTCCACTTAAGTGAAGGGCTGCTGCAATAATGAACCACATCAAATCTGCTCTT
The DNA here is from genome assembly GCF_004115265.2 of Rhinolophus ferrumequinum. Lineage (NCBI taxonomy): Eukaryota > Metazoa > Chordata > Mammalia > Chiroptera > Rhinolophidae > Rhinolophus > Rhinolophus ferrumequinum. The sequence continues at coordinate 84,080,632 of NC_046293.1, forward strand.
CAACCTTTGAAAATGCTGCCACTGTTTTTACAGCGAAAGAATTGAGGAGCGGCTGCCTTTCTGACTCATTTTTCTTAGAAGTTTCCACTTTAATCTTTCCTCTGGTAGGCTTTCATCATAGCAACGAGGTGGCCAGGCAATACATGCAATATTGCATTCGTGTTGAGGACTCAAGTTTCCTGGGTTACCTCCCTCAATCTGTTTTTCAAATTATACCATCGGTTAAGAATTTATACTTCCACACAAAACAGAAATTCAACATTCAAACTACTTATATTCTCAGTGCTCATTTTTCTAATTAGTCATCACTGATTATTATGGTTCTTTGATTACTCATGACTGTTTATCCCTCTTACATATCATACTCATTTAATCCATTTGCATTTTCATATATGATTAAAGATATTTATATTAGATGTAAGAAAGAAAACGACAAACATGCAAATGTTTCATTAGTCATCTCTTTTAAAGGGCAAGTCAATAAATACAAAAGAAAATATTAATCCAAATATGGGAGAAATTGCCAGGTTAACATTCTCCCCTCCCGCTGTGTGTGTGTGTGTGTGTGTGTGTGTATTTATCTATCTATTTATTTATTTTACAGAAAACATGGATTACACAAATAACAGCAGCAATCTCTTGCTTCACCAAGAATCAGGAAATCAAGAACATGTCTTTATTCACATCGCCTGTAGAATCCTCTGAAATTTAGGGACCTAAAACAATCTTTTTAGACACGAGAGATTAAGGTAGTCTTTCATTCAAACTTCTGTAACAGTTAGTGATGAGTTAGAAGGAAATGTGCATTATAAAGAAGTTCCAGAATTTGAGAATTTGAGCTAGGAAAATCGTCTAGAGGAAGAAATTTGAACTTGGAGGAATTTCTTGACAAGTATGTACTGATATCCAGACTGCATTAAAATGTTTCGATCAGGCTTCCCAGAGGAATGAAGGGTGGTGCTACTATCATTTGTAAAGGGTGAGTGGCCAGATGAATGGGAGTAGAGGAGGGAAACGCTGAGTGTGTCCCATATAAATTACGGCATCTTACTCTGTGTATATCTATAATGAACTCGACTTTCCTACATGGCTGTAAATCGGTCTGACTGCTTTGCAGTCCTACGTCACACACAATGATAATTCTTTTGATACAAAGTTTGATTGCTATTTTAATACATTAAGCAATAAATAAGGTCTACATTTAATAGCAGTTTGGAAATTCCTATTCTCCAACAGTTTACTAACCTCAGGTATACTTCATAATACTCTAACGCGGAAGTAGAAAATCCCAACGACTAAATTCCATTATTTTAAGAAAGAAAAAGCAAATATCTGTTCCAGTTTCACAAGTTAATACTTATACATGGGATATTTTATTAGGAATAGTAAGATATCTTTCTCTATACCTCACTTTTTGAAGAATGATGGAGTTTGGCATAAAACTACCTTCTGGTTTCCAGTGTGTGTTTGTGTGTGTATGTTTTAACATAGTGCAGCCACTTAATTTGGCAGGACTTGAAACTTCATTAGAATTTTTATTAAGAAAGGCAGCTTGAAGTATTATATTATCATGATGGAATGCACTATTAACTACATTTAAGGCACTAGTTTTTATGGTCAGATTATATCAAATGGAAATTCACATATTTCAATTTCAGCCATGGTACCTTGGAGTAAATATATCAACTTGGGCTGCAAAGACAAATACCTGAACTGATCTCTTTCAGTTGAAGAAGGGGATAGTGAAGAGGAAGCTTGGGCAAGTCATGTGTACAGTTAATTCTTTGAGGAAAACACAAATTTCACTATGCAAATGGGCAGTACAGATGAGTGCAGCACAAAGGCTCTTATGCAAAGGCCGAGTCTCTGTGTAATAATGTCAGACACTTATAGGAGTAAGTGAAAATAAAAGGGAAATCTGGAAAGCAGTAACTACTTTTAATATCTAAAAATAATTGGGAAAAAAGACAAAGAAAGGGAGAATAGACTTCAAGTGAGTTCTTAGAGATGGAACTTGGATGAGATTGAAAGCAATTTATGTCCAGGAGAAGACAAATAAACTTATGCAAAGCAAGATTCAGGGAAAAAATTCTGGTCAAAAAATAACACACACACACACACACACACACACACACAACACACACACACACACACACACACACACACACACACACACCAAAAAGTTTATACATATTTTAAGAACAGAAAACTGTATTAAAATTGTAATACTCAATATATACCGATAACAAAAGATAAATACAAGTCATGTTTGACTTCTGCAATCACAAGAGGTGCTCTAAGTGGTTACCATCAGCGTCCATTTCTGATTATGGCGAACTACTGTTTGAGCAACGTTGACCAAAGTGTCCACTTGTATATATTTTTTTGGTACGTGTGTGTTCTAAAATGTCATTAAAGGGAGAGAAAGACTGACTAAATTAACATCCAGAATGTAAAATAGCTTCAGAATATGCTATATACAAAGAAATATTAGCACTCCTCTGTTCATTGCAGCACTATTTACAATAGACAAGACGTGGGAAAAACCTTCATGTCCATCGGCAGATGAATGGGTAAAGAAAATATGGTATATACACGTATAGAATCGAATACTACTCAGCCTTAAAAGAAAGAAATTCTGCAATATGCAACATGGATGAACCTTGAGGACGTTATGCTAAAGGAAATAAGCCAGTCACAGAAAGACAAATACTATGTTATTCCACTTATATGACATACCTAATAACATCAAATTCATAGAATGAAAGTGCGAAATGGTGGTTGCCAAAGACTGAGGAGAGAGGGAAATGAGGAGTTACTGTAATCAATGGGCATAAAGTTTCAGTTAGGCGAGAGTAAGCTCTAGAGAAGTGCTGTCCTGTACACTTAAAGGGATGTCACAAGGGTACATCTCATCTCATGGTGGGTGTTCTCACCACAGCAAAATAAAATTTTAAAAAAGAATATGCTATGTATATAAACTGGAATTCTATAAAACTCACAAAAGAACATGTCTAATATGGAATATATTAAGTGCTTGAGAATATGCACAATAAACTCTTCAGAAGGAAGCACATTAGAATAAAATTAAATAGCACTTCTGAAACTTTGGTTCCAGGGTGGGGGCTGGCAGGGGTAAAAACAATGGTACATTGAGTCTTCACAAATGTATCTTTAAATGGTCACCTGGGTATTAAACTTAGATATACAAAAAAAGAAGGGATTAATTTAATATTGTTTAATATTTCTTTTTACTGGTGTTAATTCTCCACAATAATGAACGGAATGAAAAGGGAATGTCTCAAGCAAAATGGCATTAGTAATTTCTCTTGAAATTATGAACTTAATTATTATTCTAAGCTGAATATTAAAGCATACTCACTGTCTATATCCAAGTGCAACGTCTAACATGCTGTAATAAATTAATGCAAGATGGTTAATACCTTGCTCTTTTTTAAATAGACAAAATAATTTATAGTCACAGAATACGTCTATTAGAAAGAAATGGTTTTTAATATCATCTTTAACATATTAAAAAAGCAACAATTCAATAAGGATCCTTCCATTGTTCTTTATACAGATTTAAATGCTGTCATGTAGTTTATCAGTTACATTTATAATCAATAACCTTCCAATCACTGAGTTTAGAAATTACAGTATTTACTGAGCTAAACTCTCTCACAAAATAAGGCACAACTACATGATCACAAGTAGTAAACACAATACAAATAACGAATCCAAAAACTAAATGAGAAAATATTCATGCAAAAATATCTACAGAAGATATGAATATATGATCCAGTTCAAAGAAGTATAGAATGTCATATACATAACTGCCTCGTGGTACAATAAATTTATTACTCCGACACAGAAAGAACTTAGCTACTTCCAACTCTATTTTATATAATTTTACATAAATGTAGTAAGTTTATGCACAATATTCACAGCTGTAACAATAACAAATTGATCGTTAAAATTCAGGCAAAGGGCAATTAAGACACAGTAATGTGTGGCACAGGATAATTACAGAACACCATTCACCAAGCTCATGTCTCGGAGTGCTAACGTGATGGCACATTTAAATCTTACGGATCAAGTCATCCACGCTTTTATAGCCAAAGTGCATTAAAAAAAAAAAGTGCTATAGTCAAATAGGTCATGAATATCAAAATATATGATCATAATTTGCTCTCTACTTAAAAGCTAAACATTTTTATGCAAATGCAAGGTTTAAAAAAAAGTGGCTTTAAAGTTCTCAAAACTATAAAATAATCATAAAGCCTTTTTAAGAGGATTGGGAAACTAACAAATTTGGCAGTTACTATTTAACATTACTGTGAGGAAACTATTAAAGCAGCTAATTCCACATTAAGAGGTAGTTGAACAAAATGTTATTTGTACACTGCTTTGAGGTTTTTGTGTTTGTTTCCCTCTGTTTTCTTCAAAATGAACAAATCCCATACCAGATGTTTTGTCTTTCTATTAAAAAAATTCCTCTGGTATAGTTTATTGTACACGAACCCAGCAACACTTGATTTCAGCTCATAACTCTGGGCTGGGATTTGGAATTAACACGTGACACTGATATGCTTTATGTTAGAGCTGAGAGCTGGGACCCCTACATACTCTAACTCACTGACAAATAGTACCAGCAGACATTTAAAATGTAGCCAATGAGGACTCAGAAGATGGCATTTTTTTAGTTAAGTGAAAAAGAACACCCTTTAATTTTTGTTTCCAAAACACCTTAAATTGGTGAGAATTGACAAAAAAGTATTAGGTCTCATTTCTACTATTATTAGTATAATAGTCCATGGTAAGTTATTCAGGACTGATGAAATGAGATTAGTTAGATGAAAACTAGAAAACCACATAGACACATATAATTTCACTTGTTGTCCCCACAATTCTTTTTGTGTGTGACTATGTGAGTATGTGGGCGGGGTTGGGGGATGAGGAGAAAGGCCTTCAGTGCACACGATTAGGAGACGAAGTGAACAGATATTCTAATCTAGAAGAATTCTCATGAAGTTTTGTTATCTTAAAAGAATTAAACAGTGGTGCTGCGAATATATATTTTTCCAACACATTTATTAAGTCACTTATATGTAAGGGTAGAATTAAGACTATTTGAAAGGATTTTTATGTATATGAAAATGCATAAATAACTTTAGCTCCATTTTTATTATCCAAGTACTATTTTTAATACAGAGCCACTGTATTTCTTCAGTATATATACTAAAGGATACATGTTTATCCAAGTCCAGGGCTTCAACAGCTACTGACAACAGGGTTTACGTAAATGGCTTTTAAAAAAAATAATAAAAGGAATATGTGGCAATCTCTTTTAGTTTATATATGCTGTAGGTACAGCATATATGATAATTTCATTTCTCCATAATATTTGAAAGCAAGTGTATATTATAAACTATTTAAATGAAATATTAACTCCTATCCTTTCATGCTTTTATTACCAAATGACTGTACTGAACAAATGTATAACTTTACATTTCTTCTCTAGGAAGAATAATAAACCAGTATTAAAGACTTGTCTCTTCAGATGTTTTCCAATGTTCCAAATTAATAAGACTATGATAATTTCAAGTTCAATTTCATTCTTCAGCATACAAATAAGCCAATTTTAAATTATCTTTAATCAGACATTCTGTTTCAGTTCTGATTACAACTTTGGGATTCCTAAATACATTTGTTTTTGGTGAAACTCTATTCTCCAGCTGTTACCTCAAAGTAATTTCACAGCATTATTTTTGCAAAGTAAAAAGACTTAGCAGTTGATAACGGAATCCCAAATTAAGAACCATTTTAAATTTAATTTTACAACTTTTACAAATTCTTCCCCATTAGGTAAGAAGAAACTATAAAGTAGAATATTTAATGTCTCCTTACCATTTTTTATTTTGTTTTCACAGATAAAACTATTGCAATATCAGTTACTAGCTTTAAGATGTAAAAATTATAAAACAATTACAGTGAAGGTAGCTGTGCTTGGGAAGGTTAAAAGAAATAAAGGTAAAAGATCCATTAAAAAAACCCTCGGATTCCTGAAGATGCTACAGAGACAAAATGAGGGGATAATACGCAGGCTAATCTCAGAAGACTCCCCACTTACAAGAAACTGAGAATAGGACAATTACAATTTCTACTGTGTTTCCCCCAAAATAAGACCTGGCCAGACCATCAGCTCTAATGCGCCTTTTGGAGCAAAAATTAATATAAGACCCGGTATTATATTACATTATATTATATTATATTATATTAATTATATTATATTATATAAGACCGGGTCTTATATCATATTAAAATAAGATTGGGTCTTATATTAATTTTTGCTCCAAAAGATGCATTAAAGCTGATGGTCCAGCTAGGTCTTATTTTCGGGGAAACACGGTATTACTCATCTTCCAACTGGAGGTGAGTGTGGGAGGCTTTATAGGATTCTTAATGGAGAATATGTGGGAGTTTAAAAATGATGTAAAAAAAGAAAAAGGAAAATTAACCCTGATCTTTAAAATATAACCCCAGGATAACCATAAAAGAAGCAAATTGGTTTTACAGAGGTTTTTATAAAATCCATCCAAGAGAATTTAATCAGTATTGTTAAACCAAAAACCATGTTTGAGATCTTGGTTAATATATATTTCAATATAAATTGTATTTAGAACACGTGAGTAGTAAATTTATAACATAACAATGGAACGAAAGTATTGACCTGTATATAAGAAAAAAAGAGTCAGAAAGTTTTATAGTTCTGTGCATAACTTCACAAATAGAATATTTAATATATTTAATGTGTTATTGTGCAACATATATGAGGTGATAACATCATTCATGTACATTTCTGTACACTAAATTTGGGAGAAAGAAATAAGTTATGGACATATACTCATGTAATTTGTTAACAACGAAATTAAATTTAAAAAAATACATTGCTATTTTCTGTCCAAAGTTTATTTACATTTCATTGGCTAATTCTAGACTTGGCATGAAAGCTGTTCCAGGGGTAAAATGGAAAAAAAGTAATGAAAGATGAGCCCAAGTCTCACAAAAATAAAAGAGTTTTACTTGATATTGATAACATTCCAAAATAGATGAATTCTAAGTTGGTCTAGTATTGCAACCACTTCCAAATCAAATAGTAGTCCAAGACCTTTATTAAGTACATTTATTAAAAATCGAATGTTAGTGTAATACTACTCTGAAGTTGTGATAACATTATCCTTGCAAGTCATTGAAACATGCATCACAGACACGAACAGGCTTCTTGGAAGAAGGAGTTAAGGCATTTTTGGCTGAACACTCAGCACAGAAGATATTTCCACATTGTCTACAGTGATGCTGTAAATGACAAAATTAAACAACTTTAAGCATAGAAACTACACCAGACACATGATGAGACTACAAGAATACTGCAAACTGCACTGTGAAGGTATATTAACTTTCAAGTGATTAGTATATTATTTAATAACAGAACATTTTAATACATCAATTTAATCCCTTAGTTAAAATGCATGCTATCTATTAATCAGATACTATGCTAAACATTTTATATGGATTTTATCATAGAATTCTCAAAAGAAACGAGGCTTTTAAAAGTGTTAATAAAGTACCTGTATCAGGTGAAAAACTACTATTTGCTCAATGTCTCAGGCATCATTTCTTCAATGGGAATATAAACTTGAAACATCACATGATGGTATTATTTAGAATAATTTTTTTTTAATCTCTGCTTTTTTTTTCCTTTAAAAGAACCCAATGATGACTAAAACATATGAGTTTAATACTGGCACAGTGATTCAGAAAACGATTATTCCAAAGAGCAACTAAGTAAGAAAGCAACAACTGAATTTAAAACTAAAATTGAAACATATATGGTAACCAGAAACTAAATTGCATGAAATTTAATTATTCTATGTAGATGTAAATTAACCAAAAAAATGGAAAAACTTTTAATCTGTCAAAATTTACTTTGATGGTTAAAACATTGTCACAGAGGAATAAAATCCAGAGCCATAGCAATATAAACAAAATCATTTACCCGTCTCACTGTTACTGAAAAGCCTTTCCCACAGGCCATACAGTTTTGTACTTCATTGTCTTCAGCCCACTTTCTATTCAACGCTTGCGTATGTTTGATCTAGTTAAAAAAAAAAAATCAATACATTGTAATATTCAATGTTTTAAAGAATGATGGATAATTTCTAATTTGTTACCTGAGTTTTACAAACTTTCAACTATAAGCACCATGGGATAAAATTTTAAAAATGAGAAATACTTTAGTCAAGTTCCATTGTCAAAAACTGCTACATTCTTAAGTCTGAATGACAAATCAATCAAACCAATCCAATTTTATTCCTCAAAGGGATTGGTAATTTCTCACATTTGATGATTTCCCACCCATCCTAATCCTAATGATCAATCCTTCCTTGGGACTCCGAGCACATATTCAGAACATTTCTTCAACACATAGCAACTCGTCCATTCCTTGGTGCACTTGCATTTTCCCAGTACTGACAATTCATGAATGACATAGCTCTCCACCTAATCCCTGGGGTCTCTCAGACAAGTTCTTTCCCTCTTATATTTAATTACCCATAACACCTATAACACTACTACATACACAGTAGTCACTCAAAAGTGTTTATTAAATATTTGAGGGTTTTTTTTAAGGTTAAAAATATGCTTTTTACTAACAGGTAAATGCTGGACTAAAAAACTGCCTCACATCGCCACGTGACTCACTTGAAGGGACTGATTTTCTCTGCCCAGCTCCTGCACTGCTGCAGTTGTATTATCCAGCTTTCTTTGCAATTCTAGTACTTTGGTTTGAAGCTTTTCTATTTCACCTTCTCCTTTAAGACATCTAGAATAGATTGCAAAGAGATAATTAAAAAAAATGTATTAAAGACCCTTCTAGAACACAGATAATGAACTACTTTAGTAACTTCAAATACAATACATTAATTTCAACTATTGATTGTTTTAAGGATTAGTTTTTAAATGGCTACTTAAATTTCTGTAGGCACTATGCACTTTTATCAAGACTCTTCTTCTATATTAATAAAATGTGGAATATGACATCTTTTTATCACTTAGAATGAAAATAAACTAATTTTACTAGAATCAGTCACCTTTCTAGAAGTGCCCTCCTTTCATCCTGATTGTTCTGAACCGTTGCTTCTAATACTGCGATTTCACCGCGTAAGTCATCCGTCTGCTTCTCGAGCTCACTAACTCTCCGCTGACTAGACTGCCACTCCTTCTTCACAGTGCCTAAGTTTTCATTTAATGCTGTAATCTGCATGGTAAGTTTAGCTTCATTTTCTTCATGCTTCTTCATTCCTACTTCTTTTTCTTTTATTTCAGAATGCTGAGTAAAGGAAAAATAGTGAGGAAAGAAACCTATTATAAAAGTAGTGTAAAATACATTTAAGTTAGTTATTGAATTGAAAATACTGGCAATATAAACAATATTACTTCTTCAAGAAAGAAGGCAGGACAATATATTTCATTATACACTAATAAAATTGAGTCCACAAACATCTGTGTAATCTGCATTGGCTCCAATGCCAGAATGCTGAAGTGATGGTCAGCAAGCCTCTTATAAGATCCAGCTAAAGTAAGGCAAGTTGAGAGTTTCCTTTTCTCCACTAGAGCAGGGGAAGTACACATACGGATGTGTTCTGGAGACAAAGTGCCCTGGAGACAAAGCTAGCATTTTCTTATGTCTCAAATTCCATATAAATCCTTTTGTCTCTATCAACCTGCCAAAAACCAATACAAACCCTTCAAATCACTGTGTGAATGGAGACTGCAATTCTTCAACTAAAACTTTCAGCGGTCAAGTTATCTGGGGATATTGGGCCTTAATCCAATAAAGGAAAGCCAGGTGTTTCCCACTTGGCATGCACAACTTAGGGAAGGAAAAGCAGACTTTGGTCGTCATGATTTTACACGGAAGTTTCTGTTCCCCGTTATCAACACTGACCCTGACCAAACACAAGAGTTTAATGTGATTAGCATTCAATCTACAGAGCTGTGGATTTGTTTTTCTGGCACTAAAACTGTTTTCATTTTTTCTGAATTATGTGTTATTGGATTTTCACTTATATAAACGAAAATATAATTACAGAATAAAATATTTCCAATCATATATCAGTTGTTTAAACAAACCAGATCTCCTTTAATAAAAATTAAAATGTTAGGCGAGAATTTGAATAACTTCTAGGTAGAAAAATCCTCTCTTACTGGATTGATTTACAAAACCAATTACAAAACACACTTTACATCATTAACTTACTGACCAATTTAGCTTCCTTCTCAATAAATTCTTTCTTGAGCTCATCTTCTTCCTTCTTCACCTGCTCTTTTAGCGTCTGCTGATTTCTCTTCTCCTGCTCAAGGGCTGCCTTCAGCGAATCTACTTTCCCTTGAAGCTCTAGTTTCTGCTGGATCAAAAGCTGTTTGGCATCCTTGAGATTTGTTACTTCCTATTGAAAAAGACCAAATTAAATCATCCTTTATAGGAAATATTGCAAAATGTAGCTGAAATTTATGCAATTTATCACAATATACACAACGTTGAGTTTTAGCCTCTTCTTTAATGAGGGTCTTAAAGTTCAGTATTTCAAACAACTGCTTAAAAAGATGCAAGATTATTTACTTCCTGCTCAACAATCATTTAAATTTAAGTGACAGTTTATATTTGATGTTTTGATTGAATCATGTGAAAAATTTCTACCCTGTTTCCCCTTCTTCATTTAGCAAGTGTTTATTAGTCACCATGTAGGTACTACACACTGTGTTAGGTCCTGGGGATTTACACAAAAGTGAATTATATACATTGCCTGATTTAAGGAAGTCACGTTTGGGAAGAACATAATGACATAATTAGTTATAAAGCAAAGTTCTAACATACTGATAGACATAAAAGGTATTAGGAGAGGACTAAAGAGAGAATCTAACCTTTCTCTAAGAAAATGAATAACATTTTCCAGAGCAAATTATAAACAATTAGGTTCTTCAACTGGCACCCTAACTACGCTGATGACAGGAAAATGTTCAATCGATTATTAAAGAATTTTAGGATGAAAACAATGAAAAAAAAGAATCCCTTAAAATCTTAACCCTAAACTCATATATTTTGAAGTTGACTATCTACAAGCATAATTTTCTAAATCAATAGCTCTCTTATCATCTCAACAAAATCTAAAATTTTTAGGGTTACTTTGCTTTATTCAGTAATCGGAAAACAAAAGTAACAGTTTTGATATGTATGTAGATATTAAGCAACACACGAGTTCTCGGAGAGCAAGAGAATTTGTCAAAAACAACAAAACAATGTTCTTGGTAAATAGCAGATTCTCAATAAATAAATACGTATATATTTTAAATTTAAACAACCATAATACAATACAAAAGAACAATGATTATCTTAACATACCTTTGTGCTTTCTTGCTTGTGGGACTTGAGTTCTTCATACAGTTTAGCAATTTCCTTTTCTTGTCTACACGTAATTTCCTCTACATCTGCCAATTTAGATTTTTCATTTACTAGTTCTTTTTCTTTCAGTGACTGTAGAAAAATTATTTATTAAAACACAATTTTATAGTAAACATTTAACTGACAATTAATGTAATAAAAATGACTGCTACTATTTATGACACTGTCTCTGCCCCTTTCTACCTTAGTTACCATGAGCAAATTACTTTCCTTCTCTTGCCTCCACGCCCTTAGTCATACAATGTGAATAATGAGGTCATTCTAAGGATTAAACAGTTAGAGTTAATACTGTAAAATGAATAGTGCCTGGCCAAAGTAAAAACACTACAAAATTTAGCCAAAACTACCATTCTCACTCTTATTGATACTCTTTTCATTGTTATTATTATCATTATCTTTATATAAGGCACTTAGCTAGGAGTATTATATATTATCTAATTTAATATCTATACTAGCTGGCTTTTTTAATCCTCATTTTATAGGTAAACAAACAAAGGTTTAGGGAAGTTAAATAATCCATTAGACTTAGAAGCAAAACTAAAACAAGGTCTGCTTAATCTATAGCCCTTGCAACAAAAGGTCTATAAACTATCCTGTCAGAATTTTCTAAAGTTGAGGCACAAATCATGAACTTCACTTGAGCTTCACCAGCCCCACCCACAAAAACATCCCCCAATCTTTTTAATTAAAGACAATTTCAGAAATTCCATTATATATATATATATATATATATATATATATATATATATATATATATACCAAGAACTTCAGGAATTGCACACTTCAGAATAAGCTGATGGAAATAATACAATTTCAATTACGAAACCAAAAATGAAGTGTTCCCTAGACTCTGAATTTCTCTTTCATATAGGATTTTAACTTATTTTTAAATGTACCAGTCATATAATACAATGCTTTCAACTTTATAACATCATCGTTTATACAAAATACCCCTCACTTCCCCTTAGAAAAAGCTGGTTCTTAATTTTAGGAATTCTTAACAAGCTTAAGAATGATTTCTAGACCTTTTATTATCTCATTCACACATCAAGAGGATAACATGTTATATGAGAAATAGTTGAGGAGCTATATTTTTTGAATAACCAAGGGTCTATGGTGTGAAAAATAGATTAGTTTGTAAAACTAAAAGGAGCAGCAAGAGAAAAAGGGTAGAAATGAAAAAGGAAGCTATTTTAGGAAAGACTTCCTAGCATTAAGATTCCAATTACCAAAAAGCATTTCATCAAAAACCGGAAGCCCGTCTGAGAGAGCTGTTGAAAATAAAGGTGGTGCCCGTAATGAGGGTAAGAGGTTTGACTGGATGACCTCACGGTCACTGCAACTCTGAGATTCTAGACTTAGTCAGAAAATGAAATACCTTTTCTTTTTGAACATCTTGTAGGGCTTTAAACTGCTCCTTCAACTGCTGTTCTTTCTTTGCTGCATCCTGCTCCAAAGTAGCCTTGGCAGTCTTCAGTTCTTGAATCAATTTATTTTGGTTTCCAATTTGATTTCTGTTTGTAATCAAGTCCTCCTGTGCTAGAGAAAACTTCTCTTCTACAGACTTATAAAAAACAAATTCCCCAAATTATTATACGTCATTTTGCTTTTTTTTGCAAATTTCAACAGAAACATAACAGCTAACATAAGCCTAGTGGAAAGCAATAAGCTATAAAAAGATAGTATGTTGTGCCATGCCCTTCAGTATCATGCAAAAGAGAAAGTATGCTAGATAATTAACTCTCTTGCCTATGGAAACATTTATAACATAAAATACTTGATAAAGCCAAAGTAATTCCAAAACCTCTAGAAATAATCTGTTAAGTATTTACTAGCTAAGTGATATGAAGGAATATCACTTATTAGTAAGTAGGGACCATATCAAACACACTCAGAGAATATATATCTATATATATATATGTATATACACACACATACATACATATATATACATATATATGTATACATATGTATGTGTATACATATATATTTATGGTTAGAGAGAAGACATGGAGAGACATTTAAAAAGATATAGTTAAATCCTACGCTATGTGAACATATATGTTTTGTAGGATCTTTGATATTTCTTGACATGCTAAAACCTTTAATAAGTAAAAAGGGCTTTTCCTTCTTGGTAAAAAGAATAAGTATATTTCACATCTGCCAACCTAATCAAGTGACCTGAAAAAGGGAAGTCAACCAGACATCTGAGGCTGTTTCTGACGAGGCCATCACCTCATCCTCTAACTTCCCATCCACGTGGCACAGTAGTATTGTCAGTTAACACAGTCCATAGTTGCTGACTGTTCTAACGCCCAAATATTTTGAGAAGCCAAAGTTGGGGGAAAGGGACAGCTTTTTGACCTATTAGGTTTGATTTGGAGCAGATATGTTAGTAGGCAGGTAATGGAAACGGCAGGAACTTTGCCACTCTCAGCTGCTGTGGCTAAGGATCAGCGGGGGCGGGGGGGGGAACTAACTCGAAGATCCTCTTCCTCCATCTAGAAGAAGTTCATCTTTCTTATTCTGCAGAATAGTTCCTTTGAAAAGGAGGCAGAAGATAGAATTCAGGAAGGATCCCTGCTGGTCAACCTCACCTACAGTAGGCATTCAATAAAAAATAGATGAAAATAAATAAATGAATGAAGACCTTATTTAAGGAGCTTCTTAATAAGGCTTCCTGGAAGAGAAAGTTTATTCCTTACAAATAACTCAGTTCAGAAATCTTTCTGATATAAATTAAATTTGCATTTTCAGAAGCTTCCAGTAGAACATAAAGAAGTAATTCTAAGGCTTCTTTTTCAGGAGAGACCTAAAGTCCTCTCGTCCTTTATTAATCAAGCACCTACCATTAAGTGAGTACACTACTAAGGTACAGGAGGGAACAGGACGGTCCTGACTTAAAGGACCTGACTATGTAGCCTGAAGAACAGAACCAGCATGTGAAATGGGAGCTGTACAAGGTAGCAGAGCATTTGCTATGTGCTAAATGCACAGAAAAACGACACGCGTGAGAAGTTTCTGTGGAATGTGTTTACAGAAGGCTTCAGGGTGTGTGGGGGAATTGACGCAAGTATCATAAGGAGTGAGAGTGATTTCCGATAAAAAGAACAAAATCGGACAATGCCTAGTCCATGCAGCCTACAGCAATAGGAATTAGGTAGTAAAGGTCTTGATCTAAAGCTAAAGAATACCAAGGCTCGCTAGGGCCAGAGAGCAACAGTGCCCTCAACCTCTGACCACAAGAATTCCAAAATGCTCATGGTTTAAACAAGCCTAGAAAATTTTAAACACATAAAAACCCAGTGACTAAATCTTTACAGTCAAGTTAAAAATCTGGACTACTCTTCTTCTGAATATGCCAAGACATATTGCTCTAATTTGCGTGTGAATATTCATCTACATCATTCAGTGGTATATTGCCATGTATTTTAAACATTCCTTTTATGTTTCTTGTTGCAGACTATGTTTTTTCATCTGCTCGGCAGCTCTTCCCTTAGGGGGCTCCTCTCTCCCTTTCAGTGACTGAGTTGGGGCTATCTGTAACCCATCCACTCCCACTGGACGAGGCAAATCCCTGAGTACATCAACTACCAACCTTGACCCTGAATCAATATCCCAATCACATTACCGTACTGTAGCTAAAAAGAATGTCTGCAGTGTTCTGTGGTAGCTCTCGTGTTTTTGTCTGGTCAACAATTTTTCCCTTTCTTCTTTCAAAATAAAACTTAAAAATTTTTAGTTATCACTTTTCCTTGATGACTGATGAAATGACATAAGGAAGAGTACTAGACTGAGAAGATTTATATTTAATTCTGAACTTATTATCCCAAAATTTTCACTTCACTCAGGGTACAAAATTTACAATTAAATTTCACTTTTACTTTTCCTCCACAATAAAGAATAGCGCACAGCACAGCCAATTTGAAATATCTAGTCAACAAACTTAAGTATTTCATAAATAATCCAGCAGATGGGGCTAAAGGCATAGATCAGGCGAGACCATCATCTGCCACTCCACTGGTGTCTTGGAATGCACTGTCAGCCCACAGATGGCAGCCTTGCCTTAGGCAGGTGTCATGTTACAAGCTTCCGAGATCAGATAACATCACTGAAGCGAAAGAAAAATGATGGCTGATAGCCATCTCTTATCCTGGCCTACAATAACACCTAAACTTGCCTAGGAATTTATTTCTTTTCTTTAAAGTTAACTTCCTAAGTAGTTCTGATACTTTTCAATTTGGAAGCATTAATACAGAACTTATCAATACTCTATTTTACCAAAAAAAAAAAAATCTAATGAAAGGATGATAAAGGAATAAAAGGCTGCAACACTAGGCCCATCACAAACCAATACTGGCCTCAGTCTACACAAGGAAAACCTTCGTCTACACGAGGAAGCTTGGGAATAGAGGATCTATCCGTGGCCTCTTAATAGTTGTGAAACTCCACAGCAGCTTTATCCCTCTATCTTTCACTTTTTGCCCATATTTACATTTGAATTATTTTTTCATGTATAAAACTATTAGTATATGATGTAGATTCCAGTCATAATAAAAATGTTGTTGGCTTAATGAAAGTATATGGATTTACTATGTTATGTTCTTGGGGAAAATACATCCATATAAAAAAAAGAATGTGATTTCTGTAGGACTTCTACACTCAGTGAAGTTTCATCTCCTTTATCACCTAAATATCCTTCAAATTCATCCACACTCTTCCTCTTTACTCTTACTAGCCCAAGCCACCATCATTGGCAACTGGACCACTGCAGTTTCCTCTCTAGTCTCTACACTCAGCCATAATCCCCTACAATCCATTCCTCATCCTGCAACCCACAGTTGGCCTAAAATACAAATCTGAACAAATCCTTTCAGTGGTTCCCTACTGCTTTCCAAACTCTTCCACAAACATTCCCTGACTTTCAATAGTGTTGTAAAGAAAAAATAATAATAATTTAAAGCTATTTAAACTGGAAGCAAATAAGACACTTTCTAAGTTTCAGGTGGTGTTTTTATCTTATAACAACTCTTACTAATTTTGAACTTAACCATATACATATATATTCTACCGTTGGTACTATGAAAATTCTTTTACCAAATTTCCTAATGCTTTGTCAAACCATTAGTCACCACTCATCCCTTCATTTCCCTTGCAGCCTGTGTGTGTTTAGCCCTTTTGTTTCACTTGTCTCTCTCATAAATCTCTTTTGTTCCATTCTTTTTAACTTTAACCCCAGTTCTAATCAACTCATACCTTGATTACTGGAATTTATGGAGGAAGGAAGGGAGATAGCCTCCTAACTTATCTCTCTAACACTAGTTTACCCCAGGGTCCAGTCCAAGCTGTCTGTAAGCCACTTCCAGGTTAAGTTGCCTAAAATACTATTTTTTCATTTTACTCCTCTGCATAGAGTTTTCATTTTTTCCCCAAACATAAAGTCCTATCATCCTTGCTAGGCATCTAACCTTTTTAACTTTGGCTTCCAAATACAAACTAGCACTCTAGCAAGACAATTATGTTAACTGTCTCCTGGTTTTGCTCATTCCCACTGCAGCTCCTTTTCTCAAATGTGCCCCGAGTGAAATTATTTTTCTCAAGACATTCTGTGTATTTAAATTCTATATATTCTATATATCCTTCTTGACCTGGTCAAGTCCTACTTCCTTCATAAAGCCTTCCCTATGACAGCCTGTGAATAAAATACAGACTTAGTGTGTGTGTGTATGTATGTATGAGTATATACATACATATATATATATGTAACATATATAAATATTCTGATTCTCAGAATTTTTCAATAATGCACTTGAAATTAAACAAACAAAAAATCCAAACATAAGGAAGAAACAAAAGTAAAATATTTAACTGTGACAAAAAAAATGATACCTCAATGCTAATACATAAAAATTGTTTACCCTTTTTCCATATCCTTCATTTTAATAAACATGATACTTTATCGAATCAAATAGTATTGCCAAGGACAAAGTTTCCATATGTTTAGATAATGAAGGGTAAGTTTACTTTGAGTTATAACCTCCTAATTTTAATCATCAGGCATTCCAGTAGTCTTGGGAAGGTAACAAATATATAAAACTAAGTCAGTATTGCCTGACCACAATAAAATTTTTGCATTTTCACAAGTGGTTTACATTTAAAACTCCTTAGATTTTCTAACAGTAGTACTGTTTAAAAGTTATTTTTTTAATTATACATAAAGACAGCAAATTCTGAGATAAGCTAATAATATAGCAACATATTTCTAAATTATTTTGCTATTATAGGTATGTTATTTTTAAATGTCTGTACTTACATATATCAGATATTGTTATAAAACAATTTAATTTTTAAAAAGCATGTTACTCCAAAAATAGTAATTTAATAAAAAAATCATTTAATAATTTAATAAAATCAAAAAATAATTTAATAAAAAAAGTGTGATATTCAACAGATACTAACATTCCCTTGCCCATTTGGGTTGAAATCAATCATTTAATTAATGTCTATGAACAACTTACTGAGTTTTTATGATAACTATAGCTTACTATACCTTAAGATCTTGTCTTATGGCAAGAAGTTCAGATTCCTTCCCATAGAAATCAGACTGGAGCTGTTTTAGGCTTTCCTGACTTTTCTCATAGGTGTTTTGTAACACTGACATTTGCTTCTTCTCTGCTGCAAGTTCCTGTGCTGCTTGCGCTGACTGTTGCTGTAGCTTATTCTCAAGCTCTGTCTGAAACATACAATAGTTATTTAAAACAGTCTGCATACCAAAAACCAGTCACAAATATAAAATGAAATCCACATAACTAAGAAGATTCCTGAGAACAAACTGAACTGCATTTATGCCTCTAAACTCTTCTACTTTACTAGAGTAACTTACTTACTTTACAGTTACAAAGTTAAAGAATTACAAAATCCAGCAAGTCCTAATGTAAAAACCAAAAAATGAAAAAGCAATTAAATAAAGAACAAAAGCATTTCACTGGGAAGTCTTAAGTATCAGGGTCACAGGTGACTGAGAGTACCAACCATATTCGGAAGGAAATCGCAGTGCTAGAGGCTTTAGAAGATGACATAGCTTAAGGTTAAACTAAAGGAAATTTCTACAGGAAAGAAATTAAAAAGCTGTTACTATGCTGAAGTTTTTGTTTCTAGTCCTTGAAATATAAGAATAATTTAGGAAATTTCTACAGGCCATCTTTATTAATATCAAGGCAGAAAAAGAAAATCTTGCAAAGGTCCAATTCCTCTAAACTCTAAACTTGTCTTTAGTCTTTAAGAAGATTCAGGAGATATGCACTAATTATGACATAATTAAAGTACATGTATGCAGAGTATGAAAATAAGCATATGGCTTTTAACATAAATACACTACTTTAGTGAAACTGCTATTGAGGTCACCAGCAACCGCCTTGTTCCAGAATCCACTTTGTCTTTGTCCACATTGGACTTGACCTCCCAGCAGTACTTGAAATAGTTGATGATGTCCCTCTAGAAACACTCTTCAACCTGGTTTCCAGGGCACCTTACGTTTTAGGTTCTCCTTCTACCTCGCTGGTCATTCCTTCTTAAAATCTTTTACTAGCTCTTCTTCTGTGTGACCTCTTGATGTTGTAGGGTCCCAGGTTCTGGCCCTGGCCCTCTGCTACTTTACATACAGTCTCTTTCCAGATCTCATCTAGATCACTTACAACTGACTCCTGAATTTATGTCGCTAGCTCCAACCTCGCTGCCTGAACTCCGGCCTCTTTATATCCAGTACTTCCCTGACCTCTCCACTGAATGATTGATAGATATCTATCTCTAGCGGAACTCTTGATTAATGACAGCAACCCTGCTCATCAAAAAGCTACTACTTCCCCCATAAATATGGCCGTCTATCCACTTGCATAAGTTACAAACCTAGATGTTATTCTTGATTCCTCTTTTCATAATTTCTTACCATCTGATCCCTCAGCAAGTCCTGATGACTCAAATTCCAAAATGTATTCCTAAATCTTCCACTTCTAACACGTTAGCGCATGCCATCATCATGTACTGTCTGAACTATTACAATAGTTTTTCAATGCCTTCCTTGCTTGCTCCTTTTCTCCCTTTAGTCAGACAAACTGCACCATTCTCTGCTCAAAATTCTCCAATCAATTCTTATTGTCCTTAGAACAAAATATATCATTCTCTGTTATCCTATACTCCACAAGTTTGCAGGTGTATGCTTTGGTCACTGGCTACGTTTCTGAGCTCATCTCATATTACTCTTCTCTCCCACTATACTTAACCTACATTGGTCTTCTCTTTTTAGAAAATAGCAAACTTGTTCTGGCCTTAAAGTCTTTGTACTAGTTGTCCCCGCTAATCTTTGTAGGGATAGTTCTTGTATTTCACCTATCAGCTCAAATCTCTTCAGACAGGCTTCTTTGATCACCCAACCTTTAGTAGGGCTCTGTCCCATCACTGTCTTTCACATCACCTTGTTTAGTTTCTTCCCGCAAGGAAGTGTAAGCTCCGTAAGAAAAGGTTCCTTGTCTGTCCGTGGCTGTATCTCCAACACCCAGAATTGTGCCATGGCATAAAATATGCCTAGCAATATTTCCTGAATAAATGAGTGACAAATAGAGTTGAAGTGGAAAAGTCTGAAACATCTAGTAAGAGGTACTGTAATGGCCCAGGTAAGAGAAAACGATAGCCTGGACTAAGACTGTGGCTGTGGGAAATGAGAAGCGGGGAGTTGATCCCCCCACACATTCTCTGATAACATCCCAGGCCACCTCCCTTTCAGTTTAGATTTTTAATGATGAAGAATTCCTGGACATCAGACTATAGTGCATTTACACATTTTCTTTGTACAATACTACTTCTTTTCTTTAACACTTTTTCTAGTGCTCTTTCTCTTTAATCACTTTTATGGTTTTCATTAAGCCCTCTGCAAAGTCTCAATAATGACCATAATGGCCCTGAAGCCTTATATTTGGACCTTCGTTATTTTATTCTGACAGAGTCATTCATTCATTTAAAAAGTTATTGATAGCTTATTTGTTAAAACAGTTCTCTGACTTTGAGGAACTCAAATCTAGTAATGAGAAAGTTAAATTAAAAAACAAATCAATGCAAAAATTTAATAATTAACAGAAGTAAACTCAAAGGCCCAAAGGAAAACGCAGGAGGGTCAGTCATTTCTCTTTTATCCTTCACAAAATGGTAAGTTTTGCTCTAAAATGGGTCTGGTAGCATTTCTCCCTTCTTAAAACCCTTAAAAATACATTACCTCAAACTTTACAACAATTCTATGGTCCCATTTTATTTACCTCAAAAAGATAAATCATTTCCCTGCGAGCATAAATCTAACATGTGTTATACAAAATTGAAATTCAAATCTGCCTGACTCCAAAATTTACCTTCTTTCCATGATGCTACACTGCTTTTCAACAAAATCTACCTCTTCTTGCTTTTCAATGATTCTCCAGTTACTCTCCATTCCAAGTCTAATTTACAGAGACTAGTTATCCACCCAATACTCCCCAAAATACTGTCCTCCTCAAGGTTAAGAAGTGTTTTCATTATTATAGCATCTATACACTAACTAATAAGTGAACTGCTATGGCTGAATGTTTGTGTCTCCCCAAATTCACGTGTTGAAATGCAAACCCTCAATGTGATGATATTTGGACATGGTGCCTTTGTGAGGTGATTAGGCCATGAGGGTGGAGCCCTCAGGAATGGAATTAGTGCCCTTACCAGAAGAAACATAAGAGAGATATTCTCTCTCTCTGCCATATGAGGTTACAGTGAGAAGGCAGCTGTTACAAACCAGGAAGTGGGCCTTCACCAGACATTGGATATGTCAGTTGCCTTTGCCTTGGACTTCCCAGCCTCTAGAACTGTGAGAAATAAATGTTCATTTTTCAAGCTACCCACTCTATGGTATTGTTGTCATAACAGTCCGAACTGAGACAACTACCAATAAGAACATTTCCTCTATGTCTCATAATCTTCAAGGTGTCTTCTAATAAAACCATGCAAAGCATAGGCAACATACATTAATCATAAATCTGAAAGAAATCTTACTGTAACCAATAATTTAATGAAAAAGAAAGTGTGCTAAAAATAGTTGTTTTTTTCTTAATTCACTAAGTTACGATGGTATAAAAATGAAGATCTGGAGAATACTTGGATACCAGGCTAACAGATTTTCAAGAAAAAAAAAATGACCTCAAGTTATCAAAGCATACAACAAAATATGTATTGTGATAATTATATCCTGACCTATGGTTTTATATAATAACACCAAAAAAAAGGATAGAAAAATATGTCTACTCCTGTTTGTATTATTAGAAAACTACTCTTTTATAAAGTGGCATAATAATTATAAAAATACTGGGAAACATAAACTATATATTTATGCAATTATTTTTTCTCTAGTAATATGATAGCCAACTCTTAATGACATGAGACAATTTATTTGTTCTCCATAGTAGGGATTTTACTTCTCTCTTCTTCATGGAACTAATATGCACATTAAAAGTGGGGAAAAACCTCATTTTGTTCAAATATCAAGTATAGTCCATTTTTATTAACTCTTGATCTGGAGAACTATCAAAACACATTTAAGAATGAAAAATAGATGCTCAATATTAAATTGGAATAGGTTTGGAAATGGAAACCATTATGATGTAACTTAAAATATCAAACAATTATGCTACATGAAATCTATACTACTGAATTTTTTTCATATATCCAATTTTGTGATTTTTGTTCTTGATTATTTTACTTTAATAATTTATTTTTAAATTCCTTTAAAATTTCCTAATATACTAGAAAGGTTGTATAAATCATTCCTTTTAACATTGTGTTAGTTATATGTTATTTTACAAAAGATCATTTTATGTCTAGCAGATAAATACTTAGTGCTAGAATTTTAAATAAGAATTATCTGACAGCATTGTTATAGTGAATGGGAATCCGGACTTAGATATTTAATCATATAATTAAGTATTTTTATACATTTAACTTAGAAATATTTTGAGCATATATACATTTTTCTTTGTTGCAATGCATTTGTGTTAATTATCATATTATTATCTTAATTATAAACTTTTTCTTCCCATGAAAAGTAAACAAATATATCACTACCTTCAATGAGATAGCAGTTTTAATTTCTCCCTGGAGTACTTCAATTTGCTTTTTCTTCTGTTCAGTCAATTGCTTTAGCTCATTTATGTTCCCCTGAAGTTGCTGTTCTTCTTTTTCCTTTTGTTTTAAAGTATTCTGGGCCTGTGTGACTTGTCCCTGCATTGAATTGAGTTCCAACTTCAACTGATGAGAAGCCTAAAAGAAAATTAAATCTGTTTAGCATTCATTTATTCATTCAAAACACATTTACTGAGGATCTACTACATGCAAAGCACTATTCTAGATAGAAACTACTGCACTTATTGGCCACACGTAATCAGCAGTAAACTAAAAGAAAAATCCCTGCCTTCATGGAGCTTTCATAACAGACACTATTCACTATTACATGATATGCTGGATTAATCTTCAATATTCACTTAATCCTACCCATTTTTTTAAAATTTATGATTATATATTTGGATAGAGCTTGGAAATGAACTAGACTAGTATTCCCTTGTATCATAGAAAATAAGATTATCAACATCACTCTTTAGATTGCTGGAATGTCTACTGTCATTCTAGAATATCCTCAAAATGCTAACTGAGCCTGTTGCCCATGGTTAATCAGAAAGAATAGCTCCATATTAAGTATGATAAAACTAAAATCACGTCTGGCAAATATGTTTAGTATCTGTCTGATGACAATAAATTATACCACACGACAGATTCCTCATTCAGAGAAATGGGACATATTTTGCTACTACCTTGCTTTTACAATCTACTAGCATATACTTCTGTTCACACTGAGGTTCCTCTGTGGCCATAGTGAACCACTACTATTCCCCACCCTTACAACCCAAATCATGTATGTTTTCATATTTTATGTATATTTCATTAACAACCTAATTTGAGCACTTGACCATGTTCAAAGTTACTTTTTAAAAAGTTTCAGTGCTACATACAGATGCTTCAGCTTATTTCCAATGCAAAGGGAAATATTTCTGTGCAAAACAGGAGTCAGGTAATATAACAATGATGATTACGTTATTATAATCAATGATAAAATAATAGCTAATATTTGAGCATTTATTTTGTTATAATCAGTGTTCTAAGCACTTTGAAATATATTAACTCATTTAATTCTCACAATAATCCTATGACATAGATTCTATTATTAGCCCCATTGTACTGCTGAGGAAACTGGAGCACAGAGATTAGGTAATCTGCCTAAAACAAAGCAAGACAGCATAGCTAACAAATGGCACAGCCAGAAATATTTCTGGACAATCTGGATTCAGAGCTTGGGCACTAAGCCACCATAATTTCATATTAAAGACTTGTCAGGAGTAGGTTTTACTGCTTTATCAAATCAGATCTCTAGAAAGCTAGCACATGACTGGACTCTAGTTGCTAGGGTTATGTCTTCATAGAATAACAACTAGACATTATAAACGTTTACTTACTCATTTGCTTATTTGTTTCTGATAGAAAGCAATAGAAGCATTAACCATAGAAAAATCTCTTGATTGTTATACAATCATTATCCAAATATACCATTAATGTAAATGTCAATGAAATAAAGAGTCCTTAAAAGGTCATTTCTATGTAAAGTCTATCAAATTTTTTTCCAACCACCATAATGTTCCTTAATCTAGATTATCTAATTATAACTCTATAGTTAGTTGACTCAATTTTCCATCTTTATTAATTATAATCCTCAATTCTGGGCCTTTTATTATAAACTAGCTTTTAGTATTTTTTAGTACTAGGTAGAACACAAATGACAATTTGAAACTATATATATATGATTCATTACATTTCAGAGAAATAAACCTTCCTTTGACTTAAGAATCAGTGAAGATAGTTTTAAAATATAAAGACTTTATTATGCTTTACATATTTTATGTTACAAAAACAGAGAAAATCTTACCTCCTTCTCTTTTTCAAGTGACTTTTTCAGTTCATTTTGTTCCTTAAGTGTGCTTTCCATCTGTACTTGAAATTGATGCTTCAATTCTTCGCAAGTTTTTTCCTAAAAAAATGGAAACTATATTATGCAGAAAATATTTGTAGTAAGTTTAAGAAGTCTGGTTTATAAATTTAGTAAGATCCACACAAGGAAATGAACAAGAATCATTGCTGGTTTAAGATGGGGTAAAATTTTCCATTTCATTTATAAAAACAGGCAAATATTACAGCAGTAAAGGGGGCAAGACAGGAAAAGGCTAAGAGTGTCTATCAGCAACCAACTCACAATAAATATTTTAGATAATATTTAGACAATATTTTAGAATACTTTATGACACAAAATTAATTATAATTAATTAACTTATCATGAAATTTTAAAGTAAAGTAATGGGCTTCAAAAAATGGATGCAAGGAAAATTTTTAACAGAAAGTATTAAAACAATAAATAAAAAATAATCACATATAATTTAAAAGGGAAGATGTACAGATAAGATATGCTTTCACCAAACAAAAAGGAATATAAAGGCAACTTATTATCATGTGTTTTTTATACTGCTAAATACTTTCACTGACTTTCATATTGAGAACAAAAGGATTTTACTTTCGCTGTTACTCTTTGTCATTCTGTGTTTAACTATTTCTGAGAATGCATTCCCCTTTAAATATTTCCTCAGACTATGAGACTTTTTTTCTCTTTAGTTTAAATAGGTTTTATGGTATCTTTAAGACATGGTATTATCTAGAATTTTAGAATATTCAGTAAAGATTATAGGAAGATTATAAAAAGTTTATAGTACCAGAATGATAAAATCATCAAGGTCTTTCTGGTCTTTTTTCTTTTTTTTCAGACAAGTGAATAACGTTTCAACTAGTAGCTATAGTCTCTGTGGATAAGTCCCTGACAAATCTGCAGTCTCTCCCAAATCTCACATCATACCAACCATAGAGAAAAGATTGTATATTCAACGGAAAATTTCCTGGGCCTTTGGAAAATTACACACACCCACGACAATATCCTTTTCTCAGGTTAAGTAATTCCAATTCCTTTCTTCATGAGAGCTATTTAAAATCTTTAAACGTAGGATGAAAAGGCAATAGTGAATTAAGCAGAAAAATCTGTATACTTTAAATACAAATCACTTCTACCTAAGAAAGTAAATGTAAACAACTAACCAAATCTAATATAGCAGCCTTTCCTTTCTGATTTTCCTTTTCAAATTCACTTCTGGAGTTCTTCAAAGAATCAGAAACTTTTGATAATTTCTCTTTTGCTGCAGAAAGCTCTGCCATTAGAGTTTCTTTTTCCGTCTTCACTTTTTGTAGTTCTGTTACTGCTGTTTGAATTTTGTTATTCAATTCCTTGTGCTGCATCTTTGCATCTTTACTTAAATTTTCAATTTCTTTTTTAAGAATTATTTTTTCTTCCTCTTGCTTGGTAAGCATTTGCTTAATATTTTCAAGGGCTTCAGATTTTTCCTGTAGGTCCAACTTTGTACTGGATACTCTAAATATTCAAGAAACAATTTTTTTAAAATAATGCATAATACATCATCCCTAATTTACCAATAAAAATTAATAAATTATTGAGCTTTAAAATTTCAATAGTTAAGTTCTGTAGTTAAGAAATAAAAATAAAAATTTAATATCATAAAACCACACAACTGAAAAATGCCTTAAAATATATGATGTGATCATTAACCAGAAGATGATTTTCCTCAAGTCAAATAAGTTAGTGGTAAAGCCAAGACCATCGAAGCCTCCTGATTTAATCCAGTCTTGTCCACCACAATAGATCCCCAAAGAAAACAATGTATACAGCAGACCGTCTAGTCTATAACAGCCAGAAAAGTGTTCTATGTACCCTAAAGAACATACTTATTGTGTTAGACAGACCCTAAGTACATAGAGAACTTTGCCTCTTGTAAACATAAAACACATTATGTGTGGTAGATGAGGGTAAAAGGGATCAAATATATGGTGATGGAAGGAGATGATATATAGATGATGTATTACAGAACTGTATACTTGAAATCTATGTAACTTTACTAACAATTGTCACCCCAATAAACTTCAATTAAAAAAACACACACATTATGTGTTTGATAGTTCTTAAACTTCAAAACACTTAAGGTTAACCTAGAAAAAATACATTAAATAAATAAAAGAAATATTTCATTTCAAACAAAGAGGAAAGACAAAAGATTTACTTTAATCCTAGAGCCTAGAAGATTACACATGAGATTTGTTATCATTTCTCCCTTACTATAAGTTTTCTACACTCAAATGAATAAGCTACGAGAATGAGGAAATGAAGATACAGCTTAAGGAAAATTAAACTAAAACTTTTTTGTTTTCAAAAAAGGAATGAAATTTTATATATATATGTGTGTGTGTGTGTGTATATATATATATGTGTGTGTGTGTGTGTATATATATATACACACACACACACACATATACACACACATATATACATATATATATATATATATATATACACATATATATATATATATATATATCCAAAAAACACACATTAAATCTCAACCATTTTTAAAAGTGAAAATAAAACCAGATGCAAAATAGTAATACTTCTTGAATGCATAGTATTTCCAATGTACTTTAGAATCAGTATAAATTAAATTCATCAATATGTTAAAGAGTGATGGTTAAAAGGATTTACTACCCACATATTTGAAGTTGTGTATTAATACAATAACAGAACCTTGAAATGTTCCAACTTTTAGTCTCAGAAACTTACTTTTATGTTCTAAAAAGTAGCTAGAAAAGATGAAGTTAAGTACATTCACAGGATACTGTACTGTATCTAAATAATACTGTACAGTATTAGACACTGCACTGTATCTAAATAATATTTAAATATACTAGTATTATTTTATCATTTTAATATAGTTAAGATCTCTGTCAACAAACTCTAAAATTAAAAGTTGACAAACTTACTATGCCACTTAACTTTTCTATAGATAATTATTATAAAATCATAAGACTGTGAATCAGTAAAAGCAAACAGAAATAAGGGCAAGAACAATCACTGTAAAACATTGTTTATAAAAAAAAGTAAAGGAAATAATAAATAAATCCACAACTATAGTTGGAAACTTTCACATCCCTTTATCACAAACTGACAGAACAACCAGAACAACAACAACAAAAAATTGGCAAGGAATAGAAGATTAGAACATTATCAACTACCTTGACCTAATTGATATTCATTGAACACTAACCAAAAACACAGAGTACACATATGTGCACATGGAAAATTAACCAAGGTAAATAACACACTGGGCCATACATAAGACAGTTTGAAAAGTCTGAATTTTACTGAGTGCGTTCTCTGATCACTATGGAATTAAATTAGAAATCACTAACACAAGATATCTAGAAAAGCCCCAAATAGTTGGAAAGTAAACAACATATTTCTAAATCACCTAAGCATCAAAGAAGAAATCACAAAGGATATTAGAAAATACGTTAAACTGTAGAGTAATGAAAACACATTGTAAGATGTGATTTGGAGGGAAAGAGTTAGATGCATAGATGCTATCAAACCCCAGATACATTTACCCAGTCCTCCCTTACTAGGTAGTACTCTAGAAGTGCAAGACCTCACATAAGAATGTTTGCAAAAAGTATGTAGGTAAAAAAGATCTTAGTACTGAAAGGTTTGCCTACCCCAAAATGATGTGGAAACCTGAGTGAGTTCTGAACCACAAGATTAGAACACAGAATAGAAATGGGCCCATTTCCATTTAGCCCATTAGAAATGGACAGAACCATTGGGCCAATAGGGGCCTTGGGGAAGAGAACAAGAACCAAGACAGAGATGTGATCTTCATGGACCAATGACTATTTAGTGGGTGATATAAAGGATCAGATGTGCTCCCCAAATAGGTAGGCACTGGAAAGTTTCATTTAACAGTGAGGAGACATGCCATTTGAGGTACAAAATGCACCCCTATATCCTCAAATTCAAAGTATCAGGACGCAATTTACTAGATAGGAGAACAATAAATTTTTCATCATCACTCCCAAAATAAGAATGAAACCATGAAGGTTTGAAACAACTTAATTAACTCTGCTGGGTTTTATTTAATTTCCCTGAAGGGTACTTTTCCCACGTTCTCAGCCTCCAACTTTACTCCTGAGAGTCAAGGACCCTAATCGCCTTGACACAGAAGAAGTCCGTCCACTCAGAGTGGCCTATTTGGCATTTAGAGACAAAGTCTACTGAAGTGTGACAGGTCATAGCCCTCCTATGAAGACATCCAGATGAATGGGGTGGAACTGATTTTTATTCATCAAAATTCTGGTGAGCTATGTTTCCACTTTAGATCGATAGCAAAACCCAATTCAACCATCAATATCAAGGACTAGCTAGGCAAGAAACTAACTCTACCTTGGGACTAAAGGAAAAACGTCCCTGGCTCAGCACTTTTATGGATTTATGGCATTTGTCCAGAGGCACATACCCTCTCTGCCACCAAAGACATTTGAAATTTCATTTACCAATTAATCTTTTAGGATCCTAATATCGTCTAAACTAATCCACCCTTATACTCAGAGCTGTCAATGCACCCATTGAGCATTTAGTGTAAATGAGAACAGGATAATCTTCATCAAGATAATTTATTCCATCTGTTGAAAAATTGTAATATTATATTGATTTTATTAAAATAAGGAACATAACTACCATCTACAAAAATCTCACATCTAGCATTGACAAAATGCAAAGGGGGTAAGGAACTGAGAAAAAGACTATAAAAAGTGGACAGCCACAAGGAAGCTTCCACATTAAGAAGCTATAAAAAGAAGAGCAAACTAAACCTAAGGAAGAAAATACTAAAGTGGAGAAAAAAATGAAATAAAAACCTGACAAAGAAAATCAAATCAAATTTTTTGTATAAAATTTATAAATCTAATTAGATTGATCAAGAAAAAGAGAGAAAATAAATTACCACTATTAAGAATAATAATGAGACATCACTACAGATCTTACAAGACCTTAAAAGCATAATAATATAATGAACAACAGTATATCAATAAATTTGAAGTTTAGATGAAATGGACAAATTCTTTAAAAGACACTAATTATCAATACTGATTCAAGAAAAATATTAGGAAACAAAAATATCCCTGAATGAATTGAACTCCAAATTAAGAAGCAACCCAGAGAGAGAACGTCAAGGCCAGGTGGCTCATTGTGAATTCAATCAAACATTTAAAGAAATAAATAATATCTATGTCATACAAACTCTTTCAGAAAATAGAGGAAGGCTGTCAATTCCTTTTTAAGACCTATATAACCATAATTCCCAAATCTTGATGATGATGTTAAAAGGATCTTGAGAGTATCATGCTAAGTGAAACAAGTCAGATGGAAAAGGACAAGAAAGAAATATCTGATTTCACTCATATGAGGGATATAAAACAGAAAGCAACAAATGAACAAACAAAAACTCACTGATAGACAGCAGTATGGTGGTTACCAGACGGAAAAGGGATGGGGCGAGGTTGAAGAGGGTAACGGGGGTCAAATATATGGTGACGAAAGGAGACTAAACTTTGGGTGATGAGCACACAATACAATATACAGATGTATTATAGAATTGTACACTTGAAACTTATATAATCTTATTAACCAATGTCATCCCAATGAATTTAATAATAAAATGAAAGAAAGAAAGAAAGAAAGAAAGAAAGAAAGAAAGAAAGAAAGAAAGAAAGAAAGAAAGAAAGAAAGAGAAAGAAAGAAAGAAAAAAAGAAAGAAAGAAAGGAGAAGAAAAAATATTACAGACCTCTCCTTTAAGTAGTTTAACTCACATTTCGTTCTCCATTTCAATAGCTATCATGAATGCATGGAAAATTCTAAATAAAGTATTATTAAGTTAAATACAGCAATATATAAAAAGAATAATACAGGATGATCAAGTGGGATTTATCCCAAGAATGAAAGATGGGTTTAATATTTAAAAATCAATCAAGGTAATTCACCATATTAACAGAATAAAGAAGAAAAGCTATATGAGCATATAATCATATCAAAAAATGCAGAAAAAGAAGTTGATAAAAAATTTTAAATGAAAACTAGTATAGAAGGGAATGTCCTCAATCTGATAAAGGAATGTAGGAAAAACTGACAGCTAACCTCTAAATTAATGATGAAACATTTAATGTTTCCTGCCTAAGATTGGGAACAGTGCAAGGATGTTCACTATTAGTGTTTACACTCAAAATTTTACTGGAGGTGTCAGCCAGGAATAAATCAAGGAAAAGGCATACAGGCCTACAGACTGGAAAAAAAGAAGTAAAACTGTTGCTGTTCACAGATAACATGATTGTCTACTCAGAAAATTCTAAGAACTCTACAAAACAACTATTAAAACAAAAAAGTAAATTTAGCAAGGTTAAAGGGCAAAAAGTCAATATGTAAAACTCAAACGTATTTTTGTACAAGCCACAAGCAATCAGGAAATTAGATTTTAAAAACTATTCCATTTACAATAGTATTGAAATACACAAAATATTTAGAAATAAATTTAACAAAAGATGCCCAAGGTCCCTATTTTAAAAATAACAAAATTTTGCTCAGAGAATTAAAGAAGACGTAAATATATGAAGAGATATACCATGTTCATGGATTAGAAGATTCAATATAGTTCAACGTTAGTTCTTCCTAAATTGATCTACAGATTCACTACAATTCCGATCCAAACCAAACCCAATAATTTTATTTGTAGAAATGGACAAGTTAATACTAAAATGTATATGGAAAAGTAATGAACTTAAAAGAGTCAATACAATCTTGGGAAAGCATTATGCTGGAAAACTGACACAACTGGCGTGATCCACCACAAGTTCATAGGATGGTACTGGTGTCAGGGTACCACACAGACCAATGGGACACACAATGGGACACACAGACTAATGGGACAGACTCCACAAACAGACCCACATATATTAGGTAAATTGCTCTTGACGAAAGTACCAAGCCACTCAATGAGAGAAAAAAAGTTTTATTAACAAATGATACTAGAACAACTTAACGATGTATGGGCAAAAAGGTGACCCTGGACCCCTACCTGATACCTCACACAAAAACAAGCTCAAGGTGAAACCTAGACCTAACTGTAAAAACTAAAACTATAAAACTCCTAGAAGAAACTATAATAGAATTCTTCATTAACCCTGAGAATAGGCGAAGATTTCTTAGAAAGGATACAAAATACTAAATATAAAAGAAAAAAAATGACAAATTGAATTTAACTAAAATTTAAAACTTCTAGTCATTGAAAGATACCACCAAGAAATGTAAGGCAAACCAGCTAGGAAAAAACACTTGAAAATCTGCTCATAAATATAGGCAATCTGCCAAAATGCATCGGAAAAGCTAAAAGAGATCATTTCTTACAAGAGAAAATATCCATTAGCTACTTGGTCCAGTGCCTCAAAGCAGAAGCCTGACTGCTCTTGCGGGATATATATAAACACACCTTTATTTGTTAATTTATGTTTTTTTTCAAATTGGTAAACAACTCAAAACAACTGCTTTAACCTAGAGAAATGAATACTGTATCAATGCTGAAAAGAGTCTAGATGAATCAAATTTTCAGTCCTTTCTAGTGAAGGTAAATTCAATGTTATGACTGCTTTATTTTTCATTCCCATTAACATCAGCAGTTTATAGAATCAACACAAAGAAACATTTAATAAATCTTTAAGCACTGTGATAGCAAAATTGAAATCTTAAGGAAATTCTAATACTTAGATTATAATCTTCTCCCTTAAGTAGTTTAACTTACATTTCTTTCTCCATTTCAAGTTGTTTACTGAGTTCTGTGGCTCGAAGCTCTAAATCTGTGTTCAGCTGTGTTTGCTGTTGTAGATCCTGCAAAGCTTGCTCCTTGCTTGCTTTAACTTCAAGAGTATCAGCTTCTAGTTTCTATGGAAGAAATATAATATAGTAAAAATTTTAATGTCAATAATTATTATTAAATATGATAACATTTTTGTTTTATACTCAAATTGGTGTTGACATGACACACAAAATAACCATGAAATATTTATGTTAGAATAAAAATAATTCTGAATCCATTGCTGATTAAAGCAGCTATTTATCTTGGAATCTTTCAGAGGAGCTAGAAGCAGGCTTTACACATGACAATCACAAGTTTTTACTTTTTAAAATTAATTCTGAATAAGAGAATAAACTTAAAATAATTATATTTATAATTTGAGTAAAAAATATTAAGTATGAAAAAACTAAGCAAAAATTCACGTATGGGTCCACTTAAAATATATTGTCCTTTATATTCACAGTAAGCAACACTGATGTAATTATATTCAAAACTAAAATGCAACTGTCATGTCAGCCTTCTCATTAACACCCATTGACCCAAAATATAAAGCAAAATAAATTTCTGATTATGCTTCTTTAATCTCTCAGTCTAGAGATTGTTCTTCTTAGTATAGTTTCTGTCTCATACATATACATATAACTGTACATTTTTACACATTTATAAAATCAAACTATGTATATAGGTTGAATATCTATAAGCAATGCATTTTCTTGTATAGTTATAATAATTCTGTACCCTAAGTATTTTATAAACTAATCTAAGTACCTGTGGCTCTTACTTGACTGATATTGGATATTTGATGTAACTAATATTAATTTTATAACAATATATTGAAAAACATATGGAATATTTCCTAAAATAACAAAATGTTAAAGATCTAATAATCACAATAGATACTACTGGTTCTAAATAACTACTTAAAAAGATACCCAATGGAATTCTCATTAGGCACTTTTCAATAAGACAGTTTTTCTGTTCTTTTCAACCATTACACAAAGTAATGTCATTACTGTTATCTCTGGCTATAAAGAACAGGAAAAGGAACCCATAAACAGAATTGTAAATGTAATTTTTCTTCCATGTAATATTGGTATGGATATATATATATACATATACACACACACGTCCCATGATTGTATAATCGTACGGAAGTGCCTCACTTGATTATGATGGTGTAACTTACATGTATATGTATATACAAACTTGAGAAATTTTTGTTTAACTGATAGTAGTTCCAATGTAAAGGACAAAGAACTCAGGTCAAATCCTTCTCTCATATGTCTGGTCATTGAATATCTTTAGTACATCAACACTTTCACTTGAGTTGTGTTAAAGTCAGAAGCAGTTTACCACAGAGTACATTTATTATTAAATTAGAAACAAAATCCAAAGGACATAAATGTCAAGTTTACAAAAGGAAGAAGTCTACCATATCTTCAGTATTATATTGGAATAAGAAGGTGAGGAGATGGGAATGCTAGAACAAAAGAAACTGTTGTTCAACAACAAAAACCAGTAAGTTCCTTGTAATTATAGAGTACATACCTGATTGACCGTCTCTTTGAAATACTAGTTATTACAAAGGAACCAAAAAATATGTCAACTGTCATTTGTAAAAGTCACCCATTAATGAAGAAATTAAAAGTAAAGGTGGAATTCAAAATTAAGAAACAAAAAATTACAAGTAACTAAAAAGTTTTTTATATCACAACTTTATCTTTGTTTGCAAATTTAAAATCTTTGATTCCATCCAGGTCATCAGTTTCCATTGCTCTAGCAGTAGAAAATATGGCTAAATTCAATTTTTTTAATACAAACCTTAATTTGACCTTCCAATTCTTCAGTTTTCTGTTCTAAAGAGAGGTGTTTCTCTTTATATTCTTTGAGATGACTTTCCAGCTGACTGCAATGCTCTTGCTTATCCTGCAAGTTTGTAAGAGCCTGATCCAACTGAGTAGTGATCTTATTTAACTCCTGTAGAGAAGTACAATTGAAGAAAATTTTGGTAAGTTTTACTTTATTGTAGTGCCCATATGTTTGGTCAAGGTAAAACTGTAAATTCTAATTTTATTTAAGAAACTATTTGGAATAAGATCACCGATAAGTCTAATGATAATTCAGTGCTTAAATTTATCCACCAATATAAAGGATCGGAACTGAAGTTGTGTACAGTCTGAGATACTAAGTTTATAAGCAATATCAATTCAATAACTTTTTCTCAGAAGCCAAAAGACACAAAAGAATAATAAATAAGCTAATAATAAAATGACATTTTAATAATTAAATGGCTTATCTATTTAAGACATCATATTTTTAAAAAAAATTTTTAAAATGTAAATGATTACATCTATGACACTTGTTTAATCATTTGGAATATCTAGTTACACAGAAAGATCAAAATAAAAATTATTAATAAATCCACCACCCACAGATAATCACTATTAATGTTTTGATAACTTTCCTTCCAGTTTTTTCTGTATGTGAGTTTCTATTTTTGATCTATACTTTTAAAATAAAAACAGGATCTTGCTTTACATACTATTTTACCATAACTGCCTTTGTTGTTACATAATAAGACATCATGAAACTGACATTTTCTAAAATAGCATTATACTAGACTGCGTAAATTTCCATTTTATTGATATAGACCATTTTTTATCCAAATGTTCTATTTTAGATTCGTAGATTGCTACTAAACTTTCTGCATTTATTAGCAGAGATGCAAACAACATCCTTAAAGCTGTGATTATTCTCTTAAAATAAAGGACTAAAAGTGAGCTAAAGAATATGAAAAATCCTGAAGTTCTTGAAATAGATTGCCTAACAGCTTCCCCTCCCATCATCAAAAGGTTGAACCACCACTAGCAATGTATAAAAGTGGTTTGTTCTTCTATGCCATCTCCAGACCTTCCAGTGTTAACACACACACACACACACACACACACACATACACACACACACACATTATCTCAATAAGGGCATATTCCATTATTGTCTTCATTTGCAACTAATTCTTAATGAACTTGAATATTTGCTAATAGTTTTGGTCATTTACTTTTTGTAGCTTCATTTATTTCTTATGTAAAAGTATTTTAAATATCAAGGATATTAACCATTCATCAGACATACTTTAGAAAATGTTTTATTCTTTTGTTATTTGCTTTAGAATTTTGTTAGCAATATTTTTGGCAGATAAATTTTAAACTTTTATGTGGTTATTCTTATAAATAATTTTCCATTATAGTT
Organism: Rhinolophus ferrumequinum; assembly: GCF_004115265.2. NCBI lineage: Eukaryota > Metazoa > Chordata > Mammalia > Chiroptera > Rhinolophidae > Rhinolophus > Rhinolophus ferrumequinum. Next base: position 84,116,354 of record NC_046293.1, read on the forward strand.
TCTGGCACTGATTTTGTGCTTAGAAAATACTTTCCAGATGTGCTTTCCAATAATGTAAGTGAAAAGCAAGTTGCAGAACAACATACATAGTGATTCTACGTGCATAAAAGAAAAATGTGTGTGTGTGTGTGTTTATTTGTTCAGTGCTTATAGAAGTCTGGAAGGATACATACCAAATTTAATAGCAAACATTCCATCTACCGTGTTTCCCTGAAAATAAGACCTAGCAGGACCATCAGCTCTAATGCATCTTTTGGAGCAAAAATTAATATAAGACCCAATCTTATTTTAATATAAGACCGGGTATAATATAATATAATACCAGGTGTATAATATAATATGATATAATATAATACCGGGTATAATATATAATATAATATAATATAATATAATATAATATAATATAATATAATATAATACCGGGTCTTATATAATACAATATAATATAAGACCGGGTCTTATATTATAATTTTTGCTCCAAAAGACGCAGTAGAGCTGATGGTCCAGCTAGGTCTTATTTTCAGGTAAACATGGTAATAAGGAGGAAATAGGATTGGGGTTTAGGGTTAATACAGCAAACAGTTTTCTTTTGTTAACTTGATATATTACTATATTGTTTTTAAAAGTTGGATCAGCAACCAGTATTACTTCTCAAATAAAAAATAAATTTTAAAAACTCCTATCTGGTAAAAGGCAAGAATAATCTACCAGCATTCTGATCTTGGCCCTAAGTAGCAAGCTTTTACTTCATCAGAAGTATTGAGAAAAGTAACTTCTATATTCCCTCCAGCCCCATTTACTCCTACTCCCAAGAAAATAGAGTAACTCTTATTACTGGGACGGAATACATGTTGCTTTTTTCTGCTTCCAACTGGTAAGTATATCTGGGTCATAGCCCAGATTGTCTGCTAAGAACTGGTGTGGAAGCTGGTCTCTTTTCCAGTCATTGGCACTTGATGGGATGAAGCAACAATTCCACAATTAGAAGTGAATATTTCAGCACCACAGCAAGTTCTAGACTAGGGGAGAAATACAATATTAAGAAGCTCAGCCATAGCTGCACTGCAGTTTGAGCTTATCGAAAACAAAAATGATACTTTTATCTTTATCTGTCTGACTCCTGCGTCTACCATCTACCACTCAACTATTCTGAATTCAGGAAGAAATTAAGGGTATGAATAAGCAAGTCGATCACAACATTATATAAAACTGAGTATCATCTTTATACATGTTTGTAATTCATTTATCTACCAAACCATTAGGCTATGGTATGAACTACATCAGGTTCTCCTACCTGCTGTTTATCTTGTAATGCATTTTGGGCTGTGTCCAAATGATTTTGAAGATCTGCTCTTTGAGCAGTTTTTGCTGCTTCTGCTGATAGCAGTAATTCAGTTTTGGCTTTAATCTGTAACAAAATTTACAAATCATTTAATCTGTATTCAGTTCTTGATTTCCCCTTACTTCATACATTGCTTTTGTCATTAAGTAATTTTAAAAATTAAGTCCTTTGGTAAAAAACATAAGGATTTAAACACTGAAAAACAAGTATGTGATAATTCTCCAAACAGGAATGAGTAGGGGAAAAGACTCCTAATAATGTTTGGATACATGATGAAAAGATGTCCCTGTATACCACCAAAACACTTCTCACTTAAGTTGGACAGCCACATATTGGGTTGTCATATAGCTCATCTAACAAATAATTACATTTTAAAAAGAAATGTATATCCTTGTTTTCAAAGTTCTGTTATATTATTTCTTATTTTCAATGGAATTACGAGTCAAACAGAGAAAATCAAGGCACAGAAATGTTTTTCTACTATAGTATAAGAAACCAATGATTGGAATGGAGAAAGAAATATGTCCCACCCCATGACTGACTTATTGAGCAAAATTTCTATATTGGCCTCTGAAAGAATATATGTTAAAATACATAATGATACCATATAGAGGTTGTGTTGTTTTTTTTTAAATCATATATTTAAAGTATATTTTTAAAAATCAAAGTCAGAAAATATTTAACCTAGAAAGCTGATGGTATAATATCCAACTACTTTGAACTTCAAAAACAGTAATAATGACTTCATGAAAACAAAGAAAAGTGAAAACATTCAGTGGTTTCAGGAGGTGTAGTTTGCCAGGAGAGAGAGAGAAAAAAAGGGCAAACAGGAAAGCTCAACAAATTGTCTAAATATGGCACAACCTTTACTTAATCCCTATTCCCAATTTTTTTCCATTAAGAAAGGGGGGTGATGGGGGCATGGGCAGGGACAGAAAGAGAGAGAGGGAAACAATTTAAAACATTTGATGGCCTAAAATTAGTGCTTTATTCCTACAAACTCCTATTAAATTGCATAATTCAGTATTACCTGTATGTCAAGCTGAGAGATCTTCTCCTTGCTTTCATTTAACTGACTATTTAATTCACTGACACTGGTTTCCAGGGAAAGGACCCGATCTTGTGCAGCTCTAAGATGTGCCTTCTGCTCTTGCACCTGATCATGCAAATTCTCCTGGGCTTGTTTATGGCTTTCGGACTGATTCTTTAGCTTCTCTGTTAGCTGAGTTACCTACCACACAAGCAAGACTCTAATTATGAAGATCACAAATGATATAACAAGAACTACGAAACCCAAACCTAAGTACCATGAGAATATTAAAGTGCTGCAGGATAGGTTACCTCAAGTTTTTTTTTCAAAAAGAATTGTTCATCTCTTTCCAAAAATAAGTAAACATAGTATCTCAAAATTGTAAGAAATGATATCAAATTCACAGATTCCTATTATTTTTAAACCCATCTCTGTTGAGCTATAATTTACATAAAATAAAACCCAATTTAATTGTATAGTTTGAGAAGATTTGATAAACATATACACTCATTAACCATCCCTACAATCGTGATAGAGAACATTTCCATTACCCCAAAATGTTTCCTCATGCCCCTTTGCAGTTAGTATCCTCCACTCATCTCTAGCCCCAATCACTGATCTGATCATTGAGTAATGAGTTCTTTATATATCTGGATATTTCTGAATTGTCAGATACATATACTGTATATATTTTATCCTAGTCTGTTTTTTGGCTTTTATTTTCTTTGAAAAGTATACATTTGAAAAGTATACATTTTTAGTTTAGGTAAAATCTAATTCATCTGATGTTTTCTTGGTGTACCTTGCTTGGAATTGACTGAGTTTCTTGCATGTGGGTTCATATTTTTAATCAAATTTAAATTTTTTTCAGCTATTATTTCTATAAATATTTTCCTCCTCCTCACCCTTCTGTGACACTAATAGGCTAGATTACATGACACTGTCCCACAGGTCACTGAAGTACTGTTCATTTTTTTCCACCCCTTTTTTCCTCTGTGCTTCATTTTGGACAGTTTCAATTACGTTATCTTAATTTTTACTGATACTGTTTTCTACTTGCTTAATCTATTAAGCCCATCCAGTAAAGTTTTCATTTCCGATCTTTTTTTCTATCTCTAGAAGTTCTATTTAGTTCTTTTTTTTGTTTCCACTTCTACTTCCATTATTATAGTTTTTCTCTTATCCATAAGAATATTTTAAGAACTGTTTTAAAGTATATGTCTGATGACTCCATCATCTCTCATTTCAGGGTCTCTTCCCATCGAATGATTTTCTCCTGCCTGTATAGCTCACATGTTTTCTGCTTCTTCATGTCTAGTAATTTTTTGATATTTAATGTACCAGCTCTGGGTTTTATTGTCTTCTTTTTAAGAATGCTGAATTTTGTTCCAACATCCAGTTAATATACTTATGGTTCAACTGGATCCTTTTGAGGCTTGTTCTTACGCTTTGTTAAGTCAGGTGTGCACTAGCTATTACTCCAAGAGCTAGTTTAGCTTGCTTCTAAGATGTTACATCTCTGGGGTTTCTAATGAATACCCCTAAGTTCAACCACGTCTTTCTTCTCTGAGTGGCTAGATCTTGAACACCTCCCAGCCCTGTGAGTTCTGATAATTTTTCAGCCTATAGCTCCTAATAATTGCTCATTACCTGACCTCATGGAATCCTACCTCATGAGCACAACATTCAGCCAAAGGCTCAAGTGGATCCTCATGCAGATTTACGGAGCTTTTTCTCCCCATGTTCCCTCCACTCTGATATTTTCCCCTGCAAATTTGAGCTGCCTCAACCTCCCTGAACTTCAATCTCTCACTCTTCAGTTCAGTGAAGACCACTGTGTTTTCCTTAGATTTCCCCAAGCTGCACCACTGTCTTGAAAATGTCTCCAGGTCCAAAGTTGGAGTGGCCAAAAGACTCATTTCATCTGTTTCTCTGTTCTCAGGGGTCAAAGCCCTGTATGGGGCTGAAAAGAGTGGTTTTACACATTTTTCCCCCACTCTTCTAGTTGTTTATGGTGGGAAGCCTAAGAGGTATCAGCTATTCCAACATGGCCAGAGACATAAGTACATAGATTTTTATTTATTCTTTTATTTAAAAAAATGCATAGGCTTTTCTGGTCATATTTGAATAATAAGCAACATCAAGCTGTATGATAGTTAGAACTAAACACTAGTCTAAAGAATTCTTCATAAAAAATGGTAACCCCCCCTTGAGCCTTGCCTTTGCTGGGAGCCTGCTCCAAACCCTTTGGAGAGTATTTTCTCTTCTATTAATGGCCTTGAGCCACTGCTTTCTGCCCGGGCCCACTTTTACCTCTTTGAAATGTACTTTTTCTTCCAATAAACTACTTTTTCACTACTTAAAAAAAATAAAAAATAAATAAAAAAACAACTGGTAACTAAGGCTAACTTTGAAATCTGGGAAAAATTTGTGTTATATTCTAATATCCAAATTAGAGAAGTGCTATGACCTACTGATACTTTACTACTTTCTCATTTAGATAATTATAATTCCCTCAATGGACAATTCTTCCCCTCAAAAAAGTAACCATAATTTCTTTCCAGTTTGAAAATGTATTAAGCTAAATTTTATGTGTCTTTTAAACTACACACAAATTTCAGAATAAGTAACACCAAAATTATCATTAGCTATATATTCCAAAGACATATACCTTATCAAAAAATAAGTAAGCACTAAGTCTGTATGCTAACCAATACACAGTAACAACTAATACTTGGTTAGCACTTTCAGTGTATATATAGAGATATTGTTATTCATTCTTTTTTCAAAACAAAATAAAATGCCACCAGGCAAGTATGATTATTAATAACATCTCTACTTTTCAATTGAGCTAACAAGGTGAAATAATTTGCTTGTGGTCACATAGGTAATAAGTTAAATCCTGGACATGAACTGAGGTTTCCTTTCTCAAAACATGTTAACCTAATTTCACTATAATAACAACATACCTCTCAGGTAAATGAGATGGTATTTGTCAAAAATACATAATATAAAAAAATACTGACAATAACCAGAATAAAGCATCATTTAACTAAAGCACTTTCTAAGATGTGGAGAGAGAAAAGTAAATTTTAGAAACAGAATAGATTCGATAGGCTTACTTGCTCCTGTAAGGTATGGTTTTTTTCTTGTAACTGGTTAAGAACAGCAGTCTCCCCTTCACCAGCCTGAATTTTTGCATAAAGATCTTCTCTTTCCTTTTCTAGTAAGGAAATATTTTCTTTACTCTTCTGTAATAAGGCTTCAAGGTTCTGGATCTTTTGGTCCTTATCACCAATTTGACGCAGTACTTGTTCTAAGTCATTCTGTAAAGAATTGAAAACTACTAACCTTAAGGATAGAGAACTTAAAAAGTTATTCCTCAAACATAAAATGTTTGATAATAAATTTTATGATGCAAACTCTTAGTCTTACTTTTTTTTACTAATCATTACATGTTAACATGGCAAATATAATTAAATAATTAGTACTATATATTTAATATCAATCTATATTATTGATAACAAATTGGAATATAACAACAACAAAACCCTTCAATTCACCACATTCTTACTGTAACACTCTGACCTCACCACCTACTACTCTTCTTGTTCAATCCATTTGAGACCCATGGGACTCTCATCGTGCTTTAATCACACCAGGCACACGCACCCCTCGGAGCCTTTGCACTAACGCTTCTGCCTGGAACACTTCCCCCACAGTCACATGGCTCTTTCCCTCCCCTTCAAATGTATGCTTAAAGGTCCCCTTCTCAATCAGTCCTGACCCTGACCATTACATTAAAAATTATAACCTTTCCCAATATGCCCTCTCCTCAATATTTTTTTCTTTCCATAGCACTTATCTTCTAAGAACACTAATTTACTTATTTTTCATGTTTATCTGCCTACCTCTGCCCCCTCACTAGAATAAATGCTCCACAAAGGTGAGGATTTTTGTTTGTTTTATTCATTGATGTATCTAAGACACATGTTCTAAGATATTTGTTGAATTTTTGTTGTCCAATACGGCCACAGAAAAATAAATGACTGCATTCTAACATACACACTCAGGAAGGCTCACTTCAGTATCACAAAATGTATCTGCTACCGATACATCAAGGGATCCTTCTTCTTTTACTTTACCAAAGTAATGTTCCATGGAGTACAATGCAATAGCCCACATCCAAAACAATGCTCTAAAAAGCCCCTCTTCAAATCTTATTGTAGCCCACACCACCTTGTAAGAGCTAGCGACCACCTGTTATCCTCAGTGATTTATGCCAATATTTGAAATCAGTCACTTTCAAACATACTCCTCATGCCGCCAAGCTTCAATCATGACAACATGAAAGGCAACCTAAGCTCTCTGTTCTCATCCTGTTTCCAGCCACTAATGACCCGTCTCCACGTTCCACTAATCGTCTAGAACCTTAGCTTTTTTTCTAGAACAGTTACTATTTCCAAGGCATAACTGAAATGTGATTCCCCTTATACACACTGATTCCCCTTCAACTCCTGATACGTTACGGCCTATTCTTCTGGGCAAGCAGGGGAGGCTGCCCCTTTCTTGGTTTTTCGCTGCCATTATTCTCTTCCTTACGTAAAAGTTTCATGCTACTTTTGGGGTGATTTATTTATTCTACCCTCTATTCACTGAAGACTTGTGACCTGATTTAGTCTTTCTCTAATCCCAATTTCTGCCAGTTTCCTGGGAAATACAAAATACATAGAGGATTAAGAGCAAACCCTCAACATGCACATCATCTTAATTCCTAGACCTTTACTCATTCTATTCAGTCAATCACGTGCAGAATCTTATAAGTTGCTCCAGATGAAAAATTTCATCTATCTTACTCTGTGACCACAACTTCCTGACTGTGTTCCAATTTCATGATCTCATTTTTGCTCTTCAATGTCACAGAGACATTCACCTCAATTTTCTTCAAGCTTATTTAGAATAAGGCTAGCTTCTCTTCCTGAACCTCACATATGGATATAAACCAACTTTATTCTTTTAACTATATTCTCCATTTCCTTTTACCCCCAAATTTCCAATACGGCCACCCCCCATAAAGCCCAATCCTAGATCGATATTCCTCCACCCCTACATTTCTAAGCACTGTTAGAGCAAAGTCACAAAACTCCACAAATTGGTGCTAATACAAATTTCTAGGTTCCAGCCTCCATTAATCCTCTCACTTAGTAAGCTTCTCACCCGCAAACATTCCCCTCAATAACTTCATAAAAGCTTCAATATTCTCGAAATTCTCAGTCTCTGCTGCCTGACATTCAGCTATTATCTCTAACTTTATCCAAAAGGAGGGGGAGGGATGTCCTTCAGGAATATCTGCCTTGAGTTTTCCAGTTCCTAACACATAAAATTATATATGTCCAACTTACCTCCTTTCCTCAAGCTTCAAAACATATCCTTCAGAGGATAAATTCAAACTTACCACCACCCATTGTATCAGTGACATCATAGCTTTTTATCAATACTTTATACCTTCAGTCATCTCTCCTTCTCCAACACCCTCAATCACTTCCTCTACCAGTCCCTCTGTCTTAGACTATAAACATGTTCAGACATCTCATTCTCAAGACATTTCCTGAACCAAGCCCCACTCAATTTCTGCCCAGTCTTTGTACAATTCACATTTAAATTTCAAAAGTAATGCATATTTACTTTCCTAACTCCCTCATCTCTCATTTACTCATCAATCAAAAATCTGACTTTCGTCTATATTGCTTTATTTAAATTATGTTTGACAAGGTCACTAATTTACCTCTTTAATTGCTTAACCTAATGGACATTTTTCACTGATCGTACTGAGCATCCCCACCACACACCCACCTTGGAAGTCCTTTAGCTTCCACTATGGAGGTTCTCCTTAATTACTCTGATCATTTTCTCTTTAGGCTGCTTTTCCTCTACTTATCCATTCCTTAAGTGCCAGTGTTTCCCAGAAGTCTTGTGTTATTCGTTATCTATTTTTCTCACGATACTCTCTTCCCTGGCTGACCACATCTATTCTAATAATTCCATTTACCTCATCTATACTGATGTCTCTCACAGCTAATACATATAACATGGTCCCCTCCTCCAAGCTCTAAATTAATATATCCCATAGGTGCCTCAAGACATATCCAAAACTACACTCATCACATTCCCCTACAAAATGTGATGGCCATTTGTCTCACATTCACTAACACAGTTGATGACACCTCCATTTACCATGCACTCAGTGCTATCAATCAGGAAGTCATTCCTTTTCTCTCTCATTCCCTACAACTGTTAAGTCAACAAGTCCTATTTTTTTTACCTCCCACGTATTATTAATATTTGTCCCTACGACACTTTTTTAACAATTGCTTGAACTAAGATCATTATTATTTTTCATCTAAACTACTGAATTTATTAGTCTTTTAACTGATCTCCTATTTCAGAATATTCCTTCCAACATCCATCCTTCACATAACCATAAGAATAAGCTATTTAAAAATCAAATTTGGCTATGGTACTTCTATCTTAAGACCTTCAATACCTTTCTATCTTCAAGAATAAATGTCACGCAAGGCCTTCCATAAACTTACACGTCTAATGCTCTGGCCTCTTCTCTAACTAATCTCTCCATTACATCTGAAGCTCCAGCAAAAGTTAACAGTTTAGTTGCCATCAGCTTCAGTACCCTTGTCCTTGTAATTTCTTGGAATATACGCCTCACTGTCACCATCTTTACAACCCAGAAACATCTATGCATCCTTTGCAACTCAGATTGTCACTTCTAGCAAGTTTTTAATGACTGCTCTTTCCAGATTCTATCCAAGTTAGGTAACTATCCTCTATGCTACCATAATAACTTTATATACATATATACACCTAGAACTACACTCATTACATCTCTTTTAATTAGTTTTTAGGACTTTTCATGTTTCCATATGAGAGACTTTGCCTGGCTTCTTTGCCATCCTTTTCTTATTCCTCCCCAGGGAATAAGAATTTAACTAATTGGAAAGTTTAAATAAAACACTAAGCTCGTTTAATTCAGCCCCTTGCTCTCCCCTCAGTCTGAGACAATCTGTCTATAAGAAGGTGAAAGACTGTCATTTCCAGCTTTGTCTGTGAGTGGATGGGAAAATTTAATTATGGGGTACAATACAGGAAAGCCCACTGGGCTACAGACCTGTACCAAATTCTCTACTTTGGGTTTACCCCCTATTTCTTTGCTACATTTCAGAATAAAACTCCTAGAGTTCTCTATATTCATGCTATCAAACTTCTCTCTTCCCATTTTCTCTTGAATTCTCTCCATCAGGCTTTCAGCCCTCCTGCTCTACCCAAATTGCTCTTACCAATGTCATCAATGACCTCCATGATGCCAAATCCAATAAGATTCTCAGTCTTCATCTTGTTTGACCTCCATCCTTCTGACTATCCACGCCAAAATCCTTGGAATCATTCTTGACTTCTCTCTACATGTCCCACATCAATCTATCCGTATTTATCAGCTTCACTGTTACCTTTACCTACATCTGGAAACCAACCATTTCTCACTACTTGTACTTTTTGCACTCTGGTCTAACCTATATCATTTATTGTCTGCATTATTGTAGTAGTCTCTCAGCTAATGGATTTGCTTCTCATGTGCCCCCACAGTCTACTCTCAATACAGCATCCAGGGTCAGGCTGTGAAATTCTAAGTCAGATCATGTTACTCCTTTGCTTAGAACCCTCCAATGACTACTCACCCCACTCAGAGTAAAATCCTTAACATTACCAGTAACATGCCTCTCTCTCCCTTCTGGGAGGCTCGACGTGTTCTGACCCTCTATGGTCTCCTCTGACTGTGCCCCTTTAATACTTCTCATTATTCACATCACTGCAGCCACTGGCTTTCCTATGTTCCTTAGATATGCTCTTGCCTCAGGGCCTTTTAGTACACTGATGTTCTTCTCTCTGATAGCCACATGGCTCACACCCGCTTTTCTTCCTTCAGGACTTTCATCAGCTCGAGAGGCCTTCCCTGGCCCAGCTAACTAACACTGCAGTCATTGACCTCTAGCTTCCTAGATACTTCCTACTCTTCGCCTCTTTTTCATCCCTAACACTTATTACCATTTTAACACACTATGTATAATATTTTGCCTATTTATCTTGGCTATTGTTTATCCCTCAATAAGCTCCATGAGAGCAGACATTTTTATCCATTTTCTTTACTGTCATGTCCACAAAATCACTTCCTTGGCTAAGAGCAGACATTAACATGTATTTGTTGACTCACTGAATGAAAGAACAAATATGTGAATAGAGCACTTTGATCTCTGTCCATGTGACTCCCAGGCCACTCTCCAAATTCAAAAAGGAGAGAAGGCATTTTACTTACTGCCTCCTTTAAACTCCAACCTTGTTTCTGTGTGCACAGCATTAGATTGCCATTCCTAGAAGGCAGCACTGTGTCTTCCTCATCTCTTTATTTCAGAGCTTATCACTGGGCCTGGCATATAGTCCTCAGTAATAGTCAATGAATTAATGAAAGGTTGAAGGAGTAAGTGAATGTCAAAGTCGAATTCATTTCAAACATTTAGGCACCTTCTTCCCCTCACCATAACAAAACAAAAATTTAACTTCTTTCAATCTTCTCAGGTATTATGAATTTAACCAATCACTTGTATTTTCTAAACCTACAATCCCAATGTTGATACAATAGTTCTGAAGCAGGGAAAGACATGACCAACAAACACTAAGAAATTTAAATATTTTTATAAATAAAAAATTATTTATATAATAAATCTATTTATAATAAATAATTTCAAAATATTTTAAAGAAAATTTTCAACATACCAATCAAAAGAAAAAGGTTTTCTGATTATCCAGATACTGAAAATTACCCACAGCCTTCATAATCAGGTATTTTACATTATCTAGTTTTACCAAAACAAAAAAGTAATGATTTGGCTATTTTTGTTTAAAAGACTAATAATTCAAATAATACTTACCTGAGCTTCTCGAAGTTTTGCTGTAGTGCTTTGCTGAAGAGCTTGTTGTTCTTGATGCTGTTGCTTTGTTTTATCTAATTGATGCTGCAATTCTGTGAAATTTGTTACTTTTTCCTTCAACTTAAAAAAAATGTAGACTGTCAGTTGACAACTTAAAGGCATAATGCTGTCATTCATAAACACCTGGCATTATTTCAAATCTCACAGTTCTCAAGTCTGAATAGAAAACTAAATTCAGACAATATATAATCAACCTTAGGAGTAATATGTCATTACTTATAAAAGCTTAATATCATGATTAGGAAACTATTCCCTAGGAATAGACTCTCATCCTGAAAAGAATACAATTCTTTCTCCAGGCGGGCATTTACTTTATTATTGTTTTTTGTATACTAATATGATCAAGGAATTAATTACATACAAATTTTTGTAACAATTATCTAAACCACAGTATAGGTATAGATATAGATATGTAAGTTATATCTATATCTATATATTTTGTACAATCATAATTATCACTTATTGGAAAAAAATAAGATCATCTAACACATCTAAGATTTTGGGTCAAGAAAAAAATCTGTTGCTGAAGCTACAGATTTTAACTCTCAGCATCTGTTCAATTCTAATAAAAGACATAATGCAATGATAACTTTTACTTTAGCCAAATAATAGGATTTTGGCAACTACACCTTTTATTAGGAAAGCATTCAATCTTATGTGTCATTTTTAAAATTGTAAACCTTTGAATGCAAACTCAAAATTTCTATGCACCATGTACGTGTCACCAATGACCCTCATCAACTGTTCATTTTTCACTGTTTCATTAGGAAGTGGTCCTTCCTGGGTAGGTAGACTCTTCCTCAGCAACCTGACAGAGGTTCACAGCCAGAATTTTTCCTGCCTAAAGCAGGAATACTGCCTAAAGGATAGTATTCTTTTACATTTTTGTTGAGCACTGTAGGGCACATGGTCACAACAAAATGACTTAATGTAGTTAACAAGTAGGATGTTTTTATTGGGGAGAAATAAATGTCACAATTTAAAGTTTAAAAAAAAAAAAAAGGAACTGTCCAGTTAAAAGCTCTTGACAATGAAAAGACTGAACCATAACAATATTCAAGATGCCTCAAATCTATCAACAAATTTGCTAATATAAACTCGTTTGAAATGCTAGCTTACTTGTTCTTCTAAACGAGAAAGTTTGAGTTGTAGGTCAGCCACTTGTTGTTCTTTATCCATCAACTTTTCACTTGAAAGCTGTCTCTGTTCCTTCAGCCTGCCATGCGCTTCCCCTAGTTGGCGCTCTGTCTCCAGAAGTTTGCCATGTAACTTTAAAAAAGAAAACAAATATAGACACATGTATAAACACAGACACTACCATCACCACCATCGCCTGTTTTTCCAAGCATCTTTTTACTTTTCTCCAATATAAGTATAATATTGTAATTTTTATGATACTTTGGGGGAACTTAAGATCCAACTGAATTTTAATCACATAAATTATGATGAATCACATAAAATTATGATTAAACATCACAGTTTCTGGTTTTCTTGCTCTCTTAAAAAAAATACAATGAACCACAGGATCTTGTTTAGACATAAGGGTGGGAATCACTTGAAGAACTTAAAATAATAAAATGAAACTTAAAAATTAAGAGCGCACACACAGACCTATTCCAAAGTACTTTTTAAATATTCCACAGTGATTCTTGTTGTTTTTCTATAGTTATGAACCAACACACTTGACCTCTTTTCATTGGGTATTGAAGAGAGCACAAAGCACTTCAAAATCCTCAAAATGGCACATAATTTCTAAATAAAATAGAGAAAAGAATCTATTTTTTTAAATATTAGGTCACCCTCACTCACTCTAAAATTACCACCCAATTAAAACTAAAGGAGAAATTTGACCTGGAGCTACGAACCATCACATTCTCAAATTCTTTATTTTCTCTAATACCACCAGAATTAACAGTAACCTTCTCTTAGGATTAGGGGTGGGGGGCTGCTTTCCATTAAAACCCATTTTAAAAAGATAAAAGTTTGGATTACTTTCTGAAGAATTACTGCACAAGTGCTGGGCATGTAGAGCAAAAAAGAGTTGTGTGGAGATAAGTACGCAGGACGTTTGGCAAGGCTCTGACACACCAGCCTCAAAACACAAACAAATGCATATGCCTCAATAAAGTAAATAATTAATACAAAACATTCTATACAATTGCTTTCAATCTAAACTATTCATGTTAAATCTTAAAATGTTAAGAATCTATAGCCCTTGAGTCATGTTTATACTTATACACTCTATACTTGCATATTTCTCTATAACAATTCATAGTTGGCAAAGAAAAAGTAAAATTCTATCGGAAAATGGACACTCACTATTTTCTTATGCTATGGAAAAAACTGCAGCTATCAGAATATATCCTATCCTTAATCTAAAAAGTTAATTTCTAAATTGAAATATGCTTCCATCTAACTAAAACAGGAGGTAGTAACAGTTAAAGAAAATGTATTTATTTTATCCTTGTCCTTAGCCAGCACCCTGACATCTGTCTCCTTTTTATTCATCTAAAAATGCAGTGAACTGGCACTATAATAACTACCCCAACCTTTTCCTTCTCACGGAAACAATTAGGCCCAATCCTGGTATATGCAAGCAAAGTAGGCCTTCAAAGTAAACTTATATTTCCAGCATCTAAGTGCTGGATCTCTTCCAAACAGGCATCACCCATGTCTAGTCCCTAAGCTTGCTGGATAGGAATCTCCTGGTATCATTGTTAATACACAGATAATCAGACTTCTCCCCTACAAGTTAGACTGAGTACATTTGAGCTGAAATCGAGAAATCCATGTTTTCATAACAAGAATCAGATGATATTTAGATTCAGGAGAATTCAGAAATCATGTGCCGAAAGGCAACACTTTAAAGAGAAGCAGTTTTCAATCTCAACTGCACACAGTACAATCACAAGGGAGACGTTTAAATGTACCAATGCCCAGGCACAGGCCAGAGATTCTGATGCAACTCTATCATGGGAGAGGCCTTGATCTCGGTAATTTTTTAAATCTCCCCAGGTGATTCTGTTGTACAGAGTTGAGAACAACAAAATTAAAGATAACTATTGCTCCAAAGTGAAGATTTACTAAAGAGAGTGCGAAAAAAAGATATGTATTTTTTATAACTTTGTCAGACATTACTGTATGATTCCTGATAAATCTCTGAACTTTAATAAAGAAATGAATCTCAAATTAAAGGTGCCCAAGGATGTAAGCAGACCAAAATCACTTATACAATGAAGCCAATACCATTTTTGAGTAAATATGTTAAAGAAAAAGAAGTTAAAAATAAAAATAATACACACTGGAGTTATTAATAAAATGGTCAACCTTAAAGTTGTAATTTCAGATATATGTGTATATGCAAATGTTCTTTAATAAATTCAGTTTTGCAAACTTATTTTCATAACTCTTTATTCATTATATTCCTAATGTTTACTATGCTCCAGGCCATATTTTACATGCTTCACAAATATTAACTAATTTAATACTTATAATAACCCTGTGAAGAACGTTCCATTATTATCTTCATTTTATAGGTGAGCAAAGTGAGACACAATAGATAACTTGCATAAGACCACACAGTTTGTAGACCACAGAATTAGAACTCAGGAAGCTGGTCCCTAAATCCACACTGATAAACCACTGAGCTATTCAAGATGGCATGTTAGATGATTTTTAAAAGTTAAATTGATGACATCTAATTTTTTAATTACAAAACAAATCATCATCTGCACATGTGTGGCTATTTTCAAAGTGCTCATGAACACAAATATGAAGCATATATGATACTTTGTTTTCAAGTCCTTTGTTGACAATTGCCAGCTATGTAATTTTATCGGCACTGAAATGGATGCTGAGTATGATACAGTGGAGAGCAAAACAAACCCAGTTCATGCCTATATGCTCTAAGGATATTGAGAAAAGGTTTAAGGTGAGGTTCACTTCCATTCTTGCAACAAATATTTACTGAAAGCCCTGAGTATAGAGGCTGAGAGAATATAGAATAAAACAAATTCCTCACATTAAGGAGCTCACAGTCCAATGGGGATTGTAGACAATATGGAAGGAAACAAAAAACTAATATACAGTACAACGCGTTATAAAGAAGAAAAAAAAAAAGAAGCTTCCAGAATATAAGGAACAAACTATTTAAACAGAGTGGTCCTGGGAGGCTTTGTTGAGGAAATGGCACCTAAGCCAGCCTTGTGAAGACCTGAAGTCAAGAGCACACCGAGAAGGAATAAACACAGGCAGAGGCCCTAAGGCAGGAAAGCACCTGAAACACTGGAGTGTCTGAGGACCTGAAAGGAGACCAACAAGGCCTCACCGCAGTAGCATAAAGGAGTTTGCAGACATAGTGTGGACCATACTCCACACAGAGGCTTACACACCAAATTAAGTCATTTGGTTTCGGTTCAAAATGTAATGCAAAACCACTTTAAACAGTGTTAAGGAGAGGAAGAAAGTAATATCCTTCATGTTTTAAAAATGTCTGCCTGTCTTCTTTATGGAGAACAGATGAAGGAGGTCACTAGAAGAAGGGAAACTTGTAGGAGGGCTAACACAGTAGCCCAGGTCATCAGTGACCATGGCTTAAGGGAAGGGTGGGAGCAGTCCAGATGAAAGGAGGTAGACAGACTTGAGACATACTTTGATGGTGGAATCCAGACACTACGCTGAAAGAAAGAAGCTAAATGGCATCACTTCAAGGTCTTCACTATGACCTCTTTATTTTGTACAGAACCGTGACAACCAAATCATCACATATTCAAGGCTTCATATAAAAATGTGTGTTCGAGTAGGTGCTCAGAAATTCCTGATGGCCCTCCCTCCACCCACTGACAACCAAATGCAGCCCGAATTCCTCAGCCTGCTATTCCAGACCCTATGTAATAAAGTCCCAAATGCTCTTTCCAGTCACAATAGTCCGCTCCTATACACATACTATCCTAAGAGCAAATCAGTGTCCCTTCCTGGGTCCTGTAATACTTGCTTGCCACTAGTTTACTCACGCTATTCCTTCTGCCTGGAAGACCCTCCTGCCTTCAAAGTGTTCCTTGCCTAAAACTATCCAATGTCGCAATTTCAAGCATCACCTTTCTCTCACACAAAGCTTTTCCTGATCACATAAGTGGATAAAATAATTACACAATATGAAGTACCATGTGGGAGAGGAACTCTTCTAAATTCTCGTAGTGTGTGTATATGGAATTATTGTATTGTATTTCTCACATTCTTTGGTATAGGATAGGCACTTACCTTATCCTCAATGAGATATGCACAACTATTAAAGGTAGGTACTGCGTTCTTTTTCACTTCTGTATCTCCTAACAATAAGGCACAGTGTCGTGTACAAACCATAAATGCCCGGTTTGTTTATCTGAACTGAAAGCCAAATATCTAAGTGATTTTATTCACTGATATCCCCAAGCCTCAGTTTTCTTCCATTATGAATGCCTGCATTTATTCATTCACTTACTTACTCACTAAAACATTTGCTGATTAACAAACAATGTGCCAGGTAGTGAGGATAGAAAAATTAGTAAATCATGGTCTTTGCGCCCAGAGAGTTCAGAGTCTAGTGAAGAAACATCTATGGTAATACAACTATACTGTGGTAAGTAAAAGAGTCAAGATATGTACACAGTTGAGCCATCTTTTGGGAGGGGGAGGGTTAGAAGTGGCATTGTTCAGAAAAAGATTTGTAGAAAAGTGACGTGAAATAATTAGTATTTATCAAGAAGAGGAATAGGAAGACTATCTCAGGCCAAGAAGACAGAAGAATTGATGCTACAAAAGCAAGCGTCACTGCCATTTAAGTGAAAATAGTTGAACACTATCAAAAAAGTGGGAGGACTTTATTCTTCCCCAAATTTCCATTTTTCAACCAATTATTAGTGTTATCTAAAAGAAATAATTAGAATACATAATTCAAAAATTAAATTAATGGCAAAGTCAAAACTTGCATTAAACTTCATCTGATAGACATTATTTTCTAATAAAAATACTTGTTAGGACTAATATGTTTTCTTCTTTTAAAATATCTAATTTTTATATTATTGGTTTAACAATTATTGTATTTTGAAAATTCAGTAACAAAAAAAGAAAAAGGAAAAGAATCTTTAAGTTAAAGAATTGTCAACAATTTGAATTAAATACAAAAGCTAAAACCTGCTGAATAGCTACCACATACTAAGCAATGAAATGTACGAATTCATAAACACTTCACAACAATACTCTGATAGATACTGTCTTTTTTTTTTCTCCTCTTAAGGGAAGCTGAAATGAAAGGAAATGAGGTCTGACTCAATACTATAGTTGTGAAAATTAAAAGTTAATTTTTAAATGGTAATTTTTTAATAAACTATATTAAGACCAAATAACCATCAAACACACTAAGAAGAAATGATTGGAGCCATTCAAATAAGTAAAACATCTCTTACTTGATGAACTTCACTTTGGAGTTGTAGTCCATGCTGCTCCTTTTCTTCCCTCTGCTGCTGTAGCTGTTTAAACTCTGCCTTGAGATGCTGGTACTTGGTCTCTACTTCTGATAATTCTTCTTTGAGCTTTTGAGTAGCTTCTCCCTTTTCACATAATTCTGCCTGTATTCTCTGCAGTGAGGTTTCAGATGTAGATAATCTTGACTGAAGCTGTTGATAATCTAGGTCTTTTTGATGAAGGCTTGCTTGTATATTCTTTTTACTCAAACATTCTTCATTATGTTTATCTTCTAACTGAGTGTAGTCGAGTTCTTTCTTCAGCAACTTTTCAGTCAAGTTCTGAAATATCAATTTAACAATTTATTTCCTTTTCTAATATTTTTAATTATCCAAACAATTTTAAAGAAGTACCATCTCCTACTAAATGTTTTAGTCAATATTATAATATGAAAACAGTGAAAATACTCTGGCCAAGAAGAATTATTACATACTAAATTATGATTATTGGTCCACTTAACTAAAGTTTTAATATAATTTAAGAATTATCAACAACATTTTGACTTAAAGTGTAAACCCTAAAATCTACTAGATTCCTTAGGGTAAGAATATTTGTATGCTCTCAATTGAGTTAAAATTAAAACTAGCCTTCTATCATCAAAAATTATTTTGAATAACAACATACTATGGCAATTCTGATTTCTGGCTTTGAAATCTGGCTTTCTTTCACAGTTAGTAAGAGCTTTAGCGTAGCAATACCAGTCACTGCACTAGCATGCCTGATCCTACTCATTCCTTGTTTTCGTTTTGTTTTCTCTCTTCTTGATAAAAACCATTTTTAGGAGTCATAAGTTTAAGACTAATTCCAATTTATTTCTAAGTATGTAAAAATAGTGATCTAAAAATATCACTTACCTGCTTTATAGTTTTTATTTTACTCAATACGATCAAGTACAAAATATAAAAATGATACCTCCAATCAAAGATCTGAATCACCCAGCCTAATCAAATGCCAAAGTGGAGTTGTTACAATTAACATTGACCATTTTAAGTCAACATCTTTACACATATGAATCAGAATTTTGACTTAAATGTGTAAGAAAGGCAGCTGGGATATGAAGCCTGGTGAGTCAATCCATGGACATACTCACTTTTTATATGCAGGGTGCTAGAAGGGGATAATGCAGAAATAGTAGAGGGCAATCAAAGCCTCTGGCCTTTAAACAGACTATAATCTAAATGAAACACACACATACAAAAAAAAAAAAAAAGAACTTTTCTAAGAAAGTTAAAACATAATGTGCAAGCAAAAATAGATTAATACAAAAACTGTCAAATTTCTTCAAAGTGTAATTTAAAAAAATAAAATAAAATGAACAAAGTCAGGTGGGACTAACTAGTAAGTTACAATCACCTGAAAATAAAGTTTGAGCTTGGTTAAGTGGTGAGTGGAGTTAAATAATAGGTATACATGACTCGTGCTATCTGCTCTATACAAAAAGACACAAAGGAATGGACAAACAAGTTGTATGTGGAGAAACATCAAACACTATTACCTCAAGGAAAATAATAAATCTAGGTACTAAAGAGGGAAAGGTAGCCGTAACTTGTCTTAGAAAAAGTACAGTAATGTAAATTATCAAGTAGGAATATATTGTAGAAAAAGCAGTGCTAAAAAAGATGATATAAGTATACATGAGAGACAAGATGAGAGAAAACTTAGAGATAAGAAGAGCAACCAGAAGTTTGCAGCAAAATTAGCCAAGATATGTATGCTTTGACCAACAGAAATAAAAAATTTAAAGAAAGACATAGAGCAAAAAGACTAGAGCAAAAATAATACATTTAAGTCAAACTATATGTTAGGAAAATTCTCTTTTTATAAACATTTCTTTGCGTTACTAGTTACTAACTCCAAATCTTTCCTGATATAATCTCACATTTTCTCTTTTAAGAAAAAAACATTTATTTTAGAATTTATAAGCTAAATTAAGTCTATTCATTGATCTATAAATGTGCTGCATCTTTTTAAATAAAATTCTAAGTTACTGAATTTAATGAATGCAACCGTGCTCACAAATACTGAAAACTTGGGCAAGATATAATTTTAAAACACTCTACAAAAATTACAGCTAGTAATGAGTTAATGAGTCTTCTTCCCCAGAGGCTTACTTATAAAGTGATCAAGTAATCCTGCTAGTTCTGTTACATAAATCACCCCTTAGACAGCTTCACTCTTTAAAAAGCAAAAACATAAAAACCATTGACTGTTTAAAATACACTTGTCCTAAAAAATTAATCAAAATCTACCTGCTTTATTGCACAGATGGGAGATAATTAAATTTTCTTTAAAATATCTTTAAAACCTAAACAACTTTTTTCTTGTTAAAAGAAACTAATCCACTCATATAATTTTTCCATGCAAAAGGCTAACTATATTTAGCACTGTAAACTTTTCATTCTTATTATGGTCATCCAATGGAATCTGAACAAAATAGTATAGTGAATACATGAATTTTAAAGATTGATTTTTTAAAGTACAGTAGAATCCATTAAAGAAAATAATAATTTCAGTTTCCCTCCATACTGGTCCTTACAACAAAATGTGAGTTAGACATTATCATCCCCATCGTGCAGACGAGGAAGCTACAGTTGAAAGACCTCAATATGACTTGGCCAACTGGTAAAGTCACATATGATTATTCTAAGTCCAACACATTTTTCACAACACAATTTAGACACTCAATGAGTCAATTTGTGCTCCCCAAAATATATCCTATTCAAGTTTAAATTATAAAATGTATATTCAGCCTAACTCATAACATTATTATTATTTGCATAGGAAAAATTCTTTCCTTCCAAATGTCCAGTCCTCTTTTGATTTTTCTTCACCACCTCTTCTCTCAATATATTTTCTTAGAGTCAATTTCCCTGTATTAAGCTCCATTATTCACTTGTTACTTGCACAGATAATGAGAATGAATGCAAAAAAATTGCATTTTTTTTAATGCTTGATAGCTTACAAAGTGGTTTCAGGGTCTCATCCCATTTGTTTCTCCAAACAGCTTGGTGAGAATCAACAAACTGAACTACTTGTAGCTCTCCAACGTCTCGAATTTTGTGTTTTTATATATTCCCATGCGTTCTGTATTTCTAGCTCTCAAAATGAATGTCATTAACCCCTCTGCCATGTGAAATGCTCTTTGGAATCCTTAAAGAGTAAGCTAAAAATCTATGTCTTCCACAAAAGCCTTTCCTGAGTTACTAGGCAATAAGTTAGGAAAACTTCCACCTTGGTTCTGACCCAACCCTGTATCATAACACTTACCAAACAAAAACGAAAACAAATATTTACTGAAGTGCTTACTAAGTGCCAGTAACTAAATCTGAGCACTTTAACATCTATTAATTTCTTTAATCCTCATATCAATCCCCAGAGGCAAACGGGGCATATTGGCACTTCTTAGCAGAAGAGGAAACAGACTTTGTGAGGTTGAGTGTCACAGCCAGTCAGTGGCAAAGCTGAGATTTAAACACACCTTTGACCACTGTACTATAGAGTTCAGATCAATATACCACTTTGCAATACAGTGGTAATTCAAAACAATATAACTCTTGCCACATCTGGCCCTCACTGCGGCCTATGAGCACTGCAATACTAGGACTGACGGAAAGGGGAGAGCAGTGAAGGATGGAAAAGGGTGAGAAGTGAGACTCAGAAAATACCTTACAAGCTTACAACTCGAAAATACCTTACAATCTTACAATCACCTATATTGTATTAGTACCTTAAATAAGCATATGATTTGGCTCAGAATTTATATGTAAATAGTTAATTAATTTGAGCTGCAGAATTTTGCTTGAACGTCAGAATATGATTCTTATAAAAGCTAAAAAATGAAGTTTCTTCAATATTCCCCTTTTGTTTTGAAGAGTTCAAAGTCAGTAGTTACAAAACACTGGTTTAACGCTGAAAATTTTGACATTAGCACAAAAACAATTATTTTTTCCATTCATTACATATTACAGTGTTACCCATCTACCTGGATGCTGCCTAAGATCCACTAACGCTGCTCAAGGCATTTTATGTAATAACCTTCAAAAGACCATATACAGAGATTTCCAGTCAAAATACTTGGATATCACCACTGTCAACAATTATGGTTTGCCAAGGACATGGGGTGAGGAGGGATGCAGGAGACAGCAAGGATGGTAAGAAAAGGTAGAGGCACCTCTGTGCTTCTCTAACTGGTGAACACATCCTAAATAGGAAACTACTTTGAAAAACAATTGTGAAGTCTTATATAAGAATTATTAGGATTAGTGAAGATCCTATTCCCTAATCAAAAACATTCTAATTTTACCACACTAAACCACCATGATTCCATGTATTATTCAAAAAATAGCACAGTACTTCCTTTAACAATGTGTATGGTATATAGGTGTGTGCTCCATTACCTGACCATCCATCTCAGGTTATCAAATTCAAATCATGTCCTTTATTACTAGTTTAATATTTCAAAAGTACATAGTAAGTTACACTGATCATAAACATCCACTGCATGTACACATCCTGGTCAGTTTCGAAGAGATACACCACCAACTCTGGTAAACTGATATAATTACTTTGGAAAATAGTTTGAGGGGTCACCTAGTAAATGTGAACATATGTGTAGCGTACAACCCAGAAATTTCACTTACCTAGGAGTATAGAACAGAGATATTCTTGCACAAATGCATGAGATTTCTATGTGAATATTCATAGCTACAATATTTGTAATAGCAAGGAAACAGAAAAACTGTGTGAAAAAATAGGAAGTACATATGGATCACTGCTGCTACATTCCAAATAATCTGTCACATGGAAAAGCATTTATATATTTGAATTATAAACTGAGCTAGATGCTTTTTTTCATGAAACACCATTTTTACTGAAAAGAACGAAAGACAAACTGATTATTCAGACATGGGGAAAAGAGAATCTATCACTTCAAAGAACAGAACTGATTGTATTTGCTGTCAGTGATCATATTAAAGCTTTCAAATGAAGCTTAGAATTTTGGAACACTTGTATCCACCACCCTGAGCTTGTCATTTAAGCCTATTCTGAGATTGATAGTGATATCGAAAAATGTGACTGTTTTTATACAATGAAATGTGTCAATATTTGAAGGGTTTACATAACTCAGTGAACAAATATTTTCCAAATGACTAATTCATGATGTTACAAAATCTAGCATAGGAAATACACACTCAAAAAGCAAAATAGAGGAATGAAATTTAATGTTACAAAGTACAAAAACTATACTGATATGGTTTCAGATTCTACACTGTAACTTTTGTGAAAGTACCTATCTAGTTTCAGTGTAGTAACAACAACAAAAATAGCTACAATTATCTAAAAGGGCTATTAAGATATCCATCCCTTTTCCAACTACATATCTGTATAAGACTGAATTTTCTTCATATATTTCAACATCATAAAATAAAATATAAAAGCAGATTGAGAATCCATCTGTCCCGTAGTAAGCTAGACATTAAGAAGTTTGCAAAAATGTAAACCATCACCACTATTCTTTGTTTTGGAAAATATAGTCATTTTTTTAAAAATAAGAAATAGTATTATGTTAATACTTAACTGTTAATATTTTTAAAATAATATTTAAAATTTTATGTCAAATATGATAAGTATCCATAGATACAAGCCCCAAAATAAAAGCTCTTTCAGGTACATAACAATTTTGAGAATGTAAAGCAGTCCTGAGATCAAGAAGTTTAAGAATTGTTGGCCAAGGCACAAGCAACAAATTACCCCAAAACTTAGCAACTTAGAATTGTACCTATTATTTCACACAGTTTGTGAAGTCTGGAATCCAGAAGCAGCTTAGCTGGGTGGTTCCATTTCAGGGTCTCTCCTGAGGTGGGGGTAGTAAACTGTGAGCCACAAATACAGTCTCTGAAAACTTGAAAAGAGCGGGAGGATCTGCTTCCAAGCTATAGTTCACCTGGCTGTTGGCAAGATGCTTAATATTTACAGTCAGTTCTGTGTGTGTTGCCTGCAGTTGAGTCAGAGTCTACTCCTGGCAGCCCTATAAATGAGTGATGTCCACAATGTCCTGTCCTCAACAGCCCTGCTCAACTCCTGCAGACTCACGCCTATGGCTTCTTTTATGGAGTCAGTCCTCTTTTTCTCCCTCCTGCCATGTTCTTTTCTTTCTTGATTTTCCCTTGTTATATTTCACCAAAATATTAGGTTCAAGTTACTAAAGCAAAGCCAATGAAATTTACCATACCTTTGAATATAAGGGTTTAATAACTCGTTATTCGCTCACCACCAAAAAAGTAAAGACATGGGGAAAAAGTACCAATACCATTACTTTCCTTGCCCCCAAACTATGTATTATCTGTTGTTCATCTATAATGAAACAAGGTGGGAAATATTAACATTACAAAACACAAAATAAAGAACAAAGTTGGAGGTCTCACACTTCCTGATTTCAAAACGTATTAAAAGCTACACTAATCAAAACAAAGCTTCATGACATTGAATTTGGCAATGATTTCTGGGATAAGAAACCAAAGCACAGTCAACAAAAGTAAAAAATTGAATTACATCAAATTAAAAACTTCCGTGTATCAAAGGTTTGAAATTGTGATTTGTAATAAGAAATATACATTTGGTCTTCATCCTCATTTCTGGAATAGACTCCTAAAACCCTTAGAATTTTCTATGTGATGACAGCAGTAAAGATGTCTTTTGTTATTCATCACAAATCCCTTTCAAACACCTATGAGTTTATGTTAATGAGGTGATTTTTCTTTTTCTTTTTTTTTCAAGAAAGTCCCTCCGGATGGGTTACTGGTTGCCAGGGGAATCAACTGTGATTAAAGGGTTGGAATTTTCAACCCCACACTCATACCCTCAGGTAGGGGAGAGGGGCGGGAGGCTGAATTAATCACCAACGGCCAATGAGTGAATCAATTATGCCTACGTAATGAAGCCTCTATAAAACCCCAAAAGGACAGGGTTTGGAGAGATTTTGGGTTGGTGAGCACATGGAGAGAACACAGAGAGAGCATGAAAATTCCATGCCCTTTCCCACAGATCTTGCCTTATGTATCTCTTCCATCTGACTGTTGTTTAGTTCAGTCTTTTATAATAAACCAGTAATCTAGTGAATAAATGTTTTCCTGGCTTCTGTGAGTCCTTCTAGCACATTGGTTGAACCCTAAGAGGAGGCTGTGGGGACCCCCCGTTTATAGCCAGTTGGTCAAAATTATAGGTGACAAACCCGGCTTCTAGTTGGTGTCTGAGTGGGGGGTGCTGCAGTCTGGTGGGGCTGAACCCTTAATCTGTGGGATCTGATGCTATCTCCATGTTAATAGTCTCAGAATGCAGGTAGATTGTAGGACACCCAGCTGGTGTCACAGAATTGTTGAGGTGTGAACACCCACATATCTGGTGTCAGAGTATTTACTGAGAGTAGAGGAGACACACAGGAGTGTTATTCCTTAACAAAAAGACACAACAGAGTGAAAATACAACCTAAGGAATGAGAGAAAATATTTGCAAATCATATATCTAATAAGGGGTTAAAATCCCAAACATATAAAGAACTCCTACAATTCAACAACAACAATAACAACAAAACAACCCAATTAAAATTACGTGGCCAACAAACACAGGAAATGAGGCTCAACCTTCTAACTATTAGGGAAATGCAAGTCAACCATGATGAGACACCACCTTACACTCGTTAGGATGGTGATTATAAACATGTGCATACACATACACACACACACACACGCACACGCACACACACTAACAAATGTTGGCAAAAATGTGGAGAAATTGTGGAATCCTTGCGCACTATTCATCATGATTTTCTTAAAAAATTGAAAACAGAATTACCCTATCATCCAGCAATTCTGCTTCTGTGTATCTACCCAAAAGAACTGAAAGCAGAGTCTCCAAGAGATATTTGGGTACCCATGTTCATAGAAGCACTATTCATAATAGCCATAAAATGGAAGCAATCCAATTATCCATCTACAGATGAATAGATAATATGACATATACACATTATAGAATATTATTCAGCTTAAAAAAAAAAGGAAATTCTGACATTTACAACATGGAAGAACCTTGAGGACATTATGCTATGTGAAATAAGCCAGGCACAAAAAGAGAAATACTATATGACTCCACTTTATAAGTTACTTAAAATACTGAGTTCATAGATATTGAAAGTAGAATGGTGATGCAGGAAGTGGCAGTGAATGTGGATTTGTTTCAAGAGTATGGAGTTTCGCTTTGCAAAATGAAGAGGTCTGGAGATTGGTTGCATAGCAATGTGAAACCACTTAACACCAAAAAACAATACAGAATAAGTTACATTATACTATGCCCATATGTAAATAACCGACGAGATTAAAATTTAAGATACATAAAATCAATTTACCACTATATGCAGTTTTTAAATTCTCACCTGATTTTTCTGTGTTAATTCATTAACTGAACTTTGAAGATTTTGTAGTTCCTGCACATACACAGCAACTTCCTGGGGGCCTTTGGCAAGTTCACTCCTTAGCTGGCTTATCGTGGCCTAAAGAAAAAAATTAGAGCAAACTAAAATGAAAAAGGAAAAGGAAGCATCCAAAGGTTTTAAGATTACATAGAGTTTTGTCACTGTTGTTGTTAAATTGATATAATCCTCAGAAGTTTCAACTTGGTTCTTTATCCTGCTATCTCACATCTTTTGGGCTAAAAAAATAATTTTTAAAATTTATCCAAAATGCACAACTTCATTTATTTAATAATACATGAAATGAAAAGTTGACATCCTACTTTATGTGCCTGAAGTAAGCATCAAACTGCAAAGTTGAATTTATTGACTTTGAAACTCTACTTTAATCCTCTTGAATTTAAAGAGGATATGCAAGTTATGTCTACACTTTGTACCAATTTCTAGAGCATAGCCTTTCCTTTTTCTTTTAAAAGCATGTTAAATGCAAACGTACAACACAGAATCACCTTTGAAAGGTGGTAAATCATCTTTTTGGTGTAATGGAAAGTATTTGCCCAAAGAAGTTACCAAATGGAAGTTATATATACTAGTTTCATTAAGCTGGGTCACTCTATGATCAGGTATAATAGCTGGACATGAATTAGCTTTAAAGCATATTTTTAATGAAAATTAACATCTATTATTAAGACAATAGTTTGATCATTTGAAAGTAATATTAGAAAAAGGTAAGCAAAGATCTTGAAAATACAATCTTCCTATATTTGAAAGCTTCAATGCTAGAGAGAAAGACTAAGCACTGCTTTTGAAGTATAGTTTCCTGGAAGTGACATTAATAAAAGAACTTTGTATTTCTAATGTTGCTTATTGGATTTATTTTTTATTTTTCACATTCCTAAAGATACAATTATTTTCACTGTCTATACTCTTTATTAGTAAATAAACTTTATACCTTGAATAAGACAAATTTTTTTAAATTGTCTTAATAAACAGCAGTTATCATATATTATAAATAAGTACTTTCATCTTCAAGGAAGAAAACTTAGAAGGCTACTAATTTATTGTGACAGTAATACAAAGAGATCTTTTGCTACTCCTCTTTTGGAAAGACTTCCAGAATGTGTGGCACTTTTTCGTTTTTTGTTTTTATTTTTAAAGGATTTTCATTGCTGGTATATCTTCATCCATTTACAGTGGCTTTGGTTTTAAGTTTTGGAAACCACCTATATAAACAAGGTAAGTGATTGAATTGAATGATCAAACACTTGGGCTTCTTTTATTTTATTTTAATAACCATAAATTAATGAAACTAGCTAGCTTTTTGAATATTTTCCAAACTGGTTTAAAGTCAATTCAAAGAGGTTTCAAAAATGTTTTTAGAAATGGCAGCATGTCTGAGTTATGTTCATAGCCTGACCTTTTAAGGAAAACATTCATGTAAATGAACCAGTTCTGATACACTGAAAGGCTTTTTGTTACATTACTATATAGTTACACCTTATATAGGATGTTTCAATAAAATATATAACAACTGATACATATACATATATTATATACACATATATGTATACACATAATTCAAAGAAGGAAATGTTTAAATATTCATGTTTAAATATTCACTAAAGGAATGAGTGATTCTATGCCTTTAACTGTCTTCAAGTTAAAGGCATATCCTAATACCTTCTGTCTTGAACTGATCATGTAACCTTGATATGGATATAGGTACTGGGAGTTTATTTCATATTGCTATTTCAAACAACTTGGAATCTCAGAATCATTTTCTGTTAGTAGCATTAAGGATGATAATAGAAATATTAGGAATAATTTAGCTATTTTAAATTACTATGTGTTAATCATATAGCACAAATGACAACTTATTACAAAAGAAAATAAGTTATCATATTGAAATCCCTACTTATAAATATCTTGTCAAAGGATTTAGCACACAATAAACAGAAATAAATAACAGTATAAGTTAGAATTGTACTCTTGAAACCTATTTAATTTTATTAACCAATGTCACTCCAATAAATTTAATAAAATATATAAACAAAATGCAAATTATGAGTATATTTCATTAAAAGACCATGATCCCACATTAAAATTCATCAGATGTATTAAGCCAGGTATAACATCTCTCTAGTATCTACCGTGCTGATAAATTCCAACATGTAGAAGAAACCAAGAAAAATATAAAGAAAATATATCCAAAAATAGTTGTTATATTTTATAGTTTTTAGATATATTCTTATAAATGATTTTACAATGTTAACACCTAAATAACTGAACATTAGGTGTATAATTTACCAACTGTACACTAAGTATATATATTTTTCAAAACTAGAGTTTTTTAAAAAGAAAAAAGCAAGCATTTAAAATGAAGAGCACACACCAAAAGGAACATTTTAATTATGGAGAAGGGGAGGGAGGGCAGTGAATTACAGAAACTTTCACTTTCTCTATTGTACACTATGAATCTTTTACAATGATCAAGCATGGTGTTAATATTTGGGGGGAAAATAAAGATTAAAGAGAGACAAAATTTCAAATGAAATCAATACACTCCCATTCATGGTGAAATTCAAACAAAGAGGGCTCTCTGCTCTGGCCACACTCCCCTTCCTCCCTCTCTAGCAGGCCAAGCTCCTCTGTGCCTTGAAGGCTTTAGTACTGGCCTGCACGGCCTCTCCAGCTCCCAATTCTTCAGTCTGATGCCTGCTTCTTTCATTCTTCTCCCACATACCCTCCTTGAGGAGACCTTCCCTGATCATTCTATCTATAATGGACCCACCTTACTGCCTGCTCCACTACTGCATCCCCTGCTTTATTTTTCTTTATAGCACTCAGCATTAACTGACTTTCTATCATGATTTGGTTTACTTATATACTGTTCAGCTTCCACAAAGGAATATAAGCTTTATGAGAGCAGGCACTCTGTCTTATTCACTGTTATATTCCCCACATCAAAAATGTCTGCTGACACTTTGGCACTCAAAAGATACTCACTAAAGGAATGAGTGATTCTATCTCCAAGGAGTTAATATATCTGTTGCCATGGAAACTGTGTATCAGACCCTATAAATAGTTTGTATTCCTTGAAGCCATGTTATTGAATTCAACATTGAACTTTACTAAAAGACTTTAAATCACAAAATAATTAAGGAAAGATATTTCGAGCAAACATCCTGCTAGTAGTATAGAATTATAATTATTGTCCTAATATTCTACTAGTTTTAGTAAATAATCATTTAAAGATGGTTGGAAATTTGTTTGATTAATAAAAATAAAAATGAGCATATCTCCGAATTTCTGAGATTGTCTTAATACACAATATTGTCATTTGATGATAAAGGTACTACATTAAAAGTATGACTAATATTAAAAGCCTTCCAAAAACACATTACCTCAAGTTTAAGCACCTCCATAAGAAAGCAGAAAAAAAAATAAAATGATGGATGAAAGGTGGAAAACAAGACTGACAAAAGTACACATTGAACACACAATAAAAATGTCAAAACATAGCGTTAAATCTGATCTCTTGATATCAGCATACTTTTAAAACACACTGAAGTATTCTCTTTAACAACTATGCTGAGTATAATACTTATTCCATATCTTCTTCATCAACAGTTTAGCTTTTAAAACTGGGATTCAAATGAGTTTATTTGGAATACAAATAAAATTCTTTAAAAAAATTTCCATCAAAGACCATACTAAATATAAGTTGATTACAACTTTGATATTTTCAATAATATAGATTTTTAGAAATAATACTGTTTAAGCTTTAAATCCCTAATTTCTGATCTATAAAATAGCTAATTAGTATTTATAAAGTTCTTTGAAATGCTTGAGAATGAGTTATTTTTCTATATGCCTTCTAAAATATCTAGACACCCCCTAAAAAAACCTGTCAATGAATTCCTAAGGTATATATTTAATGAAAGTAATAAAACATAAGGACATATTTAACAATGTACACCAGATTATGTATCTTCAGCCTCAACAAGAAATACCAAATAAACCATTGCATTTTTTAGCTTCTTAAATTCCTTTTAGTGTGGTTTGTTTCTAATGCTAATATTTAGGTTCAGTAAAGTAGTAATATATAAAATAAACTCTTTTTCTGTTAATTTTTTAAGTGCTATAATTTACCAACACACTTAACTGAGAATAAATAGAATTGAATATTAATAAATTAATAAAATACTTGCCATCTATTTAAAGAGTAAGCAGACGCTAAAAACAAATGGAGTCATAAACAATAAATGAGATGGAGCACTTAGACAGTAATTTTTTTACATATAAAAATGGTATGAGATAAATCAGAAGTTACTTTAAGCTAAACTCATAAATATTACAACATACAATACGGCAAGATATAAAAAGTAATAATAAGTATGTCAAGATTAATAGCACAAATTTACAAATCATCAGGTCAACTAAAATGGGAGATAATATGATACAGAAAGAACACAGCTTTGGATAATCCTAGCTTCTGTATATTAGGTACACGACCTTGAACAAGTTATTTTAACCTCATTGAGTCTCAGATTCCTTGCATATAAAACAAACTCAATATAGTTCTTAACTCACAGGGCTAAAAAAAACAAGTGTGACCACATATTTAAAATGCATAGAATAGTATCCAAAACTAGTGGTGCTCAAAAGGTTAGAGTTTATTTCTAATAATATTACTCTGACTCTTATGCTATGATTTCCTAAAGTTGTTCAAAATATTTCAACACAATCTGAAGTTTCAATGACTATATAAATCTATTAATTAACTAAGTAGGGAGTAAATGTTATCCATGCTTTACTAAAAACATAAGGAAATATTAAATCACCAATTATTCAGCAAGAATAAATCCCTTTATTTAAACATTTTATTTATATTTAAACCTTTTATTTATATTTAAACCTTTTATTTATATTTTTTATATAAACATTTTATATAAACATTTTATATAAACATTTATATAAACATTTTATTTATATTTAAACCTTTATTTAAAACATTAAAAAGATAAATTTTATGAATACTTGAAAGAAGTTAAGATGCAAAGAATAGATTTCTAAACCGTTTTTCTTCTTTCCTAGAAAGATCTTTTCTAGAGGAAAAAAAGTCATTGTTTCCTACAATCACCCCTGATGACAGAAGGACAATGTGGGAAGATGCTAAATCCTTTCACTTCAAATCTTTTATAACTCTAGTTATCTTTTTCATCTTAAATGACCTCTTCTCATTACATGTAAAAATATTTTAATCTACATCAATAAGAATATAAATTTACAAAAATCTTCCATATTAAACTTAGAGTAATTTTTAAATAAAAAAATTACTCAAAAATATCTTCCCACATATATTTTTCCCAAAATACAAGTAAATATATAAATTTCTTCTCTTCAAAAAATTCTACTTGTATAACAAGTATAACTCCATAAAATGCTCAACCGGAAAAGGTCAGAGAGGATTGCACTTTAAAATAAACATATTCCAAAACTACCATTACTCTGATTCAGTTTTAATCACCCTATTGTTACTTGTTTTCAAATTTCAAAAAACATTAAAGGAATTTTTTAATCAAAAGAGTATATATATTTTTTTAATTTGAGAAATGCTAGCAGGCAGATTTAATCAAAAGTAATTCTTATTGAAGGACATAAGTAAATGACTGGATTCACCCAGGTTCAAGTTATCTAAATGGGACTATCTAAATGGGATATTTCCTCATGAGACTTCTTTGAATCAGCCTCTCCTTGATTATACATTGGGAGCTTTTAACAGTCTTCAGTAACTTCGTGAACTCCCTCAAATTATTTGAAAAATCGTGGGATAGGTGTTTTTGGGCTACAAAGATCACTTTTGGGAAATCTGGACCTAAAATTCATAAACTTTAAAGACTGAAGTGTTAAGCATCATAAAGTCTCCCATGTTATGCATGTTATACCCATAAACTTTCACCATTCCCCCATTGATAAGACATACGAAGAAGTGAAACAAGGATGACATGGATTATCGATAATATTTATACGCCATAGTTCATTAATATATTACTAAACATGAATAGAGTGGCTTTTAGATCACCAGCTTAAAAGCAAATTGAAAGGTCACTATAACTTTACTTTTTAAACTGGAAATATGAAAAACAGAGATCCACACCACATAAGGGAGCTTAAGAACAAATAATGGTAGTCATAACAATATCTCCTATCATACAGTACAAAGGATGAAGGCTAGCATTTTTATGCAAATATATTTATTACATGTCCTAGAGCTTGTCTGTCATATGCTGCCATAATTATATAAGAGATTTACAGGTCAGTTATGTCATGTGAGAAATGGTGAAAGGAACAGAGAATGTTTATCCTGAAAGAGAAAAAACTCAGTAAATATGAGCGGTCTTCAAATATCTCATGTGGAAAAGAAGAACAATTTATTCTATGTAATTCCTGAGGAGAACTGGAACCAGTGCATGTAAATTACAGGAAAACAAACGTCAACTCAATGGAATGGCTGACTTATGAAGACATAGGCATGCTTACACCACCTGGCAGGAATCGTGGCTCTCACAAGAGATGCTTCTTTTACCCCTACACATAATTGAAATAAACGTAATTACCACTTACTGACTAACCTGGAGCACATTTAACTTTAAACATCATCTCTACACAATATCCATCGTTTATTAAATAGAAGAATACTCTTTTATGCAAACACTCTTCTCTACATAAAGCAAAGATAAAAAAGACTCTCAGACCATATTGACAATATACAAACACTACTCAAAGCAAATACTCTTTTGATAGGGCACTCAGAAAAATCTCAAATCCTGGCTTCTCTCAACAGTATAAACAAGTTAATACCAATCACATTTAAGTACACTGAACTTCATTACCTCTGAGTTAGCATAATCTGCTTGCAACTTTTTGCACTCATCTTTTAGTTTTTCAGATTCTCTCTCACGTTCCAAGGTCATGTTATCCATTAGTGTCTGAACTTGGACTAGTTCTTTCTTTAACACAGCAACATCTTCTATACCAGGTCTCTGCAGCTGTGAAGCAAGAGATGGTAATTAAAAATTACAGTGAAAAACTAAAATAATACACATTTTTAAATGGTTTCACTACAAAGAAATAAAAATAAAAACAATCTTTAATACCAATTATTGAACTCCAAACATCAAACACTAATTTCTCCCCCACCCAAAACCCTCTCTTTTCTCCCTGTTTTCTTCCCACTCTAGATCATATTTAATAGTATTACCACTCAAGGTGCAAAATAGCACATTCACAGTTATGGTTAGTGCTTTATATAATTTCCTTTCCTTCACAAACTACACCCATCGGTCATAACAATCAGTTGATAAATGGCACATTCCTTCATTTTCTATCCTAGGAAACTGGTGAGAAAAATGAAGGAGGAGCTGATATAAGCATAATTAGATTTGTTGCAGGTTGAATGCAGATGATTCATTTATTTATGTATTTATTGAGTGCTAAATATAGGGCAGAAAGGAGTTAAGGACAAATCCAAGGTTGTTAAGCCTGGGGAGAGTGTTGAACATGTACAGTACCAATAACAAAAATACAGTTACGGAGGAAATATAATGACTTGTTGTTATACTTGTTGAATTTGAAATGAAAGCTAGAAATGCAATCAGAAGTATCCTAAAAGTCGGTGGATTTAAAAAAACTGAAGTGCAAGGGAAGATCAGGATCAGAGATGCAGATGTGGAAACTACTGAAAAGACAGATGATACTAAGATAGAAACAACAAAAATGTTAAGGTAATAAATTATGTATCATAAAATTCCATTTTGATTTAAAAAATTATACACAGTATATGCAAATGTGGTAGAACTGTAGAGAATTTATTCCTTTCATTTTTCTCAAGCTATACTTCAAAAAAATTTTCATCAGACCGTGTATTTCATTTTTAATTTAGAAACGCTAATAAAATGGTTTGTAAATTACCAGTTCAGTCGTCAGATCTTGAATTGTAGTTGCTTCATTGTTTAATTCCTCTGTCAGATGTGTCACTTTTTGTTCAACAGCTTCTCGAAGACTCCTTTCTTCATCATATTTTGACTTTATATCTAATTAAAGATAGTTATATATGTATTAGTTTCATGACATTAACTCTAGGAAAGAACAGTTTTATAAATTCCTGTACATGGTAGTGCATATCTGTATATAACTTAATTCAAAGTCACATTTCTTAGATAACCATAAACATATACAATAAAAGTATATT
Organism: Rhinolophus ferrumequinum; assembly: GCF_004115265.2. Classification (NCBI taxonomy): domain Eukaryota; kingdom Metazoa; phylum Chordata; class Mammalia; order Chiroptera; family Rhinolophidae; genus Rhinolophus; species Rhinolophus ferrumequinum. Next base: position 84,151,001 of record NC_046293.1, read on the forward strand.
TCTGATTGCATTAAATAAAGAACTTAAAATAATCAAATGTTTTTGTCTATATAAATATACTAAATACCATTTTAGTATATACTTAGTCACATGTAATATTTTACCTAAAGCACAGTTAAAAAATAATATATGTAACTGATAGTATAAACAAATGTTAAATCTATGCTGTCTGATTTAACATCTTCAAACTGTTACTTGTTAACCTTTAAGATGTCCCCAAAGAAAATTTATCTTCTCTAAAATTCAAGAATTCTACAGAGAAAAATCAGTCCTTTGAAGGAAGGTGGTGGGAGGACAAACAAAATAATTTATATATCAATTCCATTATTAAATTCTAGTAATCACCACCATAGTCTATAACAAATGCTTTATCATTAATATACAATGTTTATTTCTAGGATATAAAATGGCAAAAAGGTAATGAGACCGATGTATTAGCTAAAAAGTTCAATATACCTGCAATTTCAGTGGCAAGTTGGGCTGCTTTCTGTTCAAATAAGTCTTTCATTTGCTTAATATTAAAATTTTCTGTTTGGGCTTCTTCTAACTGTTGTTCTAAAGACTGTAGTTCTACAAAAAAGTATATAGTGTTTATTCAAACACAATGTTAATTACATTTGCTAAATTGTTATTACTTAAATCATAATCACTGTAGTAAAGACATATTGATTAACATGTCTATCACCAATTACAAGGAGAGTATCTTCACCTTTCAAGAATTAAGCATTTCTGCTTCATTTAAGGTGCAAGTCATAATTTACAAACATTAAAACAAATGAAAGGAATATTTAGCATCACACTCCAATAGTCTATACATATTTGTTTACAAATTATTTTTATTTCATATTTCAGTTATTTTCTTATTATATCTGTCAACTGACCAAAAAATATATTCTGCTTCTCTGATAAAATGTGTTAAATAATATGAAATGAAATTAGAAATGGTTTAATAAAATAAATAATCAATTAAAATATGCCATCAATTCCTAATATTTCATTCTCATTAAGAAAACATATTCAGAGGGAAATTAACCTCAAAATATAATTTTGATTACTCATTGAGCATTCTTCCAGTTGAAGTCAGTTACAAAGATGCTAGTTTCATCATCTTATTTCAAGAGAAAAAGAGTACATCACTCTTTGATATAGATTTAATTTTTCATTAAACAATGATATTAATTCAATATTCCAGAAGTTTATTCATAACTTTAGAATATAATGAACTAAGAAAACACTAAGATTTTAATAAGATGATTAGATTATGAACTTCACAGATAACAAGAACTGTAAACCTTGTATCTGAGTGTTTGCTATTTTAGAGCCATAAAGTATAACCACAAAACAAAATTCATATACCAGGCTTAAGAAAAAAAGAAAAAGTAAAAAAGGATAAGAAAGAAGAAAAAGAAAAACGAAAAAAAAAAAATCTCTTTAAGTTACCTGCTGATGAATCAACCACCAATCCATCAGGTTTAGATTCCTCCATGAGAAAAAGACATAAACAAATGCATTAAGAGGAAAAGACAATACTGTCATAATTGCCAATGTCAACAAAATCTCTGAAAGCTACATTCTATCAGATAAGTAGCAAGGTTTTGATGAAAATTGAATTTTGCCCTACTCACATTCTTCCAGGTCTCTAAGGTAATACTAGGCAGACTGGCATAGTAATTTAACAGCAGTTTACTGGTTCTAAGAATGTTTTTTGTGTTAACATATAACAAATTACTGTATCTTGCAATAGATGGTATTTTATAAATTCAGTAATAAATATAAATTGTAATTATAAATACAGATTCTAAAGCAAATACTTAAATCAGCAGGCAAGATTTAATCCTATAATATTTGAAAATTTACATAAGATAAATATGGCATGGAACCATCACTAGTAAAGAATTTGGCTTTAAGAGAACAAATTTTTAATTCATGACTATAAATCATCATTAAAAGAAGCAGAAATAAAGAACACATTCCATAAGGTTTAATTCATAACATGTATTAGGAACAAAATAACATACTGTCTCATCATTATGTTCATATTCTAAAGAATTATACATATCTCCTGGAGTTTAATAAAGTATCTCATAGTATATCTGACTATTTTCCTATACACTGGATTTGGACACACTGATTGCTAAGAATCATCAATATTTCAAACACACTTTCTCCCAAATGTAAATCTCCTAACAAATCAATTTACACCTTGCACTGTGGAGAATATGTTTATTAAATGTGAAATAGTCATCTCAAATGTAGTGAGCAACTCCCTCTCTGTCTTCAGGTACAGAAGATAATTCAGCCCATGTGTGACTGGTTGTTAATAACATCTATGTAACAAATGAGTACATGATCTATAAGCATTTTAAATTACTAAAAACCTCTTTAATGCAAACCCAGTTATAGAAGCTAAGCAGTAATAAGACTCTTAGCTTGTTATCCATTTACTTGTTTTTGTCTTTTCTAGTCCAAAGGACAATTTTTGGTGAAAAAACTAAAAGGCAAAAAGACTTTTTTAGAACAAAAATCAAAATCAGTTAAAATATGCGGTTAGAAAAGATACTAAACTAAAAAGAATCTAAGATATCAAAAGAATCTCACTCAGACATAACCATTTTGGTTACCACAGTGGTTTTCTTGGTTTTTCCTATGTATTATTTCTATGTAAAGTCATTGTGTGTGTGTGTGTGTGTGTGTGTGTGTATACACATGTGTGTGTATATATGTATATATATACAAACTTATATATATGTATATATATGTATATATATATCTCTGTGTATGCACACGTTCTTTATTCTGTTTTTTAAAACCTAACATTATTAATAAAACAGTTCTCCCATGTTTTCAAACAACTTCCATTATAATAGTTCGTAATAGTTAATAATGTTCTTTCCCTACAAATTTTAGTCATTTCCAACTCATCACAACCACGAATGCTTTGAAGAGTTTCTCTATTGTTTGAATCTATATTTTTTAACTATTTACATACATTGTTAGAATAAAATAATGTAACCTGGTACCAAAAACAATCCACAGGTAACTGATTTTTAATGGAGCACCTTTAAGAAGTTACATATATTTTTTTGCCTTCATTAGAATTACAAAGGATATATACATTGTAGGCTATTCAACACAGGAAAAAAATTAGTAAGTTATTTATATCAGGCCACCTGCTTACAAAAAACATTGTTATGCTTAGTTTTCAACAATGAAAATAAACAACTAATAAACACAATTCAAGAATCTAAAAACAATTACTTGATGCTGCAGCCCTTGAAATTTTTCTAATTCTTTCTTTAATTCTTCTGAGTACCATTTTTCTTCCTAAAGGGGAAAAAAAAAGATTTTTAATTAGCAAAGTTCAGAAAATATATTACCTGAAACACTGAAAATAAACAAATTGTTTTTCTCCTTACCTTAAGTGAAGCCTGCAGGTCTTGGACCTCTTGTCTAAGTAGGGTTATATCATCTCTAAATACATATGGTGGGTGGGGAGAGAATTAATAGTTAATGTTCTTTAATTAACAACCTGGTCTCTTAACCAATCATGGTTAGTGACTGCATATTTGTATTTTAGTTTTCTCCTGTCAATCTGTCTCATGTTGACTTAATTATTAGACCAAAGAAAGAACCTAGGAGGGTAAAAGAAAATTTCTTCCTCCCACACAATAAGAACTGAAAATAATCCAGGTTACTCTTGGTCTTTGAAGAAGCAGTTTCAGGATAATGGCAAGGCAAAAGCAAGGCCTTGGTAAGTTAAACATTAAATGAAAAGTTAAGAAGCAAAAACAAGGATACACTGTGGATGACTTTATACTGAAAGTTCATATATTGGGCACCATCTAATTCATAGCTGAAAAAGCAATTGTTACATTGGTATTAAATATAAAAACATTTATAATGTGCTTTTAGTACATATTTCATATCTATTTCTTAACACATGCCGAAAAGATTGTACCCAAAATTATTAACTCACACATAAACACTACAGTTATGTGATCACAATGTTTTTATCTTTATATGCTGTTCTTTGTATTATAGTAGATTAACCAACAGACTTTTTTTTTTTAAGTAAAGCATGAAAAAAATTTTACGAATAGTAAAATCCTGTGAATGACCTTCCTTCCCTTAAAACCCCAAGGCACCTTACCTCATACTTTAGCTCAGAATGTCATAACAGGGGTTCTCACCAATTACAAAAGCAAAGCAAAGTTATATTGTTGTATGCTGTTCTAAGTAACTGTATTTCAGTTTAATTTAATTCTTAAAATGATCAGACAAAATTGCCAAGAAGCAGAATGTGTATGTGCGCTTCGTGGTATATTGGTGATTATAAAAGAAAAATTTTTAAATAACTGTTAAATCTTAATTCTTGACTGAATTATTTAAAAAACTCACTATAAAATCTTCTAAACAAAGCATATCATTCTTTATTAAACAGAGTATACTAAATATAAGTCAACCTTATGATAACTCACAATCTTCATTAAAAACATAACTTCTGGACCATATTGTAGATGCTGGCACAGATAGTTGCTGGTCAAGGACAAAACAGATTATAACCAAAAAGGAGGAAGGCCATGCTAAACGAGGACAGATTTAAATTAAATAATATAAAAATACTACTATTTTCACAAACTATTCATGACTAAACAATATTGCATAGATTCATAATAACATTGCAGTTCAAAACTATTATACTGTACCGCTTCAGAGCCTCTCCTCCATGACTTGAATCATTACCAGCATCATGAACCGCCTCATAGTGTTTGAAAAGCTCATCAGCAGATCCAAGAGACTTCATACACTGGGGACATATGAAACCCTATATGGAGAAAAAGAGAGAAAAAGGTTTCAAAATTGTACTTAGTATTACAGAATAATAATTTGTATATTATGAAATATGGTCAAGTGTCTTATTCACTTAATGATGCCATTAAGTAAATTATAATTTATGGTATGATCCCAAATTCTGGTATTGTACCAAGGTTCATCACAATCTATTCAGCATGGAGTTTATAAAATATGAAGAAAACCCTTACAACCATCTTTTAGGTTGAATAAAATTAATGGCTCTAGTATACAATTCTAATCTCAGAAATTCGTTCTAATCTAGGGGACGAGTTGAGAACATATGCCATCATATCCTCCCTCTCTCTAGATAATCCCATTAGTAAAATAATCCAACCTACTCCAGAGGATTCTGATCACTGAGGAAAAAGGTAATATACTATATAACTCATAATTATCACAGAGTATTTATAATGGTTGAGAAGTAGATTTCCTTGCTAATTTAAGATTAACACTTTTGCAAAAGCCTAAAATTAATATACAGTGCCATAAAACATAAAAATCTTAGAAATAATCCCAGAATTATAATATGGTTACGGCATACACAGTCCTGCATGACTATTCTCCCAATGATCTCTTGACACTTAACTCTCCATATACAACATGCACCTATGCTTCCCTGAACCATGCATGGTACCTCACATTTCTGTACCTTTGCATATACTGCTTTTTATCTCTAGGACTAGCCTCATTAGCTTGTCAAGTTTCTACATCCACTATAATACACAACACACTGGAGCTTTTCATTTATGTTTCCCTAATGACTAACACAGAATTGTAACATACTATTTCCTACATTGTATATTTATTTAATGAATTATTAATGAACCCGGCAGTACAGAATTTGGTGAAAATATCAGAAGAGTTTTAACAGCTTGCAGATTATCAAACCTTCTCAGGGAAAGACTGAGCTAAGCAATAAAGTGCTCTGAACATGTAAAAACTCAAAATAAATAAATAACAATTCTGCTCCTTCATTGGGGTCTATGCAAATAGCATGTCCTCGTTTATCATTTATGTACATTATGTGGCAGAATCAAGGCTCACTGAGTACTGGCAATGCCGATACGTAGACATACATTACTAGACAATGCCGCAACACAAGTATAAGAACTATAGAAACACAGGAGAAGAGGTACCCAACTCTGCCTGTGGCAACAGTTAATGCTTTACAAAAAATACACAGACACACATACATACACATGTAATGTATACCAGTCACTGGAATGAGCGGACGATTACTTGTGAGAAGTAAAAGAAAGGCATTCTAAAACAAATGGAGGAGTATGAACAAAAAATCAGGAAAAGGTATGAAACACAGTCATGCTGTATGTGGGATACAGAGATGTGCTGTGGTCACAGAGCCAGGGTGAGGGCAGGGCCATATGTGAATGAATGCAGTGACCCCATAAGAAATTCCTGAAATGAGCAAAGGCAGTTGTACTGAGGATGTGCCTCTGGACATCAGAATCACGTCACAAGGCTGCAGAGGTATTTGGTACTCAGCACTGTCTTCTGAATGAATGAATGCTCCCAGTCTGTATTATGTTCTTTCTTCAAAACCACCTCTTACCTACCATCATGTTTCATAATGGCTCTACATTATGCTTAATTTGGTATTCTAATAACTTCTGTTTAGTAACGATTATACCACACTATTTGACAAGCTTTTAGTGCAACCGTACATGAACTCCTAGAACTTTCAGCCTGTTGTGTCTCAACTTCTGCTAATACATGGAAGGCAAATTGTGTGGGTTCAGAGGACCCCACATCCCGATGATATTATTTACTTTTCACAACTTTGGTTTTTTGATTATTTTATCTACTTCCAAGTTTTGGCTCTAAGTACCTAAGGATGCCAGAAAGCTTATGATCACATTAACGTATGCCATACCATCTTAAAGTTTCTAAATATTACCAGGTTAATGGTCTAGAAAGACCTGATTTATCCATCCCTAAAGAGAAATTTTAGAAATGCAGTAATATGTAGTTATAAAACTTTCCCTAAGTGAATTTTCCATGTGATTAGAGCTTGCACTTTAAAACTCCAATTTTGAGACATCAGTAATAAAAATAAAATTTTCTAAAACATAAAAATTTCCTCACCTTCTTATATAGACGATACTAAACCTTTGCTTAATGTCTCAGAGGCATAAATATTGATCACTGATTTGGGTATCATCCACTCTACTAACTCTGGCAAGCCTCTTTAATTCCTGTACCCACATTTTATAGTTTTTCCTACACCCTGTTTTGTCGTTCAACAATGATTTCTAAGAATTATTTGCATGCTACGAGGTGTGATCAAAGAATACAGTGAATGTTTAAATTTAAAAATATTTATTACAGCAAAAGACACATTGCCATTAATCCCCCTCAAAATACTCCCCCTCATTTCAAACACACTTATCCCATCATTCTTGCCACTTTCTGAAGCAGTTCTGGAAGTCCTCTTTCGTGTCTTTAGTTGTGCTGCTTCAGCTGCCTCGATGTCCTGAATCATTTTGACTTTGGGGAAAAGCCAGAAGTCACACAGTGCCGAACCCAGTTAATAAGGTGGATGAGGACACACCGTAATGTTTTTATTTGACAGAAATTGCTGTACCAGAAGCGATGTGTGACACAGAGCATTGTCATGATGGAGGATGAAACTCTGCCCATTTCTCAGGCCATTCTCTACGCACATCATTTCTTAAATACTCTAGTAAGCCCTTATAATATTCAGAGTTCACCGTAGTGTTCCTGAGTACAATCTCAGCTCGCACAATTCCATCAAGGTCAAAAAACACAATTGATATCACCTTGATGTTATTCACCATATTTTTTTATCACACCTTGTATTTCCAGCAATACTAGCCTGCTATCGATAGGAAGGATATATTAGGGGAAAGTTTATTAAAACCACATCACTCATTTAAAATAAAAGTAAAATAAGCTCAGAATAAAAGCCGGAGTGATGTTCCATGAATAAAGTGCAGGATCTTTAGTTCAAGGACTTTGTGATACTAATTCTGGACATTAAGAAATTCTGCCTCTATTGTTGCTAAACGTTCTTCAAGGGGATTGAAGTGCTGGATAAATAACTTTCACAAAAGTACTGTGAGCAAACAGTAAAACACTAAAAGTAGCCAGCTACATTTATTTCCCTTAATCATTCCAAATTTCTCACCAACTTCCAAAAAAAAAACAAACAAAAAAAACTAACCTACACACACACACACACACACACACACACACACACACAGTTTACTTAAGATTAAAAATAATAAATTCCTTCCTTTTAGATTTCAGTTATCTGTACTCCTTTCTGGGATCCACTACAGCTAAGAACTTGCATTAACTTGATAGTTATGGTATTCTAGTTGTACCAAATGTCTCTTGAATTAAAAGGGAAGTTCTTATTTAAGTGACTTGTAGTTGAGATTATCACTTTTGATTTTGGCTAACCCATAAAGAAGAAAAGTTGATCCATATGTTCTGGAAGGAAGACAACTGGTAAAATGCTAAGCAGAGTTCCAAGAATCTTTCATGCCTCTATCTTTGCTCGTAGTGCTCCAGCTAGTTTCACTGATGTCTTCCTGTTACATACACCATTTTCCCCATCACCATAGAGAACGTCTGGTTTATCTATTCCCCAGTGAAAGTTTTCCAGAGTTCTCCTCAAGTTGAATTAGCCATTGCACTTATTTTGCAAATAACATCTCTCATAGAAACTTCCTAGGGTAGAGATCATATCTTAGTTACCTTTCTATCTCCTTTACCTACCAAAATAGCTGGCACTAAGAGATACTCTATGAATATGTTAAATAAGTGAATTCTTGGTGAGATCATTTCCTTATTATATACATAACTGCCCTACAGAAAAAAAGTCTGATATTTTGTCTTTCCTGGTACAAAAATTTTGTTCTTTTGTTAAGATTTGCAAAAGAAAGGCTATGCTTCTCTCTCAGAATACTGTAGTAATTTCCAAAGGAAAGAGATATGTCAGGATCACCTGAGAAACTTTTTCCAGCCTAAAAATGGACCACACTTCCCCTTCCTGGATCCTACTCCCAGCCTGAGATATGTACCGGCCCTACACATTATTGAGAAACATTTGGGCAATCCACTGTGAATGATGAATGTGTGTCATTCTGTCACCTCCCTCAGGTCTGGGGAGTCAAAACAAAGATGGAGACAGTGGAAGATCCAGGTTCTAATGCCATATATTTTCCCAAATAAAGACAGTAAGAGTTCACATGTAAAGTCCTCTTTCTATGTAAAGTAAAGCATTTTAAACTAAAACATTTTAATGCATTAGTAAAACATTACCTGTATAATAAAGACATAACTTACAAATGTTGAAATAACATATCATTCACATTATATTACAAATTTCATGACAAAATTTATGCAAAGATATTAACTTAAACTTTTATATTTGTTTACAGATTCACAAAAAGACAGCTGCAAACAGTAAGAGAAACCAAGCCAACTTCCAAAGAGCTTCTTTTCCTTTTTGAACTTTCTTTAAAGCATGCATAATTAAAGCAATCCATATTCCCTTGTAGCATAAAAAGGTAAGCAACACCAAAGCAAGGAAAAACAGAGCTATTTTAAGCAACCCATAACCAAGCTGCTAAAACAAAATATACAGGACCCACAGTAACACTGGCGTTATTAAGAAGTTCCTGTCCTCTTGTTTCATTTTCAGCGTGCACTTTCTGGTAATGCTCCGACAAATCAATAGGAGTTATACATCTTTTCATACATAATGGACAGATGAAACCCTGTGAAATAACAACTTTTAGGAGGATGTACATAAAAAGTTATTTATAAGACAAAATACAGACAATGAAAATAGACATAAGGAAAATAATTAGTACGTCTCTTTTAGATATGTAAAGGAAATAATTCAGGTAGCAACTGTACAAAAGGTGAAAGATCTATCCAAAGTAGGACTTCTAAACTTAGTTCTCATGCTGTGGATTCCCATTGGTTCATTTTTTTAATTACAGTAATCAGATGCTTTAGTTGGATTATTATTATTATTTTTGTTTATGCCACTTTACCTTTACTTATCTGAGAGCTATTATTAATATTAGCAAGTTAGCTTTTATTTTAGATAAAGAAATGATTAGTAGGTTTAACAAATACCTTTATGTGATATAATATTCTAAACAAAATTTCTTATAATGAAAGCAATGTTTATTCTTCACAATATTTCACTAGCCTGAGATGCCATTCTTGCCCACACCCATAATTCCCAGTAGGTGACTCTTCTTTCTACTTTTCTGAGCCAAATAATATCATCTTAAAACAATCTCCCAAATTCTCTATACCTAACAATAGCGTTATTTTAAAATGTGGGCTGTTACAGTGATCTAGGGTTTGGGGTTTTGTTAGAGAGAAACAGTATAAGGACAAGATAACAGAGGAATTAACAGTATCAGGGGAAAAATAAACAAAATGAAGACAATGGTGACAGACAATAGGTCATAAGAGTTATAGTGTCATGAGTTTTGGTGTCAAAAATAGATGCATATTTGAATCTCGACCTATGCTATGAACTTAAAGAAATCACTTTGCTTGCTAAATGTCAGTTTCCTCATCTACAGAATGGGGATGATATTAGCACCTATTCTCCTAGAGTTATTGTGTAGTAGGTAAAATGCTTATTTAGTACAGTGTCTGAGACATTGTAAGTGTTTACCAATAGCAAGAGTGACATTAAATATGTTGTTAAAAAGAAAAGAAAATGAAGCCTGGAAAGGATGAAAGACTAGAAGAAAAGACAGGAAACAAAAACCTGAAATACTCAGCAAAGCCACAGTTAAGTAGCGAAAATATGATAAAGTTTTTGAAGGGATAGACACTTATGGGAAGATATGGGAGATATGGTTTTAACATTTCAGGTGAAATTATTCTGCCTGATAGTAAAGTAGAAGGTACTGCCACGGCTCGAGAGCTAGGAAAGAGGTACTAAAGACCACTGGCATGAATAACATTAAGAACTGGGAGGCTAGGATGTTCTGAGTAACCAATGTCACTTAGGACAATAGCAAGGAAGGAAAGGAAGACTACAAAGAAAGTTCCAAAGGGAGGCAAGATAGGGTAATGTGATACAGAATTGCACACCTGAAATCTATGTGATTTTACTAACAATTGTCACCCCAATAAATTTAAAAAATAAAATTTAAAAAAAAAAAAAAAAAAAGAGCCAGGCTTGGATTTGAATGTAGATTCAGCTCCTCTTAGTAGCTTTTATGACCTTCAATTTCCTCCTCTGTTCAAAGAGATAACAATAAGGACTACTTCAGATGGATCTCATGAGAATTAAACGAGATAATACATGTGAAGTGCTTATCATAGCACCTGGTACAAAGAAAATATTCAAATTATGTTGGCTGTCATTAATATCATTATTCCTTTTGTTAACAACCCTTAAAGGTGATTAGCCAGGGGATGAAAGTGAGGAACATGAACGCAATGTGGTTTTTTTTTTAATGATGAAAGGAATGTCCTTCAGGCATCCACAGTCCCAGGTGCTAGAACTACAGAATAAAAGAAGGCAATACTGCATCTTTTTGCTGTGACAGCTTTATGCCTTTCAATTTACTCTGGTTTCTTCACTGTAAGTTTCCACATAAAATCATTCAATTGTTCATTCGAAAACTATTTAGTGAGTGTGATTACTGTGCTCTGTCCATTATGCTATGATGGTGAGAACACACATATATATGAACCTATTAGTTCTGTTTCTCTTTAGAGAACCCTAATATACCCGCCTCCAGAAAAAGAAACTTGTTGGAATGAATAAATTAATTTAGCCAAGTTGTAAAATAAAACAGGCATACAAAAGTCAATTGTACTTCCATATCATAGAAACCAACATATGGAAAGTAAAATTGGAAGCAATACCATTTACACTAACATGAAAAAAACAAAAATTACCAAGAAATAAATTTAATAAAAGGTGTATAAGACTTCTAAATTGAAAACTACAAAACACGGCCAAGTGAAATTAAAGAAATAAAATTATACAGTGTGCAAGGATTAGAAGATTCAAGATTAAGTCCCCAAATTAATCTGTAGATTATATATAACCCTTATCAACTTTTCTCAAATTTATATAGAAATGTAAGGAACCTGTTACGTGAGAGTAAAAACAAATTAGAAAAGAACAAAATTGGAAGACAAACTATCTGATTTCAAGACTTACTATGAAGCTATAGTAATCAAGACAGTATTGACAAATAAACAAATATAAATAAAGATCAATGAAACAATAAACAAAGAAACGCAGCCACACATATAAGGTCAATTGATTTCTCACAAAAGTGAAAATGTAATTCAATGGGAATAGATAACACTTTCAAAATACTGAAACAACCATATGGAAAAATGTGGTTTCCATATCCATGTGGGAAAAAATGAGCCTCAACCACTATCTCATACCATACACAAGAATTTTAAATAAATCATAGACTTATATTTATACCCTAAAATGATTTTCTTTTTAAAATCAGAGGAAAGTGTAAGAGAAAGTCTTTGCAATCTTGGAGTCAGCAAAATAATTCATAGACAGACCCAAAACGCATTAACCATAAATGAAAAGGCTAACAAACTACACTTCCCCCAAATTAAAAACTTCTTCTCTTCAAAAACGCCATTAACAAAATTAAAAGTAAGCCATGAACTGAGAGAAAATATCCACATCACATAGATCTGACTGTGGTGTAAGGCATAAACTGAGGGCCCCGTATTGTGGGCTGCGTTGCCAAGTGGTGAAACTGGCAGGTTTCAAACGGCGTAACTGCAAGTTCCCGTCCCCACTGCCCCTGCAGATAAGGTCCTCTAGTCAAATAACCCTCCTTTTCAAAAGAAACAGGCACAGGGCCTGCTTATCCCTGAGTAGTGGGTTTCAGTTCCCCACCAGCCCAGAGAACTATCCAAACAAGTCAATCACATCCTCTTGCAGAAACCGTGGGGCACCTTACTCTCTTGACACTATGAAGCCTGCCTCTCACAGCCACTGCTTGTTCATTTTGTTCCCGAGTGCAATCCTCACGTGGCTCTTCATGGCACGCAATGTCCTCCTCCCTCGGGCTGTGAGCACACGTGACTAATAAACTGCTCTTGAGCTCACGTGCCCAGTGTGGGGTTAACTACCGTGTTTCCCCGAAAATAAGCCCTAGCCGGACCATCAGCTCTAATGTGTCTTTTGGAGCAAAAAATTAATATAAGACCCGGTCTTATTTTACTATAAGATCGGGTAAAATATAATATAATATAATGTAATGTAATATAAAGCACTGTAATGTAAGATAGTGTAGTATAGTATAGTATCGGATTATATTGTATCGTATCGTATCGTATCATATCATATCATATAATACCAGGTCTTATATTAATTTTTGCTCCACAAGACGCATTAGAGCTGATGATCTAGTTAGCTCTTATTTTCGGAGGGAAAAGGTATGTGTGCAGCCATCCCCATAACCCTCACCAATGGGGTGAATGAATAGTAAGCAGTCAAAATACCAACAAAGGACTTGTACCCAGAATAAAGAACTTACAATTTAATAATAAAAAGATAAATAAATCCAACTTCTTAAAAGGGCAGATTTCCAATTCCAGACAAAATGGAATAGATGCCCTATTTCCTATTCCTCCTGCTGAGTAAAGCTCAAATACCTAGACATTACATGTAAAACAAACATCAGAAGACTGAAAGGTAAAGAGAAGAAGGCACACCAGCTAAGGATTTCAGGACCCAAGGGAAGACACAGTGGTGAGTACTGTGGGTTTTATTTTTGCCTTAAATATTCCAGACTAGGTGCTGGAGAAGCTGGCAACCTGAAACTTCAGTGGGCACTTAACAAAAACAAAGACCAAAGAAAAGCCAGCTCTCTCTAGCCAAAGGACCAGGAAAATAAAAATCGGATTTGTTACTATGTAGGTCATTAGTGAATAGTTTCAGTGCATACGAACAACGGAGGCCAAATTGAAAAGGGATAAAGCATGAACAAAGAAATTTCCTTCTGGCAATACAGTACACTAAATAGTCTGAACAACTGTCTTGATAACAAATAAATAACATAAACTATCACTTATTACATTATGTACTATACATTTGATATATTAGTTATGGACTGAATGTTTGTGTATCCCAAAATTCATATGTTGAAATCCTAACCCACGATGGTATTAGGAGGTGATACAGACCATGAGGATGGAGCCCTCATGAATGGGACTAGTGCCCTCATGAAAGAAACCCGAGAGCTTTGTCACTCCTTCTGCCATGTGAGACAGCCATCTATGAACCTGGAAGCAGGCCCTCACCAGACACAAAATCGGCTGGAGCCTTGATCTTGGACTTCCCCGACTCCAGAACTGTGAGAAATAAATGTCTGTTGTGTAGTCACTCCGTCTACAGTACCTTTGTAGTAATAACCCATACTGACTAAGACAATACTACATGCGTGTGTGTGTGTGTGTGTGTGTACATATGTGTGTTTACATATACACATATATAATGTTATATAGTATAGATATAATGTTATATAACATATATAATAAAATATAAAACATGATATAAACGAGCACCAAAGCAAGCTGTTGCTTTATTTCTGGCTATTTCTTTAAACTCTTGGAGACCATGATATTTCAAATTCCATGTAGATGGCTGCAAAGGGCACAATGTTAAAACCTAGAGTTTGTTCAAAGTGGGAAGCCAACCTCAGGGTAAAAGGGAAACAAACCAGAGAGAGAGAGAGAGAGAGTCTGAGACCCTGACAATTGTGTACCTTAGCACTGGGCATATGGAAAAAACAATTTCCCCTGAGGATTCATAATCACCAATAGCCCTCAATTAGGTTAGTAGCTGGAATTTATGTTATCATGTAGTCTGAAGAATTTTAAGCACAGAACTTAATTTAAGTCCTAGGGTAGCGGCACCTCTAAAGTAGTATTTATATGCTGATGGGAATAATTCATGACATAGGTAAAAACTAAAATGGCAGGAGGGAAAGATGATAAACTGAGAATATAAGAATGAATGGAATCCAGAGTACCAGAAAAAGGATTGAAATATGATAGGAAAAGGGACCTGTCTTCCATTTACTAAAGTAAGAAAGAGAACACAGATGAAAGAATAGCTTTGGTGACGAAATGAGAACATTCATCTATGGTTCCTATTTTCTCAATGACACAGAAGGTGACTGAGGGAAAGTGGAAATAGCGTAAGACCCATGGGAGATGTGAGGATAGAGAAGAGACTACAAGCATCTCAGAGAACAGGAAAATGTCCCTAATAAGAAAATACCGCAGGATTACCACTATTCACTACCCATTGTAGATTTTTTTTTTTTCGGTCTGACTGAGATCGACAATTATTAATAGATATCTTTCCACAGTTACAGGTGACCATTCTGAGCTCATCATATCATGAACACAATTTGGAATATTTTTCTTAAAGACATTTCCTTAAATTTGTTCTTAATGAAGGTCGTCTGATACTTTTTTTCTCACTTTCATAATGTTGTAAAATTTTATTATGGTTAATATACATATACATGAAGACAGACGGATGAAGAGACAAGTAGTCACAGAGAAAGAAAAAAAAGAGACGAATGGTTAGAAAGAGAAATATACCCAGAAATACACTGGAGAGAGACTCATCAACCAAGAGGTGGGGAAAGGGAGAACAAAGAAAAGGGGACTCAGTAGGTGGTACCATGTTTCCCTGAAAATAAGACCTAGCCGGACCATCAGCTCTAATGCATCTTTTGGAGCAAAAATTAATATAAGACCCGGTTTTGTATTGTGTTATACTATATTATGTAAGATCCAGTATTGTATTATATGTTATGCTATGTTATGTTATGTTATGTTATGTTATGTTATGTTATGTTATGTTATGTTATATTATGTTACATTATAAAGACCCGGTCTTATATTATATTAAAGTAAGACTGGGTCTTATATTAATTTTTGCTCCAAAACACACATTAGAGCTGATGGTCTGGCTAGGTCTTATTTTCGGGTAAACACAGTACTGTTGGACCCAGAAAGGCCCAATTGACAAAAACTATCAGAGCCTAATGTGTGTAGATCTCTTAGAGACAGTATTATGGGTGGTTTTATGTTCTCTCTTTCCTTATCTCCTTTTTCTATGATGTGCAAATATTGTTTGTTTAAAATAATAATAATAAAGCAACTACTAAGGCTGATTTCTCAAAAATTTAAGTTATTTCTTTTTTAGACTTCTTTTACTTTCTCCATTAATTTTTAATAAGCTATAAAAAATAAAATAAAAGTTCTTATGAAGTAATAAATGAAGACAGCAACTAATGTATGAATTTTACAGATAACCTAATTTTCATTAGCTCAGTAGTCCATGATATTACAAACACATAAATAGATACTTATTAACTGGGAATTCTTTATCAACAGATTTTAAAGCTTCATTAGGTTGAGATGACATTAGCATTAAAGACAAATCAGCAACATTATTTTTCAGCCTTAATATACATTTTCTCATTCTCACAACTAAGCACCAGTATGCATGTACATATATCATTCAAAAGTTGCATTCCTTAGTAAGAAAGACTTATGAGAACTTTTCCTACTAAAGTTTAAATTCCCAATCGTTACTCCAAATATTTACTATTTCCCTAAATAATGTTGAATTTTGTTGCCAAATTATTATTTTCATACCTCTGAAGAGCTTTCATTATTGACATCCACTGTGTTAATAGGAGTTGCTGATGAATCCAAATCAGAACCTTGAGAGCCAACTCTCCCAGGAGTCTGAAATATAAACAGAAGGGGGGAAAAATCAAAGCAGATATTAACAATATATTCATAAACTATTTAATAACCTAAATAGTAATCAGGTCGAGTCTTACACATAAGAAAAGTAGATGTTTTCTCAATAATAATAACAAACAGTACTAGCAGCTAGCTATCCTTTATTGAAAAGTGATTGTACCTAATACTGTATCAAGATCTCTATATGCATTATCTCATTTTCAGTCTTTTTAAGTTAATACAAATTTTACATTTATATACAGTGCTTTACAGTTTCCACTCACTTTCACAGAATATCTTATTTAATCATAATGACATCTCTGTCAGAGGCAGGGCAAATGTTATCTCTATGTACAAAAAGACAGATTCAAAGCAGCTAAAGGACTTCTCAAGATTGTACTGAACAAAAATCAGAAAACAGAACTAAAATGCTCATCTCCTAATTCCTCCTGCATTGCCCTCTTTACTATAACAACTAAACTACAGTGATTTGAGAGGTGCTAAAAAGACCAACACAGTCCACCTTATCTAATCACCATCCATCTACATCTATGCCAACCATTAACGATCTGTTTCCAATACGTGATATTCCATCACCAAAGATATAGTTTGGAGGGTTAAAGGTCTTTTTTTTCCCCTTTCAACATTTATCATTTAATATTATCATTCATTAATACATAGGAGTCACCTTAAAGGAATTGGAAATCTAGTAAAACACTGGACAAAAAGATAGAGCACGACTGACTCAAGAATCCCTATCAAAAAACGTTTATGGTACATTCTATTAATATCATTATTCCCACTTTACACAAGAGAGAACCAAGGTAGAGTCTAAGTAACTTGCCCAAAGTTACATGGCTAAGAAGTGGAAAAAGGATTTTAGCGTAAGCAGTCTGTCTCTGACTCACCAACGCATACTGCTTTTCTGCTGGACATCGTCACTGAGAGGCGCACCCAAGGTCTAGAACAATTCACCTCACATTTGCCTCAACAGACAACATCTGTAATACTCCTATTACTATCACCAGAAATACTCTCACAAATTTGCCATAAGTAATCCTAGTAAACAGACCTAAATAAGTCCAAGAGGTATACAAAGTATTTACTTCAACCAAATAAGAACAGATACCTGCAGCAGACAGGCAGCCCTGCTGTTGGTAATATAAAAAGATTCATACTATCAACAACTAGATGATCAATAAAAAACAGCATGAATCTCTGCAACCTGCTATCAAAGAATCAAATACAAACTTTTAAAAAAGGACAGCACTTTACTGGGCAAAAACAAGAAAACAAAAAAAGTTATCATTGTTTACTACACCTTGAAAGAAAATATCACTATCATAGAAGTTTTAAAAACATGAAGTTTCTTTGAAATACATAATTTATCTACTTCACACTAGTTGTATGCTGAATACAATTAAATAATCTACATGTGAGAATCATAATTGTACTGCTGTAATCCCAAGTAACCAATAGCTATGTCTTGAAATAGCTACTTGATTGAAAATATTAATCTAATAGTAGAGGAAAAACAGAAACAAAACAAACCTCTAGCAGCATATAAAAAACAAATATATAGAGATGAATAACAAGTTTTTCTGATATCTGGTGATATACTGAGTCAGAGTTTCCAAATTCTCAACATCCCGCCTCGACCCCAACTCTACATATGACTTCACTCCAAAGTATATCAAGCAAGGAAGAGAGCAAAACTTTCACTGGGAGAATTACTCAAATCAGTTTCGCAACTTAATTGCTACTCAAGATAAAGAACCTCACCTTTAAATCTTACCTAACTTCAAAGAACCAAAACTGACTAAAATGATAACTAGAACAGTCTCTGTACACAGAAAAGCCATAAAAAAATGCTTAATAAGCAAACACATAACCCATACTATTCTAGTTGAACCCAGCCAAAGTTGAGTTAATAATGAATTAATTACCAGAAAAAGGTGAGTTAACTAAAAATAATTTTTTGCTTTTGCAAAATTCTTTGGGGAAAAAAACAACATGGTTGTAGGATACTAAATATAAATATTTATTTTTACCAAAATTATTTCTGAAACTGGAAAGAATACAAATATTAGAAATTAAATGACACACAACCTCAAAACCTTGGGGATTTATAAGACATCTATAAGAATTTTTTACAAATTGCGACTTTCAGCATTGATTTTGTTACTCTATTTCTTCCTCAGTCCACCATAAAAAACAATCAGGAAGATTTTCACAAGTTCGAAAAGTTTGAAAAGTCATCTACTATACGCAGACCTTGAGAAGGGTGCTTTTACCTGATCCTTGGATAACCAAAGAATTCTTAAGGCCCTCACTACCCCTTTTCTACTATTAAGAATTAAGATTTTACTTACCACATACAGATAAAGTGAGAAGGTATATTTGCAAATGACAAGTACTATTTTATAGGACAATTTTTTTTTTAATTTCATGGAAAGCAGCCCAGGGCTTCCCAGGGAGCTTTCGTGTCTGACCTCTTAGCTTATCATATACTCTTCTAGATGATATTCACTCTCTTAATTTGAATTACCCCCAATGCTGACAATAATAAAACTCTAAATCTAATCCAGATCTCTGCTAACCTTCAAATTCATAATTTCCTGTCCTGCTAAATATATCTACTTGAATGCCTTGAAAGCACCCCAAAGTCAGCTGATTCAAAACCAAATTCATTATCTTTTCTCACAAAACCTTACGTCCTTCTGCATTCTCAATCTTGAATTACAGAAACACCACATACCCACCTGCCTAAATCCAAAGTCTTCCTTCTTTTCCTTAACCTTCACTCCAACCTTCTCTCTTCCTTAACTTTTATATCAAACACTAAGTTAACTCAATCGCGACATAAATTCTGAACCTAGCCTCTCTTCCTCTCCTTTGCATCATCTTAGCTCAAGGTGCCATTATCTCTCCCCCAGGCTATAAAAGAGAGACCTACTTTAGCACCCTGTACCTTTACCCCACATTTCAAATGATCCCTTCTTGACTTCCCAAAGCAGTTGAAATTAATCATATCCAAAATCAAACCCTTCATTTAGCTCAACTTTTTACCATCCCAGGGGAAAAGTTTGCTTTTCCTGTGTTCTCTAACTTACTTAATAATAATCCTCATTTATTAAAAACCTCAGTTAAAATCTAACAATGTGAATAGATATTTGTACACCAGTTTTCATAGCAGCATTATCCACAATAGCTAAAAGATGAGAAAACCCAAATGTCCAAGATGGGTAAATGGATAAACAAAATGTATACATACATATAACGGAATATTGTTCAGCCTTTAAAAGGAAAGAAATTCTAAAACATGCTGCAATATGGATAAACCTAAGAACATTACACTAAGTGAAATAAGCCAGACACAAAAGGACCAATATGTATAACTCCACCTATATGAGGTTTCTAGAAGAATCAAATTCTGAGACGGAATGTAGAATAGAGGCTAAGGGATAGGAGGAATTGTGAGTTATTGTTTAGTTGTACAGAGTTTCTGTTTAGGATGATGAAAATATTCGGGAAAAACATAGTTGTGATGGTGGCACAATATAAATGGACTTAAGGCCACTAAATTGTATATTTTAAAGTGGTAAAAATGGTAAATTTTGTTATCACAATTTAATTTTTTTTCAATTTTGAAAACCTAACTGAATCTCAAGTTGGTGGTATAGACAGAGAAAATAAATATTCCAAGTGATTTAAGAACACAACGTTTTGACTACATAGCCTTAGTCAGATATAGAATAAGGAAAACAAAACTGCTAAAAAAATTTTTTTAAAAGTAGTAAAATTCATTCAGTAATCTTATTAACAGTAATATTAATATTGTTATTTTAAAGCTATTTTATGTATATTTTTAGGAAAAGTAATTATGTCAATGTTCTAAGAAATTCAGTGTAACAAAATCAAACCTAAAAAGTAAAAAACATTTTATCATCTTACATTTGAACTCATGTTTTATTTGTTCTTATATATGTGTGTATATATATTATAAATACAGAGAGAGAGAGTGAGGTAGTCACCACAATTTCTAGTAAGGACACAATAAAAGTGTCCATCTGAATTTAACTAACACACAATAATAGATTTTATACATTAAAAAATGACTAATGTAACTACTCCAAGATTTACATCACTCTATTTTCCATCTTTTTTCTTAAGTTTTTAAGTTAAGAGAAATTGGAAGACTAAATGACAAACTGCCAATCTGGTTTTCAGGGTATTTGAGTAAAATCAAGGTATTTTTATTCTTTGACAATACTCATTGGTGATAAGAGTGTTGGAAAATCAGCACTCTCATTCTTAGTGGGAGTGTAACTAAATACAAAAAATGTACATATTCTGGGACTCACTGCTAGGAGATTACCCAGTGGACAAACTTACAAAAGTACCATATATATATATATATATATATATATATATATACACACAAGCATGTTCACTGCAGTATTATTTATAATAGCAAAACTGGAAACAAACTAAATGTCCTTCAATAGGAGACTAGTTAAATTTTTATAATCTATACAATAGAATATAATGTAGTTATTAAAAATAAACACTAAGAGGTAGTTCTAAAATTGTTGATTCTAAAAGATCTCCAACCTATATTAAGTGAAGAAACTTCAAACTTACATGAAGAAAGATCATATTTGTATGTTAATGGATACAGGTATCAAAAAATTGTGGAAAAATACACAAGAAACTATTAGAAATATTTATTGGAGAAGGGACTGTGTACTTTTCATTTTATACCTTCTGTACTCCTAATCCTGACAGTTAATTAAACTACTAACTGTCAGCCTCAAACTTCATATAAAATTTGTCTCAAATCCTTTCCTGGTCGTTTTAAATGTTCAACCTTGAAAACAGTCACAAATACTCTTCATTCCAATCTCCATTATAACTTTCACACCTTTAATCTTGTCTCATACTTTATTTTTGCTAATTGCTTTTTTGGTCCTCAGAGTTCCTTCTCATTTCTCCACCTTCTTCTTAAAACTGAATATAGCCTGATCAATATCAAATCCTGAAGTCATTACTCAGACTTTTACAATAATACGACCCTGACCTAGAAAACTTATGGAACCATATATCTCCACAGATGCTTTACTACCATAAAACCATGTACAATAGTAAGCTTCTTTACAAATATACATTTAACACTAGCTCATTTATCTAAACTTTCAGCTGAGAACAATTCCTATTTTCTGAAATGTGAGCAATTCCACTTAACCTGGAGCTATCTACAACTTTAATGAGCAAGCAAATACAGTCACCTATGTTGTTAAATTATTAATGCTAAATTGAGTGCAATCCCTATTCCATTGGTCTTTCAAAGTGGCCTCTAAGAAGCTATGCCCCCGTTGCATCTGATTCTAGTCGTCTCCAAAATTTCTCATGCACCAGCACATACTTCTGCATTCTAAGTCTTTCCTGCCTAATCTACTGACACACTGTACTACACTATGCCAGAGAAGGGGGTTAGAAGCATGTACCCATCTAAATGCAATTGGCTCCTGTTTTCAGCAGGGCCTGTCAAATGTTCCAGAAACAAAAAAACGACCTAAATCTAGGTACAGTGATTCAGAATTTAGAAGTTGGAGTCACACAGACCTGTATTCAACTTCCACCTTACCCACTCTGTAAATTTACTTAACCACTCGAAACCCCTATCAACATTTGTAAAAAGGAACTAATGTCAGCCTCACAGAATTGTTGTGAGGATTACATGAAATAATACATGTTAAATGTTTAAATTAGCACCTGGCATTTGGTAGATATACTATGAAGTAGTAGACACTTATTATTAAGTGCACCCCTCCCCAAAAAGACCTAGAATCAAAATTTAAAAGCTGAGAAACATCTCAGAAATTATGTTACAATTGTTTAACTTCATAGATGAAAAAACTAAGCCCTAGAAAGCATAATTGTCCTATCAAATAGAGCTGCAATTAAAACTTAGGTTTCTCAGGTCCCAATTCAATAATCTAGAGAGAATCTTATATAAAAAATGTTTTTTGGTCATCTCTCTGGTATCCATCAAGACACTTAATTTCTCTAAATTCAATCTCTCCATTGATAAATTGCAGGGACAGGACAAGATCATGGGTCCTTCTAGCTCCAAAATTCTTATCCATGTTTCATTTGGGCGCTAATGTATTTCCAATCTCTTTATATGCTTAGCTTTCTCATTAACACTTTGAAAACTCTAAAACTTAGTGGCATAGTTATTAATAGTTACACGAAAGTTATTTTCTCTCAAAAGCAGCCAAGTCAGGGGGGAAAAAAAAGCAGCCAAGTCAGTAAGAGACTAAGACCATTAAAACTAATTATAGATGTTACTAGAAATGAAATTGGATTTATAGACATCATACAATTAACTCAATATTAAGTAAAAAAAAAAATAAGTTTTTAAATACCTAACATATTTTTAAATATCTAATATATAATTAAAATTGATCTACATATTTTAAACAAGTTTAGAGTACCTGATGCTTTGATTTAATAAATATGAATAGACAGACACAAAAATATACCAAAATAATGGTTCATGGTCTAATTTTGAAAAGAGCCATTTTTCATCCTACAAGTCTGAAAATCATTTGAGGGAACTGAGAAAGACGCTGATAATAAAATTTCCTGAGTGAGCATCTGTGGGCCATGTTCAAAATCCCACCAAATAGGCTTGAAGACCTATCACTTAGCATTTTAGAATCTAACAGAAATTCTAACCTACTGGCCATGGATTCCTGTTATAAAAGATATGCAGATTACTAGTTTCAAAGAAGTAGAACACAACATTCATAAAATTAAAATCCATCCTGAATATAATCATCTTTTATGATGCAAAAATCCCTGAGAAAAACTATCCAAATAGCAGATGACTCCTAATTCAGGTTCCCAAGGAAACAGACTGGGAGACTCTGAACTCTGCAAGCAGGTTTATTGAGAAGTGCTCTCCAGAACACCTGTGCGGGCACAGAGGCCGTATGACGAACAGGGAGAAACTGAACAGTACTGATCAGGAACACAGTTGCAACAGCAGCCTCAGCTAACCCTGCTGAGAGTCCTGAAGCTGGAAAGGTCCTTCACAGAAGTCTCTAGCAAGGGGATGAGTCCCTGTATCTTGAACATCAACCAGTGATCAAGGGCAGCCTGCTTCTAGGAAGGGGACATAATCTTGGATGAGGCAACTTCCTTCTATAAGGGCAACTCCCAGAGAAGTTATGAGTCTTTGGCAGCCATGACTCCAGGCAGCTAAGGGAACATTTCTCCATCCTGAAGGGGGATCTAGGTCCTCACCAAAGCACCCACTACAATAAATGTACCTTACTTGCATTTGAGATACCCATAAAGGGTTATACATTGGGTGGGGAGGTCTCAGTAGAGAAGGAGACCTACTATCTTCTAGAGCCTACTATGTGCCAGGTGCTGTGATAGTCATTTTACATGACTTATCAAATTTCATCACTGAATCCTTGCTTACTGAAGACACTGTTTTCCTCAGCAAAGATGCTAGAAAATGGGGTAAAAGGTATCAAGAGTTGTTGTATAACACACCTAAAATGCTACTTTGTAGTTGCAAATGATCAGCAGACTCAAAATCCTGGCACTTCCTTTACTTTCAACAAACACTTTTACCCTGAATAGCACTTTAGAAATCCCTAGGTGATGCCCTCATTGCACAGATTAAAGAAAGTCAAGCCAAGAGAAGCTCAAGGATATTTCTAAGATCACAATGGTAGCAGAGGTAGAACCTGAACTCAGGCTTTCTGATTCCAAATTCTGTGATTTCTCTACTTACTCTGGTGCCTTCATACTCAAAAACATAAAACCAAAACAATCCTGAGGCATGAATCTTATTGAAAAGCACAGAACATCAACTTCCGCTAGATCATTCGCATTTTAGAAATCATGCACATAAGAAACTTCAGTTTTATACTAATTAAGGAAATGTCAGTGGTAGTCTGCTAAATGAAATATTCTATCTTCCTATTAACAACAATAATAGCTAACGTGGTCAGAAATATCCAAGATGGTGGAGTAGATAAACACTGTACCTGATTCCTTCCATTAAAATTACAACTAAATTTAAGAACAGTCAACGTGCAGAACCATCTGAAGTCTAGCTGAACAGGAGTTTTATGACTAAGGATATAATGAAGAAACTACGTCAAGACTGGTAGGAGGGGCAGAGATGTTAAACGAGCTGGCCCCAAACCTCCATGTGGTGGTGAAGAATCAGGAGGGTATCTCAGATGCACAAGGTCCACCCAGAGAAGTGGGGACCCACATCAGGCTCCCCAGACCGGACTACTGGTGCCAGAAAGAGTAGTCACCACAACATCTGGCTGTGAAAAAAACACTAGTAATTACAACCATCTGGCTGGGACGGAAAGCTGTGGGAAACCCAGACATCCTCTTAAAGGGCCCGCACACAGACTCACTTATTCACAGGTACTCACCCTGGACTCTAGCCAAGGGACAGTGACTTGGGTGGTGTTGGAGGCACACAGGGGTCAGACTAACGTGTGGCTTTCGGATGAGGGCTGGAGAACAGTCGCTATTTTCCTGGTGTGGCGTGCTGCTCCTGTGCAGCCAGCAGATGGGTGCCATACTTCCTGTGTGAATCCCACCCCGTACACTAATGGCCAAATCTGAATCTGAATTGGTCTGGTGAGCTCTGCTGCTCCACCCTGCTGACTCTGCTGAAACCCCACCCCACCCAACTTCCCCAATGCCAGATCCACTCTCAGCAAGCAGCCAGCGCACCTGCACTGCATTCTTTCTTGGAAAACTATTGGAGTTCACTGGCCCCAGATGGGCAGTGACTGACCTCAGCGTGCTCTGAGACTTTTGCTAAGTAGCTCTAGGCTCAGCACTGGCATCAAACCAGAATCTACATTAACCTGGTGACCACAACTGTCCCCATTCTCCCTGAGATCCTACTTCACCCAACTTGCAAACCACACGAGGCTTTATCAATGGCTGAATCTTAAGGGAACCAGCAGGTGGCAGCAGGCCTTGGGGTGTCCTGGCTTTTCGAGGAGCTACTCCAGGCCTGGTACTGGTGGCACACATCCTTGGTTCACAGAATGGCCTGTCCCACATGCCTCTAGGGTGAGCACAGGCAGCAAACAACCGTTGATCGCTTTGTAGCTCCTACCAGGTAGTCCCAGAGGCCCAAGAATCAACATACTTGGAGGTTGGCTTCAGACCACAGCAGAGTACCGCCCAATTAGCCCCACAAGAAACAAGCCCAAAAGGTGGTCTCAACAGGCACCAAAACCTGCTGGGGTGAATGCCACTCAGTGGGATAAGCCCCCCCACACACACAGCCGCCCATAAGCTGTGGGTATGGCCAAACCCCACAGCCGATCAGCCTGAGGGTCAATACCACCCACTGATGTGCCAATAGCAATCATGGCTCTAATCATGCCAATAGCAATCATGGCACTATAACAGGAGGGCACACACAACCCACACAAGGGATATTCCCGGAGCAGGTGACCAGGGAGATAGTTCCAAGGACCCACAGAGCACTTACTATATAAGGACACCTGGCAAAGACTGGGAGACATAGCAGATCTACCTAATGCATAAAAACCAACACAGACAGGCAGCCGAAATGAGGAAACAAAAAAATGCATCCCAAATGAAAGAACAGGTGAAAACTCCAAAAAAAGAACTAAATAAAATGGAGGCAAGCAACCTTCCAGACACTGAGTTCAAAACAATGGTTATAAGGATGCTCCAGGAACTTAGTGAGAACTACACCAAAGAGATAGCAAGCATAAAAAGGGACATAGAAACCATAAAAAAGAACCAGTGAAGAATAAAATAACTGAAATAAAGAATGCACTAGAAGGAATCACCAGCAGACTAGATGAAGCAGAGGATAAAATCAGCGAAGAAAAGGTATCAGAAAACACCCAATCAGGACAGAAAAAACAATCCAAAAGAAATGAGGATAGTTTAAGATATCTCTGGGACAACATCAAGTGTAACAACATTCACATCATAGGTGTACCAGAAGAAAAGAGAGGCAAGGGATCAAGAACCTATTTGAAAAAAAAATGATTGAAAACTTTCCTAAGCTCATGAAGAAAATAGACATACAAGTCCATGAAGTGCAGTGAGTCCCAAACAAGGTGAATCCAAAGAGGCCCACACAAAGATACATTATAATTAAAACAGCAAAGATTAAAGACAAAAAGAGAATCCTAAAAGCATCAAGAGAAAAGCAACTTATAGTAACTTATAAAGGGGCTGCCATGAAATTTTCAGCTGATTTCTTACCAGAACCTTTGCAGGCCAGAAGGAATTGGCATGAAATATTCAAATTAATGAAAAACAAGGACCTAACAATCAATGGTACTCTACCCAGCAAGGCTATCATTTAAAATCAAAGAACAGATAAAGAGCTTCCCAGACAAGAAAAAGCTAAAGCAGTTCATCACCACCAAACCAGTATTACAAGGAATCTTAGAGGGACTTAAGACCACACAAAAAAAATTCAAAGTTATGAATCATAAAATGACAATAACTACATATCTATCAATGATTACTTTCAATGTAAATGAATTAAATGCTCCAATCAAAAGACATCGGAGGGCTGAATGGATAAGAAAAAAAAACCCTTACATATGTTGCCTATAAGAGACTCACTTCAGATTGAAAGACACACACAGACAAAAAGCAAAGGGACAGAGAAAGATGTTTTATGAAAATGGAAAACGGGAAAAAAAAAAAAATCTGGGGTAGAAATACTTATACCAGACAAAATAGACTTTAAAACAAAGTATAACAAGAGACAAGTAATCCCACTTCAGGGTATTTATCCAAAAGGCTATTTCGAGGCATGTGTACATCCATGTGCTCACTGCCACGTTGTTTGCAATGGCCAAGATGTGCAGGCAGCCTGAGTGCTTGTCAGTGGAAAAATGGATAGAGGAGATGGTATATATACAATGGAATATTGCTCAGCCATGGAAGGGAATGGGTTCTTGCCATCTGTAGCAGCATGGATGGACCTGGAGGGTATTGTGCTGAGTGGAGTAAGTCAGACAGAGAAAGAGAGATGCAATGTGATTTCACTTATATGTGAAATCTAAAGAACAAAATAAACAAACAAAATAGAAACAAATTCATAGATACAGAAAACATTTCGATAGTAGCCAGATGGGAGGGGGGTTGGGGGATGTGGGTGAAAAAAAAGGGGAAGGGAGTAAGAAGTACAAATTGGTTGTCAGAAAGTAGTTATGGGGATGTAAGGTATAGCATAAGGAATACAGTCAATAATATTATAACTATGTATGGTGTCAGATGGGTACTAGAGTTATTGGGGTGATAGATGGGAGGGGGTGGGGGGCAGGGTGAAAAAGGTGAAGGGATTAAGAAGCACAAATTGATAGTTACAAAATAGTCATAGGGATATAAAGTAAAGCACAGGGAATATAGTTAATATTAGGTTGGTGCAAAAGTAATTACCATTTAAAAGGTTAAAAATAATTGCAAAAACCGCAATTACTTTTGCTCCAACCTAATAATATGGTAATAACTACGTATAGTACCTGGTGCGTACTGGACTAGTCAGGGGGATCACTTCTTAAATTATACAAATGTCTAACCACTATGCTGTGTATCTAAAACTAATATAAAATAGTATTGAATGTCAACTCTAATTGAAAAATTAAAAGGGGGGGGGAAAGTAAAGGAGAATAAGAGGTTCAAATTTCCAGGTATAAACCAAATTGGTGTTGGGGATGTAATGCACAGCATGGGGAATACAGTCAGTAATATTGTGATAACATAGTACAGTGTCAGATGGTTGCTGGACTTACTATGGTGATCCCCTCTTTAGGCATATAAATGTTGAGTAACTATGATGTACACCTGAAATTAACATAATACTGTATGTTACCTATACTTTTTAATAAAAAAAACTATAAAAAGAATAGCTAACATACAATCTCTAAGGCAGGCACAACAGCAAGCACTTTATTTATATTACATCATTTAAACCCCACAAAAATCCTTTAAATAAAGTCAAAGGGATTATTCCCATTTAGCCAAGGGTAAAAAAATAAGGCCAAAGAAGCTAAATAAGTTGTTAACTATGATCACAAATGTAGTAACGGACAGAGCTGGAATTCCACTTGACTTCAAAACTTGTGCAGTTAATGTAAAACCATCCACCATGCTGCCGTCCTGCACTTCTTCTCAATTCTCCTTTTCTAAACTTTTCATATTTCCATGATGTACATGATTTATTTTCATAACCAGAAATACATTTTATTATACTTAAAGATCTTATTTTAAAACTAGATCATTGCTTAAAATATTTAAAGTTGAAAACAGATATAAGTTACATTAAAAAAATAAACATCTTACAGAAGAAAATAATTCATACTTCCTTATCAGAGATCTAACTCAGTATGATTTAGTGCTTAATCCATCTTATACAACAATGCATTTTGGCATAGCACCATACAAAGATTGGAACATATTTTCCAAATATTACTTAGCTAATAAAGTCCAAATAAAGTATCACTGAATCTCTGGAAAAACTTTTATATTAGCATACTATATAAAACTTAACCATAGTCTGATATTAAAACTGAGATGAGGAAAAGAATGTGGTTTTATTAAATTTCATCTACTACTATGGCCCATATAACACTTAAACAGATGCAGATACAACTAGATGATTCATGTTATTATAATAAATATGTAAGTCAATCACAGTGCATGCAATGGGCACGGATCCATCCTAACGCAAGTTACCCTGCCCATGTTGAGAACACGGTCCAAGACAGCCAGGTTATATGACCACATGTCTCTGTCCATCGGACCAGATGTGATCACCTGGACTCAACAGCAGCCATTCACAAGATTGCTAGCAGCCAATAAGAAGGTCCGATAGGAAAAAAAAAGAAAATGTCAAGAATAAACTACTGCTGAGTCCCCATGCTTAGGCCTTTAAATTGCAAACTATGAAGAGAAGTGATTAATTAGCTGCACAAACTGGCACTAAACAGATACACAGTGATTGATCCTAAGGTAAAGTAAGAGTACATGAGCTACTTGAGCACACCAAGGTTATAATCCAGCCAAAGTTTCAAAAGACCACAGAGTCTGAGTATGCAGAAGCTATGAAGAAACAAACTAAAACAGAGGATAAGAAAATTAGTAGATAGCAGAAGCAAAAGTATATAGATACAAGAGACACAAGTAAAGAATAGTAAAGAATCACTGAGCCCTTTCCTAGAGTGAAAACCTATGAAGGCCTGTCATGGAGATCCTAAACAGCACTGCCTGGGTCCTTCAATGCCTTTCAATACAGTCTCAGACGTTGAGACCCATATTAAATTTTTGGTTTTGAATTGCCATGAAATTCCATCTTTCTTATTGCCAAGTGCATCTACCACTATCCTAATTTTGAGCTAACCTGATGGACTATTTATTCCTAGAACCTAATAAATGTAATCAGAATTATTGTCACTATTTCAGAGCCATGACAAAGCTTATAAGGTCAGACAATTAAGTTTGAGATCTTTTTGCAACAATGTTGCTAACTTTTTTTTATATCAGAGGGATTATTCATTATGAATTTGTACCAACTGGACAAATAGTTAACCAAGTTTACTATTTGGAAGTGCTGAAAAGGCTGTGTGAAAAAGTTAGACGACCTGAACTTTTCGCCAACAAGTCATGGCTCTTGTATCATGACAATGCACCGGCTCACAGGGCACTGTCTGTGAGGGAGTTTTTAGCCAGTAAACAAATCACTGTATTGGGACACCCTCCCTACTCACCTGATCTGGCCCCCATGACTTCTTTCTTTACCCGAAATATTGAAAGGAAGACATTTTGATGACATTCAGGACATCAGGGGTAATACAACAGCTCTGATGGCCATTCCAGAAAAAGAGTTCCAAAATTGCTTCGAAGGGTGGACTAGGCCGCTGGCATCGGTGCATATTTTCCCAAGGGGAGTACTTCAAAGGTAACTGTAGTGATATTCAGCAATAAGATGTGTAGCACTTTTTCTAGGATGGGTTCGCGAACTTAATTGTCCAATCTCGTATTTCTAAAATGATCTGTAAAAGATGTGTTTCGTGGTGCCATGACTCCTAGAAGAAGGAATCCTCAGTATCATTCGACCCCAACTCCACTCTCAGTCTCAGATGACTAAACCAGCAATGGACACCTGACCCACAGGAAGCAATTCTATTGGTCAGCCAGAGACCAATGCATGACCTGACAAGAAAAGATGAGGAGGACATTTTAGATTCTTCTCTTAGGATTTGGAAATTGAGACATTGGGTCAGTTGGTTATGTAAAAGTAAGTAACAAGCAAGTAGAATGATATGGTCAGATGGCAATTCGAGGTCTTGAGCATACTGAGTAAGCAGCAGCAGGGAGGATGGATGCAGAGATGCAGAGACAAGATGCCAGTGGTCCGTGAGAGAGTGTGGGACAGAGACAAGAGCTGCCTCCAACACCATTTACATCCTCCTCTCTAGAGACCCAACTGTACAGCAAATCTTATTCTTCGATCACTTTGAAACCTCACAATAAATCCCCGTTTCAACTTAAACTGATTTGAGAAAATTTGTGATCCTTGAAAATAAAAAGCATTTGTTAGAATGTTGTCCAAGAATGGGAAATTACATTCCTCTCCTCCATATTCCTTGGAAAAGTATTCTGTGCTACGTTTGTTTATTTTTATATGTTTTTAATTTATTTCCTTACTTCTCAGTCAATCGTTTCTCCCTATGACTCTCCTGAAACTGAACTAGGTATGATCTGTTTTATTCAGTGGACACTTTGCGGTCCTTCTTTGACTGGACGTCTCTCTTTAATATCCACACACATCTAACACTTGCCTCCACTCGTCTCCTGAGTGCGAGGCCTATGCTTCCACTTGCCTAGTGAACGTCTTCACTGGGATGCCCACGCCTCGAGTTCACACTCATCTTCTCCCCAAACCTGTTCTTCCTCCTCTATTCTGTACCTTGGTTGGTTCTACCATCCTCTCAGCTCCCCAAAACAACTCACAAGTCAACAAATCTTTTCAATTTTATCTCTTAACTTTCTTGAAAAATCAATCTATTCTCTACTCCCGAAGACACTGCCTAAATTCAAGATTTCATCGTCCCCTGGACTGGTAAGTAGAGATCCAAAAATTCCGATTCAATGGAGGGATTTGGGAATCTTATTGATTGATTGATTGATTGATTGATTGATTGATTGATTTTAGGATTCCAAATGATTTTAATGTGCAACAATTTTGGGAACTAAAAGGTTATTGCTCTCTAGCTGGTCTCTCCCTTAATGGAGCCATCCTCTCTACACAGCCATTGAGTAGTCAACATACATTTATTACTGAAAGCCACTAAGCATTAAGCACTACCTACACACTTAGAAAGAAAACAAAATCCCTACTCTAAGGAAGCTCAGTCTAGTAAGGAAGAATTCCAGTAAACAAATTATAAAAACAACATAATAAATTTTCTAGAGATATGTGGTATCATTTACCATACGCTAAATGTGTGCTGAATGCCGGACACTGCGGTGAGTGCTTCATGAACATCATATAATCCTTGCACCACACTGTGAGGTACACATCATCTTCAATTTACTAATAAATTAACTGGGTCTCAGAGAGCTTGAAATTTTGCATAAGATCTCACCCTCATTAATGGAGAAGCTCAGCGCTTAAATGATGGTCTAATTCCAAAAGGCCATTCTCTTAATTAGTATGGGGCGCTTTGGAAGAAGGAAGAAAAAGAAAAAAAGCAAGCAAACAACTTCTAGTGTCACCTGAACTGAGCGATGTGGGCAAGTGATTGTAGGACATTCTGAGCAAAGCAAAGAGCTTCGAAGGACGTATGACAGGATGAGAGAACAGGGTAAGTTGTGGGAAACACAATTGGTGAGGGTAGCAAGGCCAGGAGATGTATAGAGGCTTGTGGAAAAGAGCCAGCAATGGTGTTAAAGGGACCAGAGCATTACAGGGCTCTGTGCCAGGTCAAGAATCTGGATATTTCCCATGGGCACTGACTAGTCCCCAACAGACTTTAGACAGAAGAGTGATTTACTATTTTTATAAAGATTACCTGGG
Organism: Rhinolophus ferrumequinum; assembly: GCF_004115265.2. NCBI lineage: Eukaryota > Metazoa > Chordata > Mammalia > Chiroptera > Rhinolophidae > Rhinolophus > Rhinolophus ferrumequinum. The sequence continues at coordinate 84,183,786 of NC_046293.1, forward strand.
AAAAATACATTTGAGGGCTTTCCTTATTACAAATTTGATCATTTAAAAACTTGCCATGGCTCCTTGTTGTCTATAATATAAAGTCCCAAACCCTTTGCAGTCTCATCTCCAACAATTATCCCCATGCACAGGCACAAATGCTCACAATTCCCTGCTGCCGTGCTAGGCTGTGTCAGGCGCTTGCATTGACCGGGTCGGTCTCCCTTCTGTCCCCTGTTCCTCCGACCTGAGTCACGTCCAGCTTCTGCAAGGACTTCACCAACGTCCATTCTGTTTCCACCCCCGTTCTCCCTCACCCTCCTGCCACAGAATTAGTTACTTTTTCTTTCGTACTCACAAACTTCCTCTGTGTATCTATTAACACTTATCACATTGCTTTGTAATTATTTAAGTATCTGTCCCTCCCATTAATACTCAAGAGGTTTTTTTTTAATACCCTAAATCCAGCACAGTAATTAGCACAGAATAAATGTTCAACGGTATGATGAATGTCTACACAGCCACACAAACACACACAACACCACACACACACGCACACACAATGGAGATTTTTTTCAAAAAAGATAAAGGGAATGATAAGAAAAGTGTTCCTTGAAGAAATTTGGAGTATATAATAATAATAAAACACCAACATTAGCAGCAGCTAACATTTAAAGAGAGCTTACTGTGTGCCCGGTTGTAACTGTTGTAACTACATGTATTAATTCATTTAGTCCTCACAACAACCCTATGAGAAGGGTATTAGTACGTATCGTGACCATTTTAATGAGACACAGAGAAGACGTAACTTGCCCAAAGCTACTCAGCTTGTAAGTGGGGTGTGGATACCACCCCAGGTAGTATGGCTCCAGGGTTCGTTCTTAATCACTAATTATATTGTCTCCAGGTCAATCAAGAAGAGGACCACCAGGATTAGAGGATAAAACTTAGTTTTAGCCCTGATAATCTCTTCTTTATTCTTAACACACTTAAAATAAATTTACACAGAGAAAATTAATCTCACTTTCTAAAAGTCACTTCAATAAATGAGTAATAATTCCATCAAATTTAAATGTGTGACTAATCCGGGAAGCCTTCCCTGGCATCTTAGTTTAGATCAGGACCCTCTTGCTATGAGCTCTTGGGGGTCCCTGTGCTTTTCTTTCCTAATACTCCACCCAAGGATGTGACTATACAGTTACGGGATTCTTTGAAAAGTTCCTCTGTCCTTACCTGGACACTAAGCTCCTAGCAGGTTCACGTCTGTTTTACTCAACCATGTGTCCACAGCACATAGTAAGCCCATAATAGATATTTGGGGAACAGACATGTCCAAGGTCTTCCCTATTCATCACCTTTTTTTATACTCACATAGCCATCACCCTAATGCAAATCATATTTACTTATGCCAAAAATATTAAATCACTCCCATCGGATCTCTGCCTATACTCTCCTATGGTTTTAATATATCACATGAAACACTGGCAAATTAATCTTCCCAAAACATTCCTTTTGATACTCATTTCAACAAATACTACTATTAACTCCTATCACGTGCCTGAAGGAAACCAGAATATGTCAGCGCAAAATATGCTACTTTGGCATGTTGATTATTTTTAATTAAAGGCACTTAACAAATAGTATGTGCAAAAATGACACCCAGACCCTCCTCTTTCTTCCTGAAAGCAGGAGGTAAAACTCCCACGTGAAAGGAACCCTCCCTGTACCAACAGGGTAGAAGGCATCCTCCTCACCAGAAACAGAGAATTTGGGGCCAAGAAGGCAATACAAACCCTTGTTTAACTCACCCGTATCTTCCTAGCTACAGTGGTACCTCAGTTTTCGAACGTTTCAGAACTCGAACGGACTTCAGGAACAGATTACATTCGAAAACCAAGGTACCCACTCACTGTACTTCTTAACCATTTACTACCCTCAGCCCAAACCCCTTTGTCTTGTCAATTCTTCATCAGTATATTCTTTCTTTGTCTAAAAGGTGAAACACTTTCTGCTCTGGTCATTTATCTCGGTCTTCATTCTCTTGTGAATGCCCCCATACACATGTAAAATTTTAATAAAATTTGTATGCATTTTCTCCTGTCAATTTGCCTAATGTCAGTTTAATTCTTGCACCCAGCCAAAGACCCAAAGAGGGTACAGGAAAATTTTTCCTCCCCTACATGCTAAATATATTTCACTGCTTAATAAAATCTTACTGATTTCCTAATATCTACAGAATAAAGTTCAAAAGTTCAGTTAGATTTGTCTACTGAAAGAAACAAGAAGGAAAGCCACCCAAGATCTTGGTCTCTAATACCATTCCCCACTAAAAGGAAAAGGGCTCCTCAGAGAAACGGCTATTTTCAGCGCTGGGAAAGGGTAGATAAAGGATGAGCCTGGAATGCCTTGTTATGTCAGAAAGTAAGGAAGAGCTCAAAAAAAATGACAGGGGCCTGTCAAAAGGAGCCAGGAGCCATCTTAAAGGGGCTCCCACTGTTCAAATCTGGGACAATTTGAGCACCAAAAGAATGAAGTGCAGTGATGCATTATAAACCATGAAAAAAATTGAAATTATGAATCCATACCAATAAAAAAGGGAGGAAGGGAGGGAGGGAGGGAAGAAGGGAGAGAGGGATCTGAGAGGAAAGGGAATTGCTAGGGGAAGGAGCTTGGACTAGGATGGAAGAGAGCTAGGAAGGGGGGGTGGGGAAGCCAAGGATCAAATGGTAAACGTGGAGAGAATGCTGGAGTGGGAAAATCGCCATTCTGCTTCATTGTGTGAACGCTACATCAGGTACAAGTCAACAATGGATGCTAAATCTAGGAAAATTTTGATAAGGACCAGGATACTTACATGGTCTTACAAGTACGAGTATCTGTCTATTAGATGCAAAGGAAGAAAAAGTAATTATTATCCAGTCAAAGGAACTGGACTACATCTTGACCTTTGACAAGGTAATTAAAATGAACATCACCTATGTTTTCTTTTTTTTTTTTTTAAGGAGGGCGCAGCTCAGTGGCCCATTCGGAACATCACCTATGAAAGACAGAAAGACATCATGGGTCTCCAGATGTGATAACCTGAGAAGGAAACAGTATGGCCAAGAATGCATAATCCCAATCTAATCACAATAAAACAATCACAACATGAGAAACATTCTAAAAGAAAAAGCAGGGGGGATCCACTTTCCTCACAAATGTCATAAATGAAATGCTGTGGAAATGTTCCATAATAAAAAAGGCTAAAGCAACATGACAACTAAATATAATATCTAACCCTCACTGGATCCTATAATGGAAAGGGGGAAATGCTACAAAGGACATTATAAGATCAACTGACAACACTAGAATTATGGATAGTAAATTGAATCAATTTAAATTTATGTAGTTGACAACTATACTGAGTTTATGTAAAAAAAAAAAAATTCTTCCCTTAAGTATACAGAGGTGAAGGACCATAACTAATCCTGAAATGATTCAGGAAAAAAAAAAAAATTACACAGAGAGAGAGAGAAAAGAAGAGGAGGAGGAGGAGGAAGAAGACCACCACCACCACCACAGAAGAAAAGGGAAGAGGAAGGGAAAGGGAAAAAAAAAAAGTGAGCAAATAATAAAACAAATAGGATAAAATGTTAATACCTAAATCTGGATAAAGAGTATACCGATGCTCCTTGTATAATTTTATTCTTGTAACTTTATGCAAGTTTGAAATTCATTCTAAATAAAAAGTTAAAAAATTATATATGTATTCAACCAGACCTGCATTATCCAATACAGTAGCTACATAAGGCTGTTAAACAGCTGAAATATAATTAGTCCAATTGAGATGTGCTGTGAGTGCAAAATACACACCAGATTTCAAAGACTTAGGACATAAAAGAATGCAAAATATCTCATTAATAATTTTTATATTGATTACATGTTAAAATATTTTAGATACATTAGGTCAAAGAAAATATATTTTAAAAATTAATTTCACCTTTTTTTAGTTTTTTTAAATGTGGTTACTAGAAACTTTACACATGTACGTGACTCATTTGCACGGGACAGGGCTGAGCTAGACAAGATTTTCTCCAAAATGAAGTGTCACACTATCATACTATCTGTAAATTTCTCTCAATTTCTTTCTACTCTAAACATCTCTTTCTCTCTAAAAGTCACTTGGGTTTAAGCTACTTAAGGGTAGGAACTGTGTTTTATTCACCTATGTCTTCCCAGTATCTAGCACATAGCAAGTGTTACAAATATTTGTTTACTGAAAGGCTGATATGCAAAGGAAGGAGGCCAGGCAGGAAGAATGCACTCATTCCCACCTCTGAGTCTTTGCTCACACTGTAACTCCTTCCTAGAATAAAACTTTCCCTCTCCTAATGACACACATTCTTCAAAACCCCATTTCATACTTCTTTCTCCAAGGAGACTCCCCACTTACAAAGTTTCCTTTCTAATCTTTCCTCCTCCGAACTATTTATAGCGTCCATTGTCTATATCATTTACTTGGCACTTAATCAGGTAAGTTGCTTGAAGTTCCCCTCAGAGACACGCCCCCTCCCCACAAGTTGGGTCTCATATTTTTCCCATATCTTCTTCAGTTAGTAGCATAGTACTAACTATACCAGTTGAGAAGTGGGGGAACAGGGCAACGAGGTGCCAGGAAAAGGAAAATGGATTGGGAGTTTGAAAACATTGGCTGTAGACTGTTTTGATATCTACTAACTGTGTTGCCTTAGATAAATCACTGAATCTCTCTGTTTCTACTTCCTCATTTTTTTAATCATACAGATAGACCTGTTGACCATAAAAGAAACCTCCTATTTCTACAATTCTAGATTAAATCTATCTTTCCTTTAGCAATATTATTGATATACTATACCAGTAAAGGTAAATTGAATATACTAATGTTAAGTCACAGTGAGTTCCTTAAGAACGAAATTGCAACAAACTTTACAAACTGTTGCAAGTACTAAATGTTGATCATCTTTCTGGCCATCAAGCACTTTTAAATTCACATGTCTCTTCAAAAGACTATTAAGCAAAATAGTCACTACACACATATTAGAGCTACCTCAATTTTTTCCTCAGACCCTTTCAAGCCTCAGAGAGACAGACACCTTTTAGGAAGAGGAGGCGGAGGAGGAGGAGGAGAACCAGAAAGTAAATTCTCTGTAAAGTACCCAGGTACCTTACTGGTGATGTTCAAAGACTCTGAATTATAACTGATAAGCACATTATCTGTTTCTTCTGTCAAAAATGCCATTTAAAGGACAATATTCAAAAGAAAATTACAACAGTTAAAAGGAGAAGGTCATCTAAAAACATAATGTTAAAGGAATGCAATAGAATTTCAAAGCACGGAGACCATTTCAAACAAACCTCTAAAACAGCAACTTGAGTTTTAATCTTATATCTTAATATCTCTGCTGAGAAGTAAGATTATCAGGGTGGGGTAAAATAAAATGGTTACCATGTTACATAATTTAAAGATTCCAGTTATACTTGTTAGTAAATATCACCTGTGGAGTTAAATGTACATTCTACGTTCTAAACTACTAATAAAATCACAAGATTTCTTTCAGGCTTTTATCAAAACGCCCCTATTAAATGCTGAGCATTAAGAGACCCATCCGCAAGATAAACGCTGAACTCCAAAGGAATTCTCAGGCCTCTCACATCTGATCTGCAGCCTCATCTCCATTTCACTTCCTAAACTTAACTGTTCATGTTCCCCCTAATATTATTCCCCTTTTATGGCTCCTTGTCCTGGGATTTGCTGTTCCTCTGTCAGACATGCTTTTCCCTCTTTTGAGCTTCCAATACACCTTCCTCCCTGAAGTTTTTCATGGCTGCTCCAACACCCTCCTACAAAGTAGCACCCACAGCACTCTTTCATTACATAGCACTGTGATTACTTTTAAATGCCCACTTCCACAACCAGGCTGTGAGTTATAAATGGAGGGCTGATATCTTATTTAACTGTTTCCCAGCCCCTGGCATATAACTGGCATTTACTTACACTCAGTATAAGTACACTGAAAAATAAATAAAGTAGTTAACCATGAGAAACAATTCAAATTGTCCTATAAAAGAGTATCCATTTAACAGTGGTTTTCAACCAGGGACAATTTAGCCCCTAGAGGACATCTGATAGCGGGGTGGGGGGATGGGAGGGTGGCTCCTGGCATCTAGTGGGTAGAAGCCAGGGATGCTGCTAAACATCTTACAATGAAAAGGCGAGACCCCAAAATAAAAATTATCCAGTCTCAAATGTCAATGCTGCCATGGTTAAGAAACTCAGTTGTCCACTGACTTATTCATATGTGATGAGATATGTCATATCTCAGCAATAACCAGAATAAATTCCAATTGTGTGGTTTCAACTGAAACTTCTGCAACAGTTGATGCGTATGCACGCCACTAAAAATGATCTTTACATAATTGTAATGCTAAACATTAAACTAAGAGTACTGGAAAGCATCCCATATTTCTGAAAACTAATCTGTAACTACCAGAAGCTACTCTTGAGTCAGTAAACACTTTGCTTTATATATAAACTTTAAAACAAACCACAGGCAAAATGATTTTCGGTTGTGGAACTATGACAAAAAAATCTGAGGCATGAGGTAATCCATTCCTCCAGGTCCGATAAAAGAAGAATCTCTAAGTACTACAAATAAATCATGCACAGATGTCTCTCCTGTTGAACACATGAACCGATGGCAAGAGTAAAGGGCATGCCCTTGCTACTGCCCAAATCACCAGCTTATGAAGGTCTCAAAAAACCCTGTCAGAACCACTGCAAAAAATCATCAAATATCAATAAAGGGTGGCAGACACAAACACATTAACTATGTCTCCCCAATATATGACCAAGTTTCACATGACTTAAACATTTCCCAAAAGCTATGCAGAAGCAAGAACACTCCCTTTTCATATAGCGGTTGACTCAACTCTCTTTAGCACATTCCTTGGCTGAATACCACAAATTCACTAATTTCTTCTGTCTTTTGCACTAAGCTATCCTACTGACACGATAACCAATTAATGGGTTTGGCACCAACTATGCAACCATTTATATTTTGTTGCTCCCTAGTAGTCTCAAAAAGAAGAAAAGAAGCCATCCAAAACAAAAACTTAAGTAACTCTTACAGGAAAATACATTTCACGTTATTCTAGGAATGGATTCCTGAACAATACACGTACAGCTTTCCAATGCTCTAATCTTCCTATCTTAAGGTTTTTCCAGATTCCAAATACAGATAGCACTGGCAGAGAGTGAAGGAGTAAGTGTATATCACTGGATAAAGCCCCCTGCGAATTTAGTCTTGGACAGATCAAAAAAAAAGGGACTGGCTGGGAGGGGAAAACGCATGTTTAATTGAGAAAAAAAAAAGTTTCCAACAGTGAGTAATATCTTCCTTCTCAGCTGACTTTGCCAGTAAGTGTCGGTACCAGGATTGGGCCCATGCTAGGCCGGGTTTCACTACATTACGCCCCAACATTGTCCAGATACGAAACCGAAGCGGTAAGTGGCAGGTGCGCGTGGTGTAAAGTTGGGGGCACCATGGGCGGGGAGGGTGGGGTTGGAGCTGAGCGAGCCTCCCGCAGTCTCCCCGGGGCGGTCTCCGAGCTTCGGCAGGCGCTAACTCACCATTTACACCGCCGTTCCAGGGTCGGGGAGGAACGCGCCGGTACCACACCCTCCTCCCCTCCGCCCTCTGCAATGACAGCCCCGCGCCACAGCCGGACGCCCGGCCTGGGCGCACGGGGCCACGGAGGACAAGGCGCCCGGCCCCGGGCTCTGGCCCGTCGCCCCGCCGTCGCCCCAGCCGCCCTCCCTGCCCCCACGGCCCGACCCTGGGGCGGACGACCGCGGCCTAATCGCCTCCCGGGCAGCGGGGCCTAGAGAAGGAAGGAGCCCGAGCTAAGGAGGGGGCGCCCCGCCGCCGCCTGGGCTCCTCAGCTCCGCGGCGGCACCCGCAGCCCAGGGCTCAGGCTCTCCCGCTCACGTGCTGCCGGAAAGACGATTTCACTCTCTTACCCGCTGCAAAATCCTCCTTAACATGGTTTAAACACCACCGGCGCTGTCGCGTCGACTCTCCGGACCCTACGCGGGGGCACTGATTACTCGGAGGTGCGCGGGAGGGAGGGACTGAGCCAGACGGGGGCCAGGGAGAAGGTCGGGGCGAGGCGGTGGCGGTGGCCGCTCGGGCAGCCCCGACTTCCCCACAGGCGGCGAGAGGGAGCGCGCGCGAGCGAGCGAGCGACGAGGTAGCCTGCGAGCGCCCGCCCGCCCGCCGGGCCACCCCCGTAACTGACAGCTGGGCGGGCCCGCTCGCCGCCGCCCCGCCCCCTCGGCCTGTCCATCCGCGGGGGGGCGGGGCTGGAAGGGGCCTGGCCAGGCCCCGCACCAATCGGAAGCGGCGGCGGCGTGGGCGGATGCATGACGGACAGGCGGCAGGATACTGGCGCCGCCGCTCCTTCCGGCTGTCCGGGTAACGCGGTGGCCGCCGAGCGCACTCCCGCCCTCCGTCAGAGGCCGCGCCCGCGCGCAGACCGCGTGCCCGCTAGGGAGGTGGGTGGGGAACCCTGGGGCCTGGCGTTGGGGTGCCGCTGACCGTGACCCGAGGAGAGGGGTCCCGGATGGGCACCTGAGATGGCACCTCCGGATCCTCGGTAAAATTTGTCAATGTGATCCTGGCCTAAACTATGCCTGGACTGGATCTTCCTCTCTGCTGGAGGCGCTTAGCCCCTGGGTGGAAGCGAAGGAGAGAATCACAGACAAGATTAACCGGTCTGTTGGGCTTCCCTGGCCTTGTCCGAACCCTTGTATCTTTTCCCTACTTCCTCCCTGCTTTCAATTTCAGCCAAAGAGAAAATAAAGAATCAGAAGAGTTGGAAGAAACTGGAATTTGAGTTAGCCAGAGAAGTTGTCCCTGTGGGACTGTAGCAACAATATTTAATGGACTGATGTCCCTAACATGTTGCACTTTATCTTTCTAAAGCCCATGTTTGAACCATTCTAAGGAATTTTAAATCCTATTCTGATAATAGATATAAGATGTGAATCAGCTTATAATGTGTTTTATAGGTTAAGAAAAAATAATGAGGTCGCAGATAGCACGCCAAACCAAGGACGCGGACTTGGGACTGACTTCCAAGAACAATGTCTTATTTAAACTCAAAAATCACAGCTTCAGATTCCTACCATTCTGCTAGTATTCAGAGCTTATCTAAGTAGTTTTATCCTGAGAGGAAGAGAAAAGCCTTTAATATTGTTTAAATAGGAAAAGAGAGGGAATAATGCAACTAACCTTGGGGGCAGGGAGAGAAGAGACTGAAGTCTGCCAAGCAATGAATGGAGGGGGTATAGAAAGTACTTCCAAGACTTTTGATAGGATGCAGCAAATAGTATTCTTTGTTTTATTTTTTGACTCTTTTTTGTTGCAAATATTATTCTCAAATGAGTTAATGTAAGTGTTCTGTAAAGTGTAAAGCATGATGTAATTAATATGTTATTTCTATCCCAAACATGTTCTATTCTTTACTGTGTGCCTATAATGCAGCAAAACAGTCATGCCTACAACTATTATAATACATTATTAATCACTATTAATAATAGTGCACTTAAATACTTCCAGGCAAACATTGCAATGTGCTCACTTTTCCGTTTTTCCAGACACAGGTGTGTTATTTTCAGACAGTATAGGAAACATTTTCACCAATTAGCATGATAAAACTGTGTGAAATAATACATATACAGAGGGTGCCAAAAAAAAAATGTATACACAGTTTAAGAAAGGAAAAAACTATTAAAATTGTAATACTCTATTTTTACCGATAAAAAGATGAATACGTCACGTTTGACTTCTGCAATTATAAGAGGTGCTCAAAGTGGTTACCATCAGAGCAATTTTAACAGTTTTTTTCCTTTCTTAAAATATATATACATGTTTTTGGCACCCTCTGTATATTTGGTCTCTACCCCAAGTTCCTGACACAGAGCTTCCAAAATCCTTGTAATTTCCTTAGCGTTAGGGTGCTAGGAGCAGCTCTTGTTTTAATATTTGATCTTTGACCCTGGTTCCTGACACCAGAGCTTCTATGATCCTCGGAATCCCCAGAGTGCTAAGAATGTCCTTTTGTATGCTAATGAGATGACTGGTGGTATGGCTTCCTAGATTGTTTTAGAATTGGGGCTGAACACTGAAAAGACCAAGAAGTGTTGAGAAGGTTGGGATTTTCAGACCCACCCCCTCTCCACCAATGGAAGGAAGAGGGGCTGGAAAAGTTCATCACCACCGAAGGCCAACCAAGGCTACCTATATGATGGAACCTCCCTGAAAACCCTAAACATGAGGTTTGGAAAGCTTCTGGTTAGTGAACCCATCAAGATGCTGGGAGAATGGTGTGCCTGGAGAGGGAACAGGGAGGCTCCGCACCGCTTCCCTTATACCTTGCCTTATGCCCCTCTTCCACTTAGCTGTCCCTGAGTTTTATCTGTTATAATAAATCGGTAATAGTAAGTAAAGTGTTTCCCTGAGTTCTGTGAGCTATTATAGCAAATTATTGAAACTGAGGATGGTGTTATGGGAACTCCCAATTTGTATGCAGTTGGTATGAAGTACATGTGACAATCTGGGACTTTCAACGGGTATCTGAACTTGGGGGCATTCTTATGGGACGGAGCCCTTAACCTGTAGGGTCTGCCTTAACTCCAGGTAATTAGTGTCAGAATTCAGTGACTTGTAGGACACCCAGTTGGTGTCCAGAGATTGGAGAACAGCTTGGTGTGGAATAAAAAACTCCACACACTTGGTGTCAGAAGTGTTATAAGTAGAGAAAGGAAACAGTTTGTTTCATTTAAAGTGGTATTTGTTTCTCTTTTTTGTTTCTTTTTCAAAAATTAATTTAGTCTAACGCTGTTTATTAATGTCACATGCTAAGGCCATCTCTACTGGAATTCTGTGGAATCTTTTGACTAATATAATAGACTCATCTACGCCTTAGCAGATGGGTTATTCAAAAATCTGTGTGCTCCCCTCCCCCATGCAGCTTATGATAACTCCATCATCGGAATAGTACACTAGAGAACTTAATTACTGCAAAAGAAAATAAGCAGTGGGTGAGATATAATCATGTAAAAATACCCTTCCCTAATCTAGCAGCTTCCCACACGTAACAGATCTACTTACCCTATCTGGCCATTAATTCCTATTCATTCAGCTCATTTACATCAATATCCTCTCTGTTCTTTGACTCCACCAACACCTCCAGTCCACTGACCCCTCTTGCTTTTTTACAATCAGCCATTTCCCTAGCATCCTCATTTCCATCAAAATCCAGCTGTCTATGATTCAACATTATCGTCCCCCCACCCTTGCAAATATGTTTAACTTTTTCACCTTTTGTCCTCTGTTGTTTTCATCTAGCAGAACCCAAACCTTATTATCCACCTACTCTGCGCTGCACAGGAGCAGCTGAATATCACTAGAGATACACATACACAACTGGGGCTATTGGGCTCGTTGTACATTATAGTCACAGATCTCAGGCAGAAGCTCCACATAGAACAGCAGCAATCTCGTTACACTTTTCTCCTTTCTTCTTTCTCTTGATGTCCAGAATGGCATTCACACCTGTAGCCGTTTCTCTGATTTTCCTTGCATTTTCTTAACGCACTCCAGTCAAGCATCCTTCTCACCGAGTCCAATGAGACGGCTCATGTTAAGATTACTAATGACCTACATGTTGTCTCATCTAGAGACAACTTTATTGTTTTTGACTTTGACTCTCACATTCAGAACAGTTGACCACCCTCTCCATGAATTATTTTATGCTCTTGGCTTCCCTAACAAGGCACTTTCTGGTTTTTCTCCTGAATAACCATTCCTTCTCAGACTCAATTGTTAACTGCTCTACTGTGTATCTGAATATTCACGTGCTCCCCCGCTCTGTCCTAAGACCCGTCCTTTTATCTATCACATACAGCCTAGAAGTTATCTCAGCCAGTCTCCTGGCTTTAAATTTTATCTGCCCAAAACTCCCAAGTCTGTATCTCCATGGCTGACCTCTCCCCAGATTTCCAGACTTGTATAACAAACCATCCACTTCACGTTTCTTCTTGGATGTTTACTGAGCATCTCAAACTTAACATGGCCCAAACAAAAATTTTTGTCTTCATTTTTATCTTCAAACCGCTTCTGTGCCAGTTTTCCTGTCTCAGTATGTACCATTTTTAGGCACTCATTAGGATCAAACCAAAAATATTGGAGTTATCTTTTATTTCTCTCTTTATCTCATCACTTCCCGTCCCCCAGCACAACCATCAGAAAATCTTGACAAGTTTACCTCCAAAACATATCCTAAATCTGCCACTTGTTTCCATTATCAGCCTCGTCCATAGCCCTTTCATCTCCTGTCCAGACTACTATAATAGTTTCCTGGTTGTTCTCCCTGCTTTTACTTTGGCTTCCTTGTAATCCATTCATTACACAGCATCTAGGAACAACTTTAAATAATGCAGATCAAATAATGTCACTGTCTTTCTTAATTGTAGCTTCCCATCATAAACACAATGAAATCCCAACACCTTATCCTGGCTCATGCACCCTGTTGATTTGGCCCTGACTACATCTCTGCCTTCCACTTTTAACATTCTCCCCTTGACTTCATATGCCCCAGCCTCTCTGAACTTTTATGCCCAAATTGCACAAAGCTTATTTCTTTCTCTGTACCAATCAATTTCTATTTAGGAAATGTTTTTCCCTGAGCTCTTATAGTTAATTTTGTGGTACTCATACCGCATCTTTAAAAGTCACCTCCTCAGAGGTGTCTTCAAGGATTACCTCATCTAAAGTGGTCTTCAATGTATCACATCACCCATTTTAATTATCTGCATAGCAGAGAAAACTACCATTTCTGCTTTTCTTGTTTGTCTATTTATGTCTCCCCAACAAGAATGGAAGTTGCCTGAGTAGTAGGACCTTATCTCTTGTTCACTGCTGTATCCCCAATTATTAAAACAGTGCTCAACCCATAGTTAGCAATTAATAAATAGTTGTTGATGCCTGAATAAGGAAAAGAAAGAAGAAAAGGAGAAAGGTGCTATGGCACCTTCCTGTTTGTATAGATCTAAATTTCATAATACTGCCACCCAGTCTGTGGAATTTTGTTCTAACAACCCAAAAGGAATAAGATAGAAGTGTATATAATTATTCCTGTAAGAGTAGCCTTATAGGGCTCCTCAAACTCATATCTTCCTACTTGTGAAGATATGGTCCAAATCCAACAATTTTGAGAGCAATCCAAGACTTTGATCCTATTTGGTATTCTTTTTTCTTTTGATATAATATGTATGTATGTTCCTTGACTCTTCAATATTTCCCAATATTTATGGGAAACAACATATTCTTAACCTTCTATAAATTAGAACATTTTTCTTCTTGTTAATTCTCATGTAACAACCAAATAATTCATTTTTAATTACAAGTATATCCATGAAAAATTACAACACAATAAGCAGAGTGCAGACAATGGCTCTGTATAAGTAAGGCAAAAATAATTTAAGGATTCTAATGAATACACACAGGACCACTAACCAGCTCTGTGGCATCAAGTAGATTTTTTTTTTTAACTTAACTGAATTATTCACTTTTTAAAAAAAGTTTTTCCTTTGGCTCATTTATTTATTGGTACCTTTAAAACAAAATTGAGATATAATTCACAAACTATAAAGTTTACACTTTTAAAGTGTACGATTCTTAGTGTTTTTTTAGCATATTCTAAACATTGTGCAACCATCGTGAACCAGCTAATCAAAGCTTAGTGTCAATTTGTGCTTCTTACAGCCCTTGAGGGCAGGATGAGGAGGGAGGCAAATGTGAAGACTTCAAAGATGTGGGGAGATACATGAATTCTCCAGAAATCCCTACCGGTTTTCTCCATACTTTAGTAGACTCGATTAACCTCAAGGAAAATATCAGGTCTCCTCTAAATTTCTTTGGAGGCAAGTGTAGGGAAAACCCAAAATAATAGTTATGTTTTAATATCTATTAAAAATAATGTTCTCAATATATATATGGGATAGGCCATGGTCAAGCCTATTGCATTTAAACCACAAGTTGGTGGAATACAAAATAAGTTATGGAATCAAATAGAGATGGCACAATGAAAATTCCCATCTATGATACTAGGGAAGAAAAAAATAAAATATATAGTCACAGGATGTGAAGTACAGCACAGGGAATATTGTCAATTGTATTGTAATGGCCATGTACAGTGTCAGAGGGGTAGTAGACTTGTTGGGGTTATCACTTTGTGAGAGGTGTAAATGTCTAATCACTATGTTGTTTCGTCCACCTGAAACTAATAATAAAAAATAAATAGATAATAGGGTGGATCTCTTGAGTGCCAATGTGGCTCCTCCAATCATACACAGAAAGTTCATGGTTGGGATTTTCTGACCTGGTAGACTTCTCATTCTGTGTGCGTCTTCATAAACAACACATTTTGGGAACTAGGAAAGCAATGGGGATCTAGGATATCTCACCTTTTGATCTTGGAAATATCTTTACATTGCCTGTTTGCAAAAAAAATTTAGTAAGTCAAAGTGAAATTGAAGTTAAATCAAATCCAAATCATCATTCTTATCAGTCTTCTGAGACCAATCTGTGAACCCTCTAGCTCAGGGGTGTCCAAACTGCGGCCCGCAGGCCAACTGCGGCCCGCAGGCCAACTGCGGCCCACAATCCATTGTTAATTGGCCCGCAGCAAATTCCAAAAATATATTTAGTTTACTTAAATAAACCAGGTGAGGCAACACATACTTCACCTCGAGTGAGTGGCCCGGCTCTTTGTGTATTTTACTGCATATGGCCCTTGGTGAAAAACGTTGGAAAAAGTTTGGACACCCCTGCTGTAGCTGAACAGCCAACCAAATGTAATAAGTCACCAAAGGCAATGTGGGTGAATTGTAGCAATGGAACTAGAGGGGAACAAAATTTGCCGCCCCAAATAAGCCTCCATGGCATAAACATAATTTTAGGCTGGTTATTTTTAAGAAATAGCTGATATGAGAGAAGCTCTGAAAACCAAGCAGAAGTTACCCTTTGTAAGAGACATTTACGTGTAAAAGGGAAATCTCCACTGGTAGAGTTGTCTCCCTCTCTGTAGCAAGAAGAGAATGATGACTCAATCTAGAAACTCGCATCAATAGAGAAGGCAGTGACTTGAATCTGCAGAAAAACCTTGCCCTTGTTTACTGTGCTTTTCCTGGTGACCTCTCATAACTGACTCCTTCCATCGCCCAACCTCTTCTTTTGTCTTTAACTGAAAATGGTGTTTAAGGTGATGGCTTCCACCATTTTGGAGAGTTACTCAGTCTCCCTGAGTCTCTCCTATGTATACAGGAGGTATACATGTTATTAAACTTTTATTTATTTTTCTCCTATTAATCTGACTTATGTCAGTTTAATTATTAGAACAGCCAAAGAACCTAGAAGGGAAGAAAGGAAAGTTTTTCCTCTCCTACAGAACTAATATCTAAAGCTGTCTTCTCACATGCTTCTGAGATGTGTTTTTGAGGTCAGATAAAGTTATTTAACACGTTTGATAGAGACCGCCATCAGAGCATTGGTTAGCGCTGGCATTTCCTTGGATTTGCTAAGTCCATTGTTTATCCAAGTGTGTCCTTCCAAGCCCTAAGTTCTCAGAGGTCACCTCAGTGGATGGGGAGAAGCAAGAAATTAAGGCTCTATGTTATTCACTCTTGCATCAGCTGATGTAGCTTCACTTTTATGTTTTACATCATGAGGTTCTGGTTAAGATGTTTCAAAAAATGGGGAAAGTATCAGTCAGGGGCCCAGAAGGAAAAGTGTAGTTGAAGATATTTTCAAGGAGGGGCTATTTAAGCGGGCGTGGTCAGAGGTTAAGAAAACCAGTAAGAAATGGTAAAGCACACCTCGATTAGCAACAGCAGGAGTTACCCCATAGTATCTAATTGGACTAGTGCCTGAAGGGTAAGAAGAGGGAGCAGTTACCAGAATCTCAAGAAAACTATGAGGGAGAGCTGCAGGACAGGAGCTGTGACCTCCAGTAGAGAAATATTTAGAAAATATTTAGATGTGGCAGGGAGGGTACCAAGGGAATATATGGCCCGGCTTCACTCCTTTCCCCTTCTGGATTTCATGCTGGTGCTTTCCTGATGAGGAGACAAAGAACAAGGAAGCTTGCAGGAGCAATGAGTAGATCAAGTTCAGCCTCCAGAGGCAGAGCAGCTGAGACCTCATGTTAAATACGAGTCAAGCCATCTTCCCTCTGGAGAATTGCTGGAAAATAAACTCGATTCTATGTACTCATATATACTATATCTAAGTCATGAAGAACAAAGAGTGTGGTCCAGCGCTAGACACGTTCATACAGCTCTATGTTAAATACTATGGATGAGTTCACTGAGGATCAGAAGTTTGAAAATTATCCATGTCTACAAAGCTGTGATTCCTTCCATATATCACATTGAAAAGAAATATAAAATTAATGGTCAACATTTTAAAACTGTTTTCAATTAAAAAGTTCTGGAAATGGATGATGGGGATGGTTGCAAAAGACTGTAAATGTACTTAATGCCACTGAAAGGTACATTTAAAATGGATTAAAATGGTAAATATTACATTATTATATTTTACCACAATTTTTTTTTTTTTTTTGAAAAGAAAGAGATAGAAATTTGACACAGTAGAGGAAGTGGAAGATGTGACAATGGAAGCAAGAGATTGGAATGAGGCAAGGAAGAGGTCATGAGCTAAGGAATGCAGGTGGCCTCCAGAAGCTAGAAAAGGCAAGAAAACATCCTCACCTTGATTTCCAGAAGGAACCAGCCCCTGAAGACACCTTGACTTAAGTCTAGTGAAGCTGATTACAGTCTTCTGGTCTCCAGAACTGTAAGATAATAAATTTGTGTTAAAAAAAAAAAAAAAAAAACTTCAATTAGCAATATATACATTGAATTTGGAGTTTATTGATAGTGACAGTGTGCGGGCAATATGTGTAAATGAGTTTTGGAAGGAAAGGAGGGAGAAAGGGAAGGGGGGGAGAGAGAGAGAGAGAGAGAGAGAGAGAGAGAGAGAAGAGAGGAAGAAAAAATTAAATTTCAGACCAGTAGTTGATAGTAAACTTACTTGGTAAACCTTCCAAAACATGTAGCCTCTTTTTCCCCTAACTGTGGCTTTTTAAAATATATCTGCAAATTCTTTGACAGTCTTCCCACCAGAAAGTAGAATCAAATTTACCTTCCCTTGAAGGTAGGCTGGACTCAGTGACTTGCTTCAAATAAATAGTCATTGTGTGACTGTCGAGGCCAGCTAGCCTATAGCTGTTTAACAAATACAAGCGGAATATTTTATTATATAATTGTTAGCTCAGTATATGTTCCAAGAGATTACCTTGTTTGGAAAATCATATCATGAACTTGAACTTCAAGCTTCCAGTACTAGAACTACTCAACTTTGGAAGAATGTTGCCAGAATTGCCCCAGGAGAGTGAATGGTATTATTATTTATTGATTTTCATAATTTGGCTAAAGAAGGTGGGCTACAGGATCATTATTGCCTACCTCCCATATGTTCTAAATGGTTTAGCGGACACTTTTAAGGTTTCTATTACATATTATTTATTTGCTGGTGATCCCCAAATTTGCAGTCTGGCTCTCTCTTCTAAATATGAAACCCAAATATTTAACAGCCCACTGAATAAATCCCTATCGATATCCCACAGAATCCTCAAGCTCAATTCAGATGTCTAACCTCTAAATTGACTCTTCGTCTGCCTACCCTTCCTTCAAATCCCTGTGTGCTCCTGGGTTCCTATGTCAGTCCTGGTACCACCATGCCCACGCTAGAACCCTGAATGTCATATTTTTTCCCCTTTTACTTCTGCCTATGTTCAATTAATCACCTAGTCCTGTAAATTCTAGCTCACATGGCCTCATTTTCAAGTCACTCCATTGTAACCTGGGTTGCCAATCTATCTCTGATTTGGGTCTTGCATTCCTCCAAATTCATTCTCCACACTGCAGCCGGTGTGATCTTTCTAAAACACAAATCTGATCATCATTACACCTCCTACTTAAAATTCTTCACTATTCCCCATGATTTTGAAGATAAAACCCAAACTTCTTACTGTGGCTAGCAAAGCCACAGGTAGCCCTCCACTTTAATCTATTGACATTATTTTCTTTGCATTGTCACTTCAGGAGTGCTGTACAATTACAGGTTTCTGGCTCATCACAACTTATCCCTTACCTCTGAACCATTACATATGCTGTTCCCTATGCCTGGGATGTTCCCTACATTCATCCTCCCTTTGTCTAATTCCTACTCATCCCGAACTCTCATACCCTCCCTCAAACTAAGCCTATGTGTACCTCCAGTTTGTACTTAACCTTATTATGCAGGAGAAGAGACCTTCACAGACTCAAAATACTCTGGGCTACATGACAAATATGTCCCTGAGGTGCATCATTCAACTACCTCCTCTTGTTCTGAATACAGACACCCCCCAAAAAAAATTTCAGTCATAATTGGCTTCCTTGATAGATTTGTCTTTAAAGAATAAATGCACTGGTCCTGTTGATGCAAGCATAACAATCCTATTAATATTTTATTGCCCATTGTAAATTAATAAAATGACAGTTTGATAAGCTTGGATAATATGAATTTGCCAAGAGAAGACTCACAAAAATTCAAGTTTTGAGCCTGCAAAGCAAAGATTTGGAGCTTGTACCCCACTGAATTTACCAATGTAAATGAACTTCCTGAGGTCTCTTGACAGCTAGCCAGCTGGCCTCCCTAGGTGGCATAATTAGAATGATGAGTTGAAAAGAATTTAGACCTAATGCACTGCCATCTCCCCTTTATAATTTGATAGAAACTTAGTGGTAGAAGATTCCAGGGCCATCTAATTCAAACAGTGCATTGCTTAAGTCCATAGATTGCTTAGAATAGTCTGAAAATCTAGAGTATTGTAGTCAGGGCTCAAAAAAATGGTCCTTTGTGAAATACTAATCTGAAAATATCTTACCACCACAGAGATGGTAGCATTAGCAAGCAATGAGATGATAAAGCAATTTACTTAATATGATTGTTATTAATATTTAAATTATTATTGTGTAAAAAATATTCTGGGTACAAGAGGCGCTCTCTCTCTCTCTCTCTCTCTCTCTCTCTCTCTCTCTCTCTTTCCCTCTCTCCTTCTTCCTTCCTGCCCTTCTTCCTCTATCGATATTGATCTGTACTAAGAAAAGTGTTTTCTTTGTTGAGGGAGACAAAATCTATCTGATAACTCAGGACGATCACTCATTTATGTTTTCACTTCTAA
The DNA here is from genome assembly GCF_004115265.2 of Rhinolophus ferrumequinum. Taxonomy (NCBI): domain Eukaryota; kingdom Metazoa; phylum Chordata; class Mammalia; order Chiroptera; family Rhinolophidae; genus Rhinolophus; species Rhinolophus ferrumequinum. The sequence goes on from NC_046293.1 coordinate 84,203,136, forward strand.
ATGATACTAAAATATACTTAATATCAGCATTTGCAAAATTACATGAAAACTAATAGGTGGTACACTTTTAAAAAATACTTTAAAGACAAATGCTTGTCACAGGTGAGTTGGCTAAATTGGATTCAAAAATGTATTTTATTTGAGAGATTTTGGTTAATATGTAAAATGGACACTTATTTGATAGAAAACAAGCAAGCAAACAAACAAATTAATCTGGGATGTTAATTAAAGAACAACTTCAGAAACTACAGTCTCCCTCCTCTCCCTTTTACCTTGTAGGGGAAGAAAAACGTTTCCTCTCCCTTCTTAGCTTAAGTACCTGGGGAGGAGCAACTTAAACTAACAAAAACAGATTAACAGGAGAAAAGGCATACAATTTTAATTGATGTTAATATGTATAAATGCATAAGGACTTCACAAAAAAAAGAAGTGAACAACCTAAGTGGTTAGATTTGGGGGCTATATAATTTTAACAAAAAGTGGTGATACATTCTGGAGTACTAACTACACAAAGGAAGGGGATTTGGGGCTTCCAGGGCAGATAAATTGTGGGAAAGTGACTAGGAAATATATGAGAGGATCTAATGGAGGATAAGGGCTATTTTAGTAAGATTTGCTTATGCAGACTCATCTCGGTGCCAGTTCTCCATCTCCAGAATGATAAATTAATTAAATAAGGAGCCCATTAGACTGAGGTGGTTCTAATGCCTTAGCAGCCTATGTGAGCAAACCAAAACCTGAGCCTGAAATACCTCAAGATTAGGAAATCAAAACCCAAGAACAACCAATCACAACCAATTAAGCTTTCCTAAATAAGGCAATTGCTTAAGATAGAGCCAATCAAATAATTTCCTTGCTTTACTTTCACCTCTTTTCTAGAAAAGTCTTGTCCCTAGCTACTGTTGGTAGAGGCTCCTAACAACTTCTGTTTTAGTGCTGCTCAATTCAAATCAATTTTCGCTCAAGTAGACTCATAAAAATTTTAATATGTCTCAGTTTATGACAAGTGATAAGGATAGCTGTCCTCCCCTTGCTACAGAAAAAAGGAGAAATGTATGCCCAGCTTTTAGACAGAAAAGGGGAGGGCAGAGAACTCTGCTAAAAAAAATAATAAGTAAGAAAATCTGGGTGATACAAACAAATTTTATTTAATATTTCATGAAGTAGACAGCCTCCTTTTGAAAAACTAAAAAATGGGGCAGAAGGCAAGAAGCTTTTATAGGATTAAGAATAAAGAACAAGGGAGAGAGACAAATAGAAAATATCTGATTAGCTGGGGCCACCTGATGAAATTTTTGTTTGGGGTGAGAATGCCCAGAATTGGCTTGATGTTTGGGGATTGGCTGACTGAATACACTGGGTTGCTGGTCAAGTGGAACATTTACAAGGACGTAAAAATGATCGAAGTTTCTGTTTGCTGACATGGTACCCTGAGCAGGAACGGTTCCATCTCAGGCCTAGAAATTTATTTCAACAACTCTAATTGTATCTGTGGTTTCTCAGTTGCTTTCAGCTCTAACTAACCAATACACCATAGTGGCATATTTGGCGGGGTGGCATATCCTGATTCTCTTCAATCTAATGCCTATGCCCAGGTTGTAGCGCATGATGTGGCCTTCAAAAACAATGATTAGCTTGTCCAATTCATTTTAAATCCAGGTTGGCAATTTTGTTCTGACAGGTAGCGGAATATGTCACCCCAAAATATGCCTCTTTGGCACCAGGATTCTTTTGAGAAACAGCAAATGCAAGAGAAGCTCTAAAAACAAAAATAGAAGTTATCCTTTTTTAAGGGACATTTGCTTTTTGAAAGGAAATCTCCGTCTCTAAGGGAGTCTCCTTCTCTGTTCCAAGAAGAGGAGCATGACTAAATTATAGGAGAATCTATCAATGGAGACGGCATCAACTTAAATCTGCATAATTAACTTTACCCTTAATTACCATGATTTTCTTAGTAAATCATGTAATTGACTCCTTCCCTGCCACACACACACATACACCTTTCCTTCTGTTGTCTTTAGCCGAAAATGGTATTTAAACTGCTGGCTTAGACCACCTAGGGGAGTTATTTATTTTTCCATGGGTATCTCCCATGTATATATGTTAATACATTTCTATTTGTTTTTCTCTTGTTAATCTGCCTTTTATTACAGGATGTCTCAGCCACTAACTTAGAAGTGTAGAAGGAAAATTATTTTTCTTCTTCTGCAGGTCACTCAAGAAACTACTACAAGATCAGGAACAAGACAAAGATGCCCACTATCACCACTTCTATTCGACAAAGTATTGGAAATCTTAGCCACAGCAATCAGACAAGACAAAGATATAAAAGGCATCCAAATCAGTAAGGAAGAAGTAAAAATGTCACTATTTGCAGATAACATTATACTATATATAGAAAGTCCTAAACACTCCAGAAATATATATATATATTATATATATATTATATATATAATATATATACATATATACATATATAATATATATATTAGAAGTAATAAATGAATTCAGTAAAGTTGCAGGATACAAAGCCAATATACAGAAATCTGTTGCATGTTTATACTCCAATGATGAATGATCAGAAGAAGAAATTAAGAAAACAATGCCCTTACTACCAAAACGATATACAGATTCAATGCAACCCCTATTAAAACACCAATGGCATTCTTCTCAGACCTAGAACAATTAATCCTAAAATGTATATGGAACCATAAAAGACCCTGCAAAGCAAAGAAACCTTGACAAAGAACAAAGTGTGTAGTATGATTTTCTGTGATTTTAAACTAAACTACAAAACTATTACAATCAAATCAGCAAGATACTGGCATAAAAATAGATATATACATCAGTGGACTAGAATAGAGAGCCCAGAAATAAATCCTTACTTATATGGTCCATTAATCTGTGACAAAGGAAGTAAGGGTATACAATGGGGTAAAGATAGTCTCTTCAATAACTGGTGTAGGGAAAACTGGAGAAATACCTGGAAAAATATGAAATTAGACTACTTTCTTATAGCAAATGCAAAAATAAACTCAAAAATGGATTATAGACTTTAATGTAAGACCTGAAAACATAAAAACTCCTAGAAGAAAACATAGGCAGTAAACTCTTTAACATCAGCCTTGGCAATATCTTTTTGGATATGTCTCTTTGGGCAAAGGAAACAAAAGAAAAATAAACAATGGAACTACATCAAACTACAAAGTTTCTGCACAGCAAAGAACCATCAACAAAACAAAAAGACAACCAACAAAATTGGAGAATATATTCAGAAATGACATCCAATAAGGGATTAATATCCAAAATATATAAGGAACTCATACAGCTTAACACACACACACACACACACACACACACACACACGCCTGCATACCGTGTTTCCCCAAAAATAAGACCTAGCCGGACAATCAGCTTTAATGTATCTTTTGGAGCAAAAACTAATATAAGACCCGGTCTTGTTTTACCATAAGACCCGGTCTTACATAATATAATATAATATAATGTAATATAATGTAATATCGGGTCTTATATTAATTTTTGCTCCAAAAGACGTATTACAGCTGATTGTCCAGCTAGGTCTTATTTTCAGGGAAACAGGGTGCCTCTGATTATATATGCTGCCTCTGATTAGGAAGTTGGCTTGAATAACTGTGCTGTTCAAGAATTTAAAGAAAACTATATCTATTTTTGGTCTGTTTCCTTTTGTTGTATTTACATTGTTTTGGCTGGTTTGTTTCTGTTCTTTGGAAAATAACTAACTGCTAAAGTTTGGGAGAAATGGATTTACTCGTAAATCCTCTAAATAAGTGTTTGCCAGATCTTTGTATTGTCAATTGCTTACTCAAGCAACAGTTAGTTTAGGAAGTTTCTTTTTCATGCAAAAGAAGTACTATTTGTTGAGACTTAGGTTTGACTAGAAAACAAAATTTAGTCATGGTTATAAAATGTCCTGTTATTCAATAAAATAAAGGTAAGATATAGGACTATCTTAGTGGATAAAAATCAATCCATCTTGATTTGAAAGAAGCTCCATTAAGTAGACTTTTTTAATATTGAGAAATGTTATTCTATTAAACATTGAAAACATCATGTATTGTTTTTAAAGTAATTCACATACATAAGTTACAATTTATATTACTTTGCATATTGCAACTTTTCATTGCAAGGACAAAATAATCAAACAGAAATAATATAGCTAACATGTATTGAGCACTTACTAGCACTGTTTGGAACTTCTTACTTGCATTATTTCATTAATTCCTTACAATAATCCTGAGAGAGAGAGTAGTGAGGCTTTGAGAGATTAAATCACTTGCCCAAGCCAGAAAATGGTTGAGCCAAGATTTGAAGCCAGGCAGTCTGACTCCAGACTGCTAATAATTTCAAATATTTGAATACCCAGTAGACCAGTGTAAAACACCAGTAAACTAGGTAATATTATTTTAGGAGTTTAAATGTTTTATTTATCTATTGTTAAATGAACTAAATAAGGCCATTAATGATGTAGCTTCAATGCTTTAGCAGCCTACCTAAGCAAATCAAAAACCTAAGCCTGAAATGTCTCCAAGTTAAGAAATCAAAACCTAAGGACAACCAACCACAAACAGCCAACTAGACTTTTCCAAATAATGCAAACGCTTAAGCTGTAGCCATTCAAATAATCACCTTGCTTTGTTTCTGCACCTTCTCTACAAAATTCTTTCCCCTAGCACCTGTTGGTGGAGCATTACTAACCACTTCTGGTTTGGCACTGCAAGATTAAAATGGATTTTTGCTCAAATAAACTCTTAGAAATTTTAATATGTGTCAGTTTATCTTTCAACTCTACATATTTTTAAACCATTCTCATAAACTTTTATCTCCTATAACTCTATGGTCTTCATCATTTCCATTTCTAATTGGAGCTGCTAGGGTTTAGGATAAGCATGTCTATAACTTTAGTAGAAAACACCAAATTATTTCCTAGGTGGTTGTTTCTATTTATACTTCCACTAGCAGAGTAAGTAAATTCTTTGCTCTTTATCTTTACCATCACTTGATACTGTATGATTTAGTTTTGTGCCATTGAGGTTTTGAAATGGCATTTCAGTGTGTGTTTGTATTTTTGTGTGTTTGCATGTGTAGCAATTCATGAACCTTCCAGTGTGACCTCAGACCACCATCAGGACACACACTTTCTCAATCTCCTTAACTCTTCTGAGGAACCTGCGCACTGCCTTCCATAGAGGCTGCACCAGTCTGCATTCCCACCAACAGTGTATGAGGGTTCCTTTTTCTCCACAGCCTCTCCAACACTTGTTACTATTTGTCTTGTTGATGATAGCCATTCTGACTGGGGTGAGGTGATATCTCATTGTGGTTTTTATTTGCATTTCTCTGATGATTAGTGATGTTGAATATTTTGTCATCTGTCCATTGGCCATTTGTATGTCTTCTTTGGAGAAATGTCTATTGAGGTCCTCTGACCGGTTTTTAATTGGGTTGTTTGTTTTTTTGTTGTTGTTGAGTTGTATGAGTTCCTTATATATTTGGACATCAGCCCCTTACCGGAGAGGGAAGTAAAAGCTAAAAAAAAATGAATGGGACTATATCAAACTAAAGAATTTCTGCACAACAAAAGAAACCATCGACAAAATAAAGAGGCAACCCACCGAATGGGAGAAGATTTTTGCAAACAACACCTCCCTAACTCCTCTGATAACTGAGTTTGTCTTCACCATGACCGACCCCATTAGTTGCTTTTCCTTCTCCAGAACTTCTCAGTAGTCCAATCGCATCCAACTGATGATAGAGGAAATGCCCATCTTATTTTGGTAGCATTTGATCTTTGTCTGCTCACGGATAAAGCTCACCAATTAGTGACACCAGCATTACCATAACTTCCCGGTGCTTCCAGTGCTTGCCAATGTGACAATGGCAGAGGGGGCCCCAAAGAGTCTGAGTTTTCCTAGTCCAGATGGTGTACTAGAGCCAGGTCCAAGGAGGGTCAGTGTGGTTTCAGTTTACATTTCCTAGGGAGATTGAGCGCTCTTTTACATTTTATTCTGAGTTTCTTCTTCTGTGAAAATCCTATTTATGTTTTTTGTCCATTTTCACATTCTGGATATTAGTATTTTGTCTGTCATGTGTGTTATAAATATCTTGTCCCAGATTGTGACTTGTCTTTTCACTCTTTTATTTTTTAATAAATAAATTTCTTAATTTTAATGAATTTAAATTTATTAATATTTTCCTGTATGTGTTTGAGAAATCCTTTTCTATGCTGACATTATAAAGATATTATAGTATCTTCTGGAAGTTGTCAGCCTTTGTCTTCCACATTTAATTCGTTAATCTATCTGAAATTGATATTATGTATGGCATAAACTAGAAATCCAATTTTCAGTTCTGTTTTCCATAGGGATAACCAGTTGTACCATTTATTGAATACTGTGTTTTCCCTGAAAATAAGACCTAGCCAGACAGTCAGCTCCAATGCGTCTTTTGGAGCAAAATTAATACAAGATATAATAAAATAAGACCGGGTCTATAATATAATATAATATAATATAATATAATATAATATAATATAATATAATATAATATAATATAATATAATAAATACCAGGTCTCATATTAAGTTTTGCTCCAAATGACGCATTACAACTGATTGCCCGGGTAGGTCTTATTTTCGGGAAACAGGGTAGTTCTTACTTTTCTCCCACCTCTGTGCATCTCCAGCTCTATCAGATATCAGGTTTTCACAACATATATGTAATTTGGGTAGGTGCTTTTCTACTGCAAGTCTTAATATCAGCTTGTTTTAGTCTAACTTTGCTGGTCTTGACCCTTTGCTCTTCCTATAAATTTTAGAAACATTTTGATTAATTCCACAAAAATAAATGCTGTTGAGATTTTAATTCAAATTGAATTGAACAGATTTTGGGAGAACTAAATCTTCAAATTATTGAATCCTCCAACCCATAAACATGTTTTGTCTCTCCATTTACTTAGATCCTCTTTAATATCATTCAGTAAAGTCTTACATTTTACTACAAAAGGGTTTTATACATCTTTGGTTAAAATTATTCCTAGATATATTTTGTTGCATTTTCTGAGTGGGCTGTTCTATCAAAATGTAATTAACCTTTTATATTTTATCTTCAAGCTAATGATCCTGCTAAACTCTATCTTATTTTCAGTAATAATCAATATATATATTTGTGCTTTCTTTGTACGCTATCTTTGTACACTATCATTTCCTTTGTGAATAATGACAGTTCTTTAAATTTTATTTTCAGTCATTATTTCTTTATCTTGTGGATTGCTTTGGTATATAGAAGCAATAATAACAAGCATCCTGGTTTTGTTTCTGATTTTAAAAGTATGACGTCAACATTTCATCATTAAAATACGTTGTTTGCTCTATGCCTTTTTCTAGGTACTTATTATCAGGTTAAGATTGCTTTTTAAACCATGAATTGCTGCTGAACTTTATTGAATGTTTTTTCTGTATCTGTTAAGGTGATCATATTGCCTTTAATCTCTTAATATAGTGAATCACGCTAATAGATTTTCTAATGCTGACTCAATCCTGCATCCTTACATTCAACTCAGTTTTGCAAAGCTGAATGGGCTTTTTCTATGGCTTATGGTATTCTGTTTGCAAATATTTTGTTTTAGGATTTTGGCATCTATGTTCATAAGTGAGAGGGACTATAAATTGCATCTCTTACATTGAAATTGTCTGGTTTTTATATCACCATCATCTCCAACTTCAGGAAATGAATCAGAGAGTATTTCTCTCCATTTTCTATTCCTTGAAAGAGTGTTAGAACTCACCTGTAAAATTGTCTAGTCCTGGTGGGTTTTCTTGACATGCATGGGAAGATTTTAAAATACCTATTCAATTTTTTATAATTTTTTTCTAAATTTGTTCATCTGTGCATTCCCTTCTTTTAATTTCTGTTTATTACTATTTCCCCTTGTTTTCGCTATCTTTGGTTTTGTTCTTCTTTCTCTCTTCTAATCTCTGAGAACTATGCATTTTCCTCTAAGAATTCCTTTCTAGAATTTTTGATACGTATTTTTATTGCATCCAAGTTTAAATATTTTAAAATTTCCATTATAATTTTTTTGTGACATGCATTTCTGTAAGTACATTTTAAAATTTCCAAGCATAAAATATTTTAAAATGCATTTCTAATTCAATCACATTGTGTTTAGAAAATATGGTCTGCATATACCAGATCTTAAAAAGTTATTTGAACTTGCTTTTTGACCACACCCCTGAACAGTTTTCACATAAATACTTTATGGGCACCTGACAAGAATGCCTGTGATCCACTTGTCAGGTATTAGAGTCTATATGTGTCCATTAGCTCAAGCTTGTTAATTATATTTTTGAAATCTTCTATATTCCTACTGATATCTTTTATGATTGGCGTATTAGTTGTTGATATAGATATATCAAAATCTTCCACTATGGTGGTGAACTTGTTGGTTCTCCTTATAGTTCTGGCAACTTTCACTGTAAATATTTTACAGCTGTGCTATGAGGCCCATAAAACTTTCAAATTTTTAAATCTTGATGAAGTGAACTTCTATCAATGTTCTTACCCTTATTACAGTATTTGTTTGTTTGTTTTAGAGTTTGTTTTATCTGATATAAATTTAATCATACAACCTTTGATTAACATTTTCTTAATAGCATATCTTTTTTTTTTATTTATTGGGGTGACAATTGTTAGTAAAATTACATAGATTTCAGGTGTACAATTCTGTATCACATCATCTATAAATTACATTGTGTGTTCACCACCCAGAGTCAGTTCTCCTTCCATCACCATATATTTGATCCCCCTTACCCTCTGGTAACCACTAAATTACGTCCTTTGATTTTTAGTCTTTCTCTTTTTATAATGATTTATGCAGTGGTGTGCTGTCAAATGCTAAACAACCAACTCTCTGGGAGGGGAAACAGGGTCTGTCTGATCTGTAAAACTTACTGATTTCTGCTATGTCAGTACTCCCACCTGGGATTGCCAGATAAACTACAGGATGCCCAGTTAAATCTGAATTACAGATAAACAAGGAATAATTTTTAGTATTTAAGTATGTCCCAAATATTGCACAGAACACATTTATATTTAAAAAATATTTGCTGTTTATCTGAAATTCAAATATAACTAATTGTCCTGTATTTTTACTTGTTAAATCTGGCAAACTTACTCCCACCAACATGATGTCATTGAATGTCAAGTTGGGAGGAGATGTTCATACCACCCTGGTTTTTAAATAATTTTATTGAGACATAATTCACATACCATATAATTCACCCACTTAAATGTACAATTTAACAGCTTCAATATATTCAAGAGCTGTGCAACCACCACCACAACCAATTTTAAAACATTTTCATCATCCCAGAAAGACATCGACAGCCACGAACCTCCAACCATCCCCTCGCCCCAGTCCTACTAGCAGCCACTAATCTATTTTCTGTGTTTATAGATTTACCTCTTCTGTTACGTAAATGGCATCATATGTGTTTTTTGTGACTGCCTTCTTTCATGTAGCATATGTTTTCATGGTCCACATATATTATAGCATGTATTAATACTTCATTTTTTTAATTACTGAATTATATTCCATTCTATTTATTTATCCATGTATCAGTTGATGGACCTTGGGTTGTTTTCAGTTTGGGGCTATTATGAATAATGCTGCTGTAACAGTCAGCTTCTACAAGCTGGTAAGAACCAGTATGAAGCAGCTCCAGTACCCTACTGGTTTTAGGTGTGTCTCTTTCAGACGACATATGGCCTTACACTGTAATCACCTCCTTACCTATCTCTATTTCCCTCTGGCCTATCAGCTACCGAAAGACAAGGAGACTGTTCATTATTATACTTACGGCTTCTAATTTAGTACCTAATACTTGATGTTTAATTAACATTGCATGAGTTAAATATAGCACAGTGGTTAAGAATGAGAGGTTTCTAAGTCATTTAAATCTCAGATATCCCACCTATGTAAATGCAGAAAAATCAGTAAGTTGCTTAACCTTTCTAAGATTTAGTTTCTCTCCTGGTAAGATGGAAAGAACAGTAACCCCCAATTTTCTTTTATTTGTTATTTCTTTTGAGATTTAGCCTTCTCTCAGCCATGGGAAGGGGATAAGGAGAACTGAGGCGACTCCAGGAGCATATGTCCAATTCTATTACGGTCAGAACCCGGACATGTTACATAGTACTTCTGTTTGTAGCCCATGCTCCAACTTAGTCACATGGCCACAAAGAGCTTCTAGGGAGGTTGGGAAACAGTCTTTATCTGGGCAGATATTTGGTCAGCTAAAACCCTATTACTACAAAAGAAAGAGTGAATGTTAGGAGAAATGAGTAGACTGACAAAGATAACAATCCCTCCATCTTTGGATACAGTCTTGGTAGATCTATCACTAGAGGAACCCAATTTACTTCTCATTCCAACCAAGGGATGGGCGTATGACCCAAACTGGGTCACTCAGACACTCTCTCTTAAATGGGAATCTTGAATGAAATGATACAGAGACTTCAAATAGTTGAAGTTCATTCATCCTGATGTGGTGACCTGAAAAAAACTAAACATTATGGTTTCATGCTGCTTAGATCTCTATAGTTTCTCTGGTTCCTGGGTTTGTCTTTAGTCTGTCTTCCCAGATCCAGATTTTCCTTGAACTCTGTAAGATATCCTTTGTTTTTCTCTTAAGTTGTTCAGAATTGTTTTGTATGACTTACAATCATAGAACTCTAACTGATCAAAGGTCATGTTTGGATGAATTCCAAGGTGAGGAGATAAAAAACTCTAACTGATCAAAGGTCATGTCTGGATGAATTCCAAGGTGAGGTTCTCCACCCATGAGGATTTCTACATAAGCACATTTTTTTCACTTAAGGTAACAAGACAACTATAGCATTATAGTTCTTAATCTTAAGGTAACAAGAAAACTATAGCATCAAAGATAGTAGCTTAAAATGGAAACAGAGAGAAAAGTGGAAATTAAATACGATTAGACTAATACTTGTACTTACTTGCAGAGATTACAGATTACTCTAATATTTACAACTCTATGCTTTGTTAATATTTTACACATATTATCTCATTAAAGCCTTACAGCAACAATAATAGGCATAATTATTATTCTCATTTACATGTGGGGAAAACTGAGCTCATAAAGTTATCTGTTGCCTAAGGTCACATGACACAACAGTTGTAGCCAGCATTCAAAACAAAGTTGAATTTCAGCATTTGAGCTCTTCACCATCATGCTATACCCGTTAGACCTCACATAATAAAAATAAATATATTTGTTATTTAAACAGCTTTTTAATTTTATTTTTTAATTTTTAACTTTTTATTATAGAAAATTTCACACGTAAAAATAGAATAGTATAAGAAAGTCTCATGTACCCATCACCTAGCATCAATAGTTATTCCCATTCTATCATTCTTCCTCTCCTCAAATTTACACTTTATTTTCATCTATCCTGGAGATTTTGTTTTTTTTAAATTTATATTTATTTTTATTAGTTTACTCTGGAGTATTTAAGAACAAATACCAGAAATCATCTCTCTTCAATATAAATACCTCAGTATGTTTTCCTAGTACATGAGAACTTAAAAGAAGAAAAAAAATAACATCATACCCCCCAAATAATTAATTCCTTAATACGTATATTTGATCTATAGGTTCAATTTTCCCTGATTTCCTCAAAAATATCTTTATTGTTGTTCAAATAAAAATTCAAACACAGTGCACACATATATGTCAGATAGTCTCTTCAGTTTCTTTTTTAAAGATTTTTTATTAAAATGTAGCTAATATACAATATTATATTAGTTTCAGGTGTACACCATAGTTATTGAACATTTATATACCTAAAGAAGTAATCACCATGATAAGTCCAGCAACCATCCGACACTGTACCACATTATTACAATATTATTGACTATATTCCCTATGCCGTACGTTATATCCCCATGACTCATTTTTTTTTATACCTGGAAATTTGAACCTCTTATTCACCTTCACCTTCCCCCCCCATTTAAAATTTTCAATTACAGATGATATTCAATATTACTTAATATTAATTTCAGGGGTACAGCATACTGGTTAGATATTTATACAATTTAAGAAGTGATCCCCTCGACTAGTCTAGTACCCACCTGGCACTATACATAGTTATTATCACATTATTGACTATATTCCCTATGCTTTATATCACATACCCATGAGTGTTTTGTAGCTACCAATTTTTACTTCTTAAACTCTTCACCTTTTTCACCCATCCCTTCAACCTCTTCCCATCTGGCAGTATCAAAATGTCCTCTGTATTTATGAGTTTGTTTCTGTTTCCTTTTTTGTTTGTTTGTTTATTTTGTTCATTAGATTTCACATATAAGTGAAATCACATTGGATCTGTCTCTCTCTGTCTGACACTCCACTCAGCACAATACCATCCAGGTCCATCCATGCTGCCACAGATGGCAAGAATCTATTCCCTTCAGGGCCAAGCAATATTCCACTGTATATATGTACCACCTCCTCTTTATCCATTCATCCACCAATGGATATCCAAGCTGACTTCACATCTTGGCCACTGTAAACAATGCTGCAATGAACATATGGATGCACATATCCCCTGGAAGTAGCATGTTGGGTTTCTTTAGATAAATACCCAGAAGTGGGATTATTGGGTTTTGTCTCTTGTGATAGCCTTTGTTTTAAAGTCTATTTTGTATGATATGAAAATTGATATCCCAGCTTTTTCTTTTTCTGTTTCCATTTTTATGAAATACCTTTTTCCATCCCTTTACTTTCAGTCTGTGTGTATCTTTCAATCTGAAGTGAGTCTCTGATAGGCAGCATATGTAAGGGTCTTGTTTTCTTATCCAGTCAGCCACCCAACCTTTGATTGGAGCATATAATCCATTTACATTTAAAGTAATTTTTGATTGATATGTAGTTACTGGCATCTTATCATTCATATGTAGTTACTGGCATCTTATCATATTTTTTATTATTTTAGTTTTTTGTCTTAAAGAATCCCTCTATGATTCCTTGTAATACTTTTTTGCTGGTGATGAATTTCTTTAACTTTTTGTTGTCTGAGAAGCTCTTTATCTACCCTTCAATTCTAAATTATAGCTTCACTGGGTAGAGTAATGTTGGTTGTAGGTCCTTGCTTTTCATCATTTTAATATTTTGTGCCAATCAAAGTTTCTGTTAAGAAATCAACTGACAATCTAATGGGAGCTCCCTTGTAGGTAACTAACTACTTTTCGCTGGCTACTTTTAAGATTCTCTCTTTGTCTTAACCTTGGCATTTCAATTATGATGTGTCTTAGTGTGGGCCTCTTTGGGTTCATCTTGTTTGGGACTCTGCATTTCCTGGGCTTGTACGTCTATTTCATTCACCAGGTTAGGGAAGTTTTCAGTCACTCTTTCTTTGAATAGGTTTTCAATTATTTGCTCTCTCTCTTCTCTTCCTGGTTACCCCTATGATGCGAATGTTGGTACACTTGATGTTGACCCAGACGCTCCTTAAACTATCCTCATCTTTGGATTTTTTTTTCTTTTTGCTGTTCTGATTGGGTGCTTTCTTCTATCTTCTAAATTGCTGATTTGATCTCTGTTTCATCTAATGTGTTGATTCCCTGTAGTGGAATCCTCATTTCAGTTATTGTATTCTTCATTTCTGGCTGGTTCTTTTTCATGTTTTCTATCACCAATTTTTTGTTTTCTATCTCTTTGTTGAAGTCCTCCCTGAGATCACTGAGCATCTTTATCACCAGTGTTTGAAACTCTGCATCTGGTAAATTACTTGTCTCCATTTTGTTTAGTTCTTTTCCTGAAGCTTTGCTCTGTTCTTTTATTTGGGACATGTTGTTTTGTCTTCCCATTTTGGCTGCCTCCCTGTGTTTGCTTCTATGTATTAGGTAGGGCAGTTATGTCTCCCTGTCTTAGTAGATTGGCCTTATGTAGTTGGTGTTTTGTGGGGCCCAGTGGCATCATCTTCCTGGTCACCTGAGCTGGGTGCTCCAGGTGTGTCCCTTGTCAGTTGTGTGTGCCCTTCTGTTGCAGTTGAGCTCTGGTTGCTGTTTGCATGTCAGTGGGAATGATTGACCCTTGGGCTGATTGGTTATGAGGACTGGCCTTGATTACAATGGGTAAGCTGTTGTGCTGTGGCTAATGCTATGGAGCAGGATTCGCTTTAGCAGGGCTCTGGTGCCTGCCCAGTCTGCCTTTCAGGTGTGTCATCCTTAGAGGCAGCCAGGTGATGCTTTGGCTCAGTCAGAAGCTGGCTATTGGGTGTGTCAGCCCCAGGGCCTCCTGGGAAAGACCCCACTGCAGGCCAAGTTCAGCTGCAGCCTGGGCCCTACCCGGGGCAACCTCGCATGAGCCACAAAGCACTCAGCAGATTGCTGCCAACTGCACTTGGCTTGGAGGTGCCTTGAGGAGCCAGGCCACAAACCAAGGCCAGTTGTCACGAGTGCCAGGCTTAGGGTGTGTCAGCAAGAGGTATAGGGCACACTGAAGCCAGATGCTGCTTGTTTGGGTTTTGTGAACCTTTGAGAGATTTTAGGAAAGTCTGCAGCATCAGCCAAGATAGGCCTTTTGTCTGGAAAAGCCACTGGAAGTAGCGTGGGTGGGCTCACAAGTTGGGTGGGGCAGGGTCAGGATATACCAGGGTGGGGCCAACCTATGGTGTTAGCCAGGTTGATGGAGAGTTAGATATGGTGGACCCTGCATCTGCATGCCAGGAGAGGGGAGGGATCAACAAGGAAACAATGGCTTCTGCCAGCTCCTCTATCTGGGAGAAACCTGCCCCTACAGCCCTCACCGTGAAGTCAGACAACTCAGTTCCTTCCTACATGTCCCCAGCACTTTTCTAGCAGCTTCCCCAGCACTGGAGCTCAGAGTGAGTGTGCCTGTCAGTGAGTAGAGTGGTCTTATGTAGTCTTATGTAGTTGGTATCCTACAGGAGTAGCAGCTGGGACTCCAGTCACCCTCCATCTCACTGAGCCACAATCTCTGCTGGTTTTCATAGCCAGAAGTTATGGTGACTTCTCTTCCTGGCACTGAAACCCTGGGCTTGGGAGCCTGATGTGGGGCTGGACCCTTGCTCCTTAAGGGGGGACCTCTGCAGCAGAGATATCCCTCCCAATTTTTAATGGTTACATGTGGGTGTAGTACCAGACCATTCCACATGTCTTCCCCTCCTACCAGTCTCGAGGTGGCTTCTTCTGTCTGTCCTTAGAAGTAGGACTTTGGGCAATTCTAGACTTTAGGCAATTCTCAGTGATAGTTGTTCTGTAGTTTAGTTATAATTTTGATATGGTTGCGAGAGGATGTAAGCATAGCATTTACCTACTCTGCCATCTTGACCAGAAAGCCTCCTCTTGTGTTTCTTTTAACTTCTGACAATTCTTCCCTTCTTTTCCTCTATGTTGTGTTTGTTGAAGAAAAAAGGGACCTTTGTCCTGTGGAATTTATAACATTCTGCATTTGGCTGACAATGTCCTCCTGATATCATTAATAGGTTCCTATCTTCTGTCTTTTCTGTAAGCTGTAAGTTAGTTCAAGAGACTTGATTAAATTCGGGTTCAAAAAAATAATTTTTTGTCAGGAATACTTCATAGGTGGTAGAATAGCTTACTCTTTAAATAAACTGTGTGACTGATTTATTAAATGTGCTGAATCAGAGATCATAATCAATAAACTGTTCTTTCTTCTCCCACTACTGCCTTCAAGCAAGCAAATCTCCCTTCTTTGTTCCCAATGACATTTCAAGCAGATACTTTACCTTTGGGGTCACTCACAGATATGAGAAGAGTCTCATTTTTAGCTATGGAAATTTTCAGTCCAGTCTAAATTAAACTTTAATTTCTCATCCATTTCAAATGTCCCTCCTTTCCCCTCTCATATTACAGCTGCAGCATGGCCTCTCTTTTCATTCCATTTGGTAGGCAGTCTTCACAGTGTCCCTTCAGTCCATGGGAAACGGTGTGTATTTGCCCAGACAAATGGTGGAAGTATACTTGCAACCTTCTGTCCTCGCCCAGCCACTAGGCACAGCTCCACACAGCCTTTAGTCTGCAGATTTCTCAATACCCCTCAAACTCCAAGGGACCCTTGTTAAATTCTCCCCCAAATTGGCTTCTCTTTCACTTCTATAGTAGCACAGGGCACATGTACATATTCTTCCAGCTCAGCAAGCATCTGGATATGAAATGAAAGTCCCACATCCCTTTCTGGCTAGCACTCCCAATTCCAAAGGGTTCTTTCACTATCTCCCCTTTCTTGGCTTGAGTGGGAGAAGTAATGTGCCATGCAAAACAAGGAAGAAATTCCACTGTTGTCTTTCCTCTTGGGAAGCTCCCCTAAAAGCTCCCCTAAAAGATGCATTTGCCCAAATGAATCTCTGGTCTCCTCTTCTAGAGGCTGTTGGGAGTGATGGTTGCTGGACCATAATATCTGTATCACAGTAGGGCTTGTGTATGGGTGTTTGGGGTCCTTCTTTAAAATGTGAGGCTGCTTCTCACTCTTATCTACACCACTGAGGCTGTATCTTAAATTCTTATCAACAGGAAAATCTCAATCTATATCCATATAAGTCTCTTAGATTTACCTCAACTTCACTTTATAAAACAATTCTGCTAAACGTACAGAATTTCCTAGTTTATTTTAAAATGATTTGTAGTTTATTAAAAATGATTTAAGAGAAACACAAATTTAAATAATACTCTCCAGGACATTTGTTCATGTGTCAGAAGGATGTTGGTGAATATCAAGTGAGTGCTAACAAATTCCTATCTTCTGTCCTTACTCAAGAAGGCCTGGATGGTCTACTAAATACCAACAACAACAAAGCAAGAAAAAGAAAACATTTCTAAAAACAGCAGAAGACAAGGAAGCAGATCCACAGTGATAGATCAACTAAATTAAATGTGCCCAGTTTTGTTTAATATGTCACCACAAACAGAACTATGTATTTGTTTGATCCCCATATTAGATATAACCTATAACCATTTTAATTGATGTGTTATGGTCTATGTTTTTTTAATTAATGGGCTTAATTACAATTGCTGAATGGAAAACTGCTTAGTCCAGTCTACTTAACTATAAGTAGAATTAGAAAATGAAAAGAAAGCTTACTGACTTACTAAAGATTCAGCTGAATACATTTTTATTTTGCTCTCAGCCAAAGTGGGAACTAACGATAAACTAATCAAGAACTACATGGTGGTGAATCAGTATCTATGGATGAATGGGAGAAAGTAAAAAAGACAAACTCTGTTACATCGTATTGGGCTGAAATAAGGAGTTTAAAAATGTACGAGATGTTTCTGGATGTGTACTGTAATTGAGTCAATTAAATCACGTTAAACTTACTCTTGACATAACTGGTTAAATAAAATCTGAATCCAAGTATTATCTATATTCAAATTATGTTCACCTAGCAGAACTCTAGGCTAGCACTAGAATCTTAACGTTTGTGGGAGGAAGGAAGGAAGGTAGGAAGGAAAGAAGGAAGGAAAGGAAGGAAAGAGAGGAGGGATGAGAAAAGGGAAATTGGTTTTTATTACCTCATTTTAACAACTGAGTAAGCATAAATTGGTTAATGGTCCTTTCATGGTGTTGATAAAACATTGAATTTAGGCCTAATTGTGCCAATGAAACAGAAGTTATAGTTTAATAAAAATCATGTTATGGCAATAATGGAAAGGCTGAAAGCACCATGAGTTTGAAAAAAGAATGTTAAACATTTGGTTTTTATGTTTCTGTTTTCAACTCTGGCATCATGAATTAACTTTATAACATATTTAACATTCCAGAATATCAAGTCATTGATTTGTTCTCTTAGAAACCCCATTTCCCAAGTCATTTGAATTAAATTACAAAGACATTACTAATTAAGAGAAAGCAATGCAGAGTGCATCGTTAAGAAATGCAATGTAGTATGCCTGTTTAAAGCAAACCTGATGAAATAGAATTTCAGGACAAGACAGCACATTAGTCATTCTTCCCAATCTGTGTCATGCACAGATTTCCTAACTATTCTTTCTGTCTTCATTCAAATGTTGGGTAGAAATGCTACAGAGGGGGTCGGTCATAGCCTGGACCTTGTGGCACTCACCTAAAGGTGCACCCCTCGAATTTCCCTCTCCCTTCTCCCTCCCTCTGTGCATTTGCTACCCGATGTTGTCATCCACCCCTCATTTCACCCTCTTAAAGAAATCTACAGCAACATGAAGGGAGACGTTGTGAAATTGCCCGTCGTCCCTTCAGGGTGTTCCTGTGATACCTTCTCCAACCCTCTAGCACTGCACTTACCACCGTGATCATGGAACAGAGTGAACTAACAGGTTGGCCTCTCTGACTCCATCTTGTTCAATCCTGCTTTGTTCCCATGGCCTTCAGGTTAGTAGCTTCTGCTTAGTCTTGCATATAGACATGCTAATCATTAAAGGAATTCGGCTTGTGGCTTGAATTTTATAAAAAGAGTCCCTTACCGGAAATTGCCTTCCCAAAGAAATAAGGAAAGTATATACAAAAATAATGATTATTTTATGATTGTTTATCAAAGGGTTGCAGGAACCTCATGACTGAACTCACATCAGCTAGAGTCAGCAGAGTAAGAACAAAGAAGTTCCACAATCTGCCTCAAAACCCCTGCTGGCGCCCAGATGTCTGCAGCCATCAGTCACCTCTTCCCCTCATATTTCCCCTTCCCTTGACATAAAAGAAGCATGAGCTCTGTACTTTCTTATGATAGATTTGACGCACCTCTAGGGCTTCCATCTTTTTGGTTAGCACCTTCTCGATCAATAAACTGTTTCTTAATCCAAACTCTGACATTTTGAGTTTTGGCCTTCCAAAGCATCGGGCACAACAACTTTAGTCCAGTTTCAATTATTATAATTTCTTCTCCCTAAAAGACAGACTCCACATATAGAGTTAATATTCATTTCTGAATCCTCACTGAACAGTATTTCTTTTGTGCCAACACTGGTCACAGTCTGTGTTACACATTACATTTAGGATTGAACAAAATAGATGTGGTACTTGGATTTTGGAGGTGTGCCATCTTTTAAGTCATGAATAAATAGGAAAAATAGGAGATTACAAATTGTGTTAGAAAGAAAACAAGGCTCCAGGGGCCAGAACAACAGGCGAGAAAGAATCGGACTGAGGGTTTAGCAAAACTTCTCTGAGGAACCAACATTCACCTTGAGGCCCATGATCACGAGATGTTATTCAGGGTTTTCAGGCTTGAGTGAGAAGAGTGCCATCAGAGGCGACGGTGGTGGAAGCCTGGAGCTGGAATGGATAGGGCAAGGGGAGAAGGATGGGAGAGACTCGGGTCTGGATGCTGTGGGGCCCAAAGAGACCACATTAGAGATTTTGTATTTTATCCGAAGTGTAAACCATTGAAAGTTTTAAGCAGGAGGTTAATGTGATGTGTGTACCATGGTGCCTTGTTTTTGTTTGCTGGATATTGAAGATTTACAAATAAATGGATGAACGAAACATAAACAATGAATCAAAGATACAGTTCTATGACATTTCAGAGTTTTACCAACCTCAGGCCATTAGATTAATTTCATATAGCTCATTCTTAGGAAACACATAATGGGAATTTGCTGATTTTCAGGCACATTCCACTACCAACCCCCCATGTTATTTTAGGTAATACATCTTCCCATTGTGAGCATTTTTGGTGCCCAGCTCTCCCTTGGCTAAGAGGCCGGCATGAGAACCAAGCTGTTCCAAATGGGCACCCCTTCCTGGGACTTAAGAGTCTCGAGCAGAGTAATTGATAGAGGAGAAAATGGTTTGAAGGATTTCACTTCAGCCATGGCAATTAAGAAAGATAATATGTATTTCAGGATCTAGTGCCCACAGCTCCCCTGGTTCTTGCCCTGGTTTCAAGCTGAATCCCTAGTCTGCCATCTTTCTTCCCAACAAAAGTCCCACCAGTGCATTCACTTTTTCCTTAAAATTGTCAGTGTCAGTTTCTGTCACTTGTAATAGAAGAATTATAATGGAATGAAAATCAATTTTAGCTCTAAATGGTGATTATATTTTGGTCTCAAGTTTTTAAGACCTGTCTTTGGATGTGTTACTTGCTCATTTCCAACCTGATGGAATTTTTAACATTTTCTTTTACTTCTCAAAACAGGTTATAGTAGTTGGAATGTACTTTCTGGGCAAAGACACTTGACATCCTTGAAAATAGTTCTCTCTCTCTCTCTCGTTTCCTCAAACACAAAACTGTAGTTTCCTAATGCAGTTTTGTCTTTGCACTATTTATTCTACATATTTTTGTTAGAGAGCCTTCCCCTTGCTTTTAAAGAATGTTTTCCAAAGTGTGTTCCGTAGAACACTAGTCCCATGAGACACTTCAGATAAAAAGTGTCAGTTATAACATAGTCTGACTAGCAGTGAAGACTCCACCCTCCTCTTTAGGTTTCAAAGAACATTGTAGCATCTTAAAAAATAGGAAAAGTTTTGCAGTAAGGAAGTCTGTGTGTTTTTCCAACGTTTCCCAAATGTACCTGGTCATGCAACTCTTCTTCTTGCAAAACCTATTAAAGAACTAGTATTTTGTGGAACCCACTTTGGAAAATGCTGCTTTTGAAAACCAAGGCAAAGTGGTAGTGAGGTTTTCACATTTTCTCTCCGCCACCTGTTAACAGTGTATTATGTTCCCTTGGCAATGGGTTTATCCCGTTTTTTGTTTCTCCTGCTTCAAATACACCTCAAACATTCTTTTAGTTATTGTCTATTTTAGAATTTTTAATGCCCTCCATCCTTCCTGGTACATGTACTCTTTGGGTTTATTCTAGGTATATCCCTGAAATGCCTCTTGTAGTGAAGGCACATCACAGTACGCTGAGAGAAGCCACAGTGTTCATGTTTTATTTACTTTACTGTGTGTGAGTCTTTGGAATATCTGTAAAATTAGAGGTGATATGGTGGAAGGAACATTCAACTTTCAGCCCATTCTGGTATTTTGTGCACATGCACATAAGCACACGCCCACACACACACACACACACATGAATACATATCATAGAAGAAAACACTGTCTATTCTCAAGGTCACCTCAAACACATCTGAATGTGTCCCTCTGAAACTGTCCAAGCTGAGATGAATTGTGTGGGTAGAGAGTGAGCTATGGGGACAGATTGTCTGTCTTCCAGCTTGCCCTGACTGGTCCAACAAGTCCATAAGGAGAAAGGTCAGGGGTTCCAGAAAAAAGCCAGGATATACAGGAGAAGCAGGTGACAAGGATTAACAGTGATGGCTTTGACCTTGGTACAAATGATGACAGTTAAGCAGCTGACACAATTGTGTCTTTGACTCTTCATTCACTTACTAATTCATTCAACTAACATGATTGAAAACCTACTCTGTTAAAGCATTCTGCTTGGTTTTTGTCTTCAGAAAAACTTACTGTTATATCAGGTTACTGGGCATCTAAATGAAAATGTACAATATAAGCTGGAGAGTTATGTTAGAAATAGGAACAAAATGCTTTTCTGAATTAACTTAGGTATTTAGAAATACTTAAACTTGTGTTGCTCTAGAATACATTATTAACATATTTCATGAATGTGCCTTCAATTTTCTCTACTAGATCATGTCCATTTATGCTCTTTGCTTTATAGCATTTTTAAAGCATTCCATTGCCAAATATAATTCAAAATTTAAATTACTGTAAATATTTGTTACTATATCAAATATCCAACCATTGATTAATGTTAAGCTAATTTTAATTTCTTTTTTTACAGTGCTGCAGTACCATTCTTATGTATACTTCATGGATATGAAATGGTACCAATTGTGATTTTACCTTGCATTTCCCTGATTGCCATGAGGTTGTGACTCTTTCATTTGTTTATTGGGCATTTGGGATTCTATAAATTCTTTTATACTTCCTTTCCGTAAAATGTAGTACGGGGCCATCACCAGAGCATGTCCTGAATGAGGACGGCTGATCCTACTTGCCATGGCAGAGTTGCTTGGTTTCCTGACACTGATGTCAGTTCCTACTTTCTAAGTTGGCATCACTGAGGCCCACCTTTACAAGTAGGTAGATTCTGGAAATAGTTGTTTTTCTGTTGATTAGTGTTTATAATGCCTGAACCTGGTGGGTTCGTTGAGTTATAACACTCCCCTAAATCTCACCATGGGGGTCTAGTTTATGTAATTGAACTTCTGCCTCAATTTATCTGAGAAACAGAGCCCAGTTTGGCTCTGCTGGAGCACTGGCAAATCTCATCATTCTTCTTCCAGGGGAACTTGGGGTCTCTCTACTGACCTCAAGTTGCTGGCCAGGGTTATACTCTAAAAAGATGAACCATTTGTAAGCGTAATATTAATTGTCTGCTAACTTGAAGCATAACTTCTGTATGGAGACCTTTGCTGACATGTTTCACCAGTAAACTGGACCCCCTCAGGTACCAGCATTGGATATAATTGCATTATTTATCCCTCCCCTTTGAACATCACCTTGGACCATCACCCAGTGTCCTTTGTGGTGAGAGCCACAGCCATATTATGTTCCTGAGCCTGGGTCCAGCCTCCACCTCCTCCCTGGCCAGCCAATTACGGAGGCCCTGCATGCCCTGATCCTGACCCGTTAGTGGATGACAATCTGTTCTTTCTCCTCAGGTATTAATGTTCCAACTAAATATAATTGTTATTGACTTGAACTTGTAAGCAAATGCAACTTATTTTGCTTCTATGAAGGCCTCTTCTTAGAGACGAGAAAAGGGTGATGGGTGAGTCACAAATCCTTCTTAAGAGAGGAAGTGGTACTTAATTTCTTTCCATTCAACTCTCCTCTCATGACATTTTTATTTTTTTATTTTTTCCTGTCTGGGACTCAAATATTTCAATCCAAGTTACATACTTAGGTAAAATCATTTTGGGGATGCTGTTTTGAAATTTAAATAAGAAAAAAATCAATTCTGACCTATCAATGAATTTTAATATTTTAGGTCAGTATATTTCTTCTAATTTGGATATGTAGAACTACTGTGGCATTTAGTTTACAAAACAAGCCATTCACTAAGACAGTCATGTGGACAAAAAGTTCTGTGCAACATAACAGCATGAGGAAGCAAGTGATTTTCTGCCAAGCTCACTCCAGGCACTCAAACATGGCCCAGTTCTGCACTGGAGAGAAATAACATTTCTGTCACCCTGTACCTTCCTCTCCTGTCCTTATGCATGAAAAAGTATCTGTTCCCATAAAAGCACAACACTTATTGCAAGAATTTTGAAATCTCAATTGCTATTGGAAGGATTCTACCTCTGACCTCTAAACTATGACCTTTTCCATACTTTAGAGTTGAGGGTCTCAATCCTAAAATGGGAGGATTAGGTACATTTTTGAATTCTAGAAGGCTGGACAGTGTGCACAAAGCTTTATTAAAAGGTGGATTATGCTTTTAAAAAGGCAACTTTTGGAAAATTAAAAAGCCATTCTAGAGTTATTTTACGACTCGCTGGGCCACCCTTTATTACTATGTAGAATTTGAGTGGTTATAGCACTGACAAGTGTTGAGTTCATCGTTACCACAGAGAGACGATATTTCTTAAATATGGAAAGTGAGAGACACATGGCCCAACTCACTCTGTAGAGCCTTCTGTGACACATACACAACAATGTGTATCCTCAGCTGGACAAGGGAAATCAATTTTATATATTGATCAAAATCTGGTAACCCACCATGAAAATTCATGGAACACCACTGTGCCGTGTACCCAGGTGCAGAACCACGGCCTTGGTCTGGCTTTAATAAACATCTATGCCTGGCAGAGGCGAGCTGACTCCTATTTGTGGCTAATGGTCTTGGCTGGTTAGTTTAGGGCAGTGTTTTTAAAGTGCTTCATGATTAACAGATGAAATTTTAGTAATATATACACAACAAGAGTAACTAAAATAAAATTATGTGATTCCTTTTTAAATTCTTAATGCTTCAAAGAGAAGATTTCAGTGTAGTACTAAGTGTTTATCACCTCTCTTCTTAAGAGTGACACAGCGAGAGGGGCAAGGATATCCTCGATTCAGAGCTTTCAGTGGGCAACCTTGTTTTGTTAGGATTTAACAGCATTGTTTTGCTTTTCTTGTGATTATTTTTATAATTACCTCCTATTTCTGACAAATGACACTCTTTGTTTAGCACTGTGGTGAAGTACAAGGCAGCTTGCTTCCCCCAGAGCAAGGGAAGACAGAGAGAGAGAGAGAGAGAGAGAGAGAGAGAGAGAGAGAGAGAGAGGAGAAAGGGAGAGAAAGAGGTGGGGACCCATGACAGAAGCCAGAGTCTTTTTATGACCTGATCTCACAAGTGACCTCCCATTGCTCCACCATATTCTATTTGTTAGAAGCAAGTCACAAGTCTAGCCCCCACTCAGGAGAGAGGGTTACACACGGGCGTGGGTATCAGGAGGCAGGGGTCATTGGGCCATCTTTGAGGTGCCTACCACAGGAATGTATTGAAATTGCCTCTTTTCTTTCTTTTCCCCAGTGGAGGATAGAATGCTCTGCGGGACCAGAGACAGTATCTTGTTCATTGTGGTGTTTCAAGTCCTGGGCACAGTGCCCAAAACTTAAAACTACTCAGTAAATGTTTCTTTCAAGGAAACAAGGAAGGAAGGAGAGAGGGAGGGAAGGAGGAAGGAAGGAAAGAAAGAAGGAAGGAAGGAAGGAAGGAAGGAAGGAAGGAAGGAAGGAAGGAAGGAAGGAAGGGAAGGAAGAAAGGAAGGAAGGAAGAAGAACCCAAGTGATAAGATCAGGGGGCTCTGCTAATCCTTAGAGAGCAAGGGGTGGTTCTTTGGGAATAAAAACTCAGCCATAAGAATGACTCTGGGAATGGAGTCAGTACTTCCACCTCTTCACAGTGCTGAGCACAAATGAGCCTCCAGGGAAATGGAAGCCACTCTGAGGACACCCACCACCCTGCTCCCAGCATAGCTTCCAGAGATGCTGAACAGCTGAGCTACAAAATAGCTCAGGGGTCATCCACAGGACAGGCCTGGTTGGGGTTATAATAGTAGATCTGCAGGCTCTGCTGAGGGAGCTGTGATCATTGAAGGAGAGACAAGGAAGAACTCTGAGGTGCTTTTTTCCACTTGTAAAGAGCAATGAGACGTTACACTGAATGTGTATAGGCTGCTTCGTCATTTAACATTATAACATAAAGATTTACTTAGTTATAAATTCTTTGAGAGGATAATTTTAATGGATTCATAGTATTTAATCAAACAGTTATAACATAAGCTGTTCAGCTATTAATTTGCTGTTGCACTTATGGGTTGCACTTACGTTGCATTTTCCACTGTTATACACAATTCTGTAATGAACGCTTTTGTAAACCTAACTTTGCACAACTGTGAATATCTTTTCAGGTTAAATTCCTACAGGTGACATTTTCGGTAAAGTATATGTAGTGTGTGTGTGTGTCTATACTGTCAAACTACCCCAAAAAATAATGTACAAACTTTTATTCCTGATGTGTAAGAGAGCCTGTTTCCACACACCTGCTGAGGTATCTCTTTATAAATTTTCTAATCCGATAGCTGAAAAATAATAGCTTATCATTGTTTTGATTACATGTTGTAGTTGTTAATGCTGCCCACCAAATATTTTTTTATTTTTCACCCCCCGAGCATATAGTAGGATTGAATTTCATGGCCTTTGGGGTTAGGTGGGGCCATGTGACCTATTCCGGTCACTGAGCTGTGAATAGAAATGATATGTATCACTCTGGACTGAATATTTCTTTGCCAGTGTAAGACTCTACTGAGCTCTTTCACCTCATCTATTGGTTACCAGCAACATTCCAGAAAGTGGCCTGGGTCCCATAATTGATTAACCAATTCCAGGGAACAAGGCTTCAGCTACGCCATGATGGAGATGAGCAAACAATAAACCTTTGTTGTTTCAAGCTACTGAGATTTGGTGTTGAGTGTTACTATAGCATGACCGAGCCCATCATGACTGATACATGAAACATCTGTAATCTTACTGAGATTGGACACATTTTCCTGTGCTTATTGACCATTTGTGCTTCTTCGTTTGTGAATTTTCTGTTCTCATCCCTGCATGTGAGCTTTTTAAGCTCAGGGTACTTGACTACACATTTGTCAAGTCTGAACCTGATCCCACTGAAGTATCAGGGAGAATGCTAAAGTCTGCGAAATACAACATCCAGTCATGTCTCTCACAACAGACTTTTTAGTTTTTTAAGTGATGTGCTTTCATTTCACTAACAATGTCAAATAATTTATATGAACACATTGGAGACCATTTGAATGGCCACTTTATAACTAAAGGATGCTATTTTCTCTTAGGATCCAAATGGTTTCTTATGGTGTTAAGTCCCACTACTTGACACACAGACTCAAAAGAACAAATGTGAACTTAAAACATAAATAATGTTTTTGCACCGAGTGAAGAACAAATGATGTCTCAGCATATTGTCCACTGTAAGATAAGAGGCTTCACAGCAGAATAAGTAGAGAAAACTGTGGGAGCCCTGAGTCATCACACAGCCTACACCAGCACAAACAAGCCCAACTCAGAAGAATCTGGCACAGCACTCAGTGTCATTTTTATGTTGTCACTTGTCTCAGTTAAAGTCCTTTGCTTGCAAACAACAGAAACAGATTCTGGCTAACTCACGCAATAGAGAACTGATTGGCGTGATATAAGAAAATGCAGAATTGAAGGAAAAAACAGGCTCAGAAAGAACCAGACTGGGGCAGCTCCAGGGATCTCAGGACCAGAAATTCCTGGAAGAGTACATACATTTTGGG
The DNA here is from genome assembly GCF_004115265.2 of Rhinolophus ferrumequinum. NCBI lineage: Eukaryota > Metazoa > Chordata > Mammalia > Chiroptera > Rhinolophidae > Rhinolophus > Rhinolophus ferrumequinum. The sequence goes on from NC_046293.1 coordinate 84,229,996, forward strand.
GGCTGCCCGCAAAAGGACACAGCCTCAGCCATCTTCCAACTGTGTGTCATTATGTTCTGGATTCAAATTCCTGGATTCATTTGGGTCATGTGCTCATTATTTGGCTGGTGTGGGGAGGTGAGGGGAGGCTGTATGGGACTTCGAAATGCTCAAATCATCCAGATGCCTGATGAAAATAAAAGGTTAGATAGTCTCAGAGTACATATGAGATACCACGGGCCCTCCAAAAGATTTGGGGGATTTAATCCTTTCCGGGCCCTATGAAGGCTTCTCCTTGTAAGGGAAAGGAAACAAAAATGAATAACTTGTGAGGCATTCAGGAAGAACATAAATTACAAAATAACAACCTGCAGCCTAAGGAGAATGTGAAAGAAGGAAGTACTGTTCCATGAAATGCATGAAGGAAAGGAAAAGGAAGAGGACTGTTCATCAAAGAATTCAAAGAAACATTCAAAGAAACAGCCATCTTCAGAAAAACAAAGTCAAAATAAATTTAAATCTTTCTTTAGTCTTTTGATAAAATACTAACGTTGAGGTATATTTTTAGAATACAGCAAAACTCCTTGAAATATGCTTTAGAGTTTAGAGAAATCTTTCTCATCATCAAGTTCTCTATGTGCGTTTCAATGGTTTCCCGCCATATCATGTTCTTCACTGTCTCCCTCTATTTCAGAAAAATCTACCGCAAGCCCTCCTTCACTTGTGCCTCAGTTCCCTTTTATAGATATTAACTGAGCCTCTTTGGATTTTTTTATTTTCTTTGCACTTTACCCTATTACCTGGATTCTACATAACAAAGAAGCACCTAGGAAATGGCCTGGAAACCAACGGGGGTGGGGGAGGCTAGATAATGGGTGGGGTTCATAATTTAATTATTTCTCTATAACACTAATTGCATGTCATCAATATTTTTCATTTTCATTTCATTCAAAATAATTTCCCTCATGACTTTCTTTTTTTGACTCGGGTTATTCAGAAGTGTATTGGTTAATTTCCAAATATTTAAGGATTTCCTAAATATCTCTCTGTTATTAATGTCTAGTTTATTTCTGCTGCAGCTAAAAAGCATCTTTTTCCATTGTCTTTTGAGGTGGCATGTCCTACACATGTCAACCAGGTCAAGGTGGTTGATCTCTCTGTTATTAATGTCTAGTTTATTTCTGCTGCAGCTAAAAAGCATCTTTTTCCATTGTCTTTTGAGGTGGCATGTCCTACACATGTCAACCAGGTCAAGGTGGTTGATCTTTGATGAATTATGATCTACCTTCAAATGGCATTATATCCTTCAACAGCATACTCCCAATTCCTGCTTCCCGTGTTTTGTGCTACCGTTGTGCCACAATTCACTTCACACATGCTATCGACGCACACTACAGTGATACTATTTTTGCTTTAGTAAATTACCTATCTTTTTAGAGAAAATAGAACTCAAAAAAGAATTTTGTATTTACCTTCATTTATGCCAGTTCTAGCACTCTTTATTTCTCTGTGCAGATCCAAGTTTCTGTCCGATACAAGATTGCTTCTGTCTGAAGGAATTCCTTTAACATTTCTAAGAATGCAGGACTGCTTCATTTTCTCAGTTTTTGTTTGTTGGGAAAAGTATTTGTGCTTTATTTTTGAAAAATATTTTTGACATCTTCGTTCTTTTGGTACATGAAAGATGTCACTCTGTTGTGTTCTGACTTGCATAGCTTCTGACAAGAAGACTGCTCTAATTCTTATCTTTGCTCCTCTGTTATATATCTTTTTTCTCTGACTGCCTTAGAGATTTTTCTTTATCCTTGGTTGTCAGTAGCTGGACCATAATGTGTCTAGGTGCTGGTTTTGTTTGATTTGTGGAACAGCTGTGTCTTAGAGCAATGCTTTGCAAACTTTAATGTGCACATGAATCTCCCTGTTAAAAAACAGATTTGATTCAATAGGTCTGTGGCTCAGCTGAGTTTCTGCATTTCTAACAAGCTACGTAGGTGAAGGCAACGTAGGCATTGCGTTAGAACACTGGTGGGATGGGGTGTGGGGGTGGGGGTGGGTCGTGGGGGGAAGCAGAGCAATTTACCAGACTGCAATTTCTGACATTTTTGTCTCTCACTGGTCAAGTTCATCTCCTGGGGTGTTAATACTCCTCCACATTTCTGAGTTGTATTACTGCCCCTTCAGGCAGCCACTGAGGGAGCTCTGCTTCTTTGGACCTGGGTGTGAAAAATGCTACCGTAGCTGTGGAGGCAACAGAGTCTGAGAGGCTGAAGCTACTACTGGCATTAGAAATAAGAAAAGGGTGGTGACAGCCACCGGAATGAAACACATCAAAAGCAGGGTAGACAGCATGGCCTAGAGGGGGAGGATAAATGAATCTGCGTAATTGAAATTAGGCGATCCATGAGCATTGTAAACTGAGTTGTTTTAAAGTAGGGTTGCCAGATTAGCAAATACAAATACAGGATACCCAGTGAAGTTTGAATTTCAGATAAGCAACAAAATAATGTTCAGGGTAAATATGTTTCAAATGTTGTGTGGAATGTGCTTATACCAAAATTTTTGTTCTTGTTGATTATTTGAAATTCAGCTTTAACTAAGTGTCCTGTATTTTATCTGGAAACCACATTTTTAGGTGGATTATGAAAAAAGAAAAAGACCTATAAAGGCACTCTCAGATGGCTTGATAGGGATATTTTCCTCTCTCTTCCATTAAAATTGCTTTTCTAGTCTAGAAGAGATAATCAGTTATGACTAATATAGGTTTAGTGCTCTTGTGGAAAGATATGCCAATTTGTCATGGTGACAGTTCTATTCATATTTCTTATAATTCAAAAATTATATTTAAGATAGTCTACTTATAAATACTAACCAAGGATCTTAACATGTAAAACCAGAATTTTAAGTTCAGTTTGGTTCCTGGGAAAATACAGATATTGACCAAATATGCTCATGGAAAGCCTCCGGAAAACCAAAACACTCAAATCAGAAATACAAGTCACTCATTTGGGGCTTGCAGCTAAGTAGATAGATAGAAAGATAGATAGATAGATAGATAGATAGATAGATAGATAGATAGATAGATAAATTTAGGTAATTAAATACCATGCCACAGTTTATTCCACAATATAGAATTTTTTATTCATTAATAGCAATCAATTACCAAAATGACTCATACAGAAGGTTGGGTAATTTGGAATACAGTTGTCATCAAGGAAGATGGCAGCTCAAGAAAGAATAATCTCTTACACTATGTGTTTTTAAGTATAGAAAGGGGGTAAAATGACCAAAACACCCTGCAGACATAGTTAAGGCCTTGAAGAATTTCCTTTGGCCTGACAGGCAGCTTTTGCCTACAGTCACACATAATTTCAAGCAACTGCAGACCTCTCACTTAATCATTCAGAAAGCAATTTCAAAGTACCCTTAAGAAATTGGGGCCCACGGCATGGCATAATTCAGATGCTATTTCTAACCCTGGTTGCTTTTTATATTTCCTTATTAACTATTTATTGATCACATACCATGTGTCAAGCATTGTGCGGTCATCATGTCTTTTCAGAAGTCATTTCTCTTTGGACATCAGTCAATCATTTTGTCTTGTGACTATAACGGGCAACTCTGAACATGGTAGCAAGTCCTTAAAGAGACCAATTGGATCTGTCAAATGTTTTATTTCTCATTCCTCTCACCCTACCCTAGGTCCCCTCATGACTATCCCGTGTTTCTCTCTGGCTTCTCTTTAAAACACTGTCTCAGTCCACTGTCGCAGCACTAGCAACATCATGAAAAAAATCTGGTTTGAGAGGCAGAGAAGAGTGTGACAGCCCCACACGTTGGACAGGAGTGTCACGTTGCCCAAAAAAGATCATTCTGTGCAGCAATCAGTGGGGAGAAAATGATATTCTCAGCCTCCTGCCTAATTACTTAAACACAAGACCTCCTTTTATTAGAAATCTAACCAGAATTTTTCCCCTTAGCTGCTCATTGTCCTGAGTATAAGTGCTAAACAGAAAATAGAGTCAGCGTCAAACGTTCATAAAACAAACCCATTTCCTTGCTGAGATATGCTGCTGTGAGCAACAGGATCCACTCTGCTCTCACAGAGAAATCTGTGAGCTTTGATGATCTGAAAAGACCACCCACTCAAAGTACAAATATATTTACCCAGGCCGCCAACTTCTTTACTCTATCACCACCATCTGGCCCCCAGTTGACAAGATTTCCTGAGAATGCCACTTCCAAGGTCTTTTAATGGGGTTAAGGCTAAGCACTAGCAAAGTTTTAATCTTCTTTTATGGGATCCATGTGGCATAGCTCACCATACAACATGTGGGAGACAGTAAGCATAGAGATTAGGAGTAGGGATGAAGGGGCCAGACTACTTGTGGTCATACCCCAGCTCAGTCAAGGTTATAGCTGTGTAATCTTGGGCAAATGACTTAACCTCTCCATGCCTCAGTTTCTTCTTATGTTAAAAAGGGTGACCTAGAAATTCAACAAAATCCCAATCAAAATCTCAACAGATATTTTTGTAGATATCAACAGATTCTAGAATTTACATGGAAAGGCAAAGAAATCAGAATAGCCAAGACAATTTGGGTGGAAAAAAAGTTGGAGGATTCATACGATCTGATTTCAAAACTGACCATAAACCACAATAATGAAGACAGTGTGGTATTGATGAAATGCTAAGACATACTGAGCACTGAAACACAATAGAGGGTTTAAAAATAGACCCACAGAGATATAGTCAACTGATTAATTCCAAAGCTGAAAAGGCAATTCAGTGGAGAAGAAATAGTCTTTTAAACAAATGGTGTTTATACATATAACAACTTCTATATGAAAAAAAAAAGAAAGAAACTTGATCTTATCTCAAACTCTATGCCCAAATTATCTCAAAATGAATAATAAGCTTTAATGTAAACCTATAAAATGTCTAGAAGAAAATATAGCATAAAATGTTTGTTAGTTTAGGAGATTTCCAGTCAAGATGGCAAAGTACATAAACACTGTGCTTGCCTCTTCTCACGCCCATAATTACAACTAAAACTCAAAATTACAACTAAACTATAGAACAATGATCATTGAGAATCGTTTGAAGTTTAGCTGAACTGAAGTTCTACAACTAAGGACATACAGAAGAAACCACCTCAAGACCGGTGGGAGGAGAAAAGACGTGAGACAAGGCTGGCCCAACACCCGTCTGTGACCATTACAAATCAGGATGGATCTCTCAGCTGTGGAGGTTTCCCCCGTCTAGAGAAGCAAGGGGTTCCAGCTCCACATTAGGCTCCCCAGCCTAAGGTTCTTGTGCCAGGGAGAGAAGTCCCCATAACTCTGGCTGTGAAAACAAGAGGGGATTGTGGCTGAGTGAGACAGAGGGTGGCTGCAATCCCAGACATTCCTTTTAAAGGGCTCACACATGAACTTACTTGCTGACAGACTCACTCACTTTGAGCTCCAGTGCTGGGGCAGCAGCTCACAAAGCACCAAGGACATACAGGGAGGAACTGAGTTGCCTGGCTTCAGAATGAGGACTGAAGGGGCAGCTTTCTTCCAGACAGAAGTGCTGGCGGAAGCCAGTGTTTCCTTGTTGATTCCTCCCACCTCCTGGCATGCAGACACAGGCTGCTGCCATATCTGAGTCTCCATCAACCTGGCTAACACCATTCATCCTTCGCACCCTAGGAATTTGCTGAAATGCCACCCCACCCAACTTGCATGCCCACTCAAACCACTTCCAGTGAATTTTCTATACAAATGTCTTATCTTGACTCATGCAGCAGACTTCCCTAAAATCTTTCAAAGGTTCACAAACCCTAAACAAACAGCATCTGGCTTCAGCATGTCCTGTACCCTTTGCTAACTAGCCACAAGCCCAGCACTAGCAGTAGCTGATCTTGTTTCATGGTTTTGCCTTTCAAGGCACCTCCAAACCCAATACGAGTGGCAGCCATCTGCAGATTTCTTTGTGGCTCATGCCAGGTGACCGTAGGAAGGGCACAGTCTATGGCTAAACTTTATCCTGCAGCAGGGCACTTTCCAAGAGGCTGTCAGGGGCACAACTGGCGGCCAACTTCGGACCAAGCTGGAGCATCACTCAGCCACCTCCAAGGATGACACACCCAAAGGGCAGAGTAGGAAGGCACCATAGCCCTGATAAAGTGAATCCTGCTCTGTAGAGTCAACCCCTGCACAACAACTCCTCCAATTTAGTCATGCCAGTCCTCACAACCATTCAGCCTGAGGGTCAATCCCTCCTACTGACGTGCAAACAGCAACCAAGGCTCAACTACAACAGGAGGGCACACACAACCCACACAAGGGAAACACCTGGAACAACCAGCTCAGGTGACCAGGAAGATGGCACCACTGGGCCCCACAGGACACCTACTACATCAGGCCACTCTACTAAGACCAGAAGACACAGCAGCCCTACCTAACACATAGAAACAAACACAAGGGGGGAGCCAAAATGGGGAGACAAAGAAACATGTCCCAAATCAGAACAAAGAACCAGAAAAAGAACTAAACAAAAAGGAGACAAGCAATCTACCAGATATAGAGTTCAAAACACTAGATATAAGGATGCTCAATGCTCTCAGGCAGAACTTCAGCAAAGAAATAGGAAACGTAAAAGTGGAGATAGGAAACATGGAAAAGAATCAGTCAGAAATAAAGAATACAATAACTGAAATGAAGAATACATTAAAGGGAATCAAAAGTAGATTAGATGAAACAGAGATTGAATCAGTGATTTAGAAGTCAAGGTAGCAGAAAATACCCAATCAGAACAACAAAAAGAAAAAAGAATCCAATAAAAGTGAAGATAGCTTAAGGGGCCTATGGAAAAACATCAAGCATACCAACATTTATATCATAGAAGTACCAGACAGAGATGAGAAAGAGCAAGGAATTGAAAACTTATTTGAAGAAATAATGACAGAAAACTTTCCTAACCTGATGAAGGAAATAGACATACAAGCCCAGGTAGTACAGAGAGTTCCAAACAAGATGAACCCAAAGAGGCCCACACCAAGACACATCATAATTAAAATGCCAAAGGTTAAAGACAAATAGAGAATCTTAAAAGCAGCAAAAGAAAAACAGGTAGTTACCTACAAGGGAGCTCCCATTAGACTGTCAGTTGATTTCTCAACAGAAACTTTGCAGGCCAGAAAGGATTGGCACAAAATATTCAAAGTGATAAAAAGCAAGTACCTACAACCAAGATTACTCTACACAGTGAAGCTATCATTTAGAATTGAAGGGCAGATAAAGAGCTTCTCAGAGGACAAAAAGCTAAAGGAGCTCATCACCAGCAAGCAAGTACTACAAGCAATCTTAGAGGGATTTTTTAAGACAAAATAAATTAATTTAAAAACACAAATAATAAAGTGGCAATAACTACATATCAATCAAAATTTACTTTAAATGTAAATGGATTAAATGCTCCAATCAAAAGGTCAGGTGGCTGACTGGATAAGAAAACAAACCTTACATATGCTGCCTACAAGAGGCTCAGTTCAGATCAAAAGATACACACAGACTGAAAAGTAAAGGGATGGAAAAAGGTATTTCATAAAAATGGAAACAGAAAAAAAAAACTGGGATATCAATGTTTATATCAGGCAAAATAGACTTTAGTACAAAGGCTATAACAAGAGACAAAGAAAATCCCAGTAATCCCACTTTTGGATATTTATCCCAAGAAACCCAATATGCCACGTCAAGGGGATGTGTGCATCCATATGTTCATTGCAGCATTGCTTACAGTGTCCAAGATGTGGAGGCAGCCTTGGTATCTGTTAGTGGAAGAATGGATAAAGAGGAGGCAGTGCATATACACAATGGAATATTGCTCGGCCATGGAAGGAAATGGGTCCTTGCCATCTGCAGCAGCGTGGATGGACCTGGAGGGTGTTGTGCTGAGTGGAGTGTGTCAGACAAAGACAGATGCAATGTGATTTCACTTATATGTGGAATCTAAAGAATAAAAGAAACAAAACAGAAAAAAACTCATATATAGAGAGAACATTTTGATATTGCCAGATGGGAGGGGACTGAAGAGAATGGGTGACAAAGAAGAATGGATTGAAAAGTACAAATTGGTTGTTACAAAACAGGCATGAGGATGTAAAGTAAAGCATAGAGAATATAGTCATTAATATGGTAATAACTATGTATAGTGCCAGGTGGGTACTAGACTAGTCAGGGGGATCACTTTTTACATTATATAAATGTCTAACCACTATGCTGTATACCTGAAGTTAATATAAAACAATATTGAATGTCAACTATAATTGAAAATTCTAAAAGCGGGGTGGATATGAAGGGGAATAAGAGATTCAAATTTTCAGGTATAAAACAAATAACTCATTGGGATGTAATACAGAGTATAGGACGTACAGTATGATATGGTATCAGATGGTTGCTGGACTTACCATGATGCTCACTTCTTTAGGTCTAAATGTTGGATAACAATGGTGTACCACTGAAACTAATATAATATTGTATGCTCGTTATTATTTTAATAAAAACCTTTTACAAAGTGTTTGTTACTTTAGGTTAGCTAAAGAGGTTTTGGCTGTGACACCAAAACATGTTTCAGAGAGAAAAAAGTTGATACATTGGACCTAAAAAAGGGGGTTGGGGATAATAATAGTACCTGACTCCGGGTGTTTCTGAGGATTAAATAGCTTAATTTATACAGGGCACTTAGAATAGAGCATGTAGAATATAGACCATAGCAAGTTCTCAGAAAGTTGTAGTCACTATTATTTTCACTGTGCCATGTTTGCCTTCTGTAGGCATTTATTGAATACCTGCTTTTTAATTGAATATTCACTGTATTAGTTTCTTATTGTTGCCATGACAAATTACCACAAATGTAGTGGCTTATATGCACACAAATTTATTTTCTTTCATTTCTGGAAGCCAGATCTCTACAATCAGTTTCACTGGGCTCAAACCAAGATGCTGGCACTGCTGGTTTCTTCTGGAGGTTTTAGGGGAGGATCCATTTCCTTGCCTTTTGCAGCTTCTATAGCTGGATGCTTTGCATTCATTTAACTTGTGGTCATTTTCTTTACCTTCAAAGGTGGTGGTACATCATCTTCAAATCTGTCCCTGCTTCCCTCATCACAATGCCTGATATCTGACTCTTCTGTAATCAAATCTCCGTCTGTCTCCCTCATAGAAGGAACCTATGATTGCATTTAGGATCCACCTAGATAGATAGTCCAGGATAATCTGTCCCATCTCAAGGTCCTCAATTTAATAACATCTACAAAATGCTTTTGCTTTGTAATGTAACATTCACATGTCCTAGGGATTCAGACCCGGGTACCTTTGGGGGTCATTTTTCAGCCTACCACAGCCACTCTGTGCCAAATAGTTGGCTTAGCACTGTACAAAATGATCTCATTTCATCTGCATGGAAGCTCTCTGAGAAGATATTTTTAATTGCCACTGTTAAAATGAGAACACTAAGGCACACAGAGTTTAAGTCAGGTGTTCAGTACGTGGCAAAGTCAGAATCTGAAACAAAGACCTTTGGATTTCAACGCCTGTGCTGTCAAACATTACACTCTGCTTTATCTGTCTGCAGTGTTTGGTGGAAGAAGAAGGTGAATCATGAAGAGATGTCAAAATTAGGGTACATGACAAACTACGAGAGCCCTGGGCGGCCTAACAACAGCCTTATGGGCAGGGAATATAGGATTGAGGACTACAGCAGCAAAGGAGACCTCTTGATGGACTTGACCGTGTTTTGCATGGACTGTCCCTGAACCTTGAGTTCAGGACTAGAGCTTGTTCACAACGGTATCCCAACTTCCTAACACAGGGCCTGGCCTGTTGCGAGTGTCCCGTAGATATTTGATGAATGGATGAATGAATGAAATAGTATCCTAGTTCCTTTCAGATTTGATGCTCAGTCTATTGGTTTCACTTCCACCTCCCCTCTCAAACATTGTCTCTTTGTTTTACCACCTCTCTCTTTGGGACTGGATCTTCATTCTCACTCTGCTGGGGAGGGAGTTCTACTCTTCACTGTTGGAGAGATGCAGTTTGGAACAGACCTGCAAATGATCTCCATCAGTAGGTTGCTGCTTCTCCTATTTGCTGTTCCAGAGTCAGGACAGCATTGTTAACCAGAACAGCATTATTAACTTCATCCTATCATTTAAAATAAGAATAATCTGTATAAGTATCCCAACAATGTGTTAAGTTAAATGAAAAGCTATAGACCAAACCAGAAGATACTTAATAAAGAAACAAACTCACTACTGAGTTCAGAGACACGAGCTATAACTGTTTGAAGAATAGTTTCATTAACTCCTCTCTCCATAATTTGTAACAGTCATCAAGCTTATACATCTGTCTCCTCATCCAAATCTCTGCTCAAAGTCACCTCCTGCTGGAAGCCCGCCATGATTATTATATTTTATTGAAAACAGTGTGCCACACTCTCCCCATCGCTCTCTAGGCCACTCTCCTGTTTTATAATCCTCAGAGAATTTATCACTCCCTGAAAAAAAGAATCTCTTCAAAATCTAGATGTTAATCTTCTTTATCTCCTCATTAGAATATAAGCTCCATGAAAACTAGGATATCTCTGTGTTAGAACCTATAATGGTAGCTGGCACCTAGTAGATAAACAGTCAATAAATGTTGCTGAATGGATACCCTGTTTGGGAGTTGAAGAATACAAGCTTCTCAAAGTCGGGGGCGGGGAGGAGAAACAAAAAGAGGGGTCAAGAAAGAGGCTCTCTTTATTTAACTTATTCTTCCTTCTCCCACTGAAGACCCACTGCTGCAGATAAAGGGAGGCAGTCAGCAAATCAGAAGAGAAACAAAAGAAGCTTGTTCTTGGCTTTTATGCTGCCTGATAATTTCAGGGATTTTCTGGATAATTTTGACACATGGTGTTTTGCCGTAGGCGCTGGCATTAGAAATTTAACACCGTGTGAGATGTGGTTTCTCAGACTCATAATAAGGTTGGCCTATAGAGGGCGCCAATTCACTTCAAAAAAAATTAAACAAGTGCCTAAACTTTCACTGGGGCCTGGAAAGCATTTACAAAGCAAGCAGTTTACTAACAGCTAATGAAATAGTTAAATGGGCCTCGTTTTGTTTCAATACCAAAGTTTAAGAAAAAGACAAACAAACAAAAAAACAACCTGTGAAAATGCCAGAAGCATTCCAAGACCTCCCCTGAGAAGAGGTGGCTTTATTTTTCGAACGCAAAAAGAGAAGCCAGGCTAAGAGAAGCATCTAGAAGTATAGAATATGGTATATATAGAGAAGGACAATCCTAAGGCTGGGAGAAGTTGCAAGTCCTAGAGGAGAGGTCGGCAGGCCTCTGCCATATTCCACCCTGCCTGCCCTTCTTGCTGGGAAGTGGGGACTGGTGTGAGATGCCTGTAGACTGTACAAATGCGGGAGGACTCTCCTGACAGCTGTCGAACTGGGCACATCATTCTTGAAACTGACCCTGGGTTTCAGTGTTCTGCAAGGCCTGAGGGGAGGAAGAATCGCTTGAGAGTTTTGAAATATGTATTTGGGAACCACAAGGGAACCTGATAGGAGAGAAAAGCCTCTCCAGGTTTGGATCTGCAAAGAACTCTTCAGAAGAGGAAATGGAATCGACTAGGGAGTTCTCGGTAAAAACTTGTGAGACCTCTACGATGAGCAACAGTTGGGGCAGCTTTGATAGTCCAGAGCTAACCTCGAGGCAGAGAGAGTCATAATCCTGCATATTCCTGTGATCAGATGCGAATGTTCAAGGAAAAGTTAGACTTAAAATTCCATGAAAGCTGTGACACATTGTATTATGTATGATGCTTTCGATTGATGACTGCCCTTGCTTTTGTCAGTTCAAGGTGAATTAGTCACTTTAATGTTCAATGGCTAAACTTTAAACCAAATCACTAAAGGGCAAGGCATGAGTTTGCAAAAACAGCCACCCCCCTCAATTTAATCGTAAAATCAACTGAATCAGTTTTTTGGCACAGTGAGGGAAAAACATTTATTCTGCAACAAACTGTCTCATTGATTAAATGATTCATTTGGAAGACACAACCACAGTCTAAGATTTTAATCTTAAGAAGAAAAAGTTTACCTTTCAAACACATTTTCAAGATTCTGAAGTCAGCTTCTTTTCCCCCAAGGATTTGCTTCATCTCAGATGTACTTCTAACCTTTCTTTCCTTGTTATTTTTAACCATTAGCCACTTATTCAAAGTGGAAAATCTATTTAAATCTTTTTAAATGATTAAAAGTCAATGTTAGTTCAGAAGCCTAAATATCAGCAAGTAAGGAGGGAGAAGGAACAATTCTCTCAGTCTTATTGGAGGCCACTTTACACCTTATCTTACTTTGACCTCAAAACAACTAAATGAGGGAAATATTGTTAGTTCCCAGCCATAATCAAGGTCAACAGTTTAAGGCCACAGGCTGTGCAGTTAATGTAAATGAGGACTTGTTGACCTATGGGGGGATGCAAACAATGTTTCCAGGGTCCTATGTTCCAAGAGAAGCGAGGAGATTTCTATGCAGTCTACCAATTTTTAAAAAATAGTGGTGACTAATTAAAAGGAATGTTTTCAATGTTGTATGGACCAAATGAAGGAACTCTGGGGCTGAACCCAGCTCAGGGACTGCCATTTAGCAAAGGGGTGAAAATAAGGCTCAGGAAGATAACACGACCGTCCTACTCAGCTGTGGACATGCAGAGGCTTCCCCCAGCCCAGGATTTCGTGACTCCACCGTTGTTAGATACTGACACACGCTGCTTATGGGTTACATCTACGAAGTCCTTTTCATGTGCGCCAACGTAGCAAACTCCTTTTTGAAAATCCTACCATGATTCAACTTAGTACGAGGAAACAAAGTCAGGTAAATGTGGATTTCTGAACAGAATGAAACTCGGGGCTGGGCCTCCTCTGAGGTATCCTTGCTCTGCCTGTAAAAACTGTCAAATGAAAAAGAAATCCACACTTAGTAAAGATGTGCTTATTGGAAAGGATTATTGCAAGGAGAAAGAAAGGGCCTATTGTAAGGGCGAGAAAGCTCTGACCAGTAAGGTCTGCAAGGGTCTCAAGAGTTAGTCAAATAGTGTTTTGCAGGGAGAAGAGTAAACAAGAACTGGGTGTGGGGAAGTGAGATACAAGGGTGGCATATTGGGAGAGTGGATCAGAGAATGTTTCACCCTGAGCCCAGCCGATTTTGAGGATTGACTCTCAAGGAGGGGCTGCATGCTGGTTCTTGCTGAGCTCAGGGGCCGGGGGTAAGGCGAGAAGCTTAACCAAAGTTTGGTTGACAAACACTTCATTCTGACTGATCAGTGGGGACAAGTAGTTCAAATTCATCATTTATGAGGCAAAGAGTGGGAATTTGAAGGGTCTGTGTCTGGCCTTGTCATAGGTAAGTACGGGAGCCTTCATGAGTCTCGTGTAAGTCATAGAGGGAGGTGCAATTTCTGGCAGTAATATTCTAGGATACAAAAGGGTGAGGGTCTTTCTTAACCTGAAGGTAAAATTCAACATTGTCCAAACAAAGCACAAGATGGACAAAGTCTGAGAGTGGGATCAGGATTGTTGTCCAGGACCAAACTAGTCAAGTCCAAGGTCAACATTCTCCACAGGAAAGAGGGAAGGAAAGAAGCTAGGAAGCTCCTGGTTTTCTGAGGAGAGGGACAAGGTGTTGTAGAGACAGGTCACTCACTGAGGCCGCCGTTTGCTGAAGGCAGCACTGTGAGGAGTGAGCAGGTACAGAACTGGCAGAACACAGGTGTGGTGGTCTCTGGTCCCCAAAGACCCTGGAAATGATTGGATGCTACTTGAGGATAGAGGATCTAAGAAAAAAATATGGGACTAAAAGATCCATTGGGTTTCACTCACAGCCATTCCCAGGGCCATCCTGAGTCACCAGGAATCAGCTGATGGGGGCTTGTGTGAAACAGTACTTTTTCTTTTAACTACCATTATCTTGCCCCCTCACTCTATGTCAGGTTGATGAGACCTGGGAGATAATGATTGTTATATTATGTTTGTATAAATGGTCACATTCTTTGTATGGAGCCTGGCCACCAGGGAATGCTCTTAAGTTAACTTTTCATTTCATCAGACCCTCCTTCTGTTTAGCTTGATCTCATCTGTACCATTCAACTCAGGATTTATTGTCCTTGTTTTACATTCTAAAGAATTGAGGGCTGTCTTTGAAGTGGACATGAGAAGTGTCACCCCAAAGAGATTATTCATACATCATTGAAAGTTTAAAACAACAAACACAACAACAAAAATGCTGTCCCCTGTTCTGAGCATCCCAGGAGGTCTTCCCATTGTTTAAATCAGTTTTGAGTTTAAATTGCTTTCATTCTAGTAAATTAGCTAACATCTGCTATCCACCTGTCAATGAAGACCACTCCATTAAAAACTGAATCCACCCTCGACTTGAGTCCAGGACAGCACTGTCTCATAGCAACATCATGCAAACCACACGCCATTTTAAATGTTGTAATAGCCACAATGGAAAAAAAAAAAGTAGAAAGAGACAAATAAAATTAATCTAATAATACATTTCATTTAATATATCAAAAATAGTATCCGTTCAGGAGGTGATCAAGATAAAACATTATTAAGGAGATATTTTACATTCTATTTTCTTCATACTGAGTCTTCAAAATCTAGTGTGTATTTGACGTTTACAGCACATGTCAATTCAGGCTTGCTACTGAAGGGGATCAAGATATGCCTCCCCAAAACTTGCCACTTTGGTATATAGATTATTTTGAACAGGAGGCAACTGAGAATCAAGAGATGCAAAAAGATTTCTCTGACATTCTCTTTTCTGCCTAAAAGCAGGGCATACCTTTGCCGTTGTGAAGATGCCCCCCTCCCTGTAGGAAGAAGGGAAGACCAACTCCTATCACTGGAGATTCAGACATGAATTGGCATCAACAGACCTTACTAAGAAAACCCTTGTCTTCCATTAGTTTCCCCAGATATTTCCTAGTCATTTCCCTATGATTTATCATTCCTTGATATCTAAATCCCTTTTGCTTTGTTAAAATGGTATATAAGCCCCCAAGTCTGCTTCTTTCCATTTTAGTTCCTTTTCTATGAACTCCTGTGCACATAAATAGTAACAAATATTGTGTACTTTTTCTCTTGTTAACCTGTCTTTTGTTAGTTTATTTTGGAGGTCCCCAGTTACTGAACTTAAGAGGACAGAGGAAAACTTTTTCCTTCCCGACACTACCTTTCAAGTGCTCAATAGCCACATATGACTAGTGGCTACCGTATTGAACAGAACATGTTTAGGAGAATACTACGCAGTATTGTTCTAATCTACACATCATTTATAATCTATAATCTTATATAAAAACTATTTTTATCAGTACTTGTCATAGTTGCAGAAATTCAAGAACAATTTTATGTTTTAGCAACTTGTAGGAATAGCTTAATTGAAGTTATAACATCTCAGTTTTACATTCTTGAAAGTTCCAGAACATGAGAAAAAGGTCCATTCTTTCCCAAATTCCTTCATACTTTGGTCCTAAAAAAACTGTTACTAACAGATTTCCAAAGTAAAACAAAAAAAGTTAATGTTAATTCAAAAATTGTATGTAGTTTTAATTTAAAAACTAAACTAAACTAAACTAAATCAAAGTAAGGATCAGATTTGTACCTTGCTGGGATTTTCTATTATATAATCAATGGTGGTTTTTATTAGGTTGGTGCAAAAGTAATTGTGGTTTACAACGTTGAAAATAATGGCAAACCCCGTAATTACTTTTGCACCAACCTAAAAGTAGTGCTTTTATTCTGGATTTGGGTGGGGAAACTCTTCAGAGCCCAAACAAAATAACAACATGGTCTGAAGTTAATTAAAAGTATAAATCATTACGTTATTAAAAAAATAGGATATCCCATTCAATGGTTTTAATGATTTCAGATCTTTGAAACAACAAATGGATTTGATTAAAGTGTAATTTGATTTATTAAAATCTACTTGAGGATGTATGCTTTGGCACTTCTATCATTTCTCTAAAAGTAAAAAATATGCCTTTCTCCCTTTGTGTATTTTTTGTCTTCATTTAAAATTTATACAAGTGTTCAACATCTAAAATCTAAGATTAGGATTAGGTATAGAATCACTACATCACTGTTATTTTATTCTTCCCACCGCAACACGTCAGACATAAAAGACAAATTGCAGACCTTTTGTCCTACTTTTCTCACATGTTATTCTGTGCCACAGTGCTTGTCTCCTTCTCTGAATGAAGACTCATGCTATGACAGTTAAATGAAAATAATAATCCTTTCTCTCGAGCTTATCTTTACCTCAAAGTATTTTTTTTAATTGTATTCTTTCTGGCAAAGGAGAAGATGAAAATTCACCATTAATAGGCCTAGTTGGGTTTATAGTGATAGCAATTAAATATTTGACGAATAATTGACTGTATGAGTGAGAAGATGAATAAATACAGCTATATACCAGGATGTAACAAATGACCAGGAAACTGGTGTTAGAATCAATGCCCTGTTCTGAGAAGGCTCTGAGTGTCTGTCATCCACAGTTCTTGTCCAGTCTTCCAGGAATACTTCATAATGACTTTTCTCTAGAAGTTTGTACAAAAGTAAATCTGCAAAAGGTTATGAATGTTTGGGGCTGTTAGCACAATTTCTCAAAGGACCTGAAGGTCTGATAAGATCTTGTGCAACTCTGTACTCTTTATACCCTACCGTATCACAAACACAACATCCTTAGCAAGCTGCCGCTCAGTTTAGCTGTTACCTAAACTATTCACCTAAAACATTGGAACCGTCAAGAAAATAAGAGAGCATTTGAAATCTTGCTTCTTGGTATAGTTGCCAGTTTCAAATAAACTCTTATAAAAATTCAAAAAAAAAAAACAGAAAGAAAGAAAAGAAGTATATCCTTTGAGTCGCTCTACTAACAATAAAAGTCAACCAGAGAGAGATCCAAATGGCAGATTAGATAAACACTGTGCCTGCATCTTTCCATGAACACATCAAAATTACAACTAAATGATAGAACAATTAACCTGGAGAACCATCTGAAGTCTAGTCGGACAGAAGTCCTATAACTAAAAATATAAAGTAGCCACGTCAAGCCTAGTAGGAATGGTGGAGACACGGAATGGGCCCCAAATCTCCCTGTGGCAGTTGAGAATCCGAAGGGATATCTCGGCTGCAAAGGTTCCCCCCAGAGGAGCAAGGGACCGCAGCCCCCCACACCAGGCTCCACAGCCCAGAGTACTGGTGTCAGGAAGAGGAACCCCCATAACACCTGGCTGTGGAAAACAGTGGGGAATGCCGACCATTTGGGTGGGACGGAAGGCTGCAGGAAACCCAGATGTCCTCTTAAAAGGCCCGAGCACAGACTCACTCACTAGCAGGCACTCACCTCGGACTCTGGTGGAGAGATGGTGACTCGGGGAGCCTTGGAGACATATGGAGGGCAGACTGAGGTGTGTGGCTGCAGGGAAAGGACTAGAGGAAAGTAGGCATTTTCCCTGTGAAGGGTCCTTCTCCCATGCAGCCAGCAGGTGGGCGCCATCTTTCTTGTGTTGAGTCCACCCCCTATGCTTTCAGCCACATCTGAATCTGATTGGCCTGGTGAGCTCTGCTGCTCTGCCCTGCCGACTCACTGAGACCCCGCCCCACCTAACTCGCGCACTGCTGGAGTCACTTTCTCCGTGATCAGCCAACTCCTCCCGCATTGCACTTTTTCTTGGGAAACTGTGGGAGTCCACAGGCCCCAACCAGGCAGTGACTGGGCTCGGTGAGCTCTGAGACTTTTGCTGAGTCGCTCCAGGCTCAGCACTGGTACCAAACCAGAGTCTACATTAACCTGGTAACCACCACTCTTCCTATTCTATTGACTCCCTGAGACCCTTCCTCACCCAACTCATGCACTTCGCAAGGCTTTATCAGCGGCTAAAACTTAAGGGAGCTGGCACGTGCAGCAGGCTTTTGGGTGTCCTAGAGGGTACTGTGCTAAGTGGATATCAGATAGAAAAAGAGAGATGTAATGTGATTTCGCTTATATGTCGAATTTAAGAACAAAATTAACATAGAAAACAAAAACAAACTCATAGATACAGAATACATTTTGATGGTTGACAGATGGGAGGGGTGAAAGAAGGAGAAGGGATTAAGAAGTACAAATTGGTTGTTACAAAGTAGTTATGAGTATGTAAGGTATAGCATAAGGGATATAGTCAATAATATCATAACTATATATGTTGTCAGATGGGTACTAGATTTGTTGGGATGATAGATGGGAGGCGGTTAGAGGGCAGGGTGAAAAAGGTGAAGGGATTAAGAAGCACAAATTGGTATTTACAAAATAGTCATGGGGATGTAAAGTAAAGCACAGGGAATATAGTCAATGATATGGTAATAACTATGTATAGTGCAAGATGGGTACTAGACTAGTGGGGGATCACTTCTTAAATTATATAAATGTCTAACCATATGCTGTACACCTGAAATTAATACAAAATGATACTGAATGTCAACTGTAATTTATAAATTCAAAAAATCGAGGGGAGAGTAGGGGAATAAGAGATCAGTCCAAATTTCCAGGTTTAAAACAAATAAGACACGGGGATATAATGTCAATAGCATGGGGAACATAGTCAGTAGTACTGTGATAACATAGTACAATGTCAGATGATTGTTGGACTTATGCTGATCACTTCTTTGGATATATAAATGTTGAATAACTACGGTGTACCCCTGAAACTAATATAATGTTGTATGTTAGCTCTGTTTTTAATAAAAACTTTCTAAAAGAAGAATATTTAAAAAATAAATGCCACCCCATCCATCCTCCTAAAAAATAAAAATCAACCACACTGTGGTAATTCCAGCCTTTTTTTTTCATTCTGGCTCTATCTCAGTGGTTTTAACCTAGAGCCTAGAAACCCCTACTCAGACCATGGCTTTGAAACCATGGTTGTGAACTTTCAGAAATAATGTGCTGCTTTTCTTTTCTTTCTTTTTCCTTTTTTTCCTTTTTTCCCCACTTCTCTGGAAAGAGCTTTCAGTGGATTCTCGAAAGATTAAGAACCCTTGCTCAAAGCAGACACTCATAAACTGGAAACAGAAGAGTTATAATCAGTCATCAGAGAAACCCACAGATGCATGACATCCAAGGGCCTTTCTCAGCTGTTTTACATCAAGAGAATAGACAATCCTGGTCTAGCATGTTGCACATCGGGAATGGGGTGTCTTTGGAGGGGAGGCCTCAGGCTACTCCATGGACAACGGTAAACCACACAGGCTTTATTATTCATCAGAAGTTGTAGCTAGAGAGAAAAGATCTGGTAGGAGCAGTGTAGTAAATGGTTGTGCTGGGCCTTCTGTGCCACACCTACATAAAGAGGGTAAGAGAAGTTACGAGCATCATCTTTTGATTCAGAGAGCAAGGAGGAGCTTGACCAAAGGTAACTGCTCTGTCATGCCATGGAAATAGCTGCATGTGAAGGGTGGGTTAAGACATTCATCTCTATAGATCAATTTCAGAGTTTATCTACATTACTAAGCAAACAAACAAAAATGGGAAAAAGCAACAGTTGTATTTTCCTTTATTTCAAGTACTTATCAAGATCACAAACAGGAGCAATTTATCTTCCTGAGAAGTTTTATGTGTCTGCCTTGGCCCATGTTCTTTTGATTAAAAAGGCTAGAGCATGAGAACAAATGATTTTTTTCAGTAAAACTAAGTTCAGTTGCAGTTTTATTCTTATAACTTAATTAACATAAAAAGCCCCATGCTTTATTCTACATTATCTAATAAAAGAGTGTCAAAGGGTAAATTATAATAGTATATGATTTATTCCAGGAATATGAGGATGCTTGAAAGACAGAAATTATAGCAATGTAATTCATGTTAATGGAGCAAAGGACAAAAATCATATATTTTTCTCTTATATAGGCAGAAAATTATGTTTAAATCAATTGTGAACTTTTGAAAAAGGTGTTTAGAAAATTAGGAATAGAGAAAAACTTCCACAACCTGATCAGTATATCCACTAAATCTCAGCAGCAAATATAATATTTACTGAAGAAATATTAGAAACATTTTCTTTAACTTAAGTTTGAAAATAAAACCAGGATGTCTTTTTTCTCCCCCTTAGTTTCCATGTGATATTGAAAGTCTTGGCCAATAAATAAATCGTGAGAAAGGGAGAAGTATAAAGATGGGAAGGGAACAGAGTCAAGAGGCTCTGTTGTCATTTTTACAGACGATATAGCGAGAGTGACAAAAAAAAAAAAAAGGAAAACAAGTGGACAGTTTGGTCAACGTTGCTCAAGCAGTAGTTCACCATAATCAGAAGTGTCTGGACACTGATGGTAACCACCTCTTGTAATTGCAGAAGTCAAATGTGACTAGGATTCATCTTTTGTTATCTGTGTGTATTGAGTATTACAATTTTAATAGATTTTTTCTTTCTTAAAACGTGTACACATTATTTTGGAACTCTCTGTAGATATTCACAGAAAACTCAAAAGAGATTCGACAGGAAAACTATTTAGAATTTTTGTTGTTGTTGTTGTTGTTTTTAAATTTATTGGGGTGACAATTTTTAGTAAAATTACATAGATTTGAGGTGTACAATTCTGTATTACATCATCTATAAATCCCATTGTGTGTTCACCACCCAGAGTCAGTTCTCCTTCCATCACCATATATTTGATCCCCCTTACCCTCATCTCCCACCCCCCTACCCCCTTACCCTCTGGTAACCACTAAACTATTGTCTGTGTCTATGAGTTCTTGTTTCTCATTTGTTTGTCTTGTTCTTTTGTTGTTTTTGGTTTAATATACCACATATCAGTGAAATCATATGGTTCTCTGCTTTTTCTGTCTGACTCATTTTGCTAAGCATTATACTCTCAAGATACAATGGAGTTCAGCCAAGGGTCTGACTGTAGAGCCAGTCCTCTGTATCCGTGGGTTCTGCATTCACAGATTCCACCAACCTGGGACTGACAATACTTGAAACAAATGTTATATTGTTGCTGATGGGTACTATATACTTAGGCCTATGATGGTTGCTTCTGCACTGAACATGTACAAACCTTTTTTTCCCCTTGTCATTATTCCCTAAACAATACAGTATAACAACTATTTACATATCATTTATATTGTATTAGGTATCATAAGTAATCTAGAGATAATTTAAAGTATACAGGAGGATGTGTTTGGGTTACATGCAAATACTATGCCATGTTATATAAGGGACTTGAGCATCCAAGGATTTTGGTATCTGCGGGGCATCCTGGAACCAGTCTCCTGCGGGTACCGAGGGACGACTGTTATTAACCTAGGAATTAACATAACACATAAAATCTCAGAGAAATCTTTCAAATTCTACTAAAGTAGTATTTTTTCCAACTTTAATATACATACACATCACCTGGGGATCTTGTTTAAAAAGCAGATTCTGATTCAGTAGTTTTGGGGTGGTGCTTAAGAGTTCACATTTCAATACCTCCCAGGCAAGGCTCATGCAGCTGATCCATGGACCACACTTTAGTAGCACAGTACTGAAGCAGTTAAAGAATAAATGAAGATATAAGGCGTGCTCATGTGGAGGAACCAAACATTGTGAAGATTCTAATTCTGTCCAAAGCAATCTATGATTTTAATACGTTTTCTACCAAAATTCCAGTAAAGTTTGGGGGTAAGAGAATATTCACTCAATATACATAACAAAAAAATTAATGGTTTTTTTTCTTTGTTTTTTGTTTTTAGGGAAAAAAAAGAACAAAGTAGGGGAAAGGGGAATTCACCTACCATATATTAAGACATATCATAAAACCAAGGTAATTAAAAACAACAATTTGATAGTGGCACTGGAACAGACAATAAAACAACGGAATGAATAGAGTCCAAAAACAGACCCCAGGATCTCTAGCTATAAAAAAGGTGGCATCACACACAAAACAAAAGACCTGCAATGGTCTATGTTTCTGGTTGGAACTGAGCTGGGCTTCTGATCCAGAGCCAAAAAACAGAGGAGGGACAAATCCTTTTCAGCAGGTTGGTTCCCCACGTGAGCACACGAGATTTACCAATTCCCTCCTTCAGTTACTTTCTTTTGGCCTTGTAATTCATGGAAATTTCTCCAAAACCCTCACAAAAGGCCAGTCACTATACTGTATACGGTCCCGGTATACCATACGGTGAGTTTTCAAAAAAAATTTTTTTTGTCTTCATAAGTATTTTATTATGAAGTTGGAAAAAGCCACATTAGGAGCTGCTAACCAGATGCGGGTTTAACTACACTCAACTTTTTGATGTTTAAGTCTGACACATTAGTACTTTTTTCAACTTTCTGTTGTTCACTAATGTGATTTTCGTATCTTCATTGTTTTCATTCAAGTTCATGATAAAAATATTTGAGGTCAGGGTTATAGACAAAAATCTCAGACAAATAATCAAGAGATTTTCCCACAAAGCTGTTATGGATCCATTGATTAATCAACAATGTTTGGGTAAGGCACTTCCTGATTCCCACCCATTGTATCTCTATTCTCTTTAGAGCGGAGGCCACTTGACTTCCATCTGTGGGCTTGGCCTCCCTGTTATGTCTCGAGCAATCCTAGGAATTTGAAAACCTCCAGACCAAACTGTAGAACTCAGCACTGGGTCATATTTCTTTCTGGTATAGAACTGGACCTCATCCAAAGTGCAACAACTAGGCTTCTGCCATGTGGCCGATTCTTAAATTACTGCCTCGATGACCTGCTTTTTAATCCCTTTTGTTCTATGGTTGGAGCATTTTTAAAAAGTAGTTAAACTTGGGGTCTATTTCCCCTAAATCCCCATACGAGAATCCCCCTCACCCCCAACTCCAATATAAAATGGAAGCCTATAACCTATTAATTTTTCTGTGGTGCCAACTCTGACCTGCGTAGGTTTCCAATTAGCATTTGCACCTAATTCCCAATACACTCTCCGTCTTTCAGGATGCCCCACCATTCGTATTGGACACTTGTCACCATCTTTCACGCTGATTGTTTGCCTTTACCATCACCTAATTTTTATCTGACATAAGTACCTTTAAAATACCAGGACCTGCCAATTAGCCAGTCTTGTCTTCCTGCATCTTCTCCCTAATAGTTTTCCATCTTGTTGACCAAAATATTATCAGGAATTTTATCTGATGTTTGATGAAATCAAATATTTGATATCCACAACTTTCTCTGACGTGTAATCTACTAATTCTATATTTTAAAAAAACAATTTTAGTTTGGCACAGTTGGTTTTAGAGAATCCAAAGAAGAGAGTACTGTTTACTTTTTCTGTCTCTAGATACTTGCAAATAAATATTATTCCATATTCTGAAATGACTTTTATCTGGATATAGAGATTTGAATGGCAGTCTACAGCAAAATTCTGGACAAAAAGCCACCAATTTGTAGGAACCAATATAAGTAATAAGGAATATTTACTACCTCAGATAAGAAGAAATCCTGAGGTGGGTTGGTTCCGGGTTGGTTGACTGAACAGCTGAATGATACTCGCAAAGACCCAGATTCTTTCCGTATCCCTGCCCTGCCATCCTTACCATATGGCCTGTCCACGTCTGACCGCCTTCATGGAGGCAAGGGAGCTCCCACAGCTCCGAGTATCATGTCAAGCCCAAAATAAGGACGGTTTTGGGTTTTGGTTGTTTTTGTTTTTGTAACTCTTCTTTGTAAGCCTTTCCCAGAAGCTTCCTCTAGCTGACCTCTCATTACATTTTATTGCACAGAACTGGGTCAGCTGCCTCTTCCAAACCAATCACTAGCAAGCTCCGACTGATCAGAATTTAATCCTGAGACACAGAGAGAAGGGATGGGCAGTCCCTCAGATGGCCTGGTTACCAGATAGGAGAAAATGACCAGATGCTTTTGGCTAGGCAACCACACTCTGCTCCGGACAGAAACCCTCCCTAATTTGGAGGGCAGGCACATCTGAAGACAGTTACTGATGAAGCCCTATTAAAATAGCATGGATTTTTATCTGTTGAAAATAGTTTAAAGCAGGATTGTGTCCAAAAGAAAGGGTAGATTAAGTTATCGCCAACATTCCCTGCCAGCTGTTTAATGCTGTGACTCTGCTCTCATTGTTTTCACTGGGGAAACTGCTTGCGATGTGGAATTGTTCACATCAGCAATGTCTGTGCTGCCAGTAAAAATGCAGAGTTGCTGATCTGTGAGCATTTCCCCTATTAGCACATGTATGGAAAACTGATCCCAGGGATCCTAGGTCTGAACCCACTGTCTGAACAGTTTTCTGCATGCCTTACGTCTTCAGCACTGGCAGCTTTCCGGGAAGTGAACAAACCATAATGAAACCATGGATGTAGAATGTGGGGTTGGGCAAAGCAAAGCAGGTTTCGCTAACTGGTTTTTCCCTGCTGACATTCCTTTTCATTTACTGTGGGCTGAAAGTAGGAGTTTGTATGAAATAAGGCAACAAATGAAATGTGAATGTTAGTGCTACAATGGAAGGAAACCCATGGAGAGTAGACCTGAGCGCAGAGATATTACTGTGCCAACATGGTGAGCTACTCAAACGAAATACAATCCATGTGACCTCCACCTGAGCAACGCAGGTCCTTCCAGAGCCAACTGGGGGAGGGAGGGTAACTGGGTGAAGAAGAAAGTTATTTTTGTGGCAGTCAAATATAATTACTTGTAGATCCATAAATTTTCAGCCAAAGTTCTCTCTTCCCTGGCAGTAAGAATAGAGAGGAATGGCTGAACGCAATTGACACTGCAAGTGACACTGAGTCCAGTTACTGGAATCAGTAACTGATGGGATTTGGGGGGCAAGAAAAAAGAGTTGATGAACTTTCTCACTGGGAGATTTTGCTAATATTGTTGAGCAATTAATACACGATGGATACTATGCTTAATGTAATTACTTAATCACTTAATATAATTACTATGTCTCTTACTTCTCCCAACAGTTCTGTTGAGCAAGTTCTATTGTTATCATGTTTTCCCAAAAATAAGACCTAGCCGGACAATCAGCTCTAATACATCGTTTGGAGCAAAAATTAATATAAGACCCGGTCTTATTTTACTATAAGACCGGGTCTTATATAATATAACTTAATATAATAAGTTATAATATAATAATATAATAGTGGATTTTTATATAATATAATATAATATAATATAATATAATATAATATAATATAATATAATACTGGGTTTTCTATTAATTTTTGTTCCAAAAGATGCATTAGAGCTGATGGTCCAGCTAGATCTTATTTTCGGGGGAAAATGGTATTTCCATTTTACAACTAAAGAGGCTTCATGGGCTTAACTTAGGAAATGGCAGAGATGAGATAAAAATCTAGATTCCAGTTTTTAATTCATTGCTACTCCCTGCCTTTCTGAGTGGGGTGGAGGAAAATGAGGAGGTTGTCCATTTAGACATACAGAATTTTAAGTGTTGGCAGGACATTGGACTAAAGCTATCCAGCGGGCTATAGGAAATATAAAACTAAGTTTAAGGGAAAGATTTAGGATGGAGGATGGATTTGGCAGTCGTTTGCTGACAAGTCAAAGTCATGAGCTTGCCCTGAGGTCTACTAGTTCAGTTTTACTGGGCACGTGTTTTTATGCACCTCAAGCACCAGGAATTAAAAGAAAACCTGACCCGTAAGCTTTGCTTACTAGCCCACCGACTGCCTATGTGACTTCGGGTAATCACTCAACTACTCTGAGCCTCTGTAAAATGAAGTATTTTCCGGCTCTGAAATGCTAGACAGATGAGAGCCAGGACTAAGGCTATTGCAGTGAGAGAGAGAGAAAAAAAAGGTAAATGCAAGTTACTACAGAGACAATTAATTGGATGCCAAAACGTGAGAGAGAAGACGAGATAGTAGATGGAGATAACTTTTCTAGTCTAGAGTTTAGGAGAATCAGCACCATTAACCCAAGTAAGGAAGGAGGTGGTGCCAAAGATTTTTTAAGAGATGATAATGATCTTTTTTTTAGATGTGACGAATTTGAGGTATTGTCCACATGGTATGTCTTTGGGTGTTGGTATATAAATTGCTGGACTAGAAATATTTCTTTATATACACACTGAACATAGATTTAAAGGTAAGAGGGCAGAGCCAGGTGACTTATTAAATAACCTTTCAGATTTCTTGGTCTCTCTGCCTCTCTGACTACAGTCTCCATAGCAACATGACTCACAGCCCATGCTGGATTACCTCACAGTGGATCAGCTGGTTTTCCTCTGCCTGACAAAGGACAAAGCACCCTCAATATTTTCTGAATGAGCAACAATGTGGTTCAGAGTATTTCAGGTAGTTTTCCATACCTTAGTTTATGGCTTCTTCCCTTTCTCTTTATATTCCTTTCTAATAAGCCCCATATTTAACTTTTCACATCTTGATCTTCCTTCCCTTAATTTTTCTCTTCTTACTTAGGTACTTGCTCCTTCAGTGGGCAGCTTTTCACTATTTTATTCATCTTTTTTCCCCATTGCCTTCAGTCTCATTCTTACCTTTTCTTAGGCCCCATGAAAAGTCTCCTGCCTCTTTAATCACTAACCAGTGGTAATTCTGTCCTTCAGTCTCTTGCATTTTTATGCTTACCTTGAGTCCTTATCATCATCGTTAATAGCTAATTTGATCCAGGCTTTGAATTAAGTGTTCCATGTGCATTAGCTCATTTAAGTGTTATAATAATCCTATGTGCTAGGAGGTACTTTCACACCTGTTATACAAGGGAAGGAACTGAGGATAGAAATGACTGTGGTATTTCCCAAAGTCCCAAACTAGTATTTTTTGTCTTTCCTACCTTTGACCAGTTTCATTCCACTTTTCTGAAGTGTTCAGTATTCTCATTAATGAGTACAACAATTATTGAAGCAACTCATCCTTAACTACAGTCCTACAGAAAGCCCTTTCAGCTTCACAGTATTGCTACCAAGCCAATCGGACCCACACATCATATTCTCCCAAACATGTATATTTACAGGGCATTGACCTGCTTATTTTATTTTATTTATTTTATCATTTTCTTTCCTGCTCACCTGATGAGGTTAACAGGAAGAAGATATTACAGAGCGTGGGAGGCGAGTGTCACAAAAGAAGATGAGGCATAGATCCAACTTTGTTAAAACAAAACAACTTGTGTGAAATACCAAATACACACACATAGAGCACTTAAATAAAAGTAAACTACAGTGAACCGTTAAGTGTCCCAGAGAAAAACAAAAGCAGGAAACAGTGCAGGAATCCACAGAGGAGGAAGACCTTGACGATGAGGGGGATTTGGTCGGTGGGGGACAGAAACCAGAGGGAAGACAGAAATCAGCATCTTTATCACTGACAACTATTCGTCAAGGACCTCAGTGTGTTGGGCATTAAAGTTATTGAAATAAGGAGACGTATCAGCTACTGTCTTACTTCCAAAAACATGGTTCTATGGGGAAGGCCTAACTTACAGATAGTGAAGCCAACAGGAATACAAAGAGGCTTAATAATACACAGAGCAAGAGTTTCAGTAATGCTGAAAATGAAGGGAAGTTACTCCAATGGGTGATAAGCCCAAGGACGGTGGGTGAGTGTTCGCATGGGGCAAGGGCTCACTTATTATGACGACCGCCTTCTATGGGCCATGCATTCAATACAATGGATCTGAAGAGCTCGGAGCCAACAGGAGGAAAGGAAACTCGGTGATGCGTTCTGAGGGGCAGGAGTATCTCTCCCAGTCAGAATCACGAGAAGAGGCTTCCTGGTGGAGGAAACTAGGAACAGGAGTCGCATGGGCCAGAATGGGCTGGCAGGGAGGGCAGAGGACACTTCTGAGCAAAAGCACAGGTTGGAAGTTGCACTTAGTGTAGGGAGAAAGAAGAGAACCTCCAGGTCATGCAGTGCTGCTGTGACAGGATGAAGTGCGAGGCCAGGCCTGGTGAAATGACATGGAAGATGAAAGAGGCTGGATTGGAAGGGCCTTAACGGCCCCATTAGGGAGCTTGGGGCTGGTGCTAAACCACAGCACTGTTTTAAGCACCCTTTAGACTGGAGGAGAAGGTGCAGGAATTAGGTTCAGGTTGGGCCCAGGTTTCAGGGAGTTTCATATGCCAAACTGAATCTTTCCTCAACATGAGTTTACTGTGATACTGTTCTTACAGTTCAGAGAATCACTGGGCACTAGATATTCCGAGAAAACAGCTCAATTCAAAGCAGAGCTGCTGAAAATTCATCAGCGCCGAAGAGCAAAGGATGCTGTTAACGGATGACTCAGCATTTCAAAGGTCTGTGAATAAAAGGTGCGAGTTCTCTGAAGTCCAATTGCAAAGCCCATAGTGTGTTCCCCTCTACATCTCCTATTTATCACTAAATTCTGAATCAGTCTAGAGAACACTGTTCACGTCCTCTTCTTCTCCCAGCTTTTCTTCTTCCTCTATCACCAGTCTTTCTGTTCCCCTTCGGCCTTTTTCTTTTCCCGTTTATTATGACCACTGGGTCACATCACAGATCGTGCGGAGCTGAACACCGTCACCATCCACTGAGTGCCTGTCGTGTCCCAGGCATTCACTGAATCCTCACAACAACAGTATAAGGTGAGCGTCACTTTACAGGTGAAGAATCTGGGGCACAGACAGGATAAATAACTCCCCCAAATTCACACAACTAGGAATGCAAAGGTCAGTAAATTTTTCAAGTATGAGTTTGAAAATACCCTCCTGTTTCAAACACTCGGTTTGAAATGATTTCCCAATGTTGGCTGTTAGGATTAAAAACAAAAGCAGTCGACGTGATTTACAAAGACTTGCATGGTAGTTCCTCTCTCTCATCCTACAACCAAACCTAGACAGCTGGCACCTAGGGTCCCCAAGGTCCCGACACTCTACTATGCTATCTGTGGGTTCCAAAACAATCAATCGAAGTTCCTTTTTATAGTACAAGCTATAAATCATACTCTTGGAGTTTCTGATCTAAGTTAACAGTTCTTTCTCACCAAGGAGATGATTAACAAACAAACTGACAAAAACATCATTCATTGTATAAATGTACCACAGTTTCTTAATCCAGTCATCTACCAATGGGCATTTCGGTTGTTTCCATGTCTTGGCTATTGTGTATAGTGCTGCAATAAACATAGGGGTGCATAAAGATTTTTGAATTAGAGTTTTGGATATCTCCGGATAGATACCTAGGAGTGGAATTGCTGGATCATAAGGTAGTTCCATTTTCAGATTTTTGAGATACTTTCATACTGTTTTCCATAGTGGCTGCACCAATCTGCAATCCCACCAACAGTGCACAAGCGTTCCCTTTTTTCCACATCCGCGCCAGCACTTGCTGTTTGTTGATTTATTGATGATAGCCATTTTGATATTTATACAATGGAGTATTATGCAGCCATAAAGAAGAAAGAAATCTTACCATTTGCAACAACATGGATGGACCTAGAGAACATTTTGTTAAGTGAAATAAGTCAGACAGAGAAAGATAAGTACCATATGATCTCACTTATATGCGAAATCTAAAGAAAAGAATAAGTGAATGAACTAATCAGAAACAGTTTTGGAGACAAAGAGGAAAAACTGAGGGTTGCTAGATGGGCGGGGGGTGGGGGTAAAGGGGAAGGTGAGGGGATTAGAAAACAGTCAGTAACCACAAGATGGCCACGGGATTTTGAAAATTAATTTGGGGAATGTAATCAATAATGTTGTAAAGATTTTGTAGGGAATCCGATAGACACGTGTCCCATTTGGGGGACCACCTCAGGGATGATGTAGATGCCTGATCACTGCACTGTACACCTGAAGCTGAACAATAATGAATGTCAACTATAATTTTACATATATACATGTATATATATGTATGTATATACTTATAAGAAGCGGAGTACAGCATTAGGAATAGATACAGTGGAAATGTCAGAGGGATAGTGGATGGGGGAGGGGGGTTCACACAGTGTGAGGGATATAAATGATAAACGTCTAAGTAAAAAAATAAAAAGCATATTAAATAGTTCCACAATACTTGGGAAGTGAAGCTCGCTTTAAACTATGGAGTGGATTAAGCAGTGGGTAAATTTGCCACATTTGCTCGTAAGTCATTTAAAAAGCATTAAAACATATTTCAAAGATTTCAAACATGCAATTATTTTTGTTGCCACTCAAAACATAAAATAAACATCGCTTTAAAAAGAAAAAAAATGTAAAATTAAACTTAATTAACTCAAACAAAAACAAAACAAAACCAAAAAAAAAACACCTTTCAAAGTATCTTCCAGTCTGATATGGGTTCTTCATCTCTCAGTATTACCCGAGTTCTTCAGTGTGTTTGTTCCACCCTCCTCTGAGGCTATACTGGTTGGTCTGTGGCAAAAGGCTGCTTCCCTGGCTAGGGGCCCTAATTTCCTTTTTGCAGTCAGCTTATGGTCTTTCCTTCTGCCAAAGTTGGGGTCATCCTTAAGTGGCTCTGAGATCTTTGTGTTGTCAAGTATGCTTTCTCAGTCTCAGTTTCCTCATCTGTACACAATACGGCAGTCAGAGTGTCGTCTCCAATGTGTTGCCACTTCAAAGTTTAGACTTCTGTGAGAGGGCTTCGCCCAGTAGCAGAAAAGAGAATTAGCAAGTTCATTCATTATGGCCCCAATTGTGCTATCATCCAAAATAATTATTTAAACTTTCTATCTGTATGACGCTTGCAATTACTTTTTGTAAATGATAACTGGTATGAAGGTCACGAGTTATGCAATGCCTTTAAATCACATCCAAATGTACTTTCCAGCTGAAAAATTCCATGATTGTAAGTGTGTATCAATTTCAGGTCAGGCAGGATCAGAAGCTTGGTCAATATTATTTTTTCCACAGTGAAACTGTGGAAGGCAGGAGATCTTACTTAAGCTAACACATGTGTATCCTACACAATGGAAGAATAAATAAAAGCATAATTTGTGAATCTGCAAAGGGTTCTTTCCTGCTAAAAATATTAACCTCTTCTATTCTTTAGCAAGAACTTAAATCAAAATGTTTGGGAATTTTGGTGTCTTGTAGTGATTTTTTATACATTTATTTCCCATCTCCAAACTGAATCTCCCTTCTCCAAGTTGTATTTATCATCACTGAGGTCTTTGGCTTTTTTTTTTCTGTTGTTCTCTGACCTCACCAATATTTCTAGATTTCCTCAATCATTTTTTTTCTACAATGAAATGTCCAACAGATATTTCGATATTTGAAAATAGATGGCACCAATAAAGAACTCGTTCTCTGTTTACTTGGATATAAGGAGCTTCTCCAAATTAAGACCTGACATCTGTTCATCCACTTATTTGTAATAAAAATTGATTTGTAATTAGGTTGCGATACCTGCAGCATATTGTATCTAAGTAGCCACTGTTAAATTGTTTCTAATGTGAACAGTAAAACTATAGTCCCAATAAATTTTGGAATGCCCAAGTTATCCAAAAGGAAATGAATTTTCAAACAATGGGCAGAATGCTGCACGTTTCAGTCTAGTTTGAGCAGGAAATCGCTCACAAGCTACCTCATCCACCTTTGCTCTTAGCGCAGGATGATTGTAAGACTACCTGCTGAGGGTGAAACACTCAGCCTCTGCAAATGGTCTCCTGAAACTATAGGTGTGGTGGAAATTGTTTTCCTTCTACAGCTCATTGACATGGAGACGGGATGGAATGGAGTGAAAGCATCTGCTTTCTAACGCGGCAAAATCAGATTCATTTGAATTGGGGCATGGACTGAAATGATGGGAAAATCCAACCAGTGCCTCATTTTTACTTCCTTAGAGGATGTCCCGAGTAGGATCCTTCAGGAAATTATTTTCAACTCCCATAGAGTAACTCTATTCGTTACACTATACAATGTAAAGGGGGAAAAATGACTAAACTCAGAGGCACATATCTCTATTTTTCATCAACTTAGTTTATGCGATAAAAACATAAGAATCCAGCATAACCGTTATGGATACATTTTGTAATCTGCGCTATCGCATAGGATTCGTGGGACAGCAAGTACAAAAATGTCAAAGCAAACACATACACACAAACAACAAATGAAAACAACCACCACAAAACCTTTATAATATATTAATCAGTGAAAAATATATATTCGAAAGAATTGGGATATATGATACCACATAGATGCTATATTCCAGTTTCTACCCTTTCAGTTCTTTTCAGATTTGCTGTGTATAAAATAACCTAGTATTGTGGTCAAGGAAAGTGAAATTTTACAGAGCTGATTATGTGAAACACAAACTAATGAAACTAAACAAGTTTTCTGAGTTCTTAATTTACATAGAATTCTTTTAATTTTTGTCTATTTAATCCTCCTATATTTAGAATAATAGCATTCTTAGGTTAGTGGTTCCCGGCTTAGTTTCAGTACTGTAAAACTTCCCAAAGCAATTGAGAGAGCTAACACAGAGTTGCCAAACTGTTCGTTTTGCCAACAACAATAACGAAACACTACCATTTCCATCATTTCCGAAAGGAAAGTGTATTTCAACACCAAAAATGTAGAAAGTTCATCCTTTCAGAACAAAAGACAGCTCTTTCCAAGAAACACTTTTGTTAACCATAGATAAATTTAAAGGATATAGTCACAGTTTTATACACATGCAGAAACATTTACAACATTAATATTTATTTTATAATACAATGTATGCTATTTTTCCTTGGTACAAGTTTTCCTTTAATGTGGTAGCACTGTATGTATTTGAAAACACCCACGAGAAAGGGTTCTAATGGAACATTTGTTTTGGTGTCTTATTTTTATCACTGTCACTATCAAAAATTCTGTTTTCCCCTGATATGAACAATGAAAACTTCAGTCACAATACTGCTTCAATTAATTTGAAACAGAATAGGAAAACCAAGACGCTCAAGAACAACCGCTCCCATGTTTCCAGCCCTTTCTTTCACCTTGTCCATATTGTGCAGGTAGGAAGATGAGGTGAGAGGCTGGGGCCTGCGGGAAGGAAGCTGGGGGTACTCCCCAGTCACTGGTCCTCACTTTTAGAACAGAACCATTATGGCTGTCCTTGCCTTGTGGAGGGAAGCTGGAAAGTACTACAGTAGGAGTTCTAAGGACAAGTCTAAACTTTGTTCTTGACCAGTATTGGGGACCACTGCTGGGGGTCATTTAGTCTTTGAATCTCTGAATGTCCCATGGTCCAGAACAGTCTGAGTGTCGGTGTGGTTGGAGATTGAGTTCACGTCTATCAAAAGCACCCTTCTGTTTGTCTGTAAGTTAAGTTCAATAGAAAAAAAATACTGGCTTTAGCGGCAGAAATGCTGGGTTCAAGTCTCTGTTTAACATTTTCCTGAGTTTCTGATGTCTTCTGATGTTTTTTCCATGCTTTCACTGGGGTGATGAGTTTTGGGGAAGAAAACCACACAGGTAATGGGCTCTTCTCATCACATTGTATCAAGAATACATATTGTCAGCATAACTTTATCGCTGTTGATATCAACCTTGATCACCTGGCTGAGGTAGTATCTGATAGATTTCTCCAGTGAGAAGTTGCTCTTCCCCCACCCCCTTCCATACTGTGTTCTTTGGAAAGACTTAATTGGGGAGTTATTTTACCACCTCCTAGAGGGTGGAATACCTATATAAATTATTTGGAATTTTGCATGGGAGATTTGTCTATTCTCTTCCATTTATTTATTTTCTCAACCATTTGTTTATGTCAGTATGTTGTCACTATTTTTTATTTTAGCTGATCTTATACATGTATAGTGATAGTCTTAATTTGCATTTCCCTTAATGGCTAATGATATTGAACATAGTTTCAAATGCTTATTTGCCATCCATGTACCCTCTCTGGTGAAAAATCTTTGCACGTTTTTGCCAATTTTCAAATTGGATTTTTTTTCAATGTTGAGTTTGAGACATTTTTTTAATATATCCTCGATACTAGTACTTTGTCAGATATGTGATTTGAAAATATTTCTTTCAGCCTTTAGCTTGTCTTTTTATCCTCAACAGTGTCTCTTGCAGAGCAAAAATTTTTAATTTTGATGAGGTTCCATTTGGGGTGCTTGAGGGAAGGGTTCCGTGTTCATTGCTGTTCCCTCTCTAAAACTAGCCCTGTGCCTGGCACATGGTAGGTGTTGAATAAATGTTCAGTGAGTGAGGAATTAAGTGAACCCATCTCGGGTACCAGGTTCCAATGACTAAGCAGGATTAGCAGATAGGAATATTCATTGGCCTAGATATAATGATTCTATAGTGAGCCATAGAAGATATATAAACACACACACACACACACACAACACACACACACACACAGAGTTTAGCCAAAATTAGTAAGTTCAGCAGCTATAAAATGAACTGCAATCAGACACTGTACAGATTTGTGTTTTAAGGCCCTGGTTGCTTCAATCCATCTCCTCACAGTTCCTGCCTCTTTCTCCTTTGTTCCACTTCCACTTTTCATCATGTTTTGACAGGTGAGGTTGTTCATGCAAAGGGATCCAACAAAAACATAGGAATGCCACCTTTGCCTCCTTATCCAGGACAGAGCAACACTCCCTTTCCTCCTTGCAACAAAGCAGGCAAAACACACACTCTCCCACTGCCCCTCCGCTGAGCAGAACAACGAATGATGGTGGCACAGTTGTTTTGCTTACAGGGAGGGAATTTGTTCGCAGTCAAGAGGTCACCTGCCCTCTCTGCTCAGGATCAGCTCTCCACCCAAACCCCTGCACATTTCAATCTTATAATATTTCAGGCTTCAGCCAGCACAAACATGCCACAGCAAGAGGGACAGTGATTGTATTTGCACATGCAGTTGGCTTAAACATGGCTTTGTTTGAGCTTTTTTAAAAAAGAAAAGTTTCATTATTACATTAGAGCCCAAAGAATTTAGCCTTTAACCTGCAGTTTCCCTACTCTCAGTAATATGAAACCTTTTCTGATAAGAGATGAGGCCTGATAGAATTTTCTTCTTTCCCCTAATTCCTGGGAGTGAGGTAACTAACTAACATCTCCTTTGGACCCTGTTTTATACCAACTAAAATAATAGAAAGGGATGTTTGGTAACACAGAGGAAAGTAAGAGAATCTCCTGGCAAAATAATGCAGAGAAATACACAATTAGTAGTGATTAATATCTGTAAGAGAAAGATGTTTCTCCTGTACATCCTTCACTCTGTGGTTATGCCAGGGAAGCCGTTTTCCTTTATGCTCCTCAAGTGGGCAGAACGGGAGAGATCTGACCTTTCCCCCCACTGCCCAGCTCCATGAAGGGCTTAAGAGCTATGACTCCTGAGTAGCTTAAGGACCACGATACGTTCTGAGATACGTGTCTTTAGACAATTGTGTCATTGTGCGAGCACGACAGAGTGTATTTACATACACCTTGATGGCAACTAAATTGCCGAACAACACATTTCTCAGAACGTATCCTCATCATGAAGCGACGCATGACTCTATTAGTTTTCTATGCTGCGTATCAAATTACCACAAACTCAGTGACTTAAAACAACACACATTTATTATTTCACAGTTGCTGTGGGTCAGGAGTCTGGACACAGCTTCGCTGGGTCCTCTGCTCAGCACCTCACAAGGCTGCAGTCAAGGTGTCGGCTGGGGTCTCATCAGAGGCCTGACTGGGGAAGGATCTGCCTCTAAACTCCCTATGGCTGTTGAATTTATCTCCTTGCCATGGTGGGATTCATGGCAACTTGCTTCTTCAAAGTCAGCAACAGAGAGAGAGAGAGCGATTCCAGTGTGTGCCTACTGGCAAGATGGACTCTTACATAACCTCACATAATCATGGGAGTGACCCTGCATCAACTTTGCCAGAGTCCACTGGTTAGAAGCAAGTCACAGAACCCGTCTACACTCACGGGGAATAAATTACATGAAGGTGTGAACACCAGGAGGCAGAGATCGTGGAGGCCACCTCAGAGCTTATCTGCCTCAGTCCATATCTTCCCAGCCTTAGAAAAGTAAGGGTATGTCGAAGGAGTAATGGAAGCTACATTTGTAGAAGAACCATAAAATGAGAGAAAATATTTTATGTTTGTACAATACTCACACACCCTAACATAAAAACAAAACAAAGCTAGGAATTTTTCTTTGTGGTTGATGGCATGAGATTTTGCAATCATACAACCATGGATTTGAATCCCTGATTTATTTGGATGATGGATATTTGGTTGATGGCATGAGATTTTGCAATCATACAACCATGGATTTGAATCCCTGGTTTAGTAATTGCCTAACCTACTAAGCCTCAGTTCCCATTTTTCAAATGGGAATAATGATACTAACTTTTAGGGTTATTATGAGAATTAAATTAGGTAAAGTAGATAAAACACTTAGCACATTAGAAGTGCTCACTAAACGTTCACTGTTGTAACCAGGTTAGAGCCTTGGGTACCTCAAACAAGGTAGACTTTTTGCAACATGCTCTAAACACAGAGAAGTTAATCCCCAATGTAGGGGTGCCCTTCTCAACCTTGAGAGGGCGTGGCATCAGTTTGCTTCCACGCTTCCCACAAAGCCCTGTGTGTCCTGGAACTTCCTGGGTGGCTCTGCCAGGGGTCTCTCGTCCACCATCACCCACACCATCAATGGAACCAGAAAACTTTTGCAATGGCAGATTCAAGGTCCCGGAAGTGCTCCAAATGTCACAACTAGAATGCCACAGTGAGGGTTGGCCGAACCCCAGAGGTCTCCATCTACTCTGTTCCTATGCAGAAACTCTGGTCATAGGTGACTGTTCTAGCACAAGCTTCCTATCTGCTACTCCTGCTTCGTCATTAGAACCTGGTACCAAAGATGGGTTCACTTAATTCCTCACTCACTGAATGTTTATTCAACACCTACCATGTGCCAGGCACAGGGCTAGTTCTAGAGAAGAAACAGCATGAACACAGAACCCCTTCCCTCAAGCATCCCATTGGCTAATATGGAGGCACACACAAGCCAACAAAGCAAAGCTGACCCCTGGCTTTGGGCAGAAATATACCTGACACCTTATACCAATCCCTCAGTCTGCATAGGGAATGTTCAGACAGGCCCCCCACTTTCCTCTATACTTCAGTTTCACTAAGACCCGCAATTCCTGCACTCGTCTCACATGACTTTTGTGTTTCCCACTTACACTGCAGTTTTATGTCTCACTCAACAAGCAGCTTTCGTACTAGCTGCAGTACTTACTAAAACAGTTTTACAAACCACGTTTTCCTTTTTTCACAGAACATGTGTGGTGGATTCATTCACTTTATCTTGCTCACCGCCCAGATTAACCTTCCATTTTCCATTTACCCCAAATTTCTGATAATTTTCTGGCTAAGAACCATCACTTTCATACTTTTCCTTCACATGTATCACTGGCACCAGCTGATATCCTTTTAAAAACTTCAGTTTCACCAAGAAACGAAGTGTCTACCACTTTAGAAGACTTGTTCTGTGTACATGGGTGAGTAGAGAAAACAGAGCTACACTGAGGTGTGTGTGCTCTGTTGTCACAAGCTCTCCATGGACTCACACCAGCCTCCTACACACCAGGCTGCTCAAAGCCCAAGAGGTGCACATCCATGCTTTGTCAGCTTTTGTATCTTACTAACACAAACACTAACGCTGATACTAACACTAATACTAATCACAGCTAAAATATATCGACAGACCACAATTTCAAAAGCATTTATATGTATTACATTTTTTGTATTACCATCTTTTGAGACAGGGACCGGTACCAGGAGTAAGAGAGCAGAAAACTGAGGTTTAGAGATTTTTAGCTCATCTGCTCAAGGTCACACAGCTACATAGTGTAGGGCGAGAGTGAATCCCCAGTAATCTCATGCAGTACTGTCACCCAATTGTGAAGAGGGATGTGTGGACATGAGAACAAAGTCAACCTACTTAATGCTTCAATCCAAGGTCAGCCTTTGTCCCAAGCCCAAGGAGACAGGGCAAGATCAGCAGCCACAAAGTTCAATGGTTAGTCAGTCACTTGTACATTACGGGTACCCCTCACAGCCCAGCTGTAGATATGGGCAAATAAAAGACAGCAGTGAACTCTGTGCAGGGAGCTAATAAGGAATAATGTAGAACAAAAGAGAGGGAAAGATGTAGAGTGACGTAGCCGGGAAGGACTGAGAGCAGAGACAGCTGTAAGAAAACTCTTTGGGTTGAGGAATAAATGCCTATCTTTTGAGTAAAGCATGTAATTCTGACTGTGAGTCTGGCGTCCCTAAAAAGGACAGAGAGTGATGGTTGTGAAAGACACTAAGCAGACTCATTAGGTGGGTGTGCGTCCTGGGAAGAATCGTGGACGCTGTGTAGGCCTGTGAAGCCACCCTAGCTCATGCAGATCATAAGGCATCATGAAGTAACATCTTCAGAGAAAAGGGGAGAAGTTGAAATACACACGTCTAGCCAGTTATTTCACTAAGGGACTTCAAAGAAACATTACCTTTGATCATTCTGGCGTCTCATTAATAATAAATGTGACTATATTACTCATAGAAATTATTCAGAGACCTTGGGCTGATGGAGGCTTCCGTTTAACCCATCACCAGTGCAATAGGGAGGATAAAGTAGAGAATCACACACTGGCTCTTAAAGTGTCCACCAGGAAGTGACACATATCCCCTCCACTCACATGTCACTGGCCAAAGCAAGTCGCAACGCCCACCTAACTTCAAGGGCGACGAGGAAGTATGATCTTGCCGTAAGCTGGTAAGGAGGAGTGGGATTCTGCTAACACCTGGTGAATAGCACAGATGACTAACACAAAGGCCAAGTGAAAAGCTGGTATTTGTAGGAGGTCAAATGAAGGAGTATGTTAAAGAGAAGAAGGCACTTAGGAGCTTTGTTACATTTCCATGGTAATTTCTCTGCTGGAATACCCCATAAAGGACTTCACCAAGAACATCAGTTGTTAAAGGAAACAGGTGTCTTTTTTTGTTGTTAGTTTCAGGTGTACGAAACAATGTAATAGTTAGACATTTACACCCCTCACAAAGTAAGAGCCCCCCGTCCCCCACCTACCACCCCTCTGACATCGTATAGAGCTCTACAGTTCCACTGACTCTATTCCTTATGCTGTACTCCACATCCTGTTACTATATGTATATTAAATTACAGGTGGCATTCATTATTATTCAGCTTCAGGTGTACACTGCCGTGGTCAGGCACCTACACCGTCCATGAAGTGGTCTCCCTAATAAGACAAGTGCCCATCTGACACCCTACAAAATCTTTACAACATTGTTGATTATACTCCCCAAACAGTCTTTCGTATCCCCATGGCAATCTTGTGGTTACCGACTGTGATTTCTATTCCCCTCACCTTCTCCCTCATCCCCACCCCCCTCCCATCTAGCAAGCCTCATTTTTTTCTTGATATCTCTGAGACTGTTTCTGATTAGTTTGTTCATTTATTCTATTCTTTAGATTCCGCATGTAAGTGAGAGCATATGGTATTTTTGTCTTTCTCCGTCAGACTTATTTCACTTAGCATAATGTTCTCTAGGTCCATCCCTATCATTGCGAATGGTAAGATTTCATTATTCTTTATGGCTGAGTAATACTCCATTGTATAAATGTACCACACTTTCTGAATCCAGTCATCTACCGATGGACATTTCGGTTCTTTCCAGGTCTTAGCTATTGTGAATAGCACTGTAATAAACATAGAGGTGCATAAATTTTTTCCAATTAGTGATTTGGATTTCTCTGGATAGATACCTAAGAGTGGAATTGCTGGGACATAAGGTAGTTCCATTTCCAGTTTTTTTGAGATACCTCCATACTAATAGGAAACAGGTGTCTTGATCTGACAAAAATCATCAAAGAGAAACAATAATGAAGAAAACTGTGGCATTTCTATAACTGGGACAAGAGCAATTTCCTCAGGCATAAGAGAAAAATGCAACTATCCATTCTGGATCTTAGGTGGGAATGCTAAGAAAACTCACTGTAGGACTCTGCAAAGACAAACTACCAAAACTTGATGGCACCATGAACTTTGTTTTCCCTTGAACTTGCCTATTGTCTTGACATTTCTCCAAGAAATTTCAAAGCATTTTATTGTATAACATCATATTTGGGGCTTTAAACAATCTAAAAATGACAACTTATGTTTCATTTACTTACTATTTCATTCAAGAAACATTTATATTGAGGGCCTACTACATGCAGTACACTTCCTTAGATATAAGACATGAGCCTTACCTGTAGGGCACTTATAATAAATCTAATGAGGCTAAAAGTCTAGGGATTAGGAAATTATAGAATATTGTGAAAGTGCAGTTGTGGAAACATACATCAGATATTATGGGAGAGCTGTCAGTACTGACGTTTATTAAGACGATCACCTGCCTTGGAAGAGAGCGGTAAACCTGTGTGATCCACCCAACACAGAGAGCTGACTGTTAAAATTGTGCAAGGTGTGCATTGCATAACTCCAGGAGGCACCATCCCCTTGCAGGCTCCTTAGATCTGTATGGAATGTCAATAAGGTGTTTGAGCCAGAGATGCCTCTGTCTCTTTCCTCCAATGTCACTGTTTGGATTAGCAAAAGGATTACCAGTGTCTAACTGACATTTAGTATTCTGCAAAATTTTTATTACATGCTTACTCTTATTTTTATTGATTTTGATGAAATAATGGTAATCTCTAACTCATTGAACATTTTTTAAAAATAATTATTGATTATACAGCTAGTCTGACTAAGATGTTCTAGCAGCGTTGGAAGTCCTAGAGAGATATTAGCCACTATCCTTGCCCTTAAAAAGCTTTTAAAGTAACTGGGTAAGAAAGACAAAAGTACATAAATCAATTAGAGATTAATAATCTCTAACCTGTGTAACACTGAGTCTAAATACAATCTGAGTTATGGGAACCAAGATATCAACCTTAGATTGGATTTCATTTTGAGCTTGGAGATGTGGCATATTTGGACAGACAAGAGGAAAGAGACTGATGAGAATGTATGATCCTATCAAGCGTTGTCCATTCCTCCCTGGAAAAACACCTCAAAGCTCACACCTTGCTGATGGAGATTAGCAGCTGCCCTGTGTCATAGCAAAGAGATGGGCACAGCTGAGAAAGAGTGGTGAACACTAGCTCCTTTCAATACTTCCAGTTACCTGTGTCATCCCCCCAGGTTCCTCTTGGAGAGAACACATTCTTCTACTATTACCTTGTAGTGGTTAAGGACATAGGCTAGTCCTCTGATTCTCAAAGTGTGGTACCCAGCCAGTAACAGGAGTAGCATCTGGGAACTTGTCAGAAATGCAAATCTGTCATAAACGGTTTTGGAGACAAAGAG
Organism: Rhinolophus ferrumequinum; assembly: GCF_004115265.2. Classification (NCBI taxonomy): domain Eukaryota; kingdom Metazoa; phylum Chordata; class Mammalia; order Chiroptera; family Rhinolophidae; genus Rhinolophus; species Rhinolophus ferrumequinum. The sequence continues at coordinate 84,271,312 of NC_046293.1, forward strand.
GAAAAACTGAGGGTTGCTAGATGGGCGGGGGGCGGGTGGGGGTAAGGGGGAAGGTGAGGGGATTAGAAAACAATCAGTAACCACAAGATGGCCATGGGGTTTTGAAAATTAATCTGGGGAACGTAATCAATAATGTTGTAAAGATTTTGTAGGGTATCCGATAGACATGTGTCCCATTTGGGAGACCGTCTCAGGGAAGATGTTGATGCCTGATCACTGCACTGTACACCTGAAGCTGAACAATAATGAATGCCAACTATAATATTATATATATATATATATATATATATATATATATATGTATATGTAGGTATGTATACATTTACAAGAGGCAGAGTACAGCATTGGGAGCGGAGACAGTGGAAATGGGATGGCTCGGTGCGATGTCAGAGAGATAGTGGATGGGGGCAGGGGGGTCCACAGTGTGAGGGATATAAATGATAAACGTCTAAGGAAAAAAAACAAAAAAAAACCTCATAGACAAGACAGACAGTGGTTTGGTGGTTGCCAGGGGGTGGGGGGGTTGGGGGGTGGCAGGTGGGGGTGAGGGGGATCAGGGATGTGGTGGTGGGGGGAGGGCTGACTGGGTGGTGGGCACACAATGTAATTTGTAGATGATGTGACACAGAGTTGTGCACCTGAGGTCTGTGTAATTTTGCTGACGGTGGTCACCCCAATAAATTTTAAAAAAATAAATAAAAATAAATAAAAATAAATAAATAAAGGGAAAGGGGAAAAAAATACCATTAAATACATTGATGTTTCATCCAAGTTTCATGCACATTACTTTGTTTTTCTCTACCACTCTTTGTGCAGTATTTTCCTGGCACCTGTCAAAATTACTTGTGAAGAATTAATTCTTCATAACCTTGATTAAAGCAGTATTTTACTTACTTAAACAGTATTTACTTACTTAAGCAGTATTTTAATTACTTAAACATTATTTACAATGTCTTGAATCTTATGATTTAATTTGGACAAATAATGGGATATAGTTTTTCTTTAATAAACTTTTGTATCATAACTAGACATTTTATAACAGCTTTTCTAAATAAAGCATAGACAAAGGTAAATAATTCATAATTTAAGTATGTGCTTGAAACATTGTCACTAATTTTATTATGATAACCCACAAAAATTCAGATTACAAACTGACACAAAAATCCAGGACGTGACAGATATGTTAATTATGTGGTTATGGTTTGATAGATGTATGCATATATTAAAGCATAGTAAATGTTGCATTTTTAGTATATACAGTTTATTTGTAAATTGTGTCTTAATGAATTTATAACAAGAGTCAATGGACAGTACACTTAAAATGTGTAGCTATTACTTCATTTAAATTATAACTCAATAAAATTAAAATTAAAATGTCAAGAAAAATCGGACCTCTAACTTTTGTTCCTACACATCATTTTCACCCCTCAACTTTTCAGGCATATGTCATGATAATAATGTATAGTGAAATAGGTGGCTTCAAATTTGAAAAACAATACTTTCAATTAACATTAAATAAAACTATTGATTTACATTTAACTATAGAACATACAAGTTCTCTAAAAGGTCTAACAATGTCAGTGAAACCGTGGTTTTGTGGGGTTTTTTTTCTTTTTTTATTTGTTGGGGTGACAGTTGTTGGTGGAATTGCATGGATTTCGGGTGTGCGGTTCTGTGTTACATGATCTGTGGATCCCATTGTGTGTTCGCCGCCCAGGGTCGGTTCTCCTTCAATCACCGTGTGTTTGGTCCCCCTTGCCCTCATCTCCCGCCGCCCACCCCCCTTCCTCTGGTAGCCACTAAACTATTGTCTGTGTCTATGAATTTTTGTTTCTCATATGTTTGTCTTGTTCTTTTGTTGTTTTTGGTTTATATGACACCGTGATTTTTATGGTGTATCAAGACTAAAGCCAACCTAAAAAATACTGTTGTCACAATCATAAGATTGCAAACACCTAAATTTTGCTCCTTCTAAATAAAATTTTATACTTCAAAAAAAAAAAAAAAAGAAAAGAAATGCAAATCTGTGCGCCCCCCCTGCCCTCTCACCGACTTAGTGAAGCTCTGAGGGCAAAGCCCAGCAGTCTGTGGTTTAGCAAACACTCCCAGTGATGTTGAAGCACACTGATGTCCGAGAACCTCTGCGCTCCTCAGACATCCTGACTTTAAATCCTAGTGTTGTTGGCGCTTGCTGGCTCTATGACCTAGGCAGGTGGTTCATTCTGCTAAATTGCAAAAGAGTGTAACAGTAGCACACACCTTCATGGGGTCATTGTGTAAACAAATCAGTTAATGTATTAAAGCTCTAGTGGAATCCTTGGCAATTAGTAAGCACTCGATAAAGTATTGCTGTTAGCACTTGACAAGTCTTCCCTTTACTTCTAAATCATGTCCATGCCATAACGCAGTTGGAAAGTCAGAGAGCTGTGTTTCTTTACTCCTTCTCATCACCTTCACCACCATTACCTTCGATAGCACCACCTTCACCATTCCTTGGCCTACATATATACACATAAACCAGAAATATATATATATATATATATATATATATATATTAACTATAACATATAAACTATAATATATATATATATATTATATATATATATATATAATATATATATATACGTTTACCAGCATACACTTTTACTAGCATAAAATGCATCATTTTAACCATTTTGATTGTACAGTTTGGTGACATTAAGTACATTCACATTTTTGTGCTCTCATCACCACTACCCATTTCCAGAATTTTTTCCTCCTCAACTGAAACCTCCTCCACACCCACTAAACAATAACCCCTCATTCCCGCTCCCCCCAGCCCCAGTAAACTACCGTTCTACTTTCTGTGTCTATGAATTGGACTACTCTAAGTATCTCACATGAGTGTCATCATACAGTATTGTCCTTTTGTGACTGGCTTATTTAACCTAGCACAGTGTCCTCGAGGTTCATCCATGTTGTCACATGGATCAAAAGTTCTTTCCTTTTTAAGGCAGAATAATATTCCTTTGTATGTATAGGCCACAGTTTGTTTATCCATTCATCTGCCAATGGACACTTGGCTTGCTTCCACGTTCTGCCTCTTGTGAACAGTGGTGCTATGCCCGTGGGTGTTCAAATAACTCTTTGAGATCCTGCTTACAATTCTTGTGAGTATATACCCAGAAGTGGAATTGCTAGTGCTCTACTAATCTTGACAGTTCTCCATCTCTATTAGAGCTCTAACTCTCCTGTGTCCTCTGTCAGGCTGGTATGGCCGTGGCTACCAGACCGCAGCACACCATCCCCTCCTGTATCCAGGACAATGGTATAGGATTGTCATACATTCTTTAAAAATTTGAAACTGGGTGAGTAAAGAGAGAGTCTTCTTCCAAAATATACCTCCCCTGTTCTAGACTCCATTTCATCTTAGTGGAGGATTTTTCCGTCCTATCTGCAAATACAAAGTACTCAAAGAGAAAACTGTTTTCTTCCATCCCACTGATGATAAGGACCAGAGAATAAAGAGAAATTACAGGGTGGACTGTCTGCTATGATAACTTATTTTTCCTCCAGTTGTTTCCAACCAAACACACAGTATCATTAACTTTGACTGTGGTCATTACTTTGGCTTCGGGCTTAATCTATTTTGACTAGGAAGATTGTCCTCGGAAACACTACAATTTCCTGAAGAGACTGCAAATCAGCAGTCTTGCCTAAAATCATACATGGCCATTATCTTTCCTCTGCTTGAAAGATTTACAAAGACAGTATGTCATTGTGAGCTGGAAAGTTTTCTTTATTTAGCGTCTACCTTCCAGCTGAGCTATAAGGTAAGGCAATTAGACACCCAGCATTTATAACAGACATGTTTAACTTCCTTGATATGTCCTGTAGAGGTTCAGCAAACACAAAGATAACAGACTGTAACTAGCAGTTAGGAGGTTTAGACTTCAAACCTTTTAGACTGTATAAACTATGATGGCGAGACAATAGACAATGTGCTCATTTACTGCTCAAAACCATCTTGAGCCACAAAATTTAATGTAGCATCATTCCTACCTGTGAGGTCCACAAGAAATGGGGACTAAACATTTTTTTATGCAAGGCTTTTAGTTTGCGTTTTGTCAAGAATAAGCTAGACCAACGTGCCCCCTCTAGGAGGCAGTGTTGTGCAGCGGAGATGTGGTCTGGATTAAGTTAGGTCATCTAGGTTTCTAGTAGCCTCTACCTCTCACTCGCTATGCGACCGTGAGCAAATGACTTAAATTCGGCATATTTCAGTTTTTTCCCCTTAGACGTGGAAATACTAATAGCACCTGTAGGGTATTTCCTGTTATTCAAGGGTAACTAGTACATGGAAAAGGCAACTTAAAATGAATGTACTACCAAAATGTCATTGAAAAAAAGGTGTTAAAACATTTTCTTAAAAAACGTACTAAAAATTACACAAATTATAAAACTGTCAAATACTTAACTAAATTTAGTGTAAAGTTTAAACTATAGTTATTTTCAGGGGAAAAAAAAACAACAATCAATTACTTAGGAGGTTTTTGTAAACTTTTTCAAACAAAACTATATGATAGCACTATATAACATCCTTCATTTCATTTTTGACCTTCAAAGGAACATTAACGTGATACACATTTTGCAAAACTATTCTGGGACTTTATTGACTTCCAAAGACCTCTTCCGTTCCTTTTGTATGGAATCCTTCCTTCTGAAGCCCTTGTCATTATTCCCATCACTGTTTTCTTCAATTGTCAACAGGTCAAATCATGCCAAATCCAGTTTTGCCAATGGTTTTGTAAGTAATTCTAGTAGTTCCCCTGTATCGGTTCCATCAACTTCATGAAATCCTAAATGTTTGGCATACTTGGCTTTTTCCCTGTGCAAGTCATCTGTTTTGTATTTTCATTGTGCAATCTAATGTTGTAAATATCTGACAATCAAGGAGGCTTTGACCAACAAAATGACTGACACGCAGGCTAGAGTAAAACAGAAAGAGATTTGATTGGACACTGAGTTTAGTAAACAGCCAGCTCATTATGACAATTTTTGCTTTCCTAACACCTCTAACTACGAGACTTGGAAAACGAATGCTAAGATAACAAAGACCCTTGGTTTCTCATTAAACTGCTAAACCAGTGTCATGTGCTCAGCACTGTACCTAGTGAAAAGGGTGAACTTTAGTTGTCAATAAATATTCTTATTACTTACTTAAGAGGACACACATGGTCATAAAGATGTTGAAGGCATTTAGACACACATTAATAACATAGGCTTAGAAGAGTGTTTTCCTTACCCCAGTTCCCCCTTTCCATCAATAAACATCACAATTCGATAATAAAAGAATCCCTTACTCCCCAACCTATCTCCATTCCTTAGTCCCTTTTCCCCCTATTTTGTTTAATCTTCTCTCAGTGACATTAATTCCCATCTGATATGCAAATATTTACATATTAGTGTTTTGTCTGCCTCCCACCACAAGAACCCAAGGCCAAGGACTTGATTTGTTCGTTGACGTGTCCCCAGCACCAAGAACAAGGCCTGACACGTGGTAGGTGTTTGCTGAATGGATGGTGAATGGAAGATTCATTTGTCCTTCTCAATCCAGGGCCCCAGTGCCCAGGGGCCATCATAATATTCCTGTAATTAGGGATCCTAGTACACTATGCCTGAAAGAGCCCCTCAGGTAAATAAAAATGGATACTGTGTAAAATCCTAAGGAAAGGCAGCATGGAGATTCCAAGAAGCACACAGTAGGATGAAAGGCTGTGCTTATCACTGCAAACTCATACCTCTCTGTCCCTAGACTAAAGCCCACTCTAATTCAATTCAGAAGGAATAGAGGAGGGTTCTCCTGTGGGACAAAGGAAGGAAGCTGGAATTCTCTCTCCTACAAAGGAAAAGATTTATGTTTGAATCATGGTGTGGTGGAAAGAACTACCTTGTGGGAATCCGGAAATCTGTGTGCTACTTTCACCTCTGACACTAATTGGGTCTGCAAGTCAGAAAATTCACCTCCAACTTTCAGGGCTCTGCAACTTCATCTGTATGATGAGCGGGTGTGGCTAGATCAGCATTTCCTAAACCATGTTCCTTAGAACATTTGGCGCTTTTCTGCCAGTAGGGTAACTACTAGCCACCTGTGGCTATTGTGAGCTTGAAATGCAGCTATGGCCACATTTTAAAATGCAAAAACTACAACAGTATGCAAGAAAATAAAAGTAAAGTACTGCATAATAATTTTATATTGATTAATGTTGATATAGTAATAGTTTTATATACTGGGTTAAATAAAATACATTATTAAAATTAGCATAGTATGGGAAGCCGCGGGTATTGTGGGGACAAGGGACACATGGGAACTCAGTACTTTCTGCTCCATTTTGCTTTAGTTGCTAATAAATATTATTAGTTATTTAAGAGGACCCATGTTCATAGAGGTGTTGAAGGCATTTAAATACACATTTAAATGCCCCTGAATCTAAAATGGCTCTAACAAATGGTGGATAAATAAGTGAAAACTGTATATAAAAAAATGAGGCCTACCTGTTTCTTTCTACTTTTAGAAACATAGCTAGCAGGACATTGAAAATTATGCATGTGATTACAGATATGGTTCGCAGGACATGTCTGTTTGACAGCGCAGCTCTACAGTCTGAGAGAAAATGTTTCTCCGATCAAACACTGCATGTCGTGTGCGCACACCCCACCACGCCCTGACCTGTCCTGATGCTCATCATGAAAGTGAGCGAGCATGTTGAGGCTTCTTGTGAGATACAGGACATAGAAACCTGTTTAATTGTCATTTTCTAAACATATTTGATCACAGATTCTATTTTCCTTTGATTACCTATTAACACTCCTCAGTTCTGAGAAAGATATTTTGAAAAACAGTGGTCTAGATTTTCTGTAAAGTCTTTTGGGATTCTAATAGTGTGTCATGTTATGGATCTATGTAAGTGGAAGGAAGCAATGAGTAAGTGTCTAAGATGCTTGTTCAGACAGGGAACGTTTTAGGGAGAGAGAGATCACGTTCTTCAACACTTCCTGGGAGAGATCACAGCTAACTGAACGCTGAAAGGGAAGAAAATTGGGAGACTAGATCTAAATTGGGTTAAGGTAGAGAAGAGCTCAGATTCGCACGGTTTTCTCAGAGGAGACTCGTGTTACGTTACTCTCAGTAAAACCTTGGCTCTCTACTGCTTGAGATACTAGTGCTCTCAAGAAATCAGCACCACAGGAAACATCAAAGCCCCAGGTAGAACTTGCAGTAACTGGGAAGTTAGAAAACATGACATTCCAAAAAGAAACACTATGAGTAGCCGGAGGGCAAAGAAATCCCACAGTTTAGAGGACACATTAGGCGTCAGTGAGTCCAGCCCAGACCAGGAGCGTGGGGCCACTCCACACGTTCCACCCTCTCACCTCCAGGCCTCCAGGGAGCAGATGAGGAGAAACCCTTAAGGGTTTATCTAGCCAGATAAAGTAGTGAAACCACAGCCTGGGGCCCATGACAGATTTCTGTGTGGGTGATAAGAAACCTATTTCTGGGGCCTGACATTTCTGCCTGTGCCTCCAGACTGTGTCACAAGTCAGGTGCTAGATCACCTAGGATTTTGGGGCATCTATTAGGAATAGAAGTTTTTCTTGGACAAATCTCAAAAATTCTCCTATTGCTTATTAACTTCTTCCTTGTCCTCTGTAACTACAAAATATTGCCTTAGAAAATATGCTGCTTTTTATAACCTCCAAGCATTTATTCCAAATTAATAATTTTTAAAGCTTTATTGAGATATAACTAAGCACAGTAGAATTCACCCATTTTAACTGTGAATGAATTTTAGTAAATGTGTCATCATGCAACTATCATCACAATCACGTTTTAGAACACACCATCAGCCCCAAATTTTCCTCGTGCCATTTTGCGGTCAAATTCCATCCCTACCTCCTGTCCCCAGGAAACCACTGATGTGCTTGCTATCACTACAGTTTTGCCTTTTCTAGAATTTCATGTAAATGGAGTCGTACAGAACACATATGATATTTTGTTTCTAGCTTATTTCACCTAGAATGATGCGTTTGTATCATTTTGTTCAATCAGTATTCCATTCCTTTTAGTTGTTAAGATTCCACTGTATATCACCATTTTCTTTTTACCTATACATCCATTAATGAGCGTTTGGATGTTTTCCAGTTGAGGACTACTATGAAATAGCGATACTGTGAACATTCCTGTATATGTCTTTCAATGGAACACATGTTTTCACTTCTCTGAGGTAAATACCTAAAAGTGGAATTACTGTGTCATATGGTAAATATGTTATTTTAACATTTTAAAAAACTTTATTTTTCAAATGGCTTCATTGTTTTACATTTCCACCAGCTATGTATGAGATTTCTAGTTGTTCCACATCCTCACCAACTCTTGTTATTGTCAGTCTTTTTAATCTTAGCTATTCTAGTGTGAGTGTATTGGTAGCTCATTGTGGTTTTAAGTTGCATTTCTCTAATTACCAATGATGTTGAGAATCTTTTTATGTGCTTCGTAATTATCCTTGTATTTTCATTTGTGCAATATCTATTCAAACATTTCTCTCATTTTATTATTAGATTATTTTCTGTTTATTGAGCTATAAGAAAATTTTATGTTATCTAGATACAAGTCCTTTTTCAAATATATGCCTTACAGATATTTTCTCTTAATTAATGGCTTACATTTTCCTTTTCTTAATTGTGTTTTTGGTAAGCTAATGTTTTTCATCTTTATGAAGTCCAACTTACTAAATTTTTTATGGTTCATGCTTTTTGTATTTTACGTAAGACACTTTACATAATCCAAGGTCACAAAGATTTTTTTCTATAGTTTCTTCTAGTAGGTTTATGGTGCTCTTAGATTTAGGTCTATGATCTTTTTTAACTTAAATTTTGTGTATGTTGTGAGGATAAAATCAAAGTACCTTTCTTAATCTAGATATTCAGTTATTCCAGCATGATTTACTAAAGACTATCCATTTCTTACCTTGGCAACTTTATCGAAACTCAATTGACCATGTACTAACATAAAAACAGACACATAGATCAATGGAACAGAATAAAGAGCCCAGAAATAAATCCATGCCTATATGGTCATTTAATCTATGACAAAGGAGATAAGAATATACAATGGGGTAAAGACAGTCTCTTCCATAAATGGTGCTGGGAAAACTGGACAGATATAGGCAAAAAAAATTTTTTAATGAAACTAGACCACTTTCTTACACCATATACAAGAATAAACTCAAAATAGATTAAAGACTTCATTAAATGTAAGATCTGAAACTATAAAACTCCTAGAAGAAAACATAGGCAGTAAACTGTTTGACATTGCTCTTAGTGATATTTTTTCTGATCTATCTCCTAGGGCAAGGGAAACAAAAGAAAAAATAAACAGATGGGACTACATCAAAGTAAAAAGTTTTTGCACAGCAGAGGAAACCATTAACAAACAAAAAGACAGCCTACTGAATAGGAGAAGGTATTCACCAATGATATATCTGATAAGGGCTGAATATCCAAACTTTATTAAAAAAACTCATACAACTCAAGAAAAAAAAAGCAAACAATCCCATTAAAAATAGGCAGAGGACCTGAATAGACATTTCTCCAGAAAGGACTCCCAGATGGCCAATAGACACATCTGAAAAGATGCTTAATGTCACAAATCATCACAGAAATGCAAGTTAAAACCACAATGAGATATCACCTCACACCTGTCAGAATGACCATCATCAGTAAATCAACAAACAACAAGTGTTGGTGAGGATGCAGAAAAAAGGGAATCCTCCTTCACTGTTGGTGGGATTGCAAATTGGTGCAGTCACTGTGGAAAACAGTATGGAAAACTGTTTAGAAATAAAAAATGTTGAGTTCCTCAAAATTTTAAAAATAGCACTACCATATAACCAAGCAATTCTATTCCTGGGTATTTATCCAAAGAAATACAAAACACAAATTTGAAAAGATATATGCTTCCATATGTTCATTGCAGCATTATTTACAATAGCCAAGATATGGAACCAACCCAAGAGCCCATCAATAGATGATTGAATAAGGAAGAGGTGGTATATATATAGAATGGAATATTACTTAACCATAAAAAAGAGTGAAATCTTACCATTTCTAACAATAGGAATAGACCTAGAGGGTATTATGCTAAGTGAAATATGTCAGACAGAGAAACACAAATACCATATAATTCCACTTACATGTGGAATCTAAAAAAACGAAACAAAACAAAATAAATGAACAAATAAAACAAACTCATAGATACAAAGGACAATTGATGGTTGTCTGATGGGAGGAGGATTTGGGGGGGATGGATAAAAAGGGGGACGGGATTAAGAATTACAAATTGGAAGTTATAGAAATAGTCAACAATATTATAATATCTATGTACAGCGTCTATGTATGCATACTAGACTTGTTGGGATGACCACTTAGTAAGCTATTTAATCACTATGTTTTATACCTGAAGCTAATATAACATTGTATGTCAGCTGTAACTGAAAAATAAAAATAGATAAAAAAAATTATTGAAAAATTCAGTTGACCATGTTTAAGTGTTGGTCTGTTTCTGGACTCTCAAGTCTGTTGCATTAATCCACATCTAACCACACTGTCTTCATTATTGTAGATTTACGGTAAGTCCTAAAATCAGATAGAATAAGCCCTCCAACTTTGTTATTTTTAAAAGTTGTTTTGGCCATTCTAGATCCTTTACAGTGATGCATTTTTATTAATGCTTTAATGTCTGAAAGATACAGCATATAAAATGCTATACAATTTTATAAACAAAGAAGCCACAAACGCATAGAAGCACAGGCAATCTGTCTGACTTCATATCATGAGGTGGGATCCCTGTCTCTTTGTGGTCACATCTCCTTTTCCTACTGGAATGTCAGCTCCACAAAAGCAGCATCTGTGTATGTTTTCTTTACCACTGAATCCCCAGTAAAACAGGGCTCAGGGTAGGTTTTCAACAAATATTGTTAAACAAAAGAAGGAATGGGGTCCAAGAGCAATTAAGTGACTTGTCTCTTGTAAAAGCCAGTAGAACTGCATCTAGAACTTCAGTTTCCAAACTCTTCATTTGATATTTTTTCATCTTAAAACATGAATGGAGGAGACAGGGAAGAAAGGAAAAGGAGGAAAGAAAAGTGAAAGAAGAACTAGATAAGAGCATTATTAGAAGAATTTTTTAAAAGGTTTTTATTTCAATACGTCTCAGCCTATAGTCTGCAGCTTCCAGCCACTAAACATTTACAAGTTTATTCTTTGCTTGAGATACTTTCTAACATTTAGAGGAATACCCAGATGATTCACACATCCTAAACCACAGCCCAAGCAGGAGACAACCACACTTCCTTCCTGAGCATGGTATTAAGAAAATAGAGAACAGACACACAGGCCAGAATGGACGCCTGGGGTCAGCAGCAGGCAGACCCCAGCTGAATCATTCTGGACTGACTTCCTTCCCATTTGGAAAGATCTTCAGGGAGCAATATTTGGCAGGGATTTTCCCCCTCCTACAATTTAATTCAGAAGGGACTGTCATCTTTTTAAAAAATCCCTTAAACTGTAATTCTTGTTTTTAAGCCTGGAAAACTAGGTGTCAGAAAAAATAACAATAAGCTGGTGTTAATCTGAAAAGGAAAGTAACTATAGAACAGGATAAGGAACACACAACTCAAAATGTGGAGGTGGCTCAGATTCCACAACCTCTAATTCATGTGGCATGTCATCTTCTTAAACAATGGTCATAGATACTAAATGTGCATTTGAAGGAACTGGAATTGCCATTAATTACTCTGCAATATCCTGTCAACCAAATTCTCCCTTCATGTAAACACATATGGCTTCCATTGAAATTAGGGGGTGTCACTTACAAGTAACTGAGAGGAGATCCTGGTTCTGTAATCCCACAAAGCATTGTGAAAACTTTGATTTATAAACAATTATTAAGGCAGATTTCTACCAGAAGCAGTCAGTGATAGGGAAGAAATTAAATATCTTTATGTCGACTGAGTTAAGAAACATTTGTTGAGTGTCAACTTTGTTTAGGGCAAGATGCTTGGTACTGCTGGGGGAAGCCAAGGTGAGATGTAAACAGCCCTGCCTCCACCTGCTCCCAAATCTGTAGGTTAGAGGCCTAACCAACATCTCTTGCATCTGGTTCCTTCCCTCAGTTCTCAGCTTCAATGTCACTTTCTCCAGATGAGGTTAGGTCTTCCGGGTAAGACACATCATATTTGTAATTATTTGCTTGATGCCTGTTTCCTCCTCCAGCTCCAAGAAGAGAGGGACCATGCTCACCTTATCCTGGCAGTCTTCGATGTCTTGATAAGAACACAGGTTCTGGAGCCAGCAGCCTGTGTTCAAATCTCAGCTCTGTCACTCACTCACTCTCTGTGTGATTTGGGGCAAATCACTTAGGCTTTGGAAGCTTTCTTACCCCCACCCTGAGACAGAGATAATGATTCTGTTGTACTTAAAGCTGTTCTGTTCATAGAGCTGCTCTGAAGGTTAAATGAGGTTCATAGAGCTGCTCTGAAGGTTAAATGAGGTAAAGTCACTAAACGGCTTGGTATGTAGTAAACCCTCCATAGGAATGAAATAAAACATCATAGTTAAATAAAGCTAATCTATCTCTTTAATAAATAAAAGGAGACAATGGTTGCCATTCTCTTGCTGTTAAAATAATAACAATAATAACTATTATAGAGAGCTTATTGTAGGGCAGGCATTGTGCTACATGCTTTGTATATAATCAGCAAATTTAAGATATACGCACATCAAGCCACCTACAACAACTTGGCCTTTTAGCCTCTTTTCTCTGGGCATATTATATTTAGGGACATAAGATCATCAGATCAGTCTACGAGTTGGTGGCATACAAGTGGCTGTTTGAGTCAGTCTCGGAAGGAAATAAATGGCATGCTCAAAGGATTAGCTGAAGAGAGCAAATGAAAGGATTAATTCAAGGATTTGGTCAGGGTCAGGAACACCAAGGAGGGATTGAGCTGCTCACAGTGACTAACAATAACGGGGAGCTGTTACCTCCCCTAGACTTGAATGGGTGAAGGAGAGAAACGGTGAGAGCTACCGCCAAGGGAGTAGAACTGCCCCGCAGAAGCTGAGGTGACAGGGAGCAGCCAGAGAAGGAACACCCCACTGCTATCTTAGCACATTCTGATCTCCTGCTGCTGCCTCCCAATGGCCAAATCCCGCTAGAAGCCAGAGAGTGGCACAGTCCATAATCACCTCCTCCTGGAGCAGAAAACAAAGCAGAGAAGGGCTGAGACTGGATCTATCCAGAAGAGCAAACAGAATGACCTGCGCGCAACCACCGACCACCACGTCTAGTCCAACTTGAGTGAATTCATGTTGGCTACGTTAAGGACATTAGAGGAAATGAAGAATCCAGACATTTAAATAAACAAAACTGGCACAGCTATTGCCATGCTAAAAGTAAAGACAGGCTTTTCTTTCTTGCTACAATTATTGAAGATGCAAAGACCTAAGGGGTATCATATGGGAACCAAGTATCTGTTATTCTTCCTTCTCAGTCTGTGAAAGATGAAAGCTCCTGTAGTTAGGCTCCATGTTTAAAAATGACCCAACTATTGTATTTAGTTGAATTTCAGAACTCTCATTTTGCTAATGAATCTGAATCATGACAGCCAATCATTCCTCTCTTTCTGTTGTTCTAATATCAACTAATAAAGGTGTGGGCATCTTCTGTTTATTCACTGAAGCACATTTCTTGTGGAAATTATCATTTTATTTTATACTTTATTTCCTACTGTGGTGAAATATACATAACATTTACTGAACATTTTTAAGCATCCAGCTCAGTACTGTCGTGAAACAAATCTCCAGAAATTTTTCATCTAGCAGATCTGAAACTCTATACGCATCAAAAAACAGCTCTCCATTTTTCCCTCCCCCCGGCCCTTGGTAACCACCATTGTACTTTCTGTTTCTACTCCACGTACCTGCACCTCGAGTGAGTGGAATCACACAGTGTTTATCCTCTGTGACTGGCTTATTTCACTCAGCATAATGTCCTCAAGGTTAATCTGTGCTGTAGCATGGGTCAGAATTTCCTTCTTCTTTAAGGCTGAATACTTTCCCATTGTATGTGTGTTCCACATTTTGTTTATCCATTCATCTGTCAATAGATACTTGGATTCCTTTCACCCCTTGGCTATTGTGAATTATGCTGCTCTGAACATAGGTATACAAATATCTGTTCAAGTCTCCACTTTCAGTTCTTTGGGGTATACACACCGCAGTAAAATTGCTGGGTCATATGGCAATTCAATATTTTATTTTTTGAGAAACCACCGTGCCATTTTTCTATAGCTGCTACATCATTTTACATTCCCTTCAACAGTGCACAAGGGTTCCAGGGTTCCAATTTCTTCACATCCTTGTCAACACTTGTGATTTTCTGCTGGTTGTGTGTGTGTGTGTGTTTTTTTTAATAATAGTCACATTAATAGGTGTGAGGTGGTATCTCTTTATAGTTTTGATTTGCCTTTCCCTAATGATTAGCAATGTTGAACATCTTTTTATGTGCTTATTTGCCATTTGTCTATCTTCTTTGGAGAAATGTCTATTCAAGTCCTTTGCCCTTTTTTTCTTTTTTTAAATATTTTATTGGGGAAGGGGAACAGGACCTCACTGGGGAACAGTGTGCACTTCCAGGACTTTTTTCCAAGTCAAGTTGTTGTCCTTTCAGTCTTAGCTGTGGAGGGCTCAGCTCAGCTCCAGGTCCAGCTGCCATTGCTAGCCGCAGGGGGCGCAGCCCACCATCCCCTGCGGGAGTCGAACTAGCAACCTTATGGTTGAGAGAACGCGCTCCAACCAACTGAGCCTTCTTTCGGTTGCCTTTCCACACTGTTGATAGTGTCCTTTGATGAACAAAGGTTTTGTTGTTGTTGTTGTTGTTGTTGTCGTTGTTTTAATGAAGTACAATTTATGTATTTTTTTCTGGAAGACATATTTTAACATAGGCTTTGCATGACTAAAACTTTTGGAGAGCTGTACTCCGATTAGACGTGGTTGTGGTGGCATCTATTCTATTTGTAGCAGAGCAAAAGAACAAAGACTTAGGTTTCTTAACTCATAAAACTGACTTAATTGATTCATGTACTTTGGATGATCCTCTCATATGTCCAGCATTTAAATTTTTCCTCTTGGCAATCGAAGTCTACTGGTCTCTCATCCTCCCTCCTTCTTTGAATGCTCTAGTATCCTGCTGGGAGATGCTAGCAGAGAGTCAAATGAAAGATATTCTTTCACTTGCAAGTGACAATAGCCCAACCTAACTGTCCTAAGCAAAGAAATAAGTTTAAGTTTGCTCAAAATTATTTGGCTCATATAACAGAAAATACCAAGGAATGACATCCTGGTTTCAGTTATGGCTGGCTCCAGGTTCTCAAACAATGTCGCAGCTCTCCTCTTCTCTGGGTTGACTCCATTCTCAGGTAGTACTCTCCTTTATGATGACAAAACAGTGTACATTGGCTCTGGAGTTACTTCTTACCTTCTCAGCAGCTCCATGCAGAAGACAAATTCTCTTTATAGTTTAAAGAAAATTTCCCGTATGATCTTTTATATTAAAACTGACTATATTTTTTTGCCCAATGGCTAAGAAAACACCGATGGGCGAAACATTTTCCTTTTTGAGCAGGTGTGTTCTCTGATGAGCCACTATAGTCAATATTGACACTTGTTATGACTGTGGATTATTCCTTTCATAATTACTTGTTCCCACTCATAGATAGAGGAACTACTCAAGTTGATGGTACATTATCCAGGAGCTGCTTAATGAGCCCTCCTGCTCACAAGATACAAGGGACCAGTGGGCCGAGAGTGACAGAACTAAAAGCCACAGAAATGATTTTTTTGGGGAACTAACATTTAGGCATAAGTCACTGCTGCATGCAGTATTTTAAACTAAATGGGATCAGTTCCACTAATCACCAAACTGCCTGTTTTATAAAAACAGCAATGTAATCGAGCACTGATCATGAAACTAAAGATCTAAGCCTGAGTCCTGGACTCCCCACTTAACCACCATGTACCTTGGACAATGGACTGAGTTTTAGTCTCCACATTCTTCTATGTTGAATCTCTAACTCTCATTATGAAGGTATTTGGAGAAGAGACCTTTGGAAGTTAGTTATGTTTAGACGGGACCTTTATGAATAGTGGAATACTTAGTGGAATTCTCTCCCATTCAGGAAAGCATATTAAAGGCAGTAAGCAAGAATGGTATTACAGGAGTAATCTTGAGGCCCCATTAACTTACACATATACAGAAATATAAATCACTCAGAAACTTGATATTTCAATTGTCAGTAGTAACAAATTGTTTGTGCAATACCTCACAGTTGATCACATCAATCATGATCTGAGAAACTCAGGTCTAGAGCTGTAGCTCTCCGATTTTTTTGGCTGGAGACTGCTTAGGCAGGGTGAAAGTTCCTCTGCTCCCTATATTCCACTCAATTCCACTTTCCAATTAAAAAAAATAATAATAAAGACTACAAAAGTAAAAATTCAAAAATACTAGTTAAATCAAGGGTAGTATAATTGAAAATCACGATCAACTCAAGGCAGAATCTGTGATGCACTGATAACAAAGACCCTTCCTAGAAAGAGTGGGAAGTCCAACTGTCTGCTTGCAGATGTGCGTATGCAATGGGAGTTTTGCAATGTTGACAAGTATTGCATACGAGCAAGCTCTCTTAGTGGAATACTCAACATACTCTACAATTATCTAGTGCAATACTCAATAAACAACAAAAAATATGAATACTTAATGTTCAAAACCTTTCATAAGCTCACTTATTTACTAGTAATCATGCCATAGTACGTCATAGTGAAAATCCAGGAACTCTAGAATAGAAACTCTTGCATTGTCTGATTAGTTCATTCAATGCCCATCAGACGGGTCCTTTCAGACCTTAAGTGGGCCATGCAGGATACCTTGATAAACATTATATTAAGACAATTACCTAATCAACTATTAATTTTAGCTGCCAGTATGTGCCTAATACAGCTAACTGCTTGTGAGAAGGACATAAAAATATGAACAGGCCCTAAGACGCTTACAATCTATTAGGTGCTCAACAAATAGCTAGCGATCATATTGGAGATCAAAGCAATGTGTATGACTAGCATTGTTGGAAAGAATGAACCTATTTTTGTTCAGTATTGAGAATAAACACAATCCTTTCAATACTCTGGGCTCAAGATTTGTTTTACTGTATCAAAACCCAATGATCTGTATCAGTAAGTCACTCATTAAGACATGCAAAATAAATTGCAGTAGAAATACTGTCTTGGAGACCAGGTATGAGTCTGTGGTTATAAAACAGGCCCAAAATCTGGGTTTTCAGTTTATGTGGCAACAAATGTGGATAAGCATGAACCATAGTTCTATATTACGTGAACTCAAGGCTCAGGAATATGTGTATCGTTTAACAGGTAGTTATAAAACACTACACTATGAAATTTGATTCAGCTTTTTAAATCTTTTATACCTACTACAAAACTAGTTGGCATAAGAGAAAATCAGATACAGTGAATAATTCACAGCATAAGTGCTCTTGTGTGGGTGGGAGTTAAATGGTGTTTGCCTTTGTCTCACTTTATATGGTGAAATCCGGTTATAAATAGACTCCTTTCTGAAATGGCAAACTGAAGAGTCTAACTTCACAGGCCGCTGCAGAGCTAATGTGAATTTGCTGGTTGCCTGAAAGCACTACCAAAAGATACAGGGGGTTGCAGTAGGTTTTCTTTCAAATCTTGTCTTTGTCATTGCCTTTCTTTTTCTTTTCTCTGCAGAGACTGTATAAAGACTGTAAATTCTGTGATACTACAGAACTTGAGAGACAATGCAAGGCTACTTTTAGCATCGTCCACCAGAGCCTACAAGTCTTGCTTTTCTACCAAAAACTGCTCAACCTCTGCACTTGACCTTGATGCTTATGACTTCATCTGTTTTTCAGAGAACCTTGAAGGTCGTGGGACCAGGGAATGAGAGTAGGGACCAGATAAATCAATGTATTAAATGTGTTTTTATTTTCTGTATCTTATGATTTTTTTTAGTATTTGGGGGACCTTACAGATCTGGAAAGAGAGTGCTCCTCCAACAGCCTGCTAATCCCAAAAAATAACATTTTACCCATGAACACAACTTTCACCTGCAAACCAACCGACCCTCAGCTCATATCCTCTAACCACCTCTTTCCTCTAACACTCACACACCAAGTCAGGTTACTCTGCTCTGAATTATCCCAGCGCTAGCCACCTGGAGACCAGCCTTATAACCTAAAGCCAGCCAGAATTATTGAAAATCACCAATTTTTGCTGTTTACTCTGCCCTGTCTTGCCTTTTCTGCAGAAAACCCAGTCTAAGCATTGGCCTGGGCATTTTTTTTAGGTTCAGGTGTACAAAACAATGTAATAGTTAGACATTTATACCCTCACAAAGTGATAGCACCCCTCCCCCAATCTATTACCCCCGACATTGCACACAGCCGTTACATTTCCACTGTCTCTATTCTGCATGCTATACTCCACTTCTTGCGACTATATATATATAATTACAGTTGACATTCATTATTATTCAGCTTCAGGTCTACAGTGCAGTGATCATTTCCTTTCACTCCTTTCTGCCTCCTGACCAAAACCAGTGCTCCCCACGTGGCCCTATGTGACACGGCATGCCCACTGCTCTCGAGAAATACAAGTAAGACACTCTTCTTTCAATGGTTTTGGCTTCTCTGTCATCACTCCATCATGTCCATACATTAAAATCCCATGGGCACAAATAAGACAAGGGACTTTTGTAGTCATTTTTAGGGACATGGCAGTTTGGCTTCAAATCTGGCTCAGAGACTGATCTACTTTCACAAGTAGATCAGGAGTGACTGTCAGGAGTGACACACAGCCCAGGATGAGCTTCAGGCGTTCTCTCTCCATCTCTGCCTATTTCCCATGCAGTGTAGTGATGCATGGGGACACACACTCTCTTGTTGACTTTCTCTCATGACACGAAAGTCCATAAAACTTGTGTGACCTACTGAAGAAAGTCAGAATGCAGATCTGTAGAGGAAGTGAGAAAGTGAACCCTGCCCTCCTGATTCCTCTCCTGGAGCCACCAGAATAACTATCCCAATGATGATGACAGCTGTGAACGTTCACTTATTGAGTACCTGGCTCTGTGCTCCACGTGTTATGTGCATCATTGAACCCTAACAACAAGGGTTCAAGTAAATGCTACTATTATCCTGTTTTAGAGAATTTAAAGATGAAGGTCACTGGTTGGAGGTCACATATCTAGTAACTCGCACCCTGGGACTAGAGAGACCAAGTCTAAACCCATAACCCATGTTCTAAACCCCAGATGTGTGCTACATCTGTCAACACTGAATGAGGCCCCTTCTCCCCGTGACACAGAATTCAAGAGCACAATTCCTTTTAGGAATGAAACATCAGTCTGAAGACGTCAACCCTTAGTTGGCATCTCCAACTGGCTGGTGGATGATGCCATGTTGCCTCCCAAACCAAATATATTTTTGCTAGATATCCAGATGTAGGGCCAACTCCAGGCAATATTGCGAAATCAGCAACCCTCTTGATTTCTAGTGAATGCTTTTGCTGGAATTCCGTGCTCTCCTTACCTCTGCAGATGACCCAGACGATCTGCTCCCAATAGTATTCTCTGTGATCTGGGCCTTACACCCCAAATTATTTCTCTGTATCACTAAACCCATCAGAGTTTTCATTCCTTCTTTTTCTGAAATCCATCCAGCATTCTGGATTCAAATGAACTTGGCTTCAGTTCTAGCTGTACAGCTTTTAGCTGTGTCACCTTGATCCCCAGTTTCCTCACCTGTAAAACTGACATAGTAGCACAAATTTCCTCAGCTTTTTTTATAGGGAGAAAAATGATATATTGCACGTGTTGTGCCAAGAGCAATTCTTAACACATAATTGGTACTCTATAATGACAGTTCAGTCATGAGGAATTGTTCCCCAATTATCATACATGCTATTTGAATATAAAGTAGTAACACTATCTCTAGAGCCACAAAAGAGTCATTCTGGACATTATGGATGTACTGCATGAATATGGCTTGATAAACCAGCCATGAAAGTAAGCACTGGCTTAGCACATCTGCTAGGAAGTCAAAAGAAATACAGGAAGTTCTGATACCACTAGGCAATAGAATAAATAAAAATTAAGCAATGGATCTAATAAAAGAATGCAGTCTACTTTACAATTTTGCCAAACATTTGCAGCTTTCATGTCATAAAATCCCAGAAAGGGTATTTTTAAAGAAATTCAGCAGAAATGGTATTGGGAAAAAGCAGGAAGCCAAGCATCATAAGACAGCAGTCCTTATCTGCCACTTGTTGTCCATGTGACCTTGGACATGTCACTTGACCACTGTGGATGTCGATTTCCGTCCGCCTCTGTAAAGAGAGTTGAACCAGACTCTGACTCCACCATTGTCCCTCCCCTTGTTGTCTGGAGATATTGTTGCCACAGTAATTACTGTTGCTCCCAAGTAACATCACGTAGCAGACTCCAGTCACGCTCAGGAATTCCAGTCACTGTGACTGTGAATTCTAATCCCCCTTTGGTCACACCATCATTGAATGACCTTGGGAAGGGCACCTAACTTCAGCTAACTGCCTCAGATGCCTCACCAGACAAAAACCTACAGAGATTTACGGGATAATTTTCTGACTCCTTACAATCCACAAGCTGCCCTCCAAATGTCTTTACAATGCTTAACTTGTGACCACCCATGACAAATCATGAAATTAGTCTTATTTCCAGAATAATTCCCAGTTGTGGTATGGTCTGACCACCAATATAGAAGCTTATCTCTTTCTATTCAAATCATAATCATCTTTCAAAGGAGGCCGAATTTAAGTGAAAACTTAAAAGTCTGCAGAATTTGCCAAATCTGTGGAAAACTCACAACTAGGAAGGATAGCTGACATACACTCAATGATAG
Organism: Rhinolophus ferrumequinum; assembly: GCF_004115265.2. Classification (NCBI taxonomy): domain Eukaryota; kingdom Metazoa; phylum Chordata; class Mammalia; order Chiroptera; family Rhinolophidae; genus Rhinolophus; species Rhinolophus ferrumequinum. Next base: position 84,292,386 of record NC_046293.1, read on the forward strand.
AACACCACGATTTCAGTAGGCTCAAATAAAGAGTGGAAACCATGGAGAATTAATGCAAACTTTCAGCAAATATTATTGAGATGTGTCTTGTAATAGGATTGGCACAATAATCCCTGCCCTAAATTTAATAGACAAGAAGTCCAATATCTCTGTTAAAAATAAAACAATGACAGCTTCCATTTACTATGCAATTGTTATGTTTCAGGCACTATGCTACGGGCATTACACGCCGTGTGCATTAGAATGCTTTCAGCCGCAAGTAAGAGTACCTAACTAAAACAGGCGTAAGCAGTAGGGGTGAGCTATCTCATAGCCACTGGTGAGGAGTGGTTGGTCCCAGAGTTGGTTGACTAAGCAGCACAACATCACGGAGGATCCATCCTCCAACTCTTCCATCTTGGCATGTGGGCAACATCTCCCTTGGTGGCCGCACAATGACTACAAAGATTCCATGTGCCACACAGAAACCTCACCATTTAGAAAAGTGCATTTCCTACATGTCTCTTTCCATTGGTTGGGAAAACCCTACCCAGAAGTCCCTACAGATTTCTTTCACATTTCATTGTCCAGAATCAAATCACTTACCCATATGTAAACCAATCAATGGCAAGGGGAACGAGATGGACAGTATCATCTTAGACCAATCAGGATTCACCTCAGCTCACCTTCCTTGAACACATGGAATAGTGACCATCTTACCCAAATAAAACTGGGCTCCACGGGCAAAGAAAGAAGAGAAAGATGGGCTGGGAAATGGCAATTGAGTTGATAAGCAACAGTGTCTGCTACACACACATTATCATTTTAACAAATCAATCTCTAACGAATTATGATCCTCATTTTATAGATGAAGAAACTGAAGCTCAGAGAAATGAATTGCCCACAGTCACACCGCTTGAAGTTGGGAAATCCTGTATTCTTATTCACCATATTGATGGTTCTGAAATTTCAGTGTATATAAGAAATATCAGAAAAGTTTAGTAAAAATGCAAATCCCCAGACTCCACACCCAGAGATTCTGATTCAATAGGCTATGGTAGGAGCTCTCATTCTTCATTTTAAACAAAAAAATCTCAGTTAATTTGGATGCAGGTGGTCTACAAACTACATTTCATGAGAGAACATAGGATTCACTATCATTTGGGCAGAAGTCTGATATGTAAAAAAAGAAAAAACAACCTGATTTTCTGGAAGTCTTAAACCCACCATCTCAAAAAGCCATCCATCTTTCTTACCCACCATCATAGATATATCACATTGAATTCTCTCTATCATCTACACAGGTCAAGCCCTATATAGTGTCCAGGTCTGTCTCTCTAATTGAAGAAGGATATAGATAAAACCTTCATATGAGTGGAACAAGTTTCAAAGAGGATCTCAATAGGTCTTCTAAGTAACCACTGTAGAATTTGGGAAGATTCAGGGTAGAAGGTAGTCCATTCTTTAGGGTAGGAAAGGAGGGAAAGCCATCATAAATCTTCAAATATTGGCTAGTCTGTCACAGGTAAAGTATGCTCAGAGGTAGAACCAATTGTCAGAATTTATGAGGAGGATCATTTTGTTTTATGAAAAAGAAGAAAAGTCTAACAAGTAAAACTGTGTAACAATGCAAAGGCCTCTCTGCCTCACAGAGCGTTCTGAGAGCACACTTAAGTAGAGGCTGGGGGAAACAGTGTCTGCCACCAGTATTGTAAAACGGATTTCTCAATTGAAAAAACACTGTGCAGATGACTCCTAATATACGCTGTGATCGTCTGATCACGTCCTGTGCAAACTGACTTGTGTTAACTTTTACTATGGTCATTTCTGCTGAACACCTTGGAGTAAAATTGAATTTCTATTTTAATTGTATCAATATTAATTTTATTAATATAATAAACATATAATTATATCATTAATACAATATAGTATGAGTAATACATTAATCTGTATAGTAACATAATATGAATTCTATTTTAATTTCTAAATATCTATTATATTTAAAATTTTTAATTATTAGTTTTCTAAATTAAATTTCTTTTTTTAATTTCTAAGTGTCCTGTTTTCCCAAGTTGATAGGACATGTCTGACTCTTTTTGAAACAGCTTTATTGAGATTTTTTAAATTCTTAAAGAAATTTTTTCAGTTACAGTTGACATTCAATATTGTATTCGTTTCAGGTGTACAACATGGTCATTAGACATTTATATAACTTACACATTGATTCCCCCAAAAGTTTTGCACCCACTAGACATTGTGTATAGCTATTACAATATTATTGATTAAGTTCCCTAAGCTGAACTTTACATCCTCATAACTATTTTGTAACTGCTAATTTGTGCTTTTTAATCCCTTCACCTTTTTCATCCAGTCCCCCAACTCCTCCTTCCACCTGGCAACCAATAGTTTTTTCTCTGCACCTATGAGTTTGCTTCTGTCTTGCCTGTTCATTTATTTTGTTTTTAGATTCCACATATAAGTGAAATCATATGGTATTTGTCTTTCTCTGTCCAACCTATTTCACTTAGCACAACCCTAGAGGTCCATCAATGTTGTCACAAATGGTAAGTCTTCATTCTTTTTTATGACTGAATAATATTCCATCGTATGAGATCTGACAATTAAGTTCACAAACTTGTTGCAATGATGTTGTCAACCTTTTTTTGATATCAGAGGGATTATTCATTATGAATTTATACCAAGTGGACAAACAGTTAACTAAGTTTACTATTTGGAAGGGCTGAAAAGGCTGTATGAAAAAGTTAGACGACCTGAACTTTTCGCCAGCAATTCATGGTTCTTACATCACAACAATGAACCAGCTCACATGGCACTGTCTGTGAGGGAGTTTTTAGCCAGTAAATAAATAACCGTATTGGAACACCCTCCCTACTCACCTGATCTGGCCCCCAGTGACTTCTTTCTTTACCCAAAGACAAAGGAAATATTGGAAGGAAGACATTTTGATGACATTCGGGACATCAAGGGTAATATGACAACAGCTCTGATGGACATTCCAGAAAAAAGAGCTCCAAAATTGCTTTGAAGGGTGGACTAGGTGCTGGCATCAGTGCATAGCTTCCCAAAGGGAGTACTTCAAAGGTGACCATAGTGATATTCAGCAATGAGGTATGTAGCACTTTTTCTAGGATGAGTTCGGGAACTCATGTATATATATATATCACTTCTTTTTTATTCATTTGTCTTTTGATTGGAACATTTAATCCATTTACATCTAAAGTAACTATAAGTATGTAGTTGTCATTTTATTAATTGTTTTCTGATTGTTTTTGTAGTTCTTCTCTGTTCCTTTCTTATTCTCTTGCTTTTCTCTTGTATGCTGTTGACTCTCTGTAGTGTTGTGTTTGGATTCCTTTCTCTTTATTTCTTGTATATTTTTGGTATGTGGTTACCATGTGCTTCATATATACCAAACTATGTTTATAGCAGTCTATTTTAAGTTGATGGTTGCCTAAGTTCGAACACATTCTATAATCACTACAATTTTTATTCACCCCCTTCCATGTTTTTGTTTTTGTGATTATTTTTTACTTCGTGTGTCTGTGTGTGTGTGTGTGTGTGTGTGTGTGTGTGTGTGTGTGTGTGTATCCCTTAGTTTGCTCTTGTAATTCCACATGGTCATCCTACTTTTGCCGTTTAACCTTTGTACTAACTTTAGTGTTGGTTAATCCACTCCTTGTATTACTATGTTTGTTTTTGTCAGTGAGAATTTTCTTCTTAGCAATATTTTCTTATTCATATTTGTGACTTTCTTCTTCTTTTTCTGCATAAAGAAGTCGCTTTAACATTTCCTTTAATACTGGTTTGGTGGCAATGAACTCCTTCAGCTTTTTCTTATTTAGGAAGCTCTTTATCTGTCCTTCAATTCTAAATGACAGCGTTCCTGGATAAATTAATCTTGGTTGTAGGTCCTTGCTTTTCATCACTTTGACTATTTCATGACAATTTTTTCTGGCCTGCAAAGTTTCTGTTGAGATATCAGCTGACAGTCTTATAGAAACGCCCTTGTAGGTAAAACTAAGTGCTTTTCTCTTGCTGCTTTTAAGATTCTCTCTTTGTCTTTAAACTTTGGCATTTTAATTACAATGTGTCTTGGTGTGGGCCTCTTTGGATTCATCTTGTTTGGGACTCTGCACTTCCTGGGCTTGTATGTCTATTTCCTTTGCCAGGTTAGGGAAGTTTCAGTCATTATTTCTTCATATAGGTTTTCAGTCCCTTGCTTTCTCTCTTCTCCTTCTGTTACCCCTAAGATGTGAATGTTTTTACACTTGATGTTGCCCCAGAGGTCCCTTAAACTATACTCACTTTTAAAAAATTCTTCTTTCTTTTTGCAGTTTTGAGTGTTTTAAACTACATTGCCTTCCAAATTGCTGATTCAGTCCTCTGCTTCATCTAATCTGCTGTTGATTCCATCGAAATATTCTTCATTTCAGTTATTGTGTTCTTCATTTCTAACTGGTTCTTTGTTATGTTTCCTATCTTTTTGTTGAAGTTCTCCCTGAGATCACTGGGCATTCTTACGACCAGTATTTTGAACTCTGCTTCTAGTAGATTGCTTGCCTCCATTTTGTTTAGTTCTTTCTCTGGAGTTTTGTCCTGTTCTTTTACTTAGGACATGTTTCTTGGTCTCCTCATTTTGACTGCTGCCCTGTGTTTGTTTCTATGTATTAGGAAGTTCTGCTATGTCTCCCAGTCTTGGCAGAGTGGCCTTATCTAGTAGGTGTCTTGTGGGGCCCAGAGGCACAGTCTCCCTGTTTACCTGAGTTGGGTACTCCAGGGATATAAGTTCTGTGGGTTGTGTGTGCTCTTCTGTTATAGTTGAGCCTTGATTACTGTTGGCACATCAGTGGGTGAAATTGGCCCTAAAGCTGACTGGCTATGAGGACTGGCTATGACTTCAGTGGACAAGCTGTTACGCAGGGGCTGACACCATAGAGCGGGATTCACTTTAGCAAGACTCAGGTGCCTGCCATATCCATCTTTTGGGTGTGTCATTTTGGGTACTAATTCGGTGATACTCTGGTGTGGTCTGAAGCTAGTCACTAAGTATGTTGGTTCTGGGCCTCTTGGAAGGGGCTCTGGTGCAGGCTGCCTGTGTCCAGCCCAGGGCCACCTGATAGGAGTTAAAAAGTAATCCGTGGTTGGTAGCTGACTCTACTGAGTGTGAAGCCACCTGGGAGAGGTTCTACGATGAACTGAAGCCAGCTGCCACTAATGCTGGGCTTGGAGCTGCTTAGCAAGTGGTACAGAGCATACAAAGCCAGCTGTTTTTTGGGGGGCTTTGTAGAGATTTTAGGACTGTCCACAGTGTGAGCCTAGGCTGGCCCCTTGTGTGGGTTATCCTCTGAAAGAGATTCCAGATGGGTGTATGACTTGGATGGGGTGAGGTCTCAGAGAATCACCAGGGTGGAGTGAGAGTGGTGCTAGCCAGGTTAATGGAGACTCAGACTTGGCACCTGTCTGTGCCTGCAGGCTGAGTGCGAGGAGGGCTCAACAATGGTACAGTGGTGTCTGCCAGCACTTTAGCGCCCAGAGATAGCTGCCCCTCCAGCCTTCACCCTGAAGCCAGACAGCTTAGTTCCTTTTTTAATGTCCCTGGTGTCTTTTGAGCTTCTATCCCTTCTCTGGAGCGGAAGGCAAGTGTTTTTGAGAGAGTGAGTCTGTCCTCAGAAGCTTTAAGAAAACTCCTGAGACTCCAGCAACACTTTTTCTCACCTGGACTGAGTCCCTGCTGATTTTCACAGACAGATGTTGTAAGGACGCCTCTTCCTGGCACTGGTGGTCTGGGCTGGGGACCTCAATGTGAGGTTAGGACCACTTGCTCTTCAGTAGGACCCTCTGTAATCAAGATATCACTCCCAATTCTTAACCACCACACGTAGGTATGGAACCAGACCATTTCACATCTCTGCCCCTCCTACCAGTCTCAGTGTGATCCTTAGTTACAGGGGTTCTGTTGAGCTAGTCTTCACGTGGTTCTCAAGGGTGGTTGTCCTATAATTTGGTTGTAATTTTGATGAAGTCATGGGAGGAGGCAAGCACAGTGTTTACCTACTCTGCCAACTTTGTCTGACTCTTTTTTGTTTCTTCATAATATCTAACTCATAACCATGCCCACTTAATACACAGTTGGCAAATGAAAAAGAATAGCCTAATGGTGGGTAAGCACATCCAGGTTATAACACAGCACAGAATGAGTGGGTAACTTTTAGTACTTCTGCTCCGCTTAACTACCATTCTTCCCTCCCTGGGCACTGGGCAGGTTGGCCCTATTTGCAATATGTACTCTCCTCTCTAGCCATCAATGATTGGGCCAGAAGTTAACACATGATTCAAACTGAGTCAATGAGATTAGCACTAAGATTTTATGACAGTCTCTTAGGGTGACTGTACTTGTAACATGTGAACTCAGAAGCAGTCTACTGAAACACAGTGAAGCATATGAGAGAAAAAGAATGAGTTCCATGACTTTCCAACTCCTGGGTCCAATTCTTTCCTGAGGCTCAGGTATAAATTTACCCTTGTTCTCTGTAAAAAAAACTCCTGTGTCTTTCTAAAACGTCTTCCTCTCTTTCTCTCTTCCTTCCTTACTTCTTTTATTCTTTTAAATTCTATAGAAGTTGGCTTTAGTTGGTTTCAATTCATTTCAACCAGAATCTTGCATCCAAATAAATTTGTCCCTGGGTTTGCTGTTGAGGTGATTGATGAAAATACCTCATGCTCTGACAACTCCAAAAAAGCCAGGTCTTTCGAGATCTTAGGTGAGGAGAGAGGACTTAGATCAATGCATGGTGCCAGATATTTTAAAGGGTTTGAGATTGGAGTTACTGCATGCCGATTTCCTTACCACTCCAACCTCCAATCTGCAGGGACATCAAAGCTCCTATAAAGACTCCACCACCAGACCACAGGTCTCCTTATAGCAAAGATCCTTTCAGAAGGAACTAGGAGATAGGAACTAAGCTAGTACATGAGGTAACACCAGCTCAAATAGTGGGGAGAATATCTGGGGGTATTTATAAACCCCATGTACCATAAAGAGTTTTCCCATACAACATTTTGGGTCTACTTAAGACAATCCATCTGCAAGGTTACAAACTACCTTTTGAAATTGCATTTATCAGTGAGTAATCACACGAACTTTTGTACTTCAGTTTTGTGCCAAAACTGTTTCCCAATATGCATGTGTGTTCCTCACTTTGTACCCTATGGCTGTTAAAAAGAGCATGTTGACTGTCACTTTGACATATTTACTGAAAAACAGTGCCTGAACAAATCCAGGTAACACTGTTCCAAAACCTCCAGTTTCAATCTTGGATAGAAGAGCAGCACTAGCAGGTGAGGGGCAGGTGGAGATGGATAGTAGCAAAGTACGCAAGGAAATTGTTGAGAAATTTATGTTTTTCTCTCTTGCAACTAAGATATCTTTTATGTTGGCCAAAGTTGGCAAATCATTACCAAATGGGTGCTCAGAAAGAACCTCTTCTTTCCTGCTTCCATATTCCTAAGAGTTCTATCATACTTTTCCTGAGACACTCAGAGGACCTCTCCCATTAGTCCCTTCCATCCTCCTTACTGCTTTGCCATCCTTTTGTTTTACCCCAGGCATAATTTCCACCTCTGTTGAATCTTCTCAAATTCCCTTAGGAATGAAATCATGGTTCAATAATTCTCACATTGTAAAATGATATTTCCATGATGCATTTGGTATAAGAAACAAAACCTAAATTCTCTGAATTAAAAATGTAGAATAAGGGAAGCCAACTCAGCTTCTTACTCCAAATCTGAACAGAAGTGTTATTTGGTAAAAGCACCTACTCACACTTGCAACCAGTTCAGCATCTACAAGGCAGTAATGAGGAATAAGAACAGTCATCACAAGAGACACTGATGGTTTTCCCTTGGCAAATAAAACAAAAATTACCTCCGTGTGCTCCTTGATGCTTGAGATTTCTTTAGTAGGAATTAAATGTTTCTGGAAAAGCTACTATATAATTATATAATTTTAGTTAAAAGACAGGTTTTCTGCTTGTTTTTCGCATTCAGGTAATAGATATCAAAAGTTTTCAAAACATGCGTACATTTTGACCTCACAATTCTACTTCCAGGAATTTATTCCTAATAAATATAATAATAAGAAAAGTGTACAGAGGTGTATGTACTTCAAACTTCATTATAGCTTAAAAAAAACTGTAATGTAAATTTTCAAACATACACAAAAGTAAAATGAATCATATAATGAACCACCACGTATCCACCACCCAACTTTATTGTTTATAAACATTTTGCCCAGTTCTTGTTTCATTTATCCCCACCATTCTTTTGTGTTGTTGTTTTTGCCAAAATATTTTAAAGCAAATCCAAGCCATTCTAGCATTTGACTCTTAAATACATCAGTTTGCATTGCTAAAAAAATCCTTATTTTTCTATGTTTAATGTTAATTTTTTATCTTATCAAGGTATATGCACTGCAGTGTTATCATATCTGATAATTTTCTATTTCTATCCTTCTTTTTACATTCATTAGCTGGCATTTTAATTTTTAAAAATTAACATTACCCTTATGTCATTTCTTTCACCCATCCAACTTGGCAATAATTTCTTACTATCATCTAATACCCGTACATGTGTAATTTCAAAATGTCAAAAAAAACACGTTTTTTACTGTTTGTTCAAATCTGGATCCAAAAAGTTACACATTTCGGTTTTGTTATTTCTCTTGAGTCTCTGTAATCTGTATCAATTTCTTCTGTTTTTATTATGCCATTTATTTGTTGGAAAAAATCAGGGTTTTTTTTTTATCCTGTAGAATTTCTCTTATTCTGAATTTGGCTGATTGTATCTTTCTTGTGTATTAAATATGTTCCTCTATCCCCTGTAAACTGGTATTTAGAGCTAGAGTCATGATTGAGTTCAGGTTCTTTATCTTTTCTTTCTTTTTTCTGGCAAGAATATAGGTGGCTTTATATACTTCAGAGTAAACCACATCAAGTGCACTTAAAGACTGTTCTCCCCACTTTTCATGATGTTTACATTGCTTAATGGATTCAAATGCTCTCAGCCTAATCCCCCAATCTTACATTTTCTCATCAACTTTTCACCTAATGATTTTAGCAGTGATTGACAATCATTGCCTAGATTTATTATTCCCTTAGAGATTTTTAAATGGTGATATTGTAATTTTATAATACCTAATTATCTTTATGAGACCTAAATATCTTATTAGGTATTATCTATAATATCTAGTTACCTAAATATAACACCTAATATAACACCTAAAAGATCTAATTATCTTATTAGATCTATTTTTCCTGTAATGAATCAGCTTTTGCCTCCACCCCATTTTTTTCCAAAAATGTCAAAGTCACAATATAATGAATACCCGCATACCTTCACCGAGATCTACCAATTGCTAACCTTTTGCCACATTTGCTTTATCACTTTCATTATATATGCTTATTTTTTGCTATTCCATTCCAACTAGATTATTGACGTTATTACACTTAACCCTTAAGTACTTCAGCCTCTGTGTCCTAATAACAAAAACATTCTCCTTATAGCCACAATTACTGCACCCAATACATTTAACATTGATTCAATATCATCTAATATGGAATTCAAGAAAAAACGTTCCCAATTGTTCCCAGGATAGTCTTTATATTTTTTAAAATCCAGAATCCTACCAAGGTATATGCGCTGCAGTGTTATCATATCTGTTAATTTTGTATTTCTATCCTTCTCTTTACATTCATTAGCTGGCATTTTAAAAAATTATTTTCTCCCATTATTGTCATTATTTTTTTAGATACTCAAATTGACCCAAATTTATCCAATGGTAGCCCCTTTAGTCTGACCTTTGTATAATTTCAATGTTATCCCATTGGTCTTTGAGTACTTCCTTACTTTCTGACACAAGTGATTCCAGGCTCACCTTCTACTTTTCCTGTTTCAGACCTAGAATCAGCTATTTATTCAAGGAGTCTTAGTTCTTTTAGGTATGCTCATTGCTAGTGAGCGTCGCTATTGCTAGACCTTTTCAGTATACAGAGACAAGAAATGTATTTTCAAAAAATCATGAGTTCATACCTCCAATTCAATATTATAAAAATCTTCCTCTCTTTCTCCCTTTTTATATTTTTATCTTCTCCCACAGTGAGAACCCTGGTTTCCAAAAAGTTTAATATATTTTTCTCATTTGCTATATGTGTCAATATACACAAAATAATCTCAGTATCACTTACTACCACAGATAAAACCTAAATAAAATGAAATACCTCTTTAAGGTTCTTTCTGTTCATAGAATACATTCTATGAAGGTGTATTAAAATGTACTTGAAATAATTCCATTTTCTATGTAGTCATGCATGATGTACAATTTGCTGTGCAGATAGATTCATCTGTTTGTTTATATTCAATTTTAATATCTACTCCTTTTATTATTTACATTTATCTTTTTGAATATGTATAATTTTTACATGGTTCAAAAGTCAAAACTGTGTAAAAAGGTAAACTCAGAGAAATCTTAGTCCCATTTCTACCTTTTCTACCCTTATTGCTTCCAACCCTCGGGGGCTATTTTTATGGGTTTGTAGATTATCCTTAATATGTTCATTTTTGTGAATATAAGCAAATATTTATTTTTTATTATTGTTATATATTTCAATATTTAAGAAGGTTTATATTTTTACTATAGTGATTATCTTTATAGTAATATTTTTTTAATGATCATAATCCCCTTTTTCCCTTACAATTGATTTAGACCTTTAAGTGGTCTATCTTTTGATTCCCACTTATCATTACATATAACCTACATGCCAATCGATGGTCTTACTTTACTTTCTCTTCTCCAATGTTTTCAGTTATTTCTAATTTATCAGCATGTTTAATATTTCCATGCTATTCTTCCACCTTTGTTTAAGTCTTAGACCTACAGTTAAATAAAATCAATGCTCATCATCAATGCTTTTGCTGCTATTTCCCCAGTCATTTCTGGTGCAACACAGTTCATCTCAGGGTGGGATCATGATTACATATATTCTGACTCCTTGCATGTTTAGAACTATCTGCCTATAGCCTTGATATTTAAAGGACAGTTGGGGTAGATTACACAGCTTTGTTTAAAAAGTAGGAGTAGAAACAATCCAAATAATCAACAAACAGGAATTGGCTAAATAAATAAATGATGGTCAGTTAAAATATAGAACTCTAGTCCATATAGTCATTACACATTCTACACGTATAGCATTATACATGCTATACATTTTTCCACTGTGGAAAAATAGAAAATTATATATAAATCTGGAATGGTCAAATGTGTGCTTTAAAGTATAAGAATGCTATAAGGTTATGTGCATGTATGTTTAGCAAAATGCAGGTCTGAGATACATGGAAAAGTTAACAGTGATTTTTCTCTGATTAATAGAATTATTGATGCTCTTTAGATTCTCCTTTGTGCTTTTTAAAATTTTTCAAATTGCAGGACTTGTGGGATTGAAGGGAATACAATTTTTAAAAAAGATCTCAAGTTTTTAAGGTTAATTTTTAATGTGTTGGTTTTAATCCATACCACAAGACATGGTGTACCAAAGAAAGACCAGCAAGATCTAATTAGCAAGCTCAGGATAGTCTAGACTGATCCTGGTGACCGGCCTGTGCTAGGTACTCGATCAATGTTTGCTGGTGATGAAGGAAAGGAAAATGAGTGAGTTTTAAACAAATTCATTTTGGGCAGTAGAGTTAACTTCAACCTTCCAGGGTGGTGCTTGGATGAAATTTTACATTTTATGTATGTAAAAGTGCCAGTCTTATGTATGGCATGTAGTAGATACTCCTAACACTTCATCCAGAAGGGGAATATAGGTTATTAGCAACTGGTTCTTGATAAGTAATTGGGATTTATTTAATTTTACTTTTTCCAAAGAATATAAAACAATATGGACAGATAGCCAGTAAAAATGTCCTAAGGTAGCTTATGAAATCATTTTGGGAAACTCAAAGAGGGATAAGAGAATGATCACTGAGACAGACATAGAGAGAAAGGCAAGATAAAAACCATTTGCAGATCATTAGAACCTATAGTAATTAGGGCTGCTGCTTGCTTGTAAGAGTGGAGGAAATCTGTGCCCCTGAATTATAATCGTGCTGTTATAATAAAAGAAGCAAATGGAGTACGCACCTACTTCTTTCAGTAATTACTGCAGGATACTAAACTCATCGCTGGTCTAACAATAGCTTTCTGCCATGGGACGGACCGTAAACAGCATCCAGAGCAAATGAATCAGAATTTGAATGTGGATTGTCAGGCCTAGAATTTTTTTAAAACATCTTTTCAAGTGATTATGATGACTAGTCAGGTTTAGGAACTATTGGCCTGTACATAGGGCCACCATCTCTCCCATTTAGCCGGACAGTCCCAGAGTATTTATTACAAGAGCCGCCTTTCTCTTACACAAATCTCTCAGCAGAGATGAACATTTTGTGCTCTCCAATCTATACCTCACCCTCCCTAAAGGCACTCTCAGTGAAAGTGGTGGACATTTAATTCACCCCAGAGGGATGGCCTCTTACCATTACTTCCATTGTATGACCAAAGATGACACTGAGAGAAAAACTACCCCTTGAACTTAAATTCACATTAACCCTTTCACTGCGTTGATTTCAAGTTGTTGTTTTTTTCTCAAAATGTGTCAAAAATCCATTAAAAACACAAAGTTGATATTTTGATTGTTATATACATATATACTTGAACTCCGCAGTAAAGGGAAAAGTTTTTTTGAGCTCACAGGGCAAACTCCAACTCCGCAGTCGTGGATGTAAATATTCATTTGGATATATCTGAACGTCGCAGCAAAGGAGTTAAAAATGTCAACCATTAGCCAGATTCTCCCTGAGAGTGAAATCTGATGAGTGGAGAAGACAAAGGCATAATTTTAAGTGGGGAGAGAGAATGGGAAATCTGGGGTATCTCAAAGACAATTGCTTCTGCTATATCACCATTCTGTCCAAGTCAACTGAGAGAGCCTGAAATAAATATAGATTTGACTTTATTGGCTCATTACTTAAGAACTTTTGCTTATTTCTTCTCTAAGGCTTTTTGGTCCCCAATTTCTAGAAGAGTAAAAATAAGAAAATCATTTGACACTGAGGTAATATTACACTCCAGTTGCTGAGAAACCAATCAATACGCCTCAAGTTAATGTGTCATCCAGTTTTGAGTGTTACCTTGTTCTGGTTTAATTCCAGTCTATTACCTATAAAATAAGGACGTGCAAAGGTAAAGGTAAGGGACTGAACATTCTTAAAAGTATTCATAGCATAAAAATGTGAGAGAAAATATTTCAAGTCTCAACATTTGGTACACTGAGTACACTAAGTACACTCCAGTGTCCCCATTATATCTGCCATTATTACATCCCTGAGGCACCACTTTTCTGCAGCACCAGACAGCTCTTCTTGTCCAGGCGCTCCAAGCACTTTCATCCTTCCTGTCTTGGCTTTTTCTATTCCTAATTGGGCCTTTTCAATAGAACGCATTTTCAGTTACTTGACACTTAAATTAATATTCAAGCCACCAAAGTTACAAATTTTAAAACCTGGTTTTCAGTCCAAACTAGGACTCCACTTATGAAAAAAGTAAAATAAGAAAATCACTTCAAAGTTTCTCTGAAGCTCTAGTTGATAAACTAAACTGGTAAATCAGTATCATTTACAAATTTAATCAATTAAACAGTGTTAATTTTAAACTGCATTTATAAGTGTAATATACTCAAATTTTTACATGCCTCCAATATCTTACAAGACAAATTTTCAACCGTAACAAGGAAAAACTTCTGTAGCATTTAAAGCTCTCTTATTGCAATTCTAGTCAAATCAACTTTAAAATATCATAAATTGAGTTCTCTTAAATATTCCAGTTCTATTTACAAACTTAATCAACAACATCTCTCATACCTTTTAACTTAAAATCTCAAGGTTAAGATGTTACTCATTTTATAATGAAATCACGAAGAAAATATTTTAGGACCAGAATATGTTCCGTTCTCTTGAAAGAGCAAATATACTGGCCCTTTCTGGAGAAGCTTAATTTGGGTAGATGGAATTCAGCAATCCCTAGCCTAGGCTGGATTCAACTAATCTCTAAACTGCCTGATTGAATTCTGCATTCCTACCATATTATTTTTGTCCAGCTCTGTCCACAAATTCACGCATCTATCAAAAAAAGATCAGCCTTTTTTGATTTAGTCCAAAATTTGACCAAACCATAGTTACTCCATAAGGTTGACGTGTTAAACCCTAAAAATTCCTTTGAAGTGCACGTACACTAACTTGGATGGAAATCACACCACTGCTTCCATCCTTATAACACCACGCTCACAGTGGTTCAGATTACTCAAGAAGAGGTACAATGAGGTAATAGGCTATTATGCAACGAGTTTCAATGTCTCTTAAAAACATTTTTGTTATTTGTTTAGAATGTTCGGTGGAAAGAACACAGGCCTTTTTGTAAGCAGTTTTTGAAAGGTTTATCTCCAAGGCAATTATAAACTCAAGACATTGCTAGGAGAAACTCTGTTGTATGAAGACGATTAGAGCTGGAAGGGATTCAATGATCATTTGGTCCAACTCCATGCTCTACAAAGAAAAAAAGTGAGCCCCAAAGAGAAGGGACAAGGCAGGGGGGACTCTTTTGCTGACTATCTTCTATGTTCCAGCCATGGTGCTTTCAATTAAGATGCACAGAGTGGCTCTTCATAATTCTTTTCCACTCTCTCTCCCCCTCAGACACATTGAAAATGTTACCGTCTCCTCAAGGTCACCCATCTCCAGTATTCTTAGTAGATAACTTGGCCTTCCCCTCCACTGAGTTTGTGGAAGAAATCAGCCACTCACCACTTCAAGTTTCTAAATGAGCCTCACATGTACCAAAATTCCTTGTGAACAGAAGCCAAATTTCGGTGCGCCGAGAAGTGAAAAAGGGATAAATAGGGACTCTCTTTCAAGAAATTCAGAGAAGGGGAAGGAGCAAGATTGGACAGAAGTTGGGATGGGGGTGTAGGGTCAAGGGAAGGATGGAGGATGGAGAGCACTGAGCATGTTCGTAGGGAACTAGAAGAGGGTGCAGATACAGAGCAGAGAAGGAATGATTGACATAACAGGACCCCAGAGAAGGAGGATGGAGGGCACAGCTGAAGTATTAAATTTGAAGGAAGGAGAGATGCTTCGTTCTCTAAAACAGGAGGAGAGAAGGTGGAAATAGGTGTAAATACTGACGAGGGTGATCATGAGAAAAGAGTTCAGATGATCACCCTAGGGCCTGGGTTAAGTGAGGAGGGGGACATGGAAGAATCTAGGACCTGGACACCTCCATGAAGTAACTAAGGGGTGAGGAAATGAATGAGCTAGAAGGACATTGGAGTTTGAGATTTGAGGACAGGGCAGCACGGAGCGATGACACAGCAGTAAGGCTGTTGAAAGGCCAGCATGGCAAAGGAGGGGCCAGGCCAAAACCACTGGCAGAGAGATAAAGGTCAGAGGAGCCAGTGTGTCAGGAGGGTCATCACCCTGGACACCGGAGTCACCCAGATCGACAGTGGACAGAACTTGGAGAGAAACATCAGCAGCAGCTGCCAAAGTCATTCGTGGACGCAGAGATGGATCTGCAGGCTGACACGTGACAGGGATGACCTAGGGATAGGATGTGAGCCTCAAAGCCAAAGAGAATCTTCCAAGAGACGGTGGAATGTAGCCTGGGAACAGCCTTGAAGAGCAAGGGAGACATTAATTCCCAACTCCCAGCCTGAGGGGCAGAAGGTAGGTGAGAGGAGCCGCCTTCCCTTCAGAAGGTTAAAAGGGAAGCAGGAACCTCCCGGGAGACTCAGGCCCCAGTTGATAGCAGAAAACAGAGGAAGCATGTAGTGGAAATGCTAAGGACACAGGGACTCTGTTTATCATGGACTAGATTCCAAAGGACATAGTTGAAAGGTGAGGGAGGGAGATAGGAGAGAGAAAAAACAGCCTGGGACAATATTAAGTAATAGAATAAAGACTAAAAAGGTCTGTGTCAGAGGCAGTGGCTAAAGGGACAAGAGGCAGAGAGACCTCCAGCCTCAACTCACTAGCTGTGTGGCCTTAGGGAGTTACTCACCCTCTCTGTGCCTCAGTTTCATCACTGTACAATGAGGATACTACTAGTACTTACCTCCCAAGGTTGTTGTTGCTGTGAGGATTAAATGTGTTAATAAGTGTAAAGTACTTAGAAACTGATCAGTATATAGTTAGTCCTGAGGATGCATT
This sequence comes from Rhinolophus ferrumequinum, assembly GCF_004115265.2. Taxonomy (NCBI): domain Eukaryota; kingdom Metazoa; phylum Chordata; class Mammalia; order Chiroptera; family Rhinolophidae; genus Rhinolophus; species Rhinolophus ferrumequinum. The sequence goes on from NC_046293.1 coordinate 84,308,679, forward strand.
TGCTTTAGAAGCAGAAAGGTTCCCACTCCACTCCACACTTTCCCTCAAGTGATAGACATACAATTATATAAACCCTGAACAAAGCACCTTCACTTCCTGACACTTACATGTAGTAAAAACCCAGCATGTAAAAAAAAAAAAAAAAAAAAAGTCTGTCAGAGTCACTGATGGATTCAGTTTTGTGCAAATATGTCCTGTGGCATTTAATCATTCCCTGTCCCTTGAAAGGAAAGAAAGAGAGATTAAAAGTTAGTTGAAGACAGTCAGAACCTAGAGTTACAACTGTTAAAGATGAGCAGTCAATAGAGTCATCTAATATACAACTCAACAGCAACAAATCAAATAACTGGACTAAAAAATGGACAAAGAACTTCGATAGATAGTTTTCCAAAGATAACACACAAATGGTCAATAAGTACATGAAAAGGTGCTCAACATCACTAATCATCAGAGAAACGCAAATCAAAACTACAATGAGGTAAGATGGCTACTATCAAAAATAAATAAGTAAGTGTTAGCAATGATGTAGATAAACTGAAACCCTTGTGGTCTGCTGGTGGGAATGTAAAATGGTACAGCCACCATGGCAAAAAGTATGGCAGTTCCTCAAAAACTTAAAAACAGAACTACCATGTGATCCAGAAATTCTACTTCTAGAATTGAAAGCTGGGACTCAAACAGATAATTTGTACACCAATGTTTATAGCAGCATTACTCAGAATAGTTAAGAGGTAGAAACAACCCAAATGTCCATCAATAGATGAGTGGATGAACAAAATATGGTTTATTTATAAAAAAGAATATTATTCAGCTTTAAAAGAAAGGAAATTCTGACACATGCTATAACATGGGTGAACCTTGAAGGCATTATATCAAGTGAAATAGCCAGTCACAAAAGGGCAAATACTGTATGTTTTCATTTACGTGAGGCATCGATCTAAAACAGTCAGATTCATAGAAATGGAAAGTAGAATGGTGGTTACGAGTACGGGGAAAGTGGGAGTTATTTTTTAATGGGTAATGAGCTCTAGTTTTGCAAGATGGAAAAGTCCTGGAGCTCTGTTTCACAACAATGTGAAATAGTAACACTACTGAACTGTACATTTAAAAATGGTTACGATGATAAATTTTATGTTGTTTTTTACCACAATAAAAACAATGAAAAAAATTTATCTAATATCTCCCCTCCCCTCCCTTTACTGATGAATAAAGTGAAGCCCAGAGAAGGTAACTGACTCATCCAAGGTCACACAGCTCACTGAGACAGAATCAGGACCAGAACCCAGAACTCTGACCCCAGCTGCAGCATTCCTTCCATTACATCCTGCTCTGAGGCCAGGTGCTGAGGTAGTGGAAAAAATGATATGCTTGATTTATCAGTAGTGATAGTGACATTCTGATGAACCTGAAAGGGGTAAAGTTTCTGCTCCGTGCTCATAAAGGCTCATGTCTTTTCTCCAGATCACAGAAGGATTATCCCAACCGATAGATCTGAGAAGCCACACTGGAAATATCAAGATATTCACAGCTTCTCTCTCTGGTCTGCCGCAGGCCGGAAAGCAGATGAGAGCAGCCTTTCTGTTCCTGGGCTGTTTCCACTGTAATTTAGAAGTCCAGACAGTTACACTAAAATCGGAAGAAACACTCAGGGGCCCACTTAAAAACAAGCTCGGTGTCGGGTCTCCAACGTCCTGAGGAAGCTGCTAGTTCAAACTTGCTACTTTGAAACCTGTTCACTCACTCCTATCTACACTCAGAGAAGGAGTCTTTTTTTCCCTTTTAGGAGTTTTCCTTTAGCTCCTTATTCCAATTTCCATAAAGGAGACAAGAGGAAAAGCTGGCCCCAGTTCAAGAAGCAAAGATGAAAACCAGACCTTTGTTTTTCTTAAGGGTAATGTCCATAGGTTACCTTCTATGTTGTATCATAAATTTCTATTGTTTCCATGGAAACAATGAGTGCGGCTGAGGATCCCCACAGGACCTGCCTTGGTGATTCTAGAAATCGCCACAGGTTTCAAAGCGTCAGAGCTGAAGCCAAGGCCTCCCTCCCCCGCGCTCCTCCGCTCCTGCCGTCTCCTTGACACACAAACATCTCAGGCACACAACACCCCTCTGATCTCCGGAGGTGTTAGGAAGATCCCCTTTACATCAGTATGTCCCATGCTGCAGAACTAAATAAAACATTTGGGCAAGGACATTTCTAAAGATCTTTCCGCTCCAGAGTTTTTCTTTTCCAGCAAGCCCATTGAGGCTGAACCAAGATGCCTATAAAAAGCCTTCTGTGTTCCCCCAAGCATTCTTAGTGAATCCTCAGAAAGGATGGGATAAGATGGGGGTCACAGAGCCGGAGCCCATGCCAGATGCTGCGGCTGCCAGCCTGGCTTGATGCACGGGTGGCAGTTCTGAGTGCCCCGAGCGCTTCTTGCGTCTGCGTGGTCTCTGCCCACGCTCTCTAAGGAAATTGGCTGTGCTCCTGGCTCCTCTCGCCTGTGGGCTGCTACTTACGGAAGCAAGGACCGCATTACTTCCATGCTGGGTTTCACAGATGTTCACACGCACGCAGCCAAGGATCTGCTGAAACAGACGGGAGGACCCGCTAAGAAGCCCTCTTGACAAGACTCGGCCACACTTGAGCCGTTGCCGTTCCTGTCTCCAGATGCTCCTGTCGTGTAGAAGCCAATGAGCCATTCCGGAAACATCACGCGTCTCCTGTTTAGAGCTGATCCTGGGAAACAAGGACTTTCCTGAGAGGGCACCAAGCATGAAAATGGGGAGAAAAGCCAGGAGGTTGTCTCGGCTCCGGGGAACACCTTCCCCATTTGCATAGAGAGTTGAAGTCAGGCGGGAAGAAGGCTTTGCGGCCTCCAGATATCCCCACTCTTACCTCCTCCTCCACTAAGTGTATCTTCCCCAAACTTCAAGGGCCAGATTCACAACCTGAAACTTCAGAGGAGTTGGCCTCCTAATAAAACTTTCCAGCTCAAAGTAAATGCTGGCAAAATGCTTTCTCTAAGCTAAATGATGTCCTTCTCTTGGTTTGTGGCAAACCAAAAGAACCTGCAGGGTGGGGTTGCATACTGTACCTGGGAACAGAAACACAAGTCTTTTAGGACCGACCACCTTATCACTCAAATGCCGAGAGGCCATCGGACTATGTGAGACTCCTCCAGCAGCTCTGCCTTCAGGAGCTAATTCCAGAAGAATTGCAAACACAATTTCTTACCACCTTATCCAAGGAAACCAGGAGTCAATATCCAAAGAAGGCTGTAGAAATAGGGACCCCAGAGGATAACTAGATCCAAGGAGTAGGCATAGGGGGCATTAGAGAAAGGTGAGGGCCAAGAGGGAAATTATTCCAAGGCAGGAAAGAAGAAACCAAAACTATTGATTAGGAGAAGGGGAGAGCAGAAAACGAAGGACAGTTGTTTTGAGGGACCCAGGGAAGAAATTGTCCCCCTGGCACAAGGTGGGTGTTTAAAGATTAGAAAGAGAAGGTACAGAGAACACTAAGTGAAGGTGTTGAATTTTTTTTTACTGACTACTCCTTTGGAAGACAGGAAAGGGAATTGCATCCATAATTATGTCATCCTCTTTATAAATATGAGGTGGGAAAAACAAACTTGGTCATTGACTCAAGACATTTCTTTCTTATAAAGCAACTCCAGGCTTTTACAGGTAAGGAGAAGCCCCACGTGTTACAATCAGTCCTGACCTGGGGGTCTTTTCTTTTGTGCAGTATTTATGAACGAAATCTGAGAGTTAGGACTATAGAGAAGGAAGGGGACTGCCACTTACTGAGCATCCGCTCTGCTCCGGGCACTGGAGTGGGGGCATGCAGGACATTTGAACTCCACATCCATATAAGCAGCTGCCCACCCAACGTCCCAACTTGGATGTCTAAAGGAATCTCAAACTCAGCCCAAACTGAGCTTCCGATCTTCCCCCCAAACTCCTAATCCACCCACAGTCTTGCCCAATCTAGTTGACAGTAGCTCCATCCTTCCAGTTGCTCAAGCCAAAAGCCCTAGAGTCATACTTGAATCCTCTATTGCTTTCTCACCCTGTATCCAATCTGTCAAGAAATTCTGTTGGCTCTACTTTCAAAATGTAATGCAGGTAAATCTTTATGGATAATGTTTTCAGATCTTATGGGTAGATACCCAGAAGAGGGATTGCTGGGTCATATGGTAATTCTATTCTTAATTTTTTGAGGAACCTCCACACTGCCTTCCATAGCGGCTGCACCAGTCTGCATTCCCACCAACAGTGTATGAGGGCTCTTTTTTCTCCACAGCCTCTCTAACACTTGTTATTACTTGTCTTGTTGAAAACAACAAAGGAACAAGATAAACAAAGAAACAAAAACTCCTAGACACAGACAACAGTTTAGTGATTACCAGAGGGTAAGAGAGGAGGGAGGGTGTTAGAAGAGGGAAAGGGGACCAAATATATGGTGATGGAAGGAGAACTGACTCTGGGTGGGGAACACACAATGTGATATATAGATGATGTATTATAGAAATGTATACTTGAAACCTATATAATTTTACTAACCATTGTCACCCCAATAAATTTAATAACATTTTATAAAACGTAGTGCAGAATATCTCTACTTCTCCCCACCTCTACTACCACCAGCCTCATGTCTCACTCAGATATTGCAATGAGCTTCTTGCTTCTACCCTTGGCCCTTTACAATCTGTCTTCACCACAAAAGCCAGAGGGTTCTTTTAAATATGTGAGTCAAATTATGTCACTCCACTCCTTAAAATTGGCTAACAGCTTCCCATCCTATTTGGAGTAAAAGCTCAAGTCCTACAAGTGTTAAAAGTCCTACAAGTGTTAAAGTGTCCACTCATCTGGACCACACACATTCTCTCCCTGATGCTGTCTGAAGAAACCCTTTTGCTCAGTATGTTTCAGCCTCACAGGCCTCTTTGTTGTTTTTTTTTTATCATTCCAGGCATGCGCCCACTTTGAGGCCTTTGCACTGGCTGTTCCTTCTGCTTGGAATCCTTGTCCCCTAGATCTCACCTGAAGTCTTTTCTAAAAACCTTACCTCAGTGATTCTTTTCCCAACTATCCTATTTAAGATAGCAGAACTCTCCTAATACACACCCTCCGAGCACCCTTTCCTGCTTTGTTTGCTTTCCAAAGCCCTTGCGCTACATCTCTTACTTATTTTCTTTATTTACCATCTGTCTCACTTCCCTAGAATGTAAGTTCCTGGAGGTTAGGATTTTGCTCACTGCTGTATCTCCATTGTCTAGAATAGTAATCGACACACCAGAAACGTGTGATCTTACACAATCTTCCCAATCATCTTGCCTTTCATTCCCACCAGTTTGCTAGAGACTAAGCAGTCATTTTTACCTCTTTATGCCTAATTTTACCCTGTGGAAAAAGTCTGTGAGTGATGATTCTACCTCAAGTCTGTTCTTCACCAAGAGGCCCCATTCCAGCTATTGAAGTACGCACCTGACATCAGAGAGCTATCCAACCTGCTGAGCCACAGCATTAGCTCATGTAGCCAGAGGCAATTTCTGATTTTTAGGCACTGTTGGGGGATGAAAGAGAGATACAAAGAAACTAGCAGGAGTCAGTGCCAGGGATTCCATAGAGGACACGAAATTTCACTTTTGTCCATGGAGCCTGGATTCCTCCAGATAACTTTGAACTTTTACCATCAGAAAAATGTGTGTGCCTGTGTGTGTGTGTGTGTGTGTACATCCGGCCTGGGAGAAGTGACATCACCAAATAAATCCCAGATAATTAAAAAATAATATTATCCTAAGTGGGAGAGATGTCCTGGGTAAAACAGACATTTGGAATAGTCATGGGGAAAAGACATTTGGAATACATCCTGAGTTTGCATGCAGAAGAATCTAAAAATAACTTGCCATATGCAAAGACGTCTAGCTTGTCATATATTTTACTTTGAAAATAAATACATAGTTGAAAATAAATACATAATAAATACATAGCCGGATAGAGGTGAGGGTAGCTATACCTCCTTCTGTTGCTGTTCCATCTTTCTTCCTGAGAATACTAGTCCTTTCTCGGAGGGAGACTGTCTTGTTCCTGATTTACAGAAACGATTGTTGTTGACTTTAGCAGTAAGGCATGTGCTTTTCCAAGCCCACCCACTCGTGATTTTCAGCATGGTCCTCTTTATAATCAGAGTATTTTGCCCTTGGACATAAGGAAGAAGGCAGTGATTGCTTACAGAGCACCCATCATGGGTCAGATACTCTGGACTTCACTCCCCAAACTCGAAGTCCGTATCATTATCCCTGTTTTACAGAAGAGGAGACTGACATTATAGACATTAAGTGACTTGCAGACGATCACCCCAGCCAGGTAAGACTGAACTCAGAACTGATGAACTGCAAATACTCTGCTCCCTCAACTATGCAGTCTTACCTTCGCCCTACAGAGGTGCCACGGGGGTGAGAACCGTGCATGCACGTTAATCATGATTTAGCCTCATGTGTAAGCCCCAGATCAACAAAAACATATAACACACACCTTCTAGACCCTTAGACCTGCTTCCTTTCTTTAAGGAAACTGGGCTTTAAAAGAGACTGAAAATGATAACATAAGACAGAATTTGATGATGAACCAAAATGATTGTTTCAGGTCAAAAGAAGTCAGATTTGGTTCAAGCTAGGGTTTCCAGGTGGTAATTCCCACCCTTTCTCGGGAATTTTTTTGCTTTCCCATTCCCAAATCCCGAGATATAAATTGTTTTCCGTACTCCATAGTGAATTCGTTTCCACAAAGTGATGGCCGATACTACCAACCACTTGGGCTCAAGGAGCTGATTTTCCCGATTTCCCAACCGTTTCTTGGGATTAGGGAATGGAAAAGCGAAAAAAATTCCTGAGAACGGGCGGGAATTCCCGCCTAGAAACCCTAGTTCAAGCCTTGAAGGGCCTTTTCCAGCATCATCAATCTTCACCTGTAAGGTGGGGATAGTTATTCAGTTTTTTACAACCTCAAACATCTCTAGCAATTAAAAGTTGTGACGTATATGATCCTTGAGTGATCCATTGGGATGCTACCAACCACTAGTAATAGAAAACCCAAACAATAAGGTTTTAAAAACAGAAATGTTGTGCTCGCTTCGGCAGCACATATACTAAAAACAGAAATGTTTATATCCCTTATAGTAAGAAGTACGCAGACAGGGTGCTTCCAGGATTCGAGAATTCAGTAGCTCAGTGACATTACCAGCACAGATGTTTCTCCCATCTTGCCTCTCTAGCATCCTCTGTACAATAGCTTGTCTTCTAACGGCAGGCTCCTATAATGGTTCCAAGATGGCTGTCTCCAGTCCAGCCAACATGCAGAGGACAACCATGAGAGGTAGAAAAGGCACACTCCTGGCTTGGGTCCCTTTATAATCCAGATGAAACTTCCCTCCTTCTAGGCCCGACATGAAGGCACAGGGGCTACCTGGGAACATGTACTTCTCTTAGTGATACAGAAGCACAAGGAAAGTCCAATTGCACAAGCACAGGTCAAGCCTCAGCTTACATCACATCTGCTAACATTCCATTTCCCAGAGCAAATTCCATGGCAAAACCCAAAGTCAAGGAATGTGGAATTGACTGGTCCTATGATGGGGCCAGGACAGGGTGTGAGTGTATAATACTACAGGGAGTAAGGAGTTGAGACCAAACATGCAATCTACTACCCATGGTTTTAGCAGGTAGAACCTCACAAAACTGCCATCATTTAGGTACAAAATGGTCAAATACTGGCCATCTCATACGATTCAATATAATACCGTCAGTAGAGCTAGGATTTAACCTAGGCCTTTTGTCCAATGTCTACCTGTGGAAAGAACTCTGTGGAAAGCAGCACAAACAGGTGATCCTCCATAAAAAGCAGACGTGTTAAACACACAGGAAATGAAAACCATGTAATCATCTGTCTCTGAAATAGCAATTTGGTTTCCTTTAAGTAGAGTCATGTTCTATTGGAATCAAGCAGTCATTAGAGTTTAAAGATTATATGAAAAATAAACCTTCAAAGCTGAGTCCCAATAAAACTGTTCCCTGGAGAGTCAGAGGTATTATGGTCTCATAGGACAAGTATTACTTTTTAATGGAACTTTAATTACATTTGAGACTTTGTTATACTTGTCCCTGCTGTGTAAACTTTTCCTATGGAATCTCACTAATAGTACATCTAAGTTGAATTTCCTAGTTGGTTATTCTCTTATCTCCTTCCCCCTACCACATATATATATAGCCATGAAATTGCTCTTATTGCTTCCACCTTTGTTCATGCCCTTCTCTTTGGAATACCTGTCACCTAGCTGACCTCTAATCATCCTTTCTACTCCTACTCCCATCCCCACGCAGGCTGGCTTAAATGTCCTACTCTACTCTCCCTAATATTCTGTACATATCTATAAAGCAGGATTTAACACCGTGTAACAAAATATGTAAGTATATATCCATTTCTCCCCCTAGATCATGAGCTTCTTGACTACAGGGACCATGTTCTATTTATCTTTACATCCTTAATACGCAGCTTAGTATTTGGCAAATAGTAGAGGCTAAGGAATATTTAACAAAGGAAGAAGAGCATATTAGAGTAGATTAAAGGCAAGTCCAGTAACAAACAAGCCCAATTTATGCAAAGGCTTATGCAAAGGCGCATGCAAAAAGTCTGAAGCAGATGTGTCTGGTTGGGCAGCTCTCCTCCAAGTAGTAGCTCAGGAATCCAGCCTTCCTCCAACGTGTGACACTGCCACCTTCAACATGTGTTCTCTAAGGTCACTACAAACAGGAAACGGCATGGGGATACTTACCACCTTGGCCCAAAGTGACACAAAGGATTTCTGCTCCCATTCCATTGGCCCAAACTGGTCGCATGGCACCACTTAGTCACAAGGCGGGCCTGATTGGGCAAGAACTCATGCAATGGAAAGAGAGCATGAGCCTTTACATATCAGCTAGCTCTCGCTGCCACAGGGAGAAGGGAGGAAGAAAGGGAGTAAGAAAAGGAGGGAAGAACTTAGTGCCTAATATATTAGCACTACCTTTTAAGCCCTGTGCAAAGAATTCTGCTGAAATTTCCTGCCAATTGGACACTTACAACCAGCTGTAGAAAGTACCTGAACGATAAGCTCAAACAGAACACACTAAAAATAAAAAATAAAAATGAGGGGATACCCATGGCAGTTTCTATCTTAAGCATAGTCAAGAGGAAGGAAAGTTTCAGGAGTAGGGAAGAGGGGTGTGGGTAGGTCTGTATGAGTTCTGTGTCTTAATTGAGAGAGGAGGGAGAAGAGAGTGTTGGAAAGCTCCCAGATTGGAAAGGCTCTGAGGCGAGGAGGCTTACGGGGCTTGAGGGAGAAGCATTACCAAGGGATACTACCTACTCTGTGGAAGACTTAACGTCTTCAGTGCGAAGGTCAATTTGGTAATGAGAGAATCCTGTTCATCGGGATTTGGGAGTAGGTGAGGAAGAAAAGGCTGCTCCCATGGGAAAAGCAACCACTTCCCAGGGGGTTGGAGGTGGTGAGAAAATAAGGTGTCAGAAGCCAGGGAGTGACACTGGAGGGGTAACAGCATCTGCGGAAGAGACTGGTAACTGTCACCCAGATCCATTTCTCTTCTTCCTGGTACACAGCCTACCTTGCTGTTCAGCATTACCATGTCAATGGAATATGAACAGAAGTGGTATGTGCCACTTTCAGACTTGGCCAATGAAATCCTCCCATGTGGGCTCCTCCATGCTTTTTCATCAGCTTCCATTTGGAGACAAATGATAATGAGGTCCTAGGTTTTAGTGACACCACAATCGAGAGGAACCTGGATCCTTGAATGACTGCAAGGAAGAGGGCCTACTTCCCTAACTGAACACCTGCCAAGACTGCCAAATGAGTAATAAATACATTTCTGCTGTATGATAGACACTGTGACCCATCACCCATTCCACTGCAATGGACTTATTACCCCAGCTGAGGGGTTGCTGTTGGCAAATAGCGCTCAGCTGTCAGCCTCTGCAGGGACTGTCTCAACACTAAGAGGTTGCCTTGCCCATGTTTATACCCTACCCAGAGAAGAACATCCAGTGATCAATTGATGAGAGTACATGACCAGCCACTGCAGTCCAACATGAGACTTCTCGAACAAGCCAATTTAACTTTTGTGGGGTAGACCAAGGTCGTCATCAGTCCTGACTTGCCCCTCAACTTCTCTCTTGCCCAATCCTGCTTCCTTTCTTTTGTAGAGATTTTAAATCTAACAATACTCCCTAATAAACGTCCTGCATGCCAAGCTTTCAGAGTCTGCTTCTCGGAGAACACACCCTGAGGCATACTGTGAATACAGCATACAAGTGGAACACTTTTTCTGCTGACACGGCTATGCTAGGGTGGCCAGCAGGGTGTTCCTTGTGATGTAGAAAGGCTATGCCATCTGCAAAAGGAGAGAATTAGGCCAGCACACAAGGAGTAGAGAGAGAGACAGATGGAAGGGAGAAAATCCCAACTGGGATGAACCTCCTTCCAGGTTTTGAAACAGTGATTCCTTAAGCTTTTCCTTGAGCTGCTCTCGTTTCTTTTCCAATTATAGGAATCAATGAATTTCTGTTTCCTTTTTTTTTTTTCATGTCTTTATAGGAAAAGCTCACTCTCGACCCTGCACGCACCACCATCCATACAAGACAATGGTGAAGGCCCCTGTTGAATGTAGGGAACACCAGCATTTTGTCACCACTCTTAAATTGAGTTTACCTCCCAGGCCTATTGGCCTGCTTTTGAATAAAACCGTGAGAATGATCCGCTGGGGTCTCAGGAGAAAGACTTCTCCTCATTCAACCTGGGTCAGGCTAAGGTCGAATGGAATCTTGGTGACGGCTGCCAAGCACACAGTTCATCCATTAGTGCTGTTAACGGGGATGTTTGTACTGTGTCTACTGTGCATGTAATGTCTCTGCTGAGAAATGTTTCAAGGCTAAAATATCTTCCTTATTTGCCACTCATTTCACACCAATTTAACGGAATACCAACTATGGTATGTGATGACATACACCGTTTCATTTCATGTTTGATACCACCCTGTGAGAAAAGTATTATTATTTTTTACAAAATTTACTATTTTAACCCTTTTTGGGTGTACAAATCAGTGGCATTAATTATCTTCATTGTTGTACAACCATCACCTCCATTCATCTCCAGAGCTTTTCCATTATCCCACACTGAAACCCTGTCCCCATTGAACAATAACTCTCCATTGTTACCTTCCCAAATCCCTGTCAACTGCCATTCTACTTTCCATCTCTATGAATTTGCCTCTTCTAGGTACCTCATATAGTGGAATCACAAAGCATTTCTCCTTTTGTGTCTGGCTTATTTCACTCAGCATGTTTCCAAGGTTCATCCATATTGTAGTATATGTTAGAATTTCCTTCCCATTTTAAGGCTGAATAATATTCCACTCTGTGTATACCACATTTTATTTATCCATTTATCTGTTGATGGGCATTCAGATTGTTTCCACCTTTTGGCCATTGTGAATAACACTGCTACAGACATTGGTGTACAAGTATCTGTTTGAGTCCCTGCTTTCAGTTCTTTTGAGTATATACCGAGAAGTGGAATTGCTGGATCATACGGTAATTCTATTTTTAATTCTTTGAGAAACCACCATACTGTCTTCCACAGCGGCTATACCATTTTACACTCCCACCAGCAGTGTACAAAGGTTCCAATTTCTCCACATCCTCAGAATGTATTATTTTTATCTCCATATTACAGTCAAGGAAATTGAGACTCAGAGAAGTGGTGACTTCCTCCGATTACACAACTACCAAGCAACAGATCCTGCGTGGCAAGCCCAGATTCTTGACTCCAAGTCCTTCACACTTCCCCAACCCCATAGCTGCCTCAGACACAGAACAGCAAAAATAGAAGTCTATTGAAAACTAACGCAATCAGAACTATATCTGGGAAGGGCCTTGGTTCTGGGAGTTACCACCCCAGTTGCTCTTTTAATAGTGACAGTTCTATGTACACCACTGGGAACACTTGGAGTAGAAATGTGTGTGCTTCATCGATAAAAGTCAATCCTATTGACTGAGAAATCATTCCATTCCTTCAGTCAGCCACCATTCATTCATTCATTCAGCAAGTGTTTGCTGAGTGCATATTAGGTTCCAAGCACATTTTTAAGGGCTGTGAACAAGACTGCCAAGGTTCCTGCTCTTATGGAACTCAAATTCCAGAGAAGGAGACAGGCAGTAAACAGAAAAAGAAATAAACTGGACCACTTCAATGGTAGAAGTGAACTAAAGGCTATCAACAGGTTGAGGCATAGAGTAACAAGGTGGGAAGAGGGAAGGTGACTGGATAGCGTGAGGCTTATCTGCAAAAAGGTAACATTTAAGCTAAAACTTAAAGCTGAAAAGGTACCAGCCATGTGAAAGCTGGCGGAAAAACATGTGGGCACATGGAAGGGCAAACGCAAAGGACTTGAAGTAAAAATTATTGGAATGTTCTAAGAAAATCAGGATGTCATTGTGGTGGGAACATAGAGACAAAGGTTGGGGAATAGAGGGAAATGTAGACAGGAGACCAGGCACCAGTTCAGATGGGTCTTATAATGATGACAGCTAATGTTTATTGAGCACTTACTATATGTCAGACACTATTGAAGTGATTTATATATATGTCATTTAATTATCACAACAATTCCTATAACTAAATACTATTATTATACCTACTTTTCAGATGAGGAAACTGTTGCCCAGAGTGGTGATGTAACTTGCCCAAGGAGATCCAGGTGGTAAAGGGTAGAGCTTAGATTTAAACCCAGGCAATCTGGATCCAAGGTCTGAGTTCATAACCACTCCACTATATGACCATCCTGTGATCAGGGGTTAAAATGTTATTCTAAGAGCAACGAGATATCATTGAAGGGCTTTAAGCAGTGGGGTGCAGGATCTGTTTTATATTTCAAGACGATCACCATGGTAGCTGCTTGGAGCACAAGGGAAGGCAGAGAGACCAGTTGGGGGCCATAAAGGAGTCTAGGTGAGAGAAAATGAAGGTATGGGTGAGGGTGGTGGCAGTGAGGAGACACCAAAACAGGCATCTTTGGGATACCTTTGCAGAGTAGAGCTGTAGGGGCTTGCTGATGATTTGGAAGTAGGGGTGAGGGGAAGGGAGGAATTCAGGTTCACTTCCAGGCATCCGACATGAGCAACTTGTTGGATGGAGAAGACACATTTACTGAATTGGAGAAGAGCAGGATGTGGAGGGGACATGCGTTGGGTATTTGAATGTCTAGCATCCATTTCCCTAACAGCACCCCCGTTTCTTGTTGGGCAGCACCTGTTTCTTATGGGTTACAGTAAAGCCAAGAGTTAGTCCAATTAAGACCACTGAGGATGTCCTATTAGATAGTCCCTTCCTGGAATGTGACTCTTGAGCAGTAGGACAAAATTCAGTCCCTCCAGAGGCAGATCCCTAACAAAATTGCCCTTTATACGGCAGTAGCTGTGCTTCCTACTTCCCAAGCTCAGGACTCCAACCTCTCGTCAACTCTGTGAGTCCTTCCAGTACATTCCCTCTACCTAAGTTAGGCAGTGCCAGTTCTTGTTGCCTATAACCAAAGAGAGTGCTGGCTGGAGATAGGGTGGGCAGGCTTCTCAGAACCAGGAGATACCTTTTGGACAGGTCAAGTTTCAGCTGCCTGTGAGATATGTCAAAGAGGCTGTTGGATACATGCACCTGGAGTCCGGGGTTGAGGTCTGGGACGGGGAGAAATAAATTTGGGAGTTACCAACATGGAGATGGTATTGTGGTGTCTAGCACAATGTCCCATTCTTTTGCTAAAAACAATCTGAATCTCTTTTGGGGAAATATTCTTCCTTCTTGGCTAGTAATCTTGATGGGGCTATTAATCAAGGTGTCAAGCCCTCCTCTGCCCCAGTAGGGATCTCAGGCCTGGACAGTCAGCCTATGTCATCCATCCACCTGGTCACAGTGCTTCTTAAGGGACGCGCAAGCGAATAAGGTCAACTCAACAAGAATTAGCCCGCCAACTTTTTATGGAACAATCAGGAACAAAGAGTTTTCTTTCTTTGCAGGATTGCTACACTAGTACAATTTTAAAGCTATCGGGTTTTTGTTTTGTTTGTTTTTTCCTCCATGGGGCCATAGCCTGATGAGAGTGAGAAAGAGGTTAGCACAGCAGAAAATAGATTCAAGTGACCAAGGGAGAGAAGCAATGTGCTGATGCAGCACTGAGGCCCAAGACACTGTCATTCCTGAAACTAACTTCACGATTATGTGACTCCATGAATTCCCATTTTTGCTTCTGATCGTTGAATTGAGTTTCTGTTACTAGCGGCGAAGTGACTTCTGACCTGAACAAATGACATTTAAAGCCACAAAACCCTATAATAAATAAAGATCCAATCAAGGAGAGCCGCCAGCACTTTGGTATATTGCCTCTTGTCTTTGATAACAAATGGGACCAGAAAGATAAGGCAATCCATTGTATGGCAGGAAGAAAATCTGTTGGCAGAATATTTATATTTTTGAAATCTAGGTGATAGGTACATATTTGAAGTTAGTCTGAAAATTCTCAAAATAATAAATTCACTTAGGACATGGTGTTGTTGCATATTCCTGCATTCTAAGGACAGTGCCTCTTTGCTGGAAAGCTCCATTGCCACTGAGTCACACCAGCCAAGGTAGTTATGGTTTACCTGCCTTGTCCCAGCACCCAGCATTCTGAGATGCAGGAATTGATGGGTTTGGGCCGGGAAAAGTCAGACATGTACGGACTGCCTAAAAATATGCACGAGCTCTCTGTGGTTTGACTGCTCAAAGACAGGGAGCAGTGTACACTCGGGTTCTGTTGGCGCCTGAATTTACTTTGGATGAAATAGATTAGTGTCTGCCAGCTAGGCTCCCGGTTCCTAAAGCAGCCAGACTGGCATCTCTGGCTTCTGAAGGGATTGTTCCGGTTCCCATGTCAACAGAAGGCTCTGCACCGAACGGATAATTTGAGCAAATTGTATGGAAGTTAGAATGGTGGGACGATGAGTTCTACCCAATAGGGAGCTGAGAAAACCAAATGGCAGCTCTGGAGTGAGATGCCACACGCAGGGATGGGAGCGGATTAATTCTAGAAATTGACAAATGACCGTACCTGCAGAAACAGTCAACACAGAGTCTGCAATTAGAAGAAAAAGTCTGCCTTTTTCATCAGACACAGGAAAACAAAAGGAGACTCTTCCTTTTGCAACACAGGAGAGAAAAATACGGATTTCAAGTCGTCAGACTCTGGTTGGGTACACTCGGAGAAGTAGTGAGAGCCATCCAGCTGACCCAGGACTTAAAGAGCTATCACTGATGTCGTGGAGACAAGATCCATTAATGGACAGACTGATGAAGCTCATAAGTGCTCAGGCTCTGGAGCCACACTTCCTGGGATTCACATGCTGGGTTCACCACTTGCTTCCTTTAAGGAGTTTGTACCTCCGTGTCCTCACCTGCAAAATTAGTGATAATTGGAACCTGGGAAATATTATGCTAAGTGGGAAACACCCGGACACCAAAGGACCAATATTGTAGGATTCCACTAATATGAGATACCTAGACTAGGCAAATTCAGACAGACAGAACATAGAATGAGCTCATAGGGGCCGGAGGGAAGAGAGAATTGGGAGTTACTGTTGCATGGGTGGAGTTTCTGTTTGGGGTGATGAAAAAGTTATGGGCATGGACAGTGGTGATGGTTACACAACACCAGGAATGCACTTGATGCCATTAAGAACAGCTAAACTGCAGAAAGAAAATGGTAACTATTTGAGGTGATGGATATGTTAATTAGCTTGATTGTGGTGATTATTTCACAATGTACACATATATCACAACATCAAGCTATACACCCTAAATATATGTAACTTTCATTGGTCAATTATACCTCAATAAAGCTGGGGAAATGTTTAAAATGGTAAATTTTAAGTTATGTATATTTAACCACAGTTAAAAACAACAAGGCTGTCGCTACAAACATAATGTTGAGCAAAGAAGTCACACAAAAGAATTAGTGTTGTATAATGTCGATATATAGAGTTCGAAAACAAGCAAAAAATCTTCCGTGGTGGTGGAAACCAGGATAGTGGTTATCGCTGAGGTTAGTGGAGGCTGGAAAGAGCTGTCTGGTGGGGCTGGCAGTGCTCTGTTTCTCCATCCCGGGATTGGTGACTTGAGTGCATTGTCTTCGTGAAAATCATTGAGCTGTCATTTATGTGTGCACTTTCTGTATGCACATTAGACTTCAATAGAAAGTGCCCCCCCAGAAAATAATATCCTCCTCGGAGAGCTATTTCAGTATTCTATGAGTTAAAACACACTTAGAACAGTGTCTGGCATGTAAGGGGAGCTCTAAATCTTTAGCAGCAGTATGTAAAACCAAAGATGCTTGTACCTCTAGAAAGCTTTCCTGATCTACCCCTGAACTTGAAGTGTCAATCATTCCCTCCTTGTCCACACCTCCGATGCACTTGCTTTGCACTTGCTCTTTGAGATCCCCACTCTTCCCATCTCGGTCTTGGATCCTGACCCACGGCACTGTGCTCCCCTTGCCCTCTGGCTTCTAGACGTGTTGGACTAATGGGATGGAGAGAACTGACATGACATTGGAGGAAGCAAAGACAGAGAGGTTAAGGTATTTGTTCTGTTGGTTCCCTCCCTGCAAGGTCCCAGTGGACTGGCTGTGTCCCTTGGCCAAAGTTCACAGCTCCTGTGGAATAGGCCTCTACCCAGGTCTCTTTCCCCAAGTTCTGGTAACTGCTGCCTCCCACTGTCCCTTTGGGCCGAGGAGTTGTCATGGCACCCTATGATTACTAACCCAAAGGTACTGCACTACTCCCTCTTGTTTCGTATGGTTTTCTCATGCCCTGCCCACAACTTTACAAATCACCTTTTCATTAAAATCATCTCCAGTTTTCCCAATTTCAGTGTGGCATCTACTTCTGCTGGGCCCTTGACCTACCCTCTCAGAGACCTGTGGAAAGGCAGCCACACATCGTACATGAGCCCACTCAGTCAGGTCACTGGTGACCAGACCAGACGGGAGCACCTGACCAAGCTGAACCAACCAGAGGCTGTCCGCTGACAATATGGAATAGAGTCACAGAAACTGAGTGAAAGAACAAGAGGAGAGCTTAAGAATGCTAAGATCATGCAGAGGTAGCAAGAGTCAGTGCCATGGCAACCCAAAGCCGAGAGCAAGCTGCAGCTACTATTGGTCTATGGAGGAAAGGGAACAGATGTAACGTGTTACTTACTAATATATTCAGGAATAAAAATGTGTTCTAATAACACACAAGCTAATGTAAAATCATCTAATGTGGTTTTCCCAGCTATTGAACTGTGTCTTTAAAGTCCCCAGAAATACTGTTCCTACCAAAGGCATATGAACGAGACTGTCTAAATATTTACTGAACAAAATGCAAAAATGCTAACTCATTAGGAAATCTTGTTAATATATGTTTTTTGGGTGGATATAGTGAGGAGTGGGTAATGCTATTTCATAAACTGTGGTTATCCATTAGTGACTTTTGAATTTAAATCACTAATGAAATACAGTGGAATAGAAAATAACAGAAGGCTTTATGGTTCTAAGAGTAAATATCGTTTTGTAAAACTTCTGTTTCAGTGATACATATACTGGATCATAACGTAAAACATATTACTACAGGGTCAAAAAAGTTGAAAAATTGTAGTTAACTCGATGGTTCAGAAATTACTCTGCTATGCTATCATTGTGGGGGGAAAAAGAAAACACAGTAGCATATTTATAAATAATTTTGTTAACATCTATAGGAATCATATATTTTGAGACTTAAGTTGTCCTTCCACCAATAGTTTTAAGTTGGTACCTGTCATCAAGTTGCTATTTCATCATCTTCCTTCTCACTTTTCCCTTTTTTTGCAAATTGGAGAAGGTAAGAGCCTTGACTATTATCATTCAGATACCTCCATAGTGCCTGGAACACCAAAGGCTCTAGATAAAAGTTTGATATATTTCTGAAAAATGATCTGTCTACAAAGTCATGGTACTTGCATCACAATCAATGTGAATAAAGTACTTAAAATTCCATATATGCATTTCCATAATCAAATATCATATGATCACTGGAATGCCTCATAGACAGTGCTTTAATATCAATTTTTTTCAAAGACTGCATATTTTTAAAAGGAGATATGATTACATAACTCTTTATTATTTCTGTTTGACATTTTTATTTTAGATATACTGTTGATAATAATACAGGGTCCATAAAAAAATGTTATCAGCTCTAGTGGGTTAAATTGTGGCCCCCAAAAGATATAGCCACTTGGAACCTCAGACATGACCTTATTTGGGATATGGGTCTTTGCAGATGAACTAAGATAAGGGTCTCAAGATGGGATCATCCTGGATTAGGTTGGACCCTAAATCCAACGACAAGTGTCCTTATATGAGGCACAAAAGGAGAAAACGCAGAGAGAAAGTCATGTGAAGACGGAGGCAGAAATTGGAATTATGAAGCCCCAAGACAAGAAATGCCCAGGGTCACGAGGAGCCACCAGAAGCTAGGAGAGTAGCATGGACCAGGGACCAGATTCTCCCTCGGAGCCTCCAGAGGGAGCCTGGCCCTACCGACACCTTGATTTCGGACTTGTAGCCTTCAGAACTGTGAAAGAATACATTTCTATTGTTTTAAGCCACCCACTTTGTGGTAATTTGTTATGGCAGCCCTAGAAAACTAATATACCAGCTGAATCATTTACTAATAGCTTTAAAGTCACACCAATTATAAGTTTGGTTCTTCTGGCTCTTGCTTGACTTACATCCTTTATTTAGAGAATGTTGGTAAGTCACCATTGCTGGAGTATATTTTGAAATACAGTGGTAAATTTCCATGAGTAATTAAATGCATGTAGCCATATGGCAACTGCCTTTCGCAAGACTGTAAATTAGACCATCATTGGATTTTTCTTTTTCTTTTCCTTAACATTTCCTTTTATTTAGCAGTTATCAAGACAATGACTTAGTTTTCTATTATCTTTTGAAAATGACTATTTTTTTTAAATTGAGATATAATTTATATATAATGTTAAGGTTTTTTTAATACTAAAAAGTCAAATAAACTAAAAAAAAAAACGTGGGGAGCAAAACAAAAAAAAATAAACTTTAATTACAACTGAAAGGCAGAGTAGCAGAGCAATCGGGAGCATAGGATGGGGTCACACAGTCCTGGATAGGAGCCCCTTAATTGAGTGAATTAGGACAAATTACTGAAACTCTCTTTGCTCATTTGTAAAATAAAGATTATTGAACTCCCTAAAACACGACCAAGCAATTGAATGTGGGAGACATCACCTTGATAAAGTCTTGGTAGCATCTCAGAAAAGGGAGGACAGAGGAAGATAGTTATAGGATTTGGGTTCAAGTGATTTCAAGGAAGGAACTTCCTGGAATTGGGCTAAGATCCTGACACAATAGTTTAGGGTTGGTGGATACAGCGAGGTGAGGGTCTTAAAGCAAATCTTGATGGGTAGCTGTGTTTGATGAAAACAAGAAGTTTGCCCAGGGTAAGCAGACTGTTATCTCAGATAAATTGATCTGCAGGAATTTCCTGAAGCAAACAGAAAAGTTATTTATTAGTTTACAGTCTTATCTTTCCCAGGCAAGGTTTTCATGGAACAAATAACTAAGTCATATTGACACAAGTGATCTCAGTTCTAAGTCCAAATAGCTATGTCATATTGCTAGCCGTCATCACAGTTGTCAAGTTAATAATATCCACTATCCACTTCTTGTGGTTGTGGTAAGGAGTAAATGAGATCCTGGTTCTACAGTGTCTGCCATATCACAAGGACTACATAAGTGATAACCTATTATTATTCATTTTTATTTATTTAAAAAGACAAGTGTAGCTAGAAAATTTTGACACCCCTCAATTTTTTTTTGTTCCTTTTTTATAAGTAATAACCAAAATGAATGGCTTTTAGCCTTCCTGTAATTCAGGAACTACTAAATTACTAAAGTTGTGGGTAGAATTTGCATTACGGAAATAAGGGAACAACAACCAAAAATGAGGGTTCCTTTGCTTTGTCGTGGTTCTAGATGGCTCTATATTTGCATCCCCACAAGGACTCATCAATAATCAGCTCTCCACAAGATGAAGAAGGAAGAAGCTAAGTCTTGCAAATGCAAAGGGGTTTCCTGGATGGCGCATCACATGGAAATGCAATGCTTTCTGGAGACTCAGGGGTCTCTGTTCATTCAGTACACATAATCTCAGTTGAGTTAGTAACATTTTCCAGCCAGGGGAAGTTACATCTCTTCAGCCTGGGATCATACAAAGCCCAGAATTGCTTATTTGCAATGGCTACAGAATCTATACACAGCAGGTGAGTCTCATGCTAATGAGCAGAACATAACGTGACTGATGCCTAGCCAACTCTAAAGGCTGTGCTCCACTGAACCCTGGACGCAGCATTCTAAAGACAGCAGCAATCACCCTGGTTCTGTCCCCTGACCGTTTTACCCCAGGGTGTCTGAAACTGCCTCACTCAATTTCCCCATCTACGACAGAGAGAAAAAGTTTATGTACTCTTAACTGTTCTGATATGTCATACACATAAATAAAATAATCCAAGTTCTTTAGAAAAAAATTCTTCATAATCCCAAGATATTATTACCATATGACTATAAAGGCAAGACTATAATGGATAAGAAACTTCAGTAGGTCAGACTGATAATAGAAATGCTGATCTGAATGACAAAAATGCAATGCATAAACTTCAAAACTACAACATATAATTTCCCAGCCTGCTATGATCTTAGAACCAAGTGGTAGACGTACTTCACTAGTGACTAGAAAATATTGTGTATAATTGACAGTTACTTATATGTTTAATCGGTCTGAACATTTACCCTACACTGCTTTTTGCATTATTAATTTGCTCAATTTATTAAAAGAGTTTCCTAAGCAAATGTGACTTCATTTCATGACCTGTTTTGAATTTCAAATATTGGTGTATTCTAGCTTACCTGAGTGCCTAAGGACCTTACTACTTAGATATGCGTCCCAGCCTACCATTTTCTGGATGTGTGTCCCTGGCCAGCTTACTCAATCTCTCTGTACTTCAGTTTCCTTAAAGATAAAATAAAAATAATAATCACAGCTACCTCACAGGGCATTTGGGAGGATTAAATGAGCTAATTCAGGTAAAGTAAATCAAGAGCCCAACGCATAGTAAATGTATCACACACTTTAGTTTATTTATTTTCCTTGAAATAACCTATAGGGATTTTACCAGGTGACATTTACAGTGACATTGTCCTATGGAATTGATAATGTACGGAAGAATTCTGCAGTGTTTTTAATTCAAACTTTTGTCCTTTATCCTCTTGCATTATGAAAAGAGCTCTGGGCAAGAAGTTCAGAAATTCAGGTTTGAGGTCCAATGGAGACATCAATTATATGACTTGAATGTGTCACTTCAACCTCTAGACCCCTTTCCTCAAAAATAAAGAAAGAAAGAAATAAAGAAATAAAGAAATAATAAGAGGAGTGTGCCGACTGCATTATCTTAAGAAAACATAGTGTGCTAGAAAGAAACCTGGAGCAAGAGTCCAAATTTCAAGTTCTATTTTTAGCACTTGTTAGGTGTAAAACTTACAGCAAGTCACAGAACCTCTTGGAACCTCAGTTTCCACATCTGGAAAATGGATAGAGGAACATCAGAAATGCTCTTCTTAAGGGCTGTTGTAAGCAAGAAATTAGATAATGAAGAAAGCACCTTGTCAACTCTCAAGCACTACATAAATTAAGTTTATACCATTAATAAAATTCTAATTAGTCTAATTTTTATGCTACATCTTGCTATTTTCCTATAATTTTTTTACAAGTGTTTGTACTCCTGTGGGTTGGAAACAGATTATAAAGATGTATTTTTTGGGGCCCTCTATCCAGTATAAACAATATCTTCCCTTAGTTCAGGTAACAGCTATAAATTTTCCATCTGCCCCTTTGTCATTATCCAAGCATGGATTGTATGAGTCAAGAAATCTAAGAATTATCCATTTGCCATTTCCTCTTCTTTGTGTAAACATCTCTACAGATATAATCTAAGAAACAACCTTCCTCTGTCTTGGGGTTTCTGAACACTTTGAAGGGGCTGTTATAGAGGAAGAGGATAAAGAAAGATTATCCTCATAAAGGAAGAACATGTGCATATAGCCCCGACACCCAGAAAAGCACTTTCCTAACCCTGGGCTTGTATTCATGCAGTCCCCTCCACCTGCTTCATTTTCCTCCTATTTCCTACCTTTCCAGTCATACCTAGAATTCAGGACTTTGTTAAACTTTCAAACTTTCAATAAGATGTACTTAGTGGTCCTTTGCCCTATCAATAATCTTTAAGCTAACTATTCCCTTTTTAAAGATGATGAAACTGCCAGATGAGAGATTAAATGATTTGTTGAAGGCCACCTTTGTGGAATTGGTGGAAAAGTTTAAATCATGTACTTTTCCCCAGTGTGCCAGGTATATCTTCTCAAATCATGGTGGTCTGCAGCCCCCTCACCAGTCCAGTTCTCCTACAATGCACAAGTAATATCACATCATAGAGCCTTGCATCATAGAGTTCCTTGTGAATAGATTTCTTCCTATGCAGAGCAGGATTCATAGAACAGTACCACTCTATTCTCCAAATCCCTCATAGCTTTTAGCACTGTGTATGCATCCAGCTATTGTAAAGTTTGTATTTGTTGAATTAGAGTGAAACATCCCAGAGAGAGTTCCTATTACCTTGTTATGAGTGAGCTCAGTTTTGAGTCTCATCTAAGGAAGACCTTCTGGAAACATCAAAAGCACCAATGTAGATGCAAGAGATGGCGAAGACCCAAGGCCTGCCTCTCCCTTCTGCCAGCTCTGTAATTCTAAAACATAAAGTTATCCTTGGAAAGAACAAGGAATGATGGGCAATTCCTCCCAGAAAGCTTTTGAGGGGTGACCTGTCCTTGACGTGTCCTGAGTTAGCTGTGGTCAGGAGGCCCTAGGCCATTTGCAACATGATTTTAATGACTGTCATTAGTTCTGCTATTACTACCACCCAATAAAAACCATCGCTGGCTTGATGTGATTATCCCTGTATTGCGCAGGGCCATCCAACTCCAGCCTGTGACAAAGCATATGGTCTATGCCAACAGCATTGTTCATCCAAGGAGGATAAAAAACCACAGTAGCACCCTGCTTTTCACACTAGGTAATGGCTTTGGGCAAGACACAGCTTCAAGTCAGCTTGGGTCTTTCAAAGATGCAGGCCCCGTTTTTCCACAAAGCACTTCATAAAAGTGAAAATGGAACACGCGCTGAATGGGATTTTCAGAATAATGAAAACCCTATAATTAGGAAGCAGTAGTTACAATTATATTATCCTATAAGAGCAAAGCATAGTAACAAGTTAACGCAATTACTAATTCGGCTTTTCTGGGGGATAGAAGCAAACGGTGCAATTAAATCCTTAGTCTTTATTTTTGCAGGGGACTAATGAAAGGGAAATAAATGAGCTGGATCCCCTTCTTCCCACCTCTGCCTCTGCTGTGCCACCAGGGGATAGGTTCCCCACCTCCCTCTCTCCACTCCCATCTGAAAAATAAAACAGGCCAACAGCTGTGAAATGGATCATGCCCCACAACTTTGCACCTGGAATAAAACCCCTCATTTTTGACAAAGGTTACCAAGAAGTTTGCATCACTGCCTGGCAGCTTACTATTTCCTCATTAGCGTGCTTACTGCACTTAACAAAAGATTCCCTACATGCTGATTATACGTGAATGTCAGCATGCATCATGTGCATTGATTTTGACCTGCCCCCATACACGACACCAGTGATACTCCCCATCTTTACCTGTAACCGTTCTCCCATAAAATCCCCATGTATGCCAGACAAATGATTGACCCCCCACCTCCCAGTTTCCACTTTCTGGTCAGTACATCTTCATGCATCCCGTTCACTCTGTTAGAGCCCTTTTGGAGCGGATGTCAAAGGAAGGGGATTTCTCACAGCTGCCCATGCTGGCGCACACTAGTCTGATATAGTGACTGGCAGTTTGCTGCCACCAAGAGAATGGATGAGGCGGGGCTCAACTCTTTGATGCTAAGAAACCCCCCCCCCCCCAGAAACTGGCCTATCCACATGTAATTATAACCCTTAGTATCCAGCAATACAGCCAAATTGGTCCCTGTATGGACATGCATTATTATGAATGAACTACCAAACTCAGTAAGTGGTTGGCCAATTCTGAACACAGAATAGTGACCTCAGGTGATCATTCTGGTGAACCTGATACACATTTCTGGTTCAACAGAGGCATTAGATGAAAAGACCCAAAACTGTGGAAATGGGACACAAATTTATGAACAGCAAATTGTCCTATATTTTATGGAATCTGAAGTGCTCCTGATCATGAGACACACCATTATTTAATCTGTATGGAGAGGGGAAAAAACATTTAAACTAAGACACCATGTTTTCTTGTTAGAACTTTCATTTTCTGTTATGTAAAATTGATTTGGTATAAATATGTAGTCATTCAACAACAGGTGACTACGATATGCACGCACAGCAGTGATCACACCGTCACGTCTGCCGCCTGACCAAGTGTGACTCTGGCACCACCAATTGTAAAATGCATCCTGACTTCAAGTTGTTAAATTGTAAGAAAATGGGCACCTTGGCATTGAGGAAATACAGGGCTTGTATTCTTCAGATGAGGCTCTCAGACTATCAATGCCTCTCCTCACCTGACATCAGCTCAAACCTCAAGTGACAGACGGATCCTGTGTGTGTCTTTGGAGTCTTCCTTTTCCTCTGCACCCACTTCCCCTGCTCCAGGATGGTCCTCCCAGGGCTGGTTGCAAGCTGACGCCTCACACTGGCCTGTTCAGTGGCCCATTATGGAGGCTCAAGCTTTTTCTTTCATTACTTTTCCCAAACTCCTTAATTCTCACCATTGGCACCTTATTTCTACTATTATAGTATTACTTTTTGTATATTATTTTTTTCTTAAGCTTCTTTACATGAAGAAAAACTTCCCTTGATTAGAAACCAATAACTGTGCCTGTTCTCTCCCAGAAGGCTTTGAGAGGCCTGTGAAGATTTGGGGTAGAGAGAACAGTTATCCAGGCTGCTAGTGCCAAGACTATACCCCCTGCCTCCTCCCTCCATGTCCACAAAACCCCCTAAACACACCGTCTCTACTAGCCTCCCTTTTTTTTTTAAATTTCTTTTTGTTCTGCTACAATTCTACAGCAAGATCAAAAGGAACATCTTGTCCCTGGGGCTTCAGCTACTGGCAGAAAGAGAAGCACAGAAAGTCCTTTAACTCTTCACGGACCATCACCAAGGTTCTCATCTCATGGCCCCTCAGCAAGAGTGCGCGAGATTGCCTCACAAGCCTCTCTCTCTCTCTCTCTCTCTCTCTCTCTCTCTCTCTCTCTCTCTCTCTCACACACACACACACACACACACAAGCACGCACACACACATGCACACACATGTGCACACAGGCTACTACTTTTTTATTTACTTTGTCTCACCTTCAAATAGTCTTTTTATTAGTCATGTTAACCTGATTTCACCTGTATAGAAATGGTCGGGGCCATGTGGGCATTCTGTGATTTATCCTGGTTCTAAATGTCCTTCAGGGTGGTCTTGACCCACATAAAAGCAAGACTGGTTCAGAGCTAGCATGGAAACCTACCTCTGTGACCCCAACACTCGCCTCTGACCAGTGATAGTTGTGAACGTTTATGCTTCCTTTTTGATATTTATCTACAATGCTGTGCTGTATAAATGTTTAACAACCAGGTAGCAGAGGAGGGGGAGCAAGTCTTGGTTGTAGAGTTTGTTGGTTTCTGTGATGTAAATATCCCCACCAGGGCTGATTTCAAGCCACCAATCTGTTGTTACAGAACACAGTTGGGAAGAGATGCAAGAGGCACACCATTATACAGAATTTCCATCACACAAATTCAGTAGGCATAAACAATCTCAAGATCAGAGATGACAGTAAAATGTAGTGAAATTATTAGGAAGTGATGAGTTTTGACTATTACCTTTGATTTTAATAGAATGTATTTAATTATAAGTTTATATAATTTAATTTTTAATAGTGGCTGTGTGTAGTAACCAGCTCGCAACACTCTGGAAAATTTAGCAATTGTCTCTTGTAAGCCAGAATGAGCAGCTCCAGCACACCACTGTAATAAAGAATATACTGCTTTGTATTATTGTTATTATTTTCATCTTTTACATCCCCAACTAGAGTACACACTCTAGAATATGAAGCTATTTTTCTTATACTTTGTTTTGTTTACTATGCTGCTAAACACAGAAAGGTATTTAATTTATAACATTAATAATGACATTTACTCATTAAAAATGTTTTTGAGGGGCCATTAAAATTCACTAATAACAAAATTTTGGCTGTACCCCAAATCTGACTCTTCCTGTGATCACACCTTTAACCGAAAAAGCTTATGTACTAAAAAATATATTATCAAAAAGGATATGTTACTATCAATGAATGACTTTTGCCACCAACTATAAGGTGATCTACTAGTAAGAGCAGAGGTGATCAGCTTTGTTATCAATGCTGCTAAGAACACTGATCAACTTTCAGTCACCAACAAACAAGCAAGCCAGCCCCTATTACTGCTGAAGTAGAGTTCTATGGGAGAGACTATTCTTGGGGCGGGAGTCCTGTGTTGGGGTGACCAGACTAAGAAAAGTAATCAGACCCCTTTACAACCCCTTTACAATTTACACTTACAAAGAACTGGTATATAATCCCAAATGCCAATTTATTATCAAGAAGATAGTATTATTGCCCAATTGCAGATATACTTTTCCAGTAACAATAATAATGGTTTCAATTAACCAGGATCTTTCCTTCCCAGAAGCAAGGAATCAGATTAGCAATGAGAAGGGTATTTGTTGAGTATCAAACCAGAACACAGGAAATTTCAAGGTCTTGAAAGATGCATTCTTCAGGATATGAATGATCCAAATGAATTGTCTCTGTTCCACAATGGACTGTATCTATCTAATCCCAAGACTATTATATCTACTGAAGCCTGTCATAATTAAAAAGTGCTGCTAAAGTCTGTGAAAATTCCCAGTGATTGTCACCAAAACTACTATTGTCTCATGCCAGAGAACTCACAGTTGAATGAATCTTAATTTTATATGCTACAATTATATTGTAGCCAGAGCTTCCTGAGAATATGCCCTAGTCCAGGGTTGGCAAATACATAGCACACATGCACCACCCACCCCTCCGCACACTTTGGTAGACATCATTAATTGATCACTACACTCTTCCCCCATTGAGTGCTACCATTCTTCCCAACACCACTCAGTGGGCAGCATTCCCAAACCTGGCCCTAGGCTCTTGATGAAAAATTAGGCAACAAGGCATGTGCAGGCCTCTAGCAGGGAGAGTAAGGGTTGCATGTGACTAAGTGCATTATTTCAGGTTCATTTCGATCAGAGAGTTAACACTTGAAAATCTTGTTGCCAATTATTCCTTACTGCAAACCCTAGGTATAAAATAAAAAACTTTATGTTGCTGTTTGCCTTTCTCCCCCGCAGTGTTGCAATGTAGAGGTGTCATAATTTTACTTAAACGGACCAAATTGTTCCCATCATTGTAAGCGAATGGACATTTTACAAGTCAATTATTTAAGCTTTCTTGGCTTTTTGACATTCCCACTAGAGGACACCACTGAGATGGAAAGGAGGTAAAACTAAAGGGAAGCCCCTTTCCTCTTCAGTGCCTTCCTGTGGGCTGTCTGCTTAGCCTTGCCATCCAGATCAGAAAATCCTGCCCTAACCTGCACCACCTGGGATCTACCAAACAGGTACCCACTTTCCACACACACAAAAACATCTCTCTTTACCTCCCTGTACCTGAGTCTCTTCTCCAATCCCAAATGCCTTTCATTTACCTGAATCATTTTCCTACTAACTTATCTTTCTCCTTCCACTGGACTATGAATTCCTTGAGGTCAAGGCCAGTCTTGGTGTTTGCATGTCACCATAGTGCCTAGCACCACTAGGTCCTCTCGAAGCATTTGTATGTTAAATTATAGACTTCATGTGCTAAAAAAAAAAAAAAAAAAAAAATTGGAGACCTCTTATTCAAGGTGACAGAAATGGAAATCATATCATCTTATTAAGTTGTAGCGCATTTTCCACAAGTTCTTAGTTATGTGCTTGGGCCCTGCTCTCTAATTCTTCACACTGTGAAATAATTCCCATATGGCACTGGTCTTCTGCTCTTTCACACCGTAGAATGAAGCTTCTTAATTCCTCATTCAAAAGGTTTGATGTGGAAAAAATCTCTGGATGTCATTCATCCTTATGTTGTAGTAGTTTTCATTAACGCTCTCATAAGAAATCTGTGGAGACAAGCTCTCAGCCAAAATGACTTTTGGATGCTACCCTAACCCACGCTGAAAATTGCAGAAGGTTTTGTCTTTTGTTGTTTTTTTAAACCCCGTTGACTTTCATTATGTTCTCCCAATAGCCTTTTGAAATTGAACAGGCTCCTGGGAGCTTTTTGAAAGGAATCTATGAACTTCCTGTTCACTATTTTCAATCTCTAATTATAACTTTGCATGATGTCTTTCACTTAATACTTTTAAAGTGGGGCTGTGAGTAATTGTTGGTTTTGAAACTAAATCTTCAGTATCCACAATCAAAGAATTGAGGCTTAATTTCTCTTATGTTCTTAGAGAAGTTGCTGGAAGTGATGAAGAAACTTATGCTATCTTCCATTCTAGGAAAACAGAGGGCTTTTGTTAGAGTATAGTAAAATATTTATAAGAACTTTAGAGCTTGTGGAATTCAAGGACCAAATTCACTTCAAACCTTCATTTGCATACTTACTTCCAGGGAAATCTATTATGGGACGGTCCAAATATGTCACTTTAGAAATCCTGCTTTTAATGAACAAATGAGAAAATATGAGTAGTTTCCTACAGAAAGAACATTTTTCTCGCTTACTGCCTTCACTGAAAGATAAGGTGCTCAAAATATAGTACAGAAACAAAGGGACTATTTTGAAATAGAGACAAAATCACTTTGACTTGAGAAATGAATGACAGTGATGTTAGAGAATTTCTTTAAAACAAGGCTTCACTTTTTCTCTGGAAAGGAACTCGTGACTTTGTTTTACCAAACTCATAGTGCTGGCTTCATTCTCTTCTCCTCACCTTCCCTTAATGCTTCCATATTGCTTTGTTGGTACGTACTATCCTTTTCATTCCCTTTCATGCTGCTCCTTCCATCAGACACAAACTACAGTATCTTCATTAGCTTCATCCATCCATTCATTGATTCATTCATTCAACAAACATGTAGTATGGGTCTGCCATTAGCTAGATGTGGCGGATAAGAAGTCAGAAAGCAGTTCCAACTCTCAAGGAACTTTCAGTTTAGTGAGAACTAGTCTGGAAATCATCTGGTAACATTACAAACTATCCATATTAAATTTTCAAACTATATTAAAATTCTCAGGGACCATCATTATTCTTCCATGCTTGAGGGTTCGGATTAGCTGACACCTTTGTAACACTAACCTAGTGGGCAAGATGGAACTATGATTCCTTGCCCTGAATCTAGAAGCCCTCAATGTGCCAACAATGCTGGGAGAGAAAGCTGAGGGAAGACTGGTGGAAGTCTGGAACTTCGGCAAAGAACAGGCATAAATTCATAGAAAGAGAGCTCCCCTATCGTCCAATTCAACAGTCCTAGGGTAAGATACCAGGTTCATGAAGATTAGATTTTTCCTGCCATAGAGCCACATCAACCCATTATAAGCTTACCTGGAATGATTCACATCCACTCTCTTAAACGATTCACATCCCCTGGCCAAACCAGCCAGGCCTGGCATACACCACAGAGCCCACAGTGAGATTCTGACATCCATCTAGCAGCAATGCACATAAGCCCAACAGAAACCAATGTTTTTATGAGGTAAGTGATCCTTCATGCCAAAAGCACCCTCGTCTAGCGCAAGAGCTATCAATTCAGACAGGGGCCTACCTCCAAAGTAAAGAGCTTTAAAGAGCATTCTGGATTTCACTTCTCCCTCAAGTCCATACTTGAAGTCAGCATCTATGTAATGCTAATGATTATTAAATTAAAAGGCATTCATTTAATGGAGCATTTTCAGTATCCAGCGTGAAGCTGCCTTCTGCCATATGGCTTTGGGCAGGAAGTGATTAAGCTGGGATGTCTGGAGCCCCTGCTGCTGGGCTATTTAATGTTGCTATGCATCATGAGCCCGAGATGATGAGGAATCTGTTTTCAGTTTACATTCCCAGCACAAAGTGACTCCTTTGGGCCTAGAGGGGTTTAAATTCTCCTCCAATCACTATAGGCAGGCAAACTCACGCTGACCCTGCATTCAGTCAGTAGATGAGAAAGACCGGATTGTAACTCAGGGAAGGGCCAGGAATCTTCATTGTGCAGGCATTCCCAGGGTTCAAAACCAAAGATACTAATCTGCAGTGACGGAAGAACAGAAGCAAGAAGCAGGAACAGAAGACCTAACACAGAGCCCTTGACACAAGGACAATTAGGGGCAAATTAAATGGGCTGCAGCGCATTGATTACATCTTATGTGCCAAGCACTCTGCTAAGCACTTTAGCATATATCATCTCATTTAATCTTCCCAACAGCCTCTATCAAAAACGTACTATTATTATCCCTATTTTACTGATAGCAACACAGAGGAATTAGATAAATTGACCAAGTTCACAGCTCATTAGTGGCGGGGCTGAAATACAAACTCAGGTCTGCTTGACTCCAGAGCCTAAGTTGTTTAACCACAATGCTGGTTGAGCACAACTGCCAGTTCCTTAGTTAAGGGTAACTGGAGGTGAAAAGCATGGTGGGTATTTTTTAGTTCCCTGTTTTTAAATGTGATTAGTAAACTAGGTATGATCCTCACTTCCATTAGCAGACTTAGTCATTTCAACAGATCCTTTTGTTGGCTTCATAAAATTACAAGTGAAGGAACTATTTCAAGGGCTGATACTTAGGGACACCTGATCCAACAAACCATACCTGACTATCAACAAGCTCCTGAAACACAAAAAGGGCAGAAATAGATAGCTACCTCCTTAGCTATTTTTTTTTTAATCAAAACCATCTTTATTATTTAAAGAGCAGCCTGTTATCAGGGGCACCTAGGTGGGGGCCCCCAGATGGTAGAACAATATTTACATGGGGGTCAGGAAGGTGAGGCTCGAGTGGGTGGGTCAGGGTGGGTGAGGCCAGGGTTGAGTGGGCCCGCCACTGAGGAAGACAGGACACTGGACGGAGGGTGTCCTTGGATCCGAATTCTGCCTCAGTATTGCTTATACTACTTCAATGTTATATTTATTGTAATATTGTAAGTGTTTTTAGAAATATAACACAGTTCCTGTCTGCGATGGTCTTACCGACACACTAGAAAGACTGGAGACAGAGGCTTTAGTCATACTTAAGAACAGATGCAAATTTAAGCCCTTCTTGGCCCAGACAACATTAAGGACATGTAGAGAATCAAAAGACCTCAAAAGAAAGCCCTTGCTACTCTGTTATGTGAATGACCAACACATGGACCTCATCCTACCAGACTAAAAAAAAAGAAAAGAAACGCTTGTTCATCTACTGTGTTCAGCATGAATAAATCATTTAAAATCATAATTGTTCTGGATCTTTGGGTGCCCATAGTCAAAAGTACGATATAAAGTTTAATAGGACTGTAGGCATTGTGCCAATCAATCCCTTTGGAAATTACTAGACAGTTAGAAACTTCTTGCCAAAGGCAGGGGCACTGTCTCACCCTCAGCAAACAGCCCTCTTTCCTGATGGGCCCTGCTTCATTAACTTTTAACTGGTGCTTTTAATATTCAGGTTGTACTTTTCAACTTTTAAAGCCTTTATCAGATGTTCTTTGAAACCAAATGCATGCCACTAAAATACACGTTTCCAACGTGATCAGATTTCTTTTAAACCTCTTTTTCACAAAGACCTTGAAAGGACAAAGAATGTGTTTAATAATAGGAACTACCATGACGCCAGTAATGAATGGGTCCATTCTGCCAATAATTCCCAAAACGAAGGCAATAATTTTTTAAAGCCTTGTTTTGCTTTAGCAATTTAAAGCATTTTCACATATATTATCTTATTTAGTCCCTCTGACAACCATAGAACCAAGCAGAATGGGTTTTATTATCCACATTTTAAAATAAGGAAACTACGGTTCACAGCACTCAAATAACAGAGCCAAGCTTACACAACCAGTAAGTGGCAGAGTCGGCACCAGGATTCTGGCCCTCTGGCTCCCAGCCCATCGCCACTTCAATTCAGCTATTATTTATATCAAACAATATAACTTCTATTCTTATGTGATCTCTACAAGGACAGGTCGCCAATCTTATTTGTCTCCGGATCCCTGGGACAAGTAACAGTTTATAGACCGGAAATAAAGGAACTTTGTTCTAGTGTCTGTGCTTTTCACAGTCACCATTACTAGTTAGTTGGGTTGAGCTATAATAAAACTCATAAGCCCAAAGTTTCAAGTATTAAATATGTGTGGGACAGTTAGCTTTTTTGTATTCCATGACCACACAATGTGTCCTTAAACACCGCTAGTCATCTCACTAACCTGTCCCAAGATGGATCTAGCAAGTTAATGGATAGTTTGGTCCAACTTATTCCTCCCTTAATCTATCCATCCTTGAGGGGAGGGACCGTCACACCTAGAACTCACTTCTCAGGAAATATCCTCATCTAGAATCTTTCCCAGGAGGATTACTAGATGTGACCATGATCTGTTCCCAGTGACGCGTCCCTCACCCCCCAACCAGGCATAACCGATTAGAGCCGGGCTGATGCTTGACCCAAAGGCAGCCCAAAATCTTTGAGGTACCCTGGCAAGAATGCTGTGCCCCAATAGCAATGATGAGGATATATAGGGCCACACAAATGTCCTTATTATGTTAGGAAGTGAAGATAGAAGAAAAGAGTACTTAAGAGTAAGAAAACTTAGAGATGGAGACACACTGATAGTGAAGCATCAGAGTGGGGACCGCAAAAACCCTCCTATCTGGGTTTAGACAGGGTTACAGAGCCAATAGCTGTCTATTGGAGCCAGGGCTGGGTTTTCATCCCTTCCAGGCCAGTTGTTCTTTAACCTTTGTTGGATCTCAATTCCTTTGATAATCTGATGAAAGACATGAGTCCTTGTCCCAGAAAAGTGTATATAGAGGCACATGCCACATAACTACACAGCGTATCTTAGCAACGTCACAGCTGTCATAACATTGTAGTGCACACATTACCCAGGTGTCCGTGGTGATGCTGGTGTACACAAACCTACCGCACTGCCAGGCGTACAAAAGCATAGCACATACAATTGTGTGTAGTACATATTACTTGATGATGATAGTCAATAACTATGTTATTGGTTTATGTATTTACTATACTATATTGTTATAGTTATTTTAGAGTGTGCTCTTTCTACTTATGAAAATTTGCTGTAAAACAGTATGCCGTGTTACACTGGCAGCAGCCTCATACATCCCGTGTTTACCAAGGCTTTTGATTGCATCATTTTCTCTTGTGCTGATTTAATCTTGTGTTGTTTTGTATATTCAGTGCAGCCTAAGTCAATAGTGTTTATAAAGGCTACTAGTGTACTGTCCTGTCCTAGGCCTTCACAGTCATTCATCACTCACTCACTGACTCTCTCGGAACAACTTCTCATTCTGCAAGCTTCATTCATGGTAAGTGCCCTATACCATTATTATCTTGTATACTATATGTTTTCTATGTCTTTTCTATTTTAGATGCACAAATCCCATTGTGTTATGATTGCCTACAGTATTCAGTACAGTAACATGCTGTACAGGCTTGTAACCTAGGAACAATACACTATACCATACAGCCCAGGTGTGTGGTGGGCCACAGCATCCTAGGTTTGTGTTTAAGCATACTATATGATGTTCACGCAAGGATGAAACCGCCTAACGACATATTTCTCAGAATATAACCCCATAATTAAACAGAGCATGACTGTACGCACATTTAGACCAATTATTTATTTAATTTCAAGGTGTTTCTTGATCCCCCAAAGCCCAACTTCAGACCTATTGAGAATCTATGGGCCACAGGGCAAGGACTCTTGTTTAAACCATTGGTTCATCTAGGACGGCTATGGTATCACACTCATCTCTGCTGCTCAGCACATGATATAGGCCTTAGATATATTACACGCATCTTGGTCGAAGGAGAGAGTGAATGAATGAATGAATGAATGAATGAATGAAGGGATAAAAGAAAAACAACTTGGAATTAATTCCCTGCAGACAATGCATTGGGAACATCCTCTTGCTCTCCCTCGTGAATTACTTTATTAACATAAGCCGGGTAGTGTGGCTGAAAGGAATGCCTGTTACTTGTCTATACCCAGACGATGTTTACTATATCCATCAACACTGTCAATGGGTACACTGTCACCTTCTACATCTAGAACTAGGAGGGTGCTGCGCCTACCAGCATACAAATGAGAAGAGCAGTCCTGCTTTTCCAGTAGATAGAGAAAGCTACCATGTTTTCTCCCCACAATAATCCAGGATTCAAATTTAGGGTGAACAGTAGCTGGCTTTTCAATTCACTTTATATGTCCTGTTTTACAGAGAGGAAGAGAGAGACCAAGAGTTAGAGACAGAGAGAGAACAGGCAACTTTCCTTCAGTTGCTCTGCCCAGGTTTGCTTGGGTTATAACCCATGTAAGGATTGACCTTTGAGAGCAAGATGATGTCACATAGCTGTGTATTTGCCTCCTTTGCCCACTGCCAATCTAAGTGTGTTACAAACAGAGAGGTTTTAATTAAATTTATATAATTTCTTACGTAGAAAGTGGGGGTAAGACAAATTTGCTTTTTGATTTGGGGAGGGAAAAATAAAAAAGAAAATTGTAACAGAGTGTAATGATCCCAAATTTTAAAAAAGGATTGCAATTATCATTTCAAGCTGATTATATTTAATGGTAAGAGTCTATCTGGTGTCACTTAATATTGTTTAATTTCTTGCAGGGTATAGCACACAATTGCGTATTTTCATACAAAACGGTTTTCTCCATTTTGGATCAAATATCCTGGTCATGTGAGAAAAATGAGGGTTCAATTCATTTGCAATGCATAACTTATGGGGAATCCACTTCCTCATAGATAGCACAAAATATTGTATTGTGCTTCCATCAAAGGAGCACAAACATTCTCTTATCAATAATAGTTAAAGCCCATTAACAGGAAATCTGCACTTGGCATGTGGCATAGCTAACCCCAAAGACCTAATTTTTACTAGCTCTTGAGGCACTTAGCTTACCTAAGCATAACATTTACTTTTTTAATGTGATGTACAAAATATAGTCACTGTATGCAACATGGATGGGGTGAGGAGGAGTGAAGAAATCAATATTTCTTGAATATCTTTGCAAGCGACTTGCAAAGATGATCTCATCTTAAGGAATTCCTTTTACCCATTTTATAGACCAGGAAATTGAACTACAGAAAAGTTAAGGGACTTGTCCAAGGTTACACAGCCAGGAAACAGCAGAGTCAGGATTTAAACCTGGAATATCCTGCCCTCAAAGTTTCCAGCAGAGATCAGTGACAGGGGATGGTGGT
Organism: Rhinolophus ferrumequinum; assembly: GCF_004115265.2. Taxonomy (NCBI): domain Eukaryota; kingdom Metazoa; phylum Chordata; class Mammalia; order Chiroptera; family Rhinolophidae; genus Rhinolophus; species Rhinolophus ferrumequinum. Next base: position 84,344,473 of record NC_046293.1, read on the forward strand.
ATGACTCATCACCATTATTGCAAATTATGCGTTAAAGACCAGTTCTGCTTGGTAGGGTTAAAAGGCAAAAATTCAAATTCCCTGTTCTCATAGTTTGTAGCAACGATTTGAGTCAAGTATGATCCAAAAGTTGTCATTAGGTCCCACCCTCCGCCATTGGAGTTCAGACCAGGAAGTGTGGTAACACTCTCCAGTCTAGGAAAAGCTCAATAGGTCAGAACAAGGAGCTGCTCTGACTCAGCAGTGGGAGAACAAGTTAAAGAACATTACAATGGATGTAAATTGAATCCAGAACTTGGTTCTCGGGTTTAAATGTTTCATCATGTAACTGGCCATGGCACAGTAGGATAAGCAATGAGAGCGGGATTGGGAGTCAAGGCTCAGATTCTATTTCTGCCTCCAATAAGACCTTGGGCCACGCCCTTGACTTTAGTGTCCTCATCTTTGGAGTGGGGGTAACAATGGCTTAGCATGCACCATTTTAAGTTGGTTTTCAAAGTAGAAGTGACACAGCCCTGGAACAAGAACTAGCATAAGGGTAGCTCTCCCCACACACACCGCAAAACATGGTAGAGAAAACCAGGCCATCAGGTTCTCTCCAGCCCCAGGACCTCTCTGCAACCATGGAAAGGCAATATGTACCTCAGACCCCAAACCTTCACCCATCCCTGCTACATCCAAATGTGCATGGCAAGTCCCAGAAGGTCATATTCCCAGCAATCCCACATTCTCCCATCAATATTCTTTGGTAGTTCCAGATATTGCAACACCACTGCTGTCCAGGATTGGGACTGAAGAACTTGAAAGGCTCCAGGAAGATGTGGTGGCTTGCCTCCACGTCAAGTAAACTGGCTTCTGACAGGTGACAGGAGGCAGCAGTGGAGAAGCTATGTTTACGTGACACTTAATATCCTGGAAGGCATTTGACATGTGGGGATGCCCATATCCTAGTAACCCAACCCCGTGGACTTGGACCAGAGATGAACTCAAGGTGATCTCTGTCGTGTGCTTGGCTGGCAAAACCTGCACAGGAAGTGGCCAGTGGTGCCAGAGAATGACCCCAACCTTTCAAATAGAAAAGCATGGTGTATTACATGTTATCCAGCCAGTAGAAGAGAAAGGGGTCCTTGAAGGAAGTGTGTCTAATGTTGGAAGGAAGAATAAGGCAGCTTTTGAAGCTATTTTCATAGTCTTCAAACTAGAGGAATAATAGAGCTGAGGGTTACAGAGGGCAGGACAGATGGCCTGAGTAAGCTCTGTATTTCTGTGATTCTCATAGCTATTGGGCGGTGCCTTGTGAGTCTGCATTCCATGAGGCCTTCGCTATACACGGTCTCAATTAAGGCTCATGACAATGTTTCATTCTCTGGCATGAACCAGTGATAGGACGCTGAGCCAGTCATTGACATCTCTGGGCCTAGCCCTCTTCTAATGCCAGGACAACACATACGTCAAAATTCCCAGGGATTGTGCCAAGGGATAGAACAGAGAGGAAGGCGGTGAGCCACTTTGAGGGGGTAGATAACTGATACAGAAGGAGGAGGAGGAGAGGCAGTGCAAATAAATGGGAGACTACCTAGGGAGAAAAGGAAAGGCAAACTCAATAAGCAGTTTCAAAGTATGAGCCTCAAAACAAGCATCTTCCTTCCTTGGAATATTACTGTTTTGTGTGGGCTTAAGAAGCTAGACTACCTCCCATCTGCTTCAGAAAACAGACAGGATAACAGGAAGCCGTTTCAGATTCCACAGTGATTATAGCTCCTTAAGTTTGACTTACCAAATACTGTCTCAAACAGATGGTATGTAACATTTGATTAAGGGCTTATCCTGCAAGCCCATCAGGGAACATTTCTTTCCCTACTAATATAGAAAGGATGCAGAAAAGAAAGAAACTGACACCCTTCTTCATATTCCATGTATATATCAGTTTTGCACAATGTTTGTGCCTTTCCGAAAATGAATCTCTGCTTATTATGCAACTCAAGACCAAACTACATAATATTGACACCATAGACTCTTGGTGAAGTAGAATACTGAAGATCGGCTAAGCCCCTTGTTTTGTACAAGAAGTGGAGACTGAGAAAGCTTAGCTGATTTGCCCAAGGTCACATTGTGGCAAATCTGGGACTAAGTCTTCTAACTCCAGGTCTGGCATTCACACTAGCCTTTCTATGTGCGTGATGTTCAGTGTGGAGAAAACATAAAAATCTGTCAGCACCATTATTACTAAATTAGCACCATTCCGTGATGAGCAGTTATCAGAACTTGAAGCTAATGGGTAACACCATTCAAGTCCAGTTAATGAGCCAAAGCTTGGTTCTCCAGAACACTTAACATTCATCAGCATTTGGCTTCGGTTTGTAACAAGTGTTTTCAAAACATCACAGACAATTACAATATTCTTAGCTTTGCCTAGTATACATAAAAAAATCAAAGAAAGTCAGAATTTCATAAATGACAGCCTCCAAAATGGAAATAATGAGCCCCATGGAGAGGGTACCCTGTGTTCACCTTCCTAGTGGTCAAATGTAATTGGGGAACTAATGAGGTCACTGAGAGTTTGCAAAGTATGAGCGTTCTGCTTGGTGAGTTTGAAAAGGCTTCTTTTCAGAAGAGCAAAACAGGACCAGCAAGCAGGATCAGCCCCATAATGCAGTTACAGAGGCTGTACCCCAGGTTTCACACCCCACCTCCCATTACCACACACTTCACCTACCTCGATGGTCACTGGTAGTGCCACAGAGGAGAGGGTTCCCCAAAATCTACAGGGGCAGAAGCGGTGTCCTGGGAGGACTTGGGAACTCAATACATGGTGGCCTGGTGCTGGGAGAGTAGCAGAGGAGAGGAAACCAGGAAAAAATAATGGTAGTTGGTAGGAGACATGCCTTAGCTCTAAGCTCCAGAGTTCCACAAACAATTCTAGTGGAATTTTTGTTTTCCAAATTTCCTGGGGCAGTCTATCTGTGATTTGTCTGTCTGTCTGTCTATTTAAAGTTACAAGTGAAAACCCAACCGTGGTTAATGTTAGATTTTCTGAAAGATAGAAGAATGCTTCATTCACTGTGCTTAGGGCAACATGACACATCAGTTAGTCTTATATTAATTAAAAATGTGTTAATCAATTAACCAGTCATTGATCACCCCATTAATAGCTAACACTTATTGAGAAGTCACTTTGTGCCCGAAATAGTGCTAAATGCCTTCCCGGCATTATTTCATTTGCTTGTCATTATGACCTTTTAAGATGATAATAACAATGATAATTACATTCAGAAATTTATTCAACACATATTTTAAGCACCTGCATTTGTGATGCAGTGTTCTAGGTATGGATATGGCAGCGAATTATATAGCCAAAGTCCCTCCTCTCTCCTAGGTAACTTATATCTGTTAGCTATTGCTACATAAAAAACCTCCCCAAAACTCACTGGTTTAAAACAACTGGCATTATTGTTCAGAAATGTATGGGTTTTTCTGAGCAGGTTTTCTGATATTGACTGGACTCACTCACGTATCTATAGCCAACTGGCAGATTGGTTGGTCTACAGGGGACTCTTCTAGGAAGATTCTGTCGTACTCCACAGGGTCACTCATCCTTGGAGGTCGCTCATCCTCCAAGAGCTCCTCTAAGTTTGTTCTTATGGCAAAGGCAGGGGTCCTGAGAGAGAGTGGAAATGTACCAGGCCTCTTGAGGCCCAGACAGAGAACTAGCACAGGATCACTTCTGCCACATTCTATTGGCCAAAAAATGTAATAAAGCCAGCTCAGATTCAAGGGTAGGGAAATGGAGTCCAGCTCATGATACGGAGAGCTACCAAATCACATTAGAAAGCACATGGGTACAGGGAAGTCATCAGTGCAACCCCTCTACTGCATATGTAATGGTAACGAAAAGGATGCTGAGGAATTCATAAAAATACTTCATTTGAATCTCACAATAACCCTGTGAGACAAGTTCTACTATCAACCTTTGTTCCCCAGATGATGAAGCCGAGGCCTAGAGAGGTTAAAAAATGTGCCTAAGATCTGCAAATATTTTATGATGGAATTAGGATTCAAACCCAGTGCCTGAGCACCAACCTACTATGCGATTCTTTCCAACCTGGGGGGCGAGGGGGGCGGGGGAGAGAGAGAGAGAGAGAGAGAGAGAGAGAGAGAGAGAGAGAGAGAGAGAGAGAATAAAACATGGCCACTACCTACAAGGCGCTTACAGTCCTATTGGGATACATAACATAAATCCATGAAGAATTAGTACCAATACATGTCACTAAGCTATACTTGGTCATTACCCAACAGTGAGTAAGTAGTCAGGATAGGAGACAGAAACTGACATGAGTAGGGGGAGACTGAATTGAACTTTGAAAGGCATGGACAGTGAACAGCAAAAGGAGAGAGTTTTCTGATAATGGCCTCTGCTTGACCTCTATGTAATGTGCTTTCTGCATCTTCCTTGCTTATAGAATAAACCAGTTTCTCTAGAATGGCATTCAGTATTTCGAACATAAAGCTTTATCGGTTAACATGTTATTCAGCTGCAAGCAAGAGAAAATCTGACTGACCATTTGATATTTACTCAAATAGGGATTCTTTTTTTTTTTTTTTTTTCCCATGCCCAAGGTACATGGGGAGAAGCATTCCAGGGCTTCACAGTAGCCAGATGATGTAATCAAGGAACCAGGATCTTTCTGTCTTTCTCCTCTTCTATCCTACAAACAAATCCTCAGGCATGGCTGTGGGGGGTGCCTCATGGTGTGCCAGGATGGCTGCTAGACCCACAACTAATCACATGTGTTTCTAAGTGGGAAGAAGAGGGGAGAGGAGTAAACCCAATATAAATATGCCAGCACAGCCTGTCCACTTTTTAAACACGCTCCCATGACATCTACCAGGTTATACCTTCTGTACTCTCTTGGCCAGAAGTTTGTCATGCATAGCTGAGAAGGAAGCTGAGAAAGCTGGTGTTTCAGTAATATGAGACAGAATGGGGCTGTGACTGGCATTTGCTTGCCTCATACACAGTGTTGACCTCAACCATAGTTTCCCGAAGCTATTCCCCCATGCACCAGCAAACCGAAGACATCATTCCAAGAGTACTTCAATCAGTTGTTCTCCTAGTTCCCTGTTTTCATAATGCCCTTCTCCCTTCATTGACTGTGGAAATTCTGTAACTCTTCCCAGGTCCCCAATAAGCGACATGAATGCTGAGTGTGAGTTGATCATTGACCCTGCAAATAGATGCAGGGTCATACATTAAAAGCATGTATCTGGTTTCAGGAGAAAGGTCAGGATTTCAGTTGTAGGTTTGAAACTCACTGGGCAAAAGAAAAGATTCAGAGTGGAAAGGGCTGAGGATTTTATCCACAGTCAGAAAAGACCATGGGCAAAGAGGGAGGTGTTAGCTCCAAAGGACAAGCATGTGTCAAAGGCAGTGCTAGACAATGACACTGATCTGATATCGTTGAGATTTTGCCAGACAGCGGGCATTGGCCATGTGCTCACCCAAGTGGTCGTGTGTCCTTCTGAAGAGCATTGGAGGCCAGACTTGAGCAAGTATTTTCAGTCCTAACTCTAAATTTCAGTCCATCTAAGGGTAGAGACAACAGATATGTACTACTGTGAGGCAGTAAATAAACAAATGCATGGGTCTGAATTCCTTCCATGGCAAATGACAGAAGCCCAACTGAAACTGGCTTGAAACTGGCTTAAGTAAAGAGAACTTATTGGCTCAAGAAAGAACAGGGATGGCTTTGCTTCAAGCATGGCTGGATCCAGGGCCCAAGTAATGTACTTAGGACTCTGTCTCTTCTACCCATTTCTCACTTCTCTTCACTTATAATTTTATCTTAATCTGGATTCATTTTCCCTTACTGAAAGTGGCTTTCCCCAGGCACCCAGGAAAGGTGACGGAAAGCAACTCTGCTCTACATCATCTTTACAGCTTTGATCCCAAGGCTGAGAGAGCGCTCTCCTTCTTTCCTAAGCACCTAAATAACAAATCTCAAGGAAGAATCGAATTGGTGTTCCTAGGCTTCCTGCCTATCCCCAAGCCAAGTGAAAGAAGCACACTGATGGACTGGACTTAGGTGACACGTTCACTTCTCTGGGAAGTCAGGGATCCCTATTACAAAGTAGTTCTGTTCCCAGAAGATAAGGGGAAGGGGTATTAAACAAACAAAAACAATAGCAGTCTTCTCTTAGAAGGCCTGTTGCAAGCAGACTTTAACCCTTTGGGCCCTGCTTCCTTGTTAGTAAATTCAGACACCTGGAGCTTTTTGATAATTCAACAGTGAAGACCCGCTTGACTCACTGCACCTGCTGCCTACTTGCCTGTATAGCTAATAAACAGCCTCTTTACCTCCCTTTGGCTTTCAGACATATCCCAGGAAGAGGAACTAATAGAGCCTTAACCCGGCAGTCTCAAGTCTATTTCCAGCAACCGGATTCAGCCCCAGTTGCCTTATGATAACATCCATTTTGGATTCTGTTGGACTCCTCCTCATGCCTTCCTGAGCTACATCTTGAATTCCTACTTTGTGTGCTATTTCCTCTGGGCCTGGAATGTTACTCAATTCTCTCCTGGTAGGACCCCCTTACCAAGTTCACATGCCTGGGTCTCTACTCTTTCATCGTGTAGTAGAGCTATCTGCAGCTGACAACTGACCTCTGCGCATCTACCAGGCCTTCTGCCTGTTGCCCTGCTTGGACCTCCCCTATGCTATCTCTGGAGGCTTGTTCGGACTCTGAAACCCACCCCACCGCTGGCCAATCGCCAATTGTTACAGCTACTAACATCCCTAATAAAAACTTTCTGTCTCTAAATATAGGGGAGTATACTTGGAAGCACCCAAACTGTGTTTATTGCATTATAAAAATTTGATCTTCCCTAAGGAACCATGCAGGTGTGGGAAGAATGCCCAATTCCCTTACTTCTTTATTACACTTTGTCACCAGAGCCTTTAAAGAGTTTGTGAATGCCTAACTCCCTTACTTCTTTATTACACTTTGTCACCAGAGTCTTTAAAGAGTTTGTCCTGCTGGGTATCAAGGTATTGAATCCCTCATAAATCAGATCCTTCCCTTTCTGCCTGATCCTCCTATTCCATAGAGTTTAGACCTTGTCATGCGAAAGCTACCACCTGGTCCCCTGTATTTCTCCCATATCTCTTTCTAGGCTCTTATACATAAAAATCCCTTTCTCATTCCTTCAGGAAAAGAGCAAGGAACTCATGCATATTGATGCACATAAATAGACGCTCTCAGGTTGGCTCCATTAATTTGCCAAGCATGCCTGGACATGAACTCCAGTAAAAGAATAGGTTGAAATCTCTGCTACAAGAAGAGGCATGTTACGGGAAACTCTTTCCCAGTCTGGGTCTACACTCCCAAAGCATTCTTCGTATGTGTATTGGATACATGTCACGCACCATTTCACATCTTCTCAGCCCCATATCCCACTGTAGCCACTGCTGCAGCAGTGAGTTCCATGGTCTTTGCCCAGGTTCCCATGGGTGTAACCTGATAATGTTTTACCTGGGCCCCCATCACATACCTCTTGCATCCTGCCCCAGATCTTCTCCCATGCAAGATGCAGTGTACCTAGGGGTAACTGTTTGTCACCAACACATTATAACCCAGAAGAGAGTAGTTAATGTCATGGGACCACCTTAATGACAGAAGCTAATGAATTCATAGTTCCCTCTTTTGTCTTCCAGGTAGACACAATTCATAAGACTTCTGAGAAGATTCTAGTGAGATAGAACAGAAGTGGCCAAACCGATAACTCATCCTTACACTGGGTTTTCCTTCTTCCCAGTTTCATATCTCTTGTTCCCCACTCCTCCTCTCTGGAATCACTTCTCAAATGAAATATCTTAAGTTCTACTTTCAGGGAAACCCAAGTTAAGAGAGTATACAGAGAGTACATCTGCGATTGTAAAGGAGGTTATCATCTCCATGATAAAGGAGATGTCATCACTTCTTGCGGACTGTTTAAGAGAAAGAATAAAATTTGGTACCAAAGACCTAGTTTCAAATACTGTCTAACTGTATGACCGTAGACAAATGCCTTTGCCAATTTCCTCATCTTTCAAATGGGGATAACATGATCGAGCCCATTGTGTTTGTCTCAGTATTAAACCAGAGTCTGTGAGAGGAGCCAAGCAGGACACCTGACACAGGGTAGCACACGATCAATGTTCATTCTCTTCTCTTTAGTGTCACCTATTGCTCCTCGTGGCCACATTTAAAAAAAAAAATAGAGTTGTAGGGTAGAAATGAAAATAGACATAATAAAGGTATAGTTGTATATACAAAAAAATAACACACTCCAAATGTATATATTCAATGACACATGGCTGGATACATCTGTAAAATTCATTAAGCTGAACACTCAAAATTCATGTATTTTATGTATGTTATATTGTAATTTTTTAAAAAGTTTTTTGAAAGCACCAGAAAATTTATGGATGCATTAAGTACTCTTTAAAAGAACGGGATACATCATTGTTTTAGAGCATAAATTTATAATACAGACACAATGAGATCAACTAGATTCTTCCGTCAAAGCAGGAACTCCATCCTTTAACAAGCTTCCTTCCCCCCTCCTTGGGCAAGGGAAACAAAAGAAAAAATAAACAAGTAGGACTACATCAAACTATAAAGTTTTTTCACAGCAAAGGAAACCAACAAAGCAAAAAAGCATCTTACTGAATGGGAGAAAATATTTGCCAATGATACATCTGATAAGGGGTTACAGTACAATTTAGGTCCTCTGCCCATTTTTTAGTTGGGTTGTTTGTTTGTTTGTTTTTGGTGTTGAGTTGTATGAGTTTTTTTAATAAATACAGTAGTACCTCAGTTTTCAAATGTCTCCGTTGACGAATATTTTGGTTTACGAATGCAGTAAACCCAGAAGTAAACGCTTCAGTTTTCAAACACACCTCGGAAGTCGAACACGTCATGCGGCTTCCACCGAGTGCAAGATCCTGAGGCCTCGCTGTCCACTGTTTTCGAATGTTTCAGAACTCAAACAGTCTTCCAGAACGGATTACGTTTGAAAACCGAGGTACCACTGTATTTATTAAAAAAACTCATACAACTCAACACCAAAAACAAACAAACAACCCAACTAAAAAATGGGCAGAGGACCTAAATAGACATTTCTCCATAGAGGACATACAGATGGCCAACAGACATGAAAAGATGCTCAACAGCACTCGTCATCAGAGAAATGGACAATGAGATACCACCTCACTCCTGTCAGAATGGCTTTCATCAATAAATCAATGAACAACAAGTGCTTGCAAAATGCAGAAAAAAAAGAACCCTTATGCACTGTTGGTGGGAGTGCAAATTGGTGTAGCCACTATGGAAAACAGTATGGAAGTTCCTCAAAAAGTTGAAAATAGAACTACCTTATGATGCAGCAATTCCATTCCTGGGTATTTATACAAAGAAATTCAAAACACTAATTCGAAAGAATATATGCACCCCTAGGTTTATCGCAGCACTATACACAATAGCCAAGACATAGAAACAATCGAAATGCCCATCAATAGACGACTAGATAAAGAAATTGTGGTACATTTATACAATGGAGTATTACTCTGCCATAAAAAAGGATGAAATCTTACCATTTGCAACAACATGGATGGACCTAGAGGATATTATGCTAAGTGAAATAAATCAGACTGAGAAAGACAAATACCATAGGATCTTACTTATATGTGGAATCTAAAGAACAGAATAAACACGCAAACAAAACAGAAATAGACTCATAGATATAGAGAATAAACTGATGGTTGCTGGATGGGAGGGGGTTGGGGGATGGATGAGAAAGGTGAAGGGATTAGGAATACAAATTTGTAGTCACAAAATAGTCACATGGATGTGAAATACAGTGTGGGAAATACAGTCAATAGTGTTGTAAGAATTACGTATGGTACCAGATGGAAACGACTTATCGGGGGGATCACTTCATAAATTATATAAATGCCTAACCACTGCACCGTGAAACTGAAACTAATATAAAATAATATTGAATGTCAACTATAATTTAAAATACATATATAGTCATGGGATGTAAAGTAAAGCATAGGGAATATAGTCAATGGTACTGTAATAGCTATGTATGGTGTCAGAGGGGTAGTAGACTTGGGGGGAGGTCATCACTTTGTGAGGGGTGTAAATGTCTAATCATTATGTTGTTTTGTTCACCTGAAATGAATAATTTGAAAAAAGGTTTAAGTAACTACCCTGAGCTCATACAATTTGGAAGTGGCTGGTAAGTGGCTGTCTGCCTTTTAACGTCCTCTTATTGCTCATCCTAAACCTGGAGTCATTTAAATAACCTAGCCCTACTTTCTACCATCTCATTTATAAATGTTTAAATTGAATCCCAGAGAAATTAAAGAACTTGACAACGTTGTTATTATTTAGCAGCAGAGAAAATATTTCTACCATTAAAAGGTCTTCTAGTTTACAAGGCTTATAATAAACATTTTAAAAAAAAAGAAGAAAAAAGCATTACAAATGTCCCCATTAAAGTTTTATATACACTTTTGTTTTGAACAACAATTGCCATAATTTTAAGAGATTACAGCACAAGGCTTGCTCTGGGTGTGCTGTTGACAGCAGGGAATGGAGGGGCCTTGTAAAATTCTAACCTACTTGTGAAGGTCAAAGGCATTTTTATCCTTTCTGCTGTCAGCACTATGATACTGGGTGGATTCCCAGCACTTAGCACAGCGCCTGGCACATAGTAGGTGCTCAATAAATGTTTACTGAATGTATATTTGCTACAAACATGATCAGTGTATCCTGGACAAAGGAAATATGTTCTTTTCCCTTTAACATTGTGTAGATAATGCTAATAAACAGGTTCATTTTATGTTTTTTTCCCCAAACTCACATCAGTCCAACTTTTATTTGCATCTGTAATACAGACGCACACAAATGGACTTATCTGTCATCTCTTCTAAGCTAACCATCATGACCTGTCACAAGACACCAAGGTCAGGTCTTCTAAGTTAATCTCTCTCCGTTTGTGCATTACTTGTGTTACTTGCTCCTTGGTGAGATACACACACACACACAGAGATATATGTATGTATATAAATATATTTATAAATATATACATAAAGTATACACATATAAAGTATATATATAGATACACACAGAGATATATATATATGTATATAAATATATTTATAAATATATATAAAGTATACACACACACACACACACACACACACATATATTTGTAATATAATTCACATTCCAGGAATTGACTCCCAACTTTCTTTACCCTCTATGACAGAGGAAGGGCAAAACTCTGCTCACCTTTTTGCTGATGGACATTGCTGAAAGGCCTGTACAGAAACTTACAAAATGAAATGGGAGTTTTCTTCCCCTCCCTTCTGTTAAATTCTAATCACCTCCCCTCACCTACATGGCCAGTCCAGCTGTCTGCCCTAGGCAGCCTCTGCCAGTCAGGCCAGGCCTGATCTTGTTCTCTGAATGTCTGAAGCAGGGAAGCCTAAAAGGAAATACTGCTCTCATTCCAAAGTTGCTTCGTCTTCAAGGGGAAAAAAAATTCTCAGAGAAAGGTAAACACAACCAATCTGAGAAATCTTAGTTGATTATTTACTATTATTTAACCTTCGAAAGATTCCACTGCAAAAGGGAGGGCAGTTATTTATATCGTTCGCAGCCCAGGGAGCTTTTTTTCCTCTGCATAACCAGCAAGCTAAGCTAGTTAGCTTGGGCTTATATGCAAAGAGGCCAATTCTATGACTCCCTCCATTTCCCAGAATGCCTCACAGTAGACATGCAAAGCAGCTGACTTGGTAACAAGGCTGAAGGAATTTGGTTTTATATAATTCCTGAGCTATTGATGGAACTTTACAAATCAGCTTTACCTGTGCTCATGACTATCCTTAGCTAATCTTTACAGTATGTGAGGGGAGCTGTCACTGTAAGAACTAATGAAGACTTAAATGTAAAAGGGAAATTTCTTAAAGCAGCCCATCAAAACTCAATTGTGATTTTTACTGTTTTGAAATACAGTTCTGGAACCGGCCGGCTCAGGCGGTTGGAGCTGTGTGCTCCTAGCTCCGAAGGCTGCTGGTTCGATCCCCACATGGGCCAATGGGCTCTCAACCACAAGGTTGCCAGTTCGATTCCAAAAGGGATGGTGGGCTCCGCCCCCTGCAACTAGCAACGGCAACTGGACCTAAAACTGAGTTGCGCCCTCCACAACTAAGCCTGAAAGGACAACAACTTGAAGCTGAACAGCACCCTCCACAACTAAGACTGGGGGGACAATGACTTGACTTGGAAAAAAAATCCTGGAAGTACAGACTGTTCCCCAAAAAAGTCTTATTCCCCTTCCCCAATAAAATCTTTTTTTGAAAAAACAGAAATTCTGGAGTTTTGGAATATCATTCCATGGGACTTGAGTTTTCAGGCCAAATCTTTGTTCAGAGATAAGAAATTTTCTGCTTTAGAAATATTATGATTATGATTATGATTATTTTTTACTATTATTATTAAATTACCTGATGTAATTACTTAAAATACCTAAAAGCTATCTGCAAAATAGTCAGGCAATAATGCTATGTAGAAACTCATGCTTAGGGCTGTAATTTCCAAGGCTCTAGGAAGCATCATCCATTCCTCTTGGGGTCCTTAAAAAATATAGTAAAATTTTTAAAAGGTTTATGTTACATAAGAGGGAAAGGAGAAGATGACACATGGTAAACAGACTTAGCATCAAAAATAACAGTGCAATTTTTTTTTATGGCTTCATCAGTTAGGAACAGCAGTTGGATGCAAATAACAGAGGTACTGTTAGTGGCTAAAGCACATCAGTGGTTTATTCTCACACATAAATTCAAACGGTATGTCGTCATTGGGAATCCAAGTCTTTGGTCTCTTTTCTGCATCCTTCACCTCATGATCTAAGATGGTTGCTGAAATCCCAGCTGTTCCATTCATGTCACAGGAAGGAAGAGAAAGGGAAAAGGGTAAAAGGATTGTCCTACCTTGTTTCCCAGAAGGCCTACCTATATGGTTGCTAGCTTTGACAAATAAAAATACTAATATATTATTACATTATATTAATACTAATATATGTCCTACCTTGTTTCTCAGAAGACCTACCCATATGGTTGCTAGCTTTGACAAATAAAAATACTAATATATTATTACATGGGACATACTTATATTAAAAATTATTTGTTGTTTACCTGAAATTCAAAATTAACTGGGCAAACCATATTTTATTTGGCAACCCTGCCCACCTAACAACAGCTCCCTAGATTTCATTGGCCACCCCTACTGTAAGGGAAGCTGGGAAATGTAGTGTTTAGCCAAGCTCATTGCCATGTTGGAGTTGTTTTACTAAGAAAATAAACCGGAGCGTGAATATTGGGTAAGGAGCCAACAGTCAGAGGAAGTGAGTGTGAGTCTGGGAAAGACTCATCCGTACCCACACCCTCCATGAAGCATTTCTTTTTCTTTTTTAACTTTTTATTAAATTAATTGGGGTGGCCTTGGTTAGTAAAATTATATAGGTTTCAAGTGTACAATTCTATAACATATCATCTATATATTGCATTGTGCGTTCACCACCCAAAGTCAGTCCTCCATCTATCACCAGATATTTGACCCCCTTGACCTTTCTTTACTGCATCAGCCCCTCATGGTCACTCTGGCCTCTGAAAGTCTGTGGCCCTATTGGTTTCCATTCTAGAAACACAGTCAAGGTACTGATTTTTAATAAACATACAAGAATTAATATATTCAGGGGCTACTGTCTTCTCCAAAGGGGTCAGACACTAACAATACTGCCACTCTTTAAAATAGTTTTGGAATTTAGATAATGGTGAAGCAGAAAGCCTTCCTTATTCAGGAAGCTGCAGGGGCGTGCAGGACCACAGACATCTTGGATATTTGTTGTCCCTGAGTGGAAATGCTCAACAGAATGGATTCTACATCAAAGTTACGCCATTCCTTCCCGGAGCTTCCTCCCACCATTATAAGAACACAAGATTATCTTCTGGAAAGTCAACAGCTCCAGCCAGTGGGACAGGACTGATAAAGCTGCTGGTTTAGGAAGCTGGCCCTGGAAAGCTGGGAGGCCTCCCCTAACTCAGTCATCTCTGGCCTGATTAGTCTTATTAAAATATGCTTTACACTGTGTTGCATCCTAAAATAAAAATAGGGACCGATAGGAGAAAGTAGACCTGAATTAAGAATCCCTTGAAAAATTATAATTTTGGGGTCCCTCTTGCCTAAGAATGACTGTTTACGGTTCCTCCCCATATAAACTATACTTCCCTGCTTTTCTCTGGCTCTTTCCTGGATGAACTTAGGATGTTTTACAAGAACCAGTCTCTATTTCTAAATGACACATAAGCACATCCAACCTACCTGCATTTTCCCTTCCCTGGATTAGCTGTGTGGTCAGCAAGCCTTCAAAGTTGGGATAAAATTAGTTTTCTAAGATTGAACCTTAGTAACTCCATTTCTATGGTTCAACACCTTTCCTGGATGGTTGCTGGGCAAACGTCTCTGTGCAGGTGCTGATGACAGTAAACACGTTAACACACATTTGGCCTGGGGTTTAACCACGTTCAATTCTGGGTTTGTCATATGCTCTCTCGCTATTTATACTGCTTTGGATCAGCTACTTGATACTTAATAAAATTTGCCTCCAAGTTGTCCTGCAGGGAAAATGACCTATTGGGGAGAACACTGTTCCAACTTGCTAACCTCTGACGATTGCCTAATAGTCCTCTGCAAAGGTTGCAGAAGTGCAGTGTGTGAAAGTCTGTGCCACTTCCTGGCACTGAATGGCACCAAGTGCTTTAGTGTAAATAGAATTGTATCTCCTGCTTTCGGGGGGCCTTTCCAGCCAACCTGTCCCATGTGGCAACAACTGTAGCTGGCATGAGCAAGGTGGAAATACGGCCTCTGCTCAAGGCTGGAACACACAGGCTTCGTCAGTGATGCTGTTATCCATCTTTCGGTTATTTCAGAAAGAAGAGAACGTAACAGAGGCAAGAATGGATCTATGGGATGGAAATAATGAGCCATTTATAACCCAAAATGAAACTGCCAGGAAAAACAAACACCCAAAAAAGTACATTTTATCAGAGGCCTGCGCTGCCCAAGGCTAGTGGGGTACAAGGTACTGAGTGTACTGAGCCACTCAGTACCGGGTACTGGGCCAAGAGCTACAGTAAGTCATGTCCCCCCTCCGCACCCCCCACCCCGTGCCGTTCCTCTCCTGTCAGCTGGATCAGCAGTCTTAACCACCTGGTGGAGAAGAGCTTTAGTGTTGTCTAAGTGTGTGCTGGGTGAATGTTTCACATTTTTGATAAAGATGTGGAGTCATGTTGCAACACTTCACAAGTGCTTCTGCCTCAGATTGCACAATCCGGGGCTCTGTGCGCTAACATACAGCTTATGTAAGGCGTGAGCAGCCCCTCCAGGTCTCTCCTCACAGGCACTGGAAGTATTTTCAGGCTCTGCGTTTGGCCCTGGTTTCCCGCAGGTCTTTGCCCCAAAGGTGTGTGGAATGGCTCAGCTGTCAGCACCTGCTGCCGAGGTGGAGAAAACTGCCGTGGACTGATCCCCCTCTGGCACCAGCACAAAGGAGGCTGGGTCTGGTCCTGAGAGCGCAGTGGCCTAACCGGAAGCACCCTGGAGGGAGGGAGGATGAGGACTTTTAATCTAAGGAAGTCTAGGCCAGAAGATTGAACTGGGGCTGCGAGGTGACAAAAACGAAACGGATTTCTCCAAAGCAAGATGTCCTAGTCACACCAGGAGCACTATGGAAAGGTTTGCTCACAGCTCCTCTGTCTGTTGCTTAGAGCGCACACGTGGTGCTGTGCTCTCCTCCTCCAGCTTACCTGGAGCACAGTTATAAAGTAGGTTGAGGGTTTGGTGCCCTCTCACCTCCACTCACTGTACGCGTGCTCTCTCCCTGTTTGGCGTGTGTTTCCACACAGGCTTCCATTCACTCAAGAAAGATTTTGAGCACTTGCTCGTGCCAGGTGCTGTGCCAAGCACTGGGCACCAGGCAGGGCTTTCCCAACACCTGGTGGCCCCCTGCAGCACACTGGGCCAGGCCCACGTGGGCCTCCTCTCCCATGTCACTCTCAGCCCCCCATGTCCCAAATTATTCCTCCCTCCATTCACCTCCCATCTCTCTCTCTCTCTCTCTCCTTTTTGGGGTGAGACTATTTCTTTATAGTTCTTATCATAGTAATCTAACAAGTTACTCTTAAGAAAGGATTGCTTTTGGCAATCACTGATTTCTCTCAGGAGCTTCTGCACATTAAAAAGTGATAGTTTGAAGAAATGATGTCTTCCACTAAATGAACAAGGGACGAATTGGGGAATTTGAAACAGGAGGGCACAGGGGAATAATGTATTGTCTGAGCAGACTTTTTCCAATTTCACCAGGGAGGCAGGTTGCCTCTTTCACCTCTTCACTTATTATTGGTGAGCTATGTATGTAGTGGTTAAGGGAACAAATTCTGGAGCTGAACTACTGGGTTCAAATCCCAGCTCTGCAAGTTATAAATCTTAGGAAAGTAATTTGATCTTTGTTCGTGAATTTGCTCATGAAAAGAGGGATGGTAGAAATAGCTAAGTACATCTCACAGAGTGGCTTGTGGATTAACATAAATTAGTATGCATGAAGTTTTTACAGTACTGGCATACATTGTAAGTACTCTATAAATATTAATTTTGATTTTTCATGAGGCCTGCTCTATCCTTTCTGTTTTGCTGTCAGATTCTCGTGTGAGTTGTTGTACTCCAAAGAGAAGACGACTTGCTGTTTGGGCTGTTGTTTCCTCATCTGCAAAATAGGAAGTAGTGACTGAATGAGGATGTGGGGCAGAGGACCAGTCAGGTGACCAGGTTCTCCTCTGGGAACTCTGCTGGCTTCTTGATGGTGCACGACTCATTTCAGCTCTCTGCCTCCCAGAGATTGAACTTGCTTGGCATTTTCCAAACTCAGTTCATTCAAATAACACTTGCAGTATCGTTATCACATGCCTGAACCGCATCTCTGTACCTGGCTGCTTACTTGATATTTTCCATTAGATAATCTCTAAAGCAACTCACTTTCATATGCAACTTTGCAGTAAGAGGGAATAGCCATATACTCAAGGGCTTGATATAGTAGCTATACATTTTTCTAATACATGTTAAATACCTAATGAAATTTTAAAATATTTGTATAACACCCCAATATAACATCTTGCATGCCACCAATGATATACATGCGCCATTTTAGGAAACTCTGCATTAAATGTTCACTATGAATCCGCCAGCTCTAAAATCCTCTCGGTTATTGTTATATAGTTTTCATGTGGTTATTTAACTTTGGATGTGTTTCTTTATATCATATGCCTTCTCGAGGGCACAGATTATGGCTTATGCCTCTGTAGGCACCTAGCACCTAGAAAAGTGGTTGGTAAATATTTTATTTTAAATTATAAATACATGCATATATATACATACAAACAT
Organism: Rhinolophus ferrumequinum; assembly: GCF_004115265.2. Lineage (NCBI taxonomy): Eukaryota > Metazoa > Chordata > Mammalia > Chiroptera > Rhinolophidae > Rhinolophus > Rhinolophus ferrumequinum. The sequence continues at coordinate 84,362,020 of NC_046293.1, forward strand.
ATGTGTCACCTACTGGCCAACAGGCCAACAAAAATGCTCATTTCTTTTTCTTCACTAAATGACGTGAAGCGTGTGGAGCTCCAGGCCGTTAGTGGGCGGGTGCTCAGGAAATGTTAGCATCTCCTTCCGTGTTCTTTGTTAGTGTGGCTATTTGTTCGAGTGAAAAGGGAGCCCACTTCCTATGGAATTTATAGCCCTGGCTATTGTTGGGCCAGAATAATTGTCTTTAATGTCAGCCCTAAAGTAGTCCGTTCCCAGGTCTAGAAATACCTGTTTAAGAAAAAAAAAATAGTGATTTCTAAGTGCTATTATTGAAGGGGTCTCAAGAAATTCTCTGGTGATTTACCGCAAGTTCATCAGCCAAAATTCAATGTGCACCCACAGTATCATGACACAGTTCTGGGTTCAGAGCTTGAGCAATGTCTCAATCTGCCAACATTTATTAGCGTCTTCCTGAGCCCCTTCTGTGTCAATAACTTTGGGAGATACAAACGTGAATACGACTATCAGATGGTGAAGAGAGTAGTGAACGGTGAGTTCCTTGAAAGCAGGGATATGTCTTGCTCATCTTTGTACCCCTGGGGCTTAGCAAAGCACATACATGTGGTATCTGTGCTTTACATCTTTGTTCCATAAAGGAACGAATGAATGAAGATAGCAGTTCTAGCACTTAAAGAGCTCACAGTCGGTTCTAGGAGAGAGAAAGAGCATGGAAAAATGGAGCATTAATTAACAATAAACCCATCATTACAAGAGATAACGCAGGCTATTAAAGGTTAAATGAATCCTTAAGGTCACATACCCTCTCCCAAACACCAAGTGTTGATTCAGCCACAGGCCTCACAACAGGGTGTGTATTGGCCCCTCTTCTGTACTTATCATTTTTCTGCCCAAGAGCTCAACTTCAAAGGGAAGTTGCTAAGATGCTGTCATATGACTGATTTCTAAAGGCCCTTGAGTTTATCAGCTCCTGGAAGTGAGCAGGGTATAATTTAAGGTAAATATATCCCTGGGTGTTTATCCTCCCAACCATTCTTCAGTCATCCACAGGCAAAAAGAGAAATGGCAATGATGATTCTCTAAAAGCTATGAAATTAGAATGTACAAGAAGTTGGGAAGCTTTAATTAATGATTTTTTAGGCTGTAAATCAGGGCCACCCTTCATGAAAGGGACTTTGCCATGATTTCCTGAAGGCAGGCACTGGGCTTTCCATAGAGCTCTCTAGGATTCCAAACTGCCAGCGTAAAAATAGCAGCCCAAATCTATGTTCTCCATTATTCATTAGTCACTGAAATACTCTTCCCAAATATACACTTGACTGTAGGGTTTTTCCTTCTTCTGTAGGGTTTTAAACCATTTTTAGTACATAAACTAGACCATATATTTCAGTCTATTTCATTGGGCACAATGATACCACCACTAGCAAAACACTAATTAATTGGAAAGAATGACATTTCCATTAAAATTTTTCTTGAAAAATGATTTATGGCTAATAAATATTTCAAACAGGACAAAACAGTATGGACTGGAAAGTAAATTTCTGTCGACCTCTAGAACCTAGTCTCCCAGTCTTTTCCATATTATATTTCTTGGGTATCCTTCCAGAAATATTCTATGTATATACAAGCATATATGCATATATGCTGCCCCTTTCTTACACATATTCACTGTTCCTTAGTAAAACTTAGCAAGATATTATGGAGCTTATTGTAAACCCTTACAAATAAATTTACCTCTTTCAGTTCAACAGCTGTACTGTGTTTCATTATATGGATGTCCCAAAATTTACCCAGTCCTCTCCTGATAGACATATAGGTGGTTTCTAAGCTTTTGCTCCTATGAACATATTTTTGCACATATATATAAATAGAATTATGAATCAATACCTTAAAGTAGAATTGCAGAGTCAAAGGATAGGTGAATTTTAATTCTGATAGACATTGCCAAATGGTGACAACTTTTGATGAGAATTGCAAAAGTAAAGTATTTGTTTCTGCCAGAAACAAGAATAAAGACAGTATTTTATTTTAAACTTTAATGCCTCAGACAAGTAGCACATTTATTTATGAAACTCATTTGCCAATGTCTTTCTCACACACACACACACACACACACACACACACACACACTATTATGCATCCATTCAAAATACACTGACAACTTACTAAATGAGGAACTTTCCAGAACTTCCTTACTGCCAAATTGCATGAGTATTGCAATGGGGTTAGCTCAATAATACCACATGTTCTCCACCTTACCCTCGCTGTGTTTACTACCCTTTGTGGCCCTAGTAATTTAGCAACACTGCCTTATTTTTCTTTTGTAACCGAAGGTCAGTTTATGACCTTGTCCTCTTTCTTCCTTCTCCCAAACACTGGCACATCATTTCTTCTCACCATAGTTTCTTCACAAAAGTAACCAGTCTAAAATGTTAGGTCAGGCAGATTATGGATGCATCAGTGAAAAGGAACCTGCACACTGGACCATTGATTTATTTAATTTTCTTATCACCTGTGCGGGTGAGTTAGTAAATGACAATCTTGCAGTCTGTTCAGCTGCCACTTCCCTCACTGGCTTCTTATATTTAAAAAAAAAATAAAAAGTGAAAAGACCCAGAACATTCTCTAGTTTCTCTAGTGTTTACCCAACACACACTATGTGCTACAATCCCCAGCTGGGGCTCCTTTCCTATTTGTTCTTGTAACATGAGAAACCATATAGAGGTTTTGTATTTGTTTTGTAACCAGATGTAACCATTTTATTTTCTCTGCCTCTGACCACAAACATAGAACCTTCCTGGTAACCACTGAAAATCTACATCTCACCAGGTTGCAACTGAATAAAGCATTCTTGGTTCTGTTGGTGACAACCAATTAAATAAATACTCTGCTTACTTTTGGAATGAATTGAAGAAAATAGCCCTACTTCAAATATGTTTGGGTCCATGTATCAATGAAATGATTTCTGTAATGTGACTAACCAAGAAGCTTCCTTTTTTATTTATCTCAGAATCACTCTCAAAGAGCCAGATATTGTGAATGAAAAAATAAAAAAAGAAGAAGATTTAGACTCTGCAAGGAAGCACTTTCAATGTCCTTGTGCTGTGAGCTATTTAAGCTTCTTAGTCCAGATAGCCATGCTCTCTCAGAAAGCAATAGGTTAAAAAAAAAAAACCCACAGATCTTCTATTTAAAAATAAAAGTAAAAGAGACCCAATGAACAATGTTGACACCTAATTGATAAATTTCAAACTCACATAAGTTGGTCACCTGCCCATGTAGCAGTTTTTAGTGCTGCTACTCTTTGTAATGCCATATGGAGTCACCAGAAAGAGGGATCCTGGGGACTTAGAAAAGGGGATGAGGATGGAGAACAGGTGGGAGCCACCAAACTATTCCAGGCCGGGCCAGGAACCTTGAAAGGAAAACTCCAAATGCAATCAACCGACCAAATCCTTCCACACAACGGAAAGGTTTTGAAATCAGTCAAGATAGGAGAAAAGGTCCAAGGGGGCAGATTAGATAAACGCTATGCGTACTGCATCCCAGGATCACACCAAAATTACAAATAAATTATAGAACAATCAACCTCAAGAATCACCTGAAGACCAACTGAACAGAACCCGCATAACAAAGGATATAAACAAGAGGTCACATTGAGACAGGCAGGAGGGGGAAGATACAAAGCAGGTTAACCCCAAGTTAATGGATTTTGTTTGAACATCACATTGAAAGGGACCCCCAAAGAGGGAGGGGTCTCAGTCCCACGCTGGGCTCCCAAGCCCAAGGGTCCTATGCCAGGAAGAGGAATTCCCACAGCATCGCAGTGAAAACCAGCCAGGAATCTGTCTGCCCTCCCCAGTGGGGTGGAAGGCAGCTGGAAACCGAGACGCCCTCTAGTACAGCTGGCACACAGACTCACTCACTTGCAAACATTCACCTGGTCTCTGATGGAGGAGCAGCAGTTAGGGAGGCCTCGGGACATGCAGGAAAGGATTGAGTTGTGTGGCTTCGGGGAGGGAGCCAGAGGGACAGTAGTCATTGTTTTTCCTGTGTGAAGCCTGACACACGTGTGGCCTACTGGAGGGCACCATCTTTTCAGTGTTAAGCCCAACCCCAAAGGGCCAAGTCTGGGACTGCATTGGTCTGGTGGAATCATGCGTGCACACTACCTTGGTGATGCCCTGGGTCTCTACCCCCCAAGCCGCAAAGCTAGTGCTGCATTGCCCTAGACACTCCACTGCTGGACTTCTGGCCCCGCCCACAGAAGCCTTTTTGCTATGGCTGTGGGCTCTTAGCGGCCAAGGAAATGTTTGCTGATGGGCGGTAACCCAAGTCCTGCACCACAGTGTCTCTTGAGCAGCTCTCGGGAACCTGTAAGCCTGAGAAGGGTGGCAGCTAGCTGTGTTTGGGGTGTTTTTGAGGAGTGGATACAGGCCCAGCACCGTTGCTGGAGCAGAGACTGCATTGAATTTGTAGAAACCACCAACCACACTTTAGCTCCCTGGAATCCCACCCTGCCCACCTAGAGCTGCATTGCCAGGTGCACACTGGGCACCAGGGTGGCCAACACTGCCCTACAAGCTGTGGAGGCCTTTTACAGCAGCAGACAGCCCTCAACGGCCTGGGGAGATTTGGGTGGTGGACAGTGACACAAAACCTGTGCCACAGGTACTCTTGGGCAGCTCTCGGGAGTTTGCGAGCCTGAGGCAAGCAGTGGCTGGCTGTGGTGTTCTAACGGCATTTCACAAGTGGTCACAAATCAGGCACTGCCCCAAGTTTAGTATTGGCTGGCTGTGGTGTTCACTGGGGGCTGTGTGAAGTGGTCCCAGTCTGGGCACTGGCATAAGAACTGAATCTGCATTAACTTTGTAAAAACCACTGGCCACATCTTATAACTTCCTTGGACTCCACCCCACCTAGCTAGTGCTGTATTGCTGAGAGCACTCTCAACACCGGGTCAACCAGCTCAGACTGCATATCTAAGGAGGCTTTTTAATGGCTGGGCCTTACGGGCAGCTGACAGGTCGCAATAGGCCTAGGGGTCCCTGGGCCATGTGCTAAGCTGTCCCAGTCCCACTATTGGTGGCAGCCAGCCTCGGTTCACAGTGAGGTCACCCCCACATGCCTTCACTCCAGCACAGGCATAAGCCAACCACGTGTAGCTTTGTGGCTTCTACCAGATAGCCATGGGCCGGTCACAGGCAAGGCTGAAATTGGCCTACACAGGAGCCTTTCCCAAAAGACACCAGAAACAACACACCCAGAGGCCGGCTTAAGACCACACCAGAGCACTACCTGGTTAGACCCACAAGTGGCACACCCAAAGGGGGGTCTCAACAGGCATAAGAGTTCATGGGGGCAAATCCTCCTCTGAGGGGTCAGCACCCACACAGCAGCTCAGACACTGTGGGCATAGCCAATCCTCACAGTCAGTCAGCCTGGGAGTCATTCTCACCCACTGACATGCCAAAAGCAATCAAGGCTCAATTACAACAGGAGAACAAACACAACACACACAAGGGACCTTCTGGAACCCATACGCAGGACATCAGGGAGACTATGCCATTGGACCACACAGGACACATACTATATATGGCCACCCAGCAAAGACTAGGAGACATAGCAGATCTACCTAATACATAGAAGCAAACCAGAGTGGCAGCCAGAATGAGGAAACAAAGAAACATGTCCCAAATAAAAGAATAGTAGAAACCTCCAGAAATAGAACTAAATGAAATGGAGGCAACCAACCTACCAGAGACAGAATTTAAAACACTGATTAAAAGAATGTTTAAAGGACTTAGTGAGAATTTCAACAAAGAGGTAGCAAGCATAAAGAAGGACATAGAAACCATAAAAAAGAACCAATCAGAAATAAATACAATAACTGAAATGATGAATTCACTAGAAGGAATCAACAGCAGATAAAGCAGAGGATTGAATCAGTGATTTAGAAGACAAGGTAGCAGAAAACACCCAATTGGAACAACAAAAAGAAAAAAAAAATTTTTAATGAAGATAATTTAAGGGACCTGTAGTACAACATCAAGTATAGCAACATTCACTCCATAGGAGTACCAGAAGGAGAAGAGAGAGAGCAAGGGATCAAGAACCTATTTGAAGAAATGATGACTGTAAACTTCCCTAACCTGGTGAAGGAAACAGACATAAAAGCCCAAGAAGCTCAGAGTCCAAAACAAGAACAACCCAAAGAGACCTATACCAAGACATATTATAATTAGAATGGCAAACGTTAATTCTAAAAGCAGCAAGAGACAGGCAACTAGTTACTTACAAGGGAGCTCCCATAAGACTATCAGCTGATTTCTCAACAAACTTTGCAGACCAGAAGGGAGTGGCAGGAAATATTCAAAGTGATAAAAAAAAACAACTGGGGTCTACAACCGAGACTACTCTACGCACAAGGCTATCACTTAAAATTGAAGGAGAGATAAAGAGCTTCCCAGACAAGAAAAAACTAAAGGAATTCATTACCACTAAGCCAGTATTACAAGAAATGTTAAAAAAAAAAAAAAAAACAGACAAAAAAACTTTAAGCAGAAGAAAGGAGAAAACAAACAAATGAAGATCAAAAATATAAATAATAAAATGTCAATAACTATGTACCTATCAATAATCACTTTCAATATAAACTGATTAAGTGCTCCAAAAAGACATAGAATAGCTGAGTGGATAAGAAAACAAGACCCATGCATATGCTGTCTACAAGAGACCCACCTCAGATCAAAAGACACACACAGACTGAAAGTAAAGGAATGGAAAAATATATTTCATGCAAATGGAAATAAGAAAAAAAACTGAAATAGCAATACTTATATTGGACAAAATAGACTTTAAAATGAAGACTATAATAAGGCACAAAGAAGGATGTTACATAATAATAAAGGGATCAATCCAACAAGAGGACATCACCCTAGTAAACATCTATGGATCCAACATAGGAGCACCTAAATATATAAAACAAATATTAACTGACATAAAGGCAGGGATCAACAGTAACACAATCATAGCAGGTGACTTTAACACCCTACTGACATCAATGAACAGATCTTCCAGACAGAAAATCAACATGGAAACAGTGGCCTTAAATGACACACTAGACCAGATGGATTTAATTGATATTTTTAGAGCATTTCACACCAAAGCAGCAGAATATACATTCTTTTCAAGTGCACATGGAACAGTTTCCAAGATATACCATATGTTAGGCCACAAAACAAGTCTCAATGAGTTTAAGAAGATTGAAATCCCATACAGAGATTCCTTTCTTCTTCTTCTCCTCCTCCTTCTTCTTCTTCCCCTCTTCCTCCTCCTCCTCTTTCTTTTTTCTCTCCTCCTCCCCATCCTCCTCCTCCTTCTTTTTTTTTTGCACAAATATGTACTCAACAAAAAAAATTTAAAAATAGAAGAAAATAAAAAAAATAAAACAAACTGGTTTCATATTGAAAAAAAAAAGAAGATTGAAATCATATTAAACATCCTCTCTGATCACAGTGGTATGAAACTAGAAATAAATTATTTTTAAAAAACCCTGTGAAACACAAAAACACATGAAGGCTAAACAACATGCTAGTACATAATGGATGGGTCAACAATGAGATCAAGGAAGAAATCAAAAGACCCCTTGAGACAAATGAAAGTGAAAACACAACAAACCCAAAACTAGGGGACGTAGTAAAAGTGGTCCTGAGAGGGAAATTATAATGCAAGCCTACCCAAAGAAACAAGAAAAATCTCAGATCAATAGTTTATCTTTACACCTAAGGGAACTGGAAAAATAACAGCAAACAAAGCCCAAAGTGAGTACAGGGAAGGAAATAATAAAGAGCAGAGCAGAAATAAGCAAAACAGAGACAAAACAAAAAAAAGAAAAAGAAAAAGATCAATGAAACCAAGATGTAGTTTTTTGAAAAGATAAACAAAATTGACAAGACTTTAACCAGATTCACCAAGAGAAAAAGAGAGAGGACCCAAATAAATAAAATCAGAAATGAAAGAGAAGTGACAACCTACACCACAGAAATACAAAAAATTTTAAGAAAATATTCTGAGCAACTACACACCAACAAATTGGACAATCTGGAAGAAATGGATAAATTCCCAGAAGCATACAATCTTCTAAGGCTGAATCAAGAAGAAACAGAAAATATGAACAGACTGATGACTACCACCAAAACTGAATGAGTAACTAACAAGCTCCGAACAAACAAAAGTCCTGGCCCAGATGATTTCACAAGTGAATTTTACCAAACATTGAAAAAGAATTAACACCTATGCTCCTCAAACTATTCCAAAAAATCTAAGAGGAAAGAAGGCTCCCAAGCTCACTTTATGAGGCCATCATTACTCTGATTGCAAAACAAGACAGACATTACAAAAAAAGGAAACTATAGGACAATATCTCTAATAAACATAGATGCAAAAATCCTCAACAAAATATTAGCAAACTGAATTCAGCAATACGTTAAAAAGATCATACACCACAATCAAATGGGATTCATTCCTGGTATGCAAGGTTGATTCAATATCCACAAATCAATTAACATGATACACCAAATAAACAAAATGAAAAATAAAAATCATATGGTCATAACGATAGATGCAGAAAAAGCATTTGACAAAATACAGCATCTATTTTTGAAAAAAACTCTCAGCAAAGTGGCAATAGAGGAAACATATCTCAAGTTAATAAAGGCCATATATGACAAACACACAGATAATATCATACTCAATGGGGGAAAGCTAAAAGCATTCTCCTTAAGATCAGGAACAAGATTAGGATGCCCACTTTCACCATTTTTATTCAACATAGTACTGGAAGTTCTAGCCACAGCAATAAGACAAGAAAAAGAAATGGCATCCAATTGGGAAAGGAGGAAATAAAATTGTCATTATTTGCAGATGACATGATAATATATAGAGAAAACCCCAAAAATTCCACCCAAAAACTAGTAGAACTGATAAATGAATTTAGTAAAGTAGTAGGATACAAAATTAACATTCAGAAATTGATTGCATTTTTATACACCAATAATGAACTATCAGAAAGAGAAATTAAGAAAACAATCCCATTTACAACTGCATCAAAAAAAAAAATACTTAGGAATAAATTTAACCAAGGAAGTAAAAGACCTGTATTCAGAAAAGTATAAGACATTGAAGAGAGAAATTAAAGAAGATACAAATAAATGGACACATATACCATGTTTATGGATAGGAAGAATTAATATAGTCAAAATGCCCATACTACCCCAAGTAATATATAGATTCAATGCAATCCTTATCAAAATACCAATGGCATTTTTCACAGAACTAGAACAAATAATCCTAAAATTTATATGGAACCATAAAAGACCCCAAATAGCCATGGCAATCCTGAGACATAAGAACAATAAAGTTGGAGGTAGCATACTACCTGATTATCAAATTAAAACTGCATGGTATTTGGCATAAAAACAGACACATAGATCAATGGAAAAGAATATAGAGCCCAGAAATAAGTCCATGCCTATATGGTCATTTAATCTATGACAAAGGAAGCAAGAATTTACGTTGGGGTAAAGATAGTCTATTCAATAAATGTTCCTGGGAAAACTGGACAGATACATGCAAGGAAATGAAACTTAACCACCTTCTTATGCCATATACAAGAATAAACTCAAAATGGATAAAAGACTTAAATGTAAGACCTGAAACTATAAAACTGCTAGAAGAAAATATAGGAAGTAAACTCTCAGACCCTTAGTAATATGTTTTCTGATATATCTCCTCAGGCAAGGGAAACAAAAGAAAAAATAAACAAAGGGGACTATATCAAACTATAAAGTTTTTTCACCATCAACAAAGCAAAAAGACACTCTACTGAATGGGAGAAGATATTTGCCAATGATACATCTGAAAATGGGTTAATATCCAAAATTTATTTTAAAAACTCACACAACTTAACACTGAAAAAAAAACAATCCAATTGAAAAATGGGCAGAGGACCTGAATAGACATTTCTCCAAAAGGGACATACAGATAGCCAATAGATATATGAAAATATGCTTAATGTCACTAATCGTCAGAAAATTACAAATTAAAATGATAATGAGATATCTTCGCACTCCTGTCACAATGGCCATCATCAATAAATCAACAAACAAGTGCTGATGAGGATGTGGAGAAAGGGGAACCCTCAGGCAGTTGGTGGGATTGCAAATTGGTGCAATCCCTATGGAAAACAGTTTGGAGGTTCCTCAAAAAGTTAAAATAGAACTACCTTATGACCCAGCAATTCCATTCCTGGGTATTTATCCAAAGAAACCCAAAATACTAACTCAAAAAAATATATGCACCCCTATGTTTACTGCAGTGCTATTCACAATAGCCAAAATATGGAAAGAACTGAAATGTCCATCAATAGATGATTGGATAAAGAAATTGTGGTACATTTATACAATGGAGTACTACTCTGCCATAAAAAAGAATGAAATCTTCCATTTGCAACAACATGGGTGGACCTAGAGGACATTATGCTAAAATGAAATAAGTCAGACAGAGAAAGACAAATACCATAGGATCTTACTTATATGTGGAATCTAAAGAACAGAATAAATGAGCAAACAAAACAGAAACAGACTCATAGATACAGAGAACATACTGATGGTTGCTGGATGGGAGGGGGGTTGGGGGATGGGGGAGAAAGGTGAAGGGATTAGGAAGTACAAACTGGTAGTCACAAAATAGTCACTTAATAGTATTTTGTGAAAAATACTATGGGGAATATAATCAATAATGTTGTAAAGACTATGTAGGGTGTCAAATGGATGCTGGACTTATGGGATGATTACTTCATAGATTATACAAATGCCTAACCACTGTGCTGTACACCTAAAAGTAATACAAAATAATATTGAATGTCATATGTGTGTGTGTGTGTGTGTGTGTGTGTATACACACACACATATATACATGTAGTCACAGGATGTAAAGTACAGCATAGGGAATATAATCAATGGTATAGTAATAGCTATACATGGTAGATAGTAAACTTGTTGGGGTTATCACTCTGTCCCGTACTGTGCAGTTATTAAATATTGGTAAATGAATGAGTAATGAGTGAATGAAGGAGTAAAGTTTACAATCATGTTAGGGGAAAAAACACAGGTAAGCAGGTGGAATGTACAGAATGCCAGTGGTGTGAGTTACCAGTTCCACCCAGGACAGCAGAGAAAGACCACAGATTTGAGGTGACAATTGACTGGTTAATGGCCAGAGGAATGGCGGGGAAGAGGCAAGTAAAAGAGCATAGCATGAGCAAAGGCCTAACGCAGAGATCAGCAAACTACAACCAATGGACCAAATCTAGCCTAACACCTGCTTTTGTGAATAAAGTTTTATTTGAACACAGCCATGCCCATTCATTTACATTTTGCCTATGACTGTTTTTATGCTGCAACAGCAGGACTGAGTAGTTGCGACAGAGACAAGACCCATAAAACCTAAAATATTTGCTATATATTCACGGACCAGTAGAAAAGTCCCAGTTGGTGGAACGTGGTCCTAAAAGGAGCTCAGTGAGAGATGAGACAGAAAGGTGAGCAGGGAACAAATCCTGAAAGTTCTTCTATACCATATTAAGAAATTCAGCCTTGGTCCTTTAGGAAATGGGTAAGAGTAGGTTTGCATTTAGAAATGTCTCTCAGATATCTGGTGAGATAAGAGAGATACAAGGGTGACAGAGGAGACCAGCTCTCCAATCCCTTCCTCTCTGACAAAAGAGAGTTTAAGGTTTGTCATTATCCATCTTGCTATATACATACTTGGGAAACAGAAACTGGCACAGGCACTCAATCAATGCTTATTAAATAAAGGAATTAAGGAAGGAATAAAGACAATAGCATCGTTATTAAATAGCATCATTATTAAAAGTTTTTCTGAGTAGGCTGCCTCTGCTATGAAACAACTAGCCGAGATTCCCACTGGTCTCCAGTTTCCACACTAGTGCACACTGAGATCCAGATGTGAGGAGGTTAATAGTGAAACACAAGCCGTAGAGAAATTCCTTCCCTTCATCTCAATTCCAACATCATCAGATACCAGCCACTGGCCAAACCTGTGTTTATTCCATGCTCTGTGGCCTAATGAGAGGGGATGGGACAAGAAACAGCTCTACAGTAACTGTCATAAAAAGAATGTCACTTGGCTCCACCTGGGATCTTTCACTGAAAGATCTCAAATCATTTTTTTTTTCTTTTGTTGCTTCTTTAACGATTATTTCCATTTTTTTCTACTAAAGGAAAAGCCAAAGAATAAAGAGAGGTTGTGATTTCCCAAAGTCACTGAACAAACCAGCAAAGCAGTTTTTCAAAGCTGAGAAGGATTTCAGGATATGTGAAATTCGGTTTCTTTCCCAGCCTAGAATGGGCCGGGTTCACGACTCAGTAAGGAAGACAGCATTATCCGAGCTCAGTGTCTTCAAAAATTAATCCTGCTAGAGGAAACTAGGGCTGAAGGGCCTGTGTCAGGAGCATGTTTTTAGTAGTCACACATTGTCCCAGCCCATCAGATTTCAATACCTATCACCAAACTCCATCACGGATGAAGGGCCTCTTGGAAGGTCAAGCCTATGGAAGTGGATGGATCGAGCTTGGGGTGCCTGTCCTTTCTGCCACTACCTATGAAGTCCAGGCCTCCCTATTCCTTCAGTCACTCAAAGCCTACGCCAAAAGTGGCCACGGGTTCCTATTGGTCTGTAATGTTCCTGGTATTCACCTTTGACCAAGTGTAATTCCCAATAAATGCTCCTTTCATTCTAAAAATTGCCCCAGGTCGGACCATAAATTAATTGTATGGTCAATCTAGCTCTGACAAATCAAGAGGCTTCTACACTCAAGCCAAAGGCCTTCTTCTAATCCTAATTGTTCTACCTCAGCCATTTCTGTTTCCTAGATCCAGAACGTTGAACTCACAATAGACCCAAACTCCCAATCAGTTCAGGGATCTCCTCTGATGGGGTTCTCTAATCTCTACACACATGTTTCTGGGAATAGAGTTAGCTACACAGCCCATATAACAGTTAATTACTAAATGTTAGAGAATCACTTCCTTACCTTGTGCCACAATCTGCCTTTCCTGAACTTTTATGTGTTGATCTTCATTCTATTCTCAAAAAGATGACAAATCAGTCCTCCTTCCTGTTCCATAGGAGAGCCCCCTAAAGTCCTCTGTTCTCCATCCCAAACACCTCCAAGCATCAGAAACAAGTTCTAATGGAGCTTTTAGGAACACAGTTTCACAGTCAGACCTGGATTCAAGTCTGAGCTCTGTCACTCCCGAGCTAGGTGACCTTTGGCAAACTTCTCTAATTTCACTTTCCTTTGCCTATAAATTTTGAGCAAATAGTAACTACGTGAGCTAGGTAATGCTAGTTACCTAGCCAAAATCCATCCCTCTTTTCTTCCTTCCTAACCGAGGGGCTCACTTAAACACTCTTGGATTCCAGACTCCCTTGCAGCTAGATGTGGGCATGCAACACAGTTCTAGACAATGAGGTATAACTGGAGGTACCAGCTGGGGTTTCTGAGAAAGCTTTTTAGAGCGGGTACATTCAACTTGATTTAACCATTTTAGTTTTGCCACTTAGTCTTTGCCCTTTTTCATTCTTTCTAACTAAAAATCAGTTGTGATGCATGAGGTAGAACAGCCATGTTGCAAACATGAGTGTGAAAGCCCCAGGAGGAGTCGTCTGGGTTCTTGATAGCACCATGGGGCCCCCATAACCCTGCTGAAGTACTTGCTGCTAGACTTCTTATCCCATAAGAAAAATAAATCCCTCATTTAGTTAAAGGAATTTGTATTCAAAGGAATACTAAATAACACATACTTCAGAGGGCTGTTGTGCACATAAAATGAACTTACATGAACTTACATTGCCCAGCACACAGCAAATACACAGTGAATGATTTGCAATGATCACTATCATGATTACTATAACTATTAGTCATTGCTTTGGGCCTCAGAGACAGGGATAAGAACATGTGGCTATGGCAAGCCTACTGACCACCAAATAACTCTGGCACAAAAGCCCTGTGATCTCTCAAGCACAAAGAAAAGTCCATTGCAGATGTTTGGAAAAGAAACGTTTCTGTGAACAACTAAAGAAGTCAGTTCCTCAAAGCACCTGTCAGAGCACAGAAGCACAAAGAAATGAGATTCCACGTGGGGGGTAGGCTCTTTCTATCTTGGAGACCTTATCTGATTTCCTCCTGGGTAGGGAATCCATCCACAGTGTACAGTGTGTCACCTGAAAGTTCAGGGCTTCTCTGAATGACAAGCAAAGCACAGCACTTTAAGGATGTCATTATGTCACAGAAATCAAAGCCATGCCTAAAACCAGCTGACCACAGGGGACATGTTCAGATGCAGTCCTGGAAAAATGAATTTGCTTTCTATAACCTAACAGAACTGCCTGCCAAGATCAGACTCAGACGGCACTGGTCATTCATTCTCACCTGAAGTCCACGAAGCCATCGACCCACTCCAGCCCCACCCAACCCCAATCCAAGTCTGCAGATATAGAGGATGATGGAAAAAAACAAACAAAACAATCACCTGTGGGTCTTGGAGTCAAACAGACCTAGGGTTCAAATCCCAATGAGTCACTTACAAGCTGGGTAACTTCGGGCAATTTTCCCTCTCTGAGCTGCAGTTTCCACATCTGTAAAGTGGAGATAAGAGTGTTCATTTCACAGGGCTTCAGAGAATCAAAGGAGACAGTGTGTGTAACAGCACCTGGCTATCATTAGTTTCCCTTCCTTGCCTACCAGCAAGTCAGTCCTGGCTGACTTAGTTTGTCCTCCCCCAAGCCCGAGGAGTGGACCCAGCTCAGGTCCCTGCCACTGAGTGCAGCTCCCTGCCTTCTGGCCCATGTGTCATCATCTAAGATTTTGGGCCACACTTGGGGAGCCAAAGCCTTCCCTGAAGCTGAGGTCATAAAGCAGAAAAAGACAAAGCTCTGCTTTCAGAGAGTAGGTTTGGCTGGCTGTGTGCAAATGCATCTCTCTGTGGCCCCCGGGGTACAGGAGTGCCCAGGAAACCCAGGAGGAAAGGCCGGCCCATTTGGCCCTGCTGCCCACCACTACACTTATTACACCTGGACAAACAGCTAAGGAGTGGGGAGTTACTTCACCTAGTCTCTCCATCCTCTGGACACAGCACTCTCGGGCCCCACAGCCTCGGCAGGATGGAATATGACAATCACAAGATTCACATCTCAAGCCATGAAGCATACTCTTCTTGCTACATCACGTGGCAGATGTCCTCGGCAGCTGGGTCCACAGCTATGGTGGCACACACAGTGTTTTGCACACCTCTGTGCCATGGGAGCCGCCACTAACATCCTCACCACTTTTCTTTTAACCATCGGCTTATCCAGGAACGTTTATCAAGCAGGCTTGTGAATATTGAGACTGGCTAGATAATTCCACATATATTTCTCTGTAAATCCATAAGCTAGCAACAGAAAACCACACAGAAACCAAATTCAGGGTCCGTACATCAATGCTCAAAATGTATTTTCTTACAGAGGATAAGAAAAACTAGTAAGAGCAAACAGTAAGCATTAACTGTATGCCAGGCTCTGTGCTGAGCACTTCACTTTCTATTAATATCTCCATTTTTAAAATGGGAAAATTTAGGCTTTGTGGTGTATTCTAGACGTTAATCTCTTATAAATTTTAGCTTTATAAATCTTTTCTTATTCCATCACCTTTTTGTTAACTTTGCTTATTGTCTGTTATTTAATAGAAATTCTTAATTTTTAAATGTTGTCAGCTATTATATTTTAAATTGCAAGTGTATAGTTCTTCTTTAACACCTCCAGTATCTTCTATTAGCTTTATAATTTTACTCTCACACAGCATTTCTCCTTTGTATAACTTTGTATATACAAAGTTAATGAATCAGTTTTCTTTTTCTTCATATAATGAGCAGTTTCCCACTATCGATTAGTGGATTTGGGGCAATTCACCCTTTCCCCAGTGACTTATGGCGCCATGTTTATCCCATAGCAAGCTCTCAGGTAGACTTGAGTCTGTTTCTGATTCTCGGTATTTTTCCATTGATTTATCTGACTGCTCCACACTGGTTCTTTCTGGGAGGGTGAGGCCCTCCTTTTTGCTCTTCCTTTAAAAGGTTGCTCTAGGCATCATGAATTTTCACTCCCTTGTGTAAATTTAGAATAAGTATGTTGAGGTCCTCAAAACTACCTTGCCAAAATTTTGACATTGAACTTATAGGTTAATTTCAGGAAAATCAACATATTTACATGTCAATGATGTAGTATATCCTTCCACTTACTCAGCTCTTGTTTAAAAATTTTCTCAGAAAAGCCTTTGCTTGGCTATTTGTAAACTATACTTTATAGCAGGGGTGTCCAAATTTTTTTCAACATTTTTCACAAAAGGCCATATACGGTAAAATACACAAACAGCCAGGCCACTCCCTCGAGGTGAAGTACATATTGCCTCATCTGGTTTATTTAAGTAAACTAAATATATTTTTGGAATTTGC
This sequence comes from Rhinolophus ferrumequinum, assembly GCF_004115265.2. Lineage (NCBI taxonomy): Eukaryota > Metazoa > Chordata > Mammalia > Chiroptera > Rhinolophidae > Rhinolophus > Rhinolophus ferrumequinum. The sequence continues at coordinate 84,378,598 of NC_046293.1, forward strand.
TGTGGGCCAATTAACAATGGATTGCGGGCCGCAGTTGGCCTGCGGGCCGCAGTTTGGACACCCCTGCTTTATAGTTTGAGAATGGTATCTTATATTTTATTATATTTTCTAGATAGTTTGCTAAAGTTGATAGACTAATCACTTTTAAAAACTGATCAGGTATTCACCACCTTTGCTGACATCTTGTATTTCAGTCTGTTGATTGAAAATACTCATTTAACCTTTATATCTTCTTTTCCTTTTTTTCACCTCTGTCTTTATTGACCAGAAACTCCAATACATAAAACAATGAACTGCTATTAAACAGTAGCAGTAAAATAGAATGTGTCTAAATTTTCTTTTAATATTACATCATATCATTCTTCACATTTCCAAACAGTGTCTCTATCCATCACACCATTTGAATTTTAGAAGCACCCCAAGCAGGTAGGGAGAACAAGTACTGGCCCACTTCACAGATAAGACTCAGTATGGCTGGGTTTTGGGGGATCACATAACTAGAAAGGAAAAAGAGTCATATTCAGGTCTTCAAACTTTAAGTTTTCTCACTACAGCAGGCTAACTTGCTTCTAATGAAAATATATACAACTATATGATTTAATCCAGTAATACACAAAGTGAACTTTTATTTAAATATCACACCATCCTCAAAAAGATGGTCTTAGATAATTCTATCACTTTTAAAGAAAGCTATGCCAGCTCATTTTAAAGGTTCTAAACTTTTTCAAGGTTTTAAGGAGCCATTTGTCCATAGCATTAGAGTTGTAAATCTATTAAGAATTTGGGTCTCTACAATGGCAAAATAGCCAGTTAATTTGGTCAGTTCAGGTAAACAAGTTGGTTCTATGGGGCAGATGGGAATTAGAAGAGAAATATTAGTGAAATTGATTTTACTAACATTGCAATGCAACTACAACTTTCATTTCGTTGGACTCATTTAAACATTTAAAAGCTGCAGTAAAAATAGTATTGTTATTTCCATTTATCAGAAGGAAAAACTAAGTACACCAATTTCTTAGGTGTGCAAAAATAGCCCACTGGGAAACAACAGACCAACCAATGAACAGAACTCATGAATTAAGCTTGAGGTCGGTCTGCCAGCTCTCTGTAATCAAGCCCCATGATTCACCCACGGAAATCAATGCCTTCTAAGTTCAAGGAATGACAGACACCCCAGCAGACGATTCCCGATTCCCGTAACCCCTTTAAAATGAAATTGCATCAGGAAGCAATTAGGAAGTGCATTTGTTTCTGACAATCAAGGTATTTTTCTTCTCATTACTCACATTTCCACTTAGGGAATGTGAGAGAATACCATCTCTCAATGCTAATTTTACTTGGAATGTATACATTATGCTGACCTTTGAAGGGGTGCCAGGTTAGAACAGCAAGTAAGCATGCTTAAAGATGAAAAGGTGTTCAAATAAGAAGAGGAAGAGAAGAGGAAACCAGAAAACTGTAGTCTTTCTTAAATGCAGCTTTGCAACCTGAGTAATAAAATACAGTACTGTAACCAAGCAGAAGGCTTTCATAACTGTGAACAAAATGAGGGGGGACAAAGGAACTGCTCCAAATCCATCATATTTGTTAGCACCACTGATTTCCCTTGAAACAGCACATGCTTTATAATGAAATTAACTGTGAGCTAGCTAACAAAAAGCTTGTTTTTATGGGAAATAAGTATCATCAGAAAGAATAATAGATTCTATTTTAAATACTCAAGATTATAAAATTGAGCTTTTAACAAATGAAGGGAGAAATTTGGCTCCAGAACACGATCATTGTGGAGACAGTGATTTCTATTTAACCTCTTTGTATCAGCAAAAGGGGGAAAAATCACATCAACTGAAACTAATACAGTTTTCTGTGGCAGAATATACCATTACAGCTAATAATGCAGTGACTGTTTAAAGAAATAAATTTAAAAAATAATCCATGCTTGTTAAACACATGAACTGTACAAATTTATATTTGGCCGACTCATGTCCCTACACCTGTTCATTCAGGCATTAGACCTAAGCACTTGTAAAGTAAATGAATATATCTGTACAGCGATGGGTAAAAATAAACTGAACTATTCTTGTAACATTACCAAAGCAACCTGACCAAATAGAAGATCGCGTTTCATGGGATAAAGTAGTCAAATTAGATGTTTCCTCACGTTTTATGACTGGTTTGTCTCATTCACTGTGAATAAAATAGCTGACCTCCATTCCAGGAGAATGAGTAACAACCACATTTAATGCTATTTGCTCAGGGGTGCAAACACTAGTTTTATCGCCTCTGAGGCATAGCTTCTGAATGCACTACTGTCACACAGGGACCCAGTATAGTACTTGCTACATAGCAGAGGAGGAACATTGAATTCAGTTGACACTATGTTAGCCCTGTGGGAAAACCATGGCAGTGCATCAGTGTTGGGCAACTGTTTGGAATACAGTTCAGGTAGAAGTTGGATAAGTCATTATCTTTTGGAGTGAGCTTAAACGTGTGTGTGTATATATATATATATATATACACACACACACACACACACACACACATACACATATACATATACATAATATTATATATAACATAATATATAATGAATAATTATATATAGATATATTATATATGTAATTATATGCAATTATACATATATGTATATATACATATGTATATATATACATATGTGTGTATATATATATATATATATATATATATATATATATATATATATATATAAAATTCTCACTTTTAAAGAAAGCTATTCCAGCTGGTATTAAAGGTTCTAAACTTTAAGGTTTTAAGAGAGCCATTTGTCCATAGCAATTCGGGTTGTAATTCTATTAAGAATTTGGGTCTCTACAATGGCAAAATAGCCAGTTAATTTGGTCAGTTCAGGTAAAGAAGTGGAATGAGATCACAGTGTCTGTTCACTGGTATATGCCCAGCACATAGCACGTGATAGGAGAGCTAGCACAGAGTGGATTCAATAAACATTTAAGTAATTTTTTTTTTTAAGACATGTGGTTTGGCTATTTACGGTTGGGTAAGAAACTTAACTTTTTGGGTATTAGTTTTCAGCAACTATAAAATGAACACAGTAATACCTGTCTCCTAAGGCAGTAATGATTAAATTAATTAACCAAAAAATTATAAATTATAAATTTCAAGTATCTGACACATAGGCACATAAAAGGCACTTGATAACCTCTTATTTTGGTTGTGATAAGAAAGAAATACATCTCCCCTTGTCTTAAAATGTGATTTGTTTTAAAGTGATGTTTCAGAATTGTACACCTGAAATCTATGTAACTTTACTAACAATTGTCACCCCAATAAACTTTAATAAAAAAAATTTTAGAGTAAATTCTAAAAAAAAAGATAAATAAAATTAAAAAACAAAGTGATGTTTCAGCAAAACAGAAAACAATTACATTGGATCGCTATTAATGATTATTTAATTTATATATTTCACAATATTGTGCATATTTACTATGATGTGAATCCATTTTAGAAGTAATTTAAGGTAGAATTCAGCTAAGAAGAAATAGGTTTGCAATTGATACTTGGTTTATTTCAAACATTTGTCATTAAATGACTGCATCCTTTTAAAAAAGAATGAAATTTACCCTTCCTATTCTAAAAAAATTTTCCATACTTGATTCACTTTTTAGAGTTGGCATTTATTTTTTTCAAAATGTTGCTCTTCATTCCACAAGTAGCTTTTCCATCGATAGGATTTTGTTTAATTTAAATCAGATTTTTCTTCTGCCAAAAGCAACATATGTCCATCATAGACAATTAAAAAATACAGATAAGTATAAAGAAGGAAAATTTATTTCTGTAATCCCACCACCCAGAGACAGCTACTGTATATCCTTCCAAATATTTTTTATTCAAATACATATTTTCTTAAATAATGATGAGATTACGTTGTACATTACCCTTTTAGGGGTTGCTTTTTCACTTAATTATCATGACCATAATTCTATTCCAATAAAATAATCATCTATATCTTTTTATTAATGGCCTTCCGTTGTATAGAAATGCCACCATTTACTTGAGCAATTCATATTGTTGGAAGTTTAGTATAGCTCATGTTTTTTTGGGGGGGCCCTTATCAGCAATATTTCTATGAATGAGTGAAGAGATACAATGAGTCACTCAACACCTTTAAAAACTGGCAGCCACTTATGGTATCTTGTAGTTCAGAGTACAATAGATTATTATCCTGACCATAGTCTGTCTCTTTCTTTACATTTCTTATTGAGTTTGGGACCGACCATCTGTGCAAGATGGTCAGGGTAAGGAGGTGGGCAAGATTGGGATAAGAACGTTTCAGGATGGATTTCTACTTCTGGTCTCAAGAATGAGTGTACAAATGAGAGACTAATTAACACATGACCAAAAATAACATAACAAAAAGCAGGCCCACATTTTGAAATGGGAATAAGGGAAATGAAATGAAACATGTAGGCCACTTTTGCTCTCACTGTTTGCAGCTACAATGTCCATATTTGTTTTGACAAACACTTCTTTTTTCCCATTCTGGTTGGCTTGTATGACAAGCACTGCCATCTTCATCTTACAGATAAAGGAGCTGAGGCACAGGAAGCCTGACTAGAGTGTCCAAGTCCCATGAGTTAGTGGCACAGCCAGGGTCTGAGCCCACGTGTCCTGGCCCACAGACAAGGGCTCTTTCCATGCTCTCATAGTTCTCTACAATACTGGGAATTATTAAGAATAGGGAACAGAACAGTGTGGCAGGGAGATTAGCAGAAACATAATTCTCCTGAGAAACAGCACGGAGACATCTGTTAGCTGCTTAGTGTGGGTCTAGCATCCTCAGCGAGAGGATAATAAATATCTTTATCCACCTCTCTAGGGCAATATGAGCATTATTGCATAATTAGAAAATTGTCCCTTAAAGACCTTTGATATTCTCAAAGGAAAGGTGCTGCTGAAAAGTGAAAACCTTTTCTTTGCTTCTACTATGCAATGAGGGAAGGAGATTTGGCTCAGGTAAAGGAACTGTTGGAAGGTACATAAATTATTTATCTAATAATGTTAGGATGGAGGAATTGTGAGTCCCTTTGCGCTCAACACACATCTTATAATACGGTGATCTTCTTACTCAGCACAATTAGAACTGCTAATTAATGGGCAATTCAGAAATGTTAGTTAGGGGGGGAATACACTTATGTTGTAAACACTATATTTTAACTTAAATAAATGTAAATGTATTCACCAATCTACTGGAAAGTCATGGCCCTTCCCTCACTAGGAGTTGTCTGGAAAGGATCCAAAGCTACATTTTTTTTTTTTAATTAAACCACACCAATAAGATCTCATTTTTCATTTCAAATTTTTCTTTCTTCGTACTGGGTGAGAACTTAAGGACACTCATGAGCAAAATACTGTAGATTTTATTATTTTTTCCAGTCTTTTCTCATTAACTAATTTGAAACTTTGCAAAGCATTCCATTTTAATTTCATTATAATCTCTCTCTCTCTCTCTTTCTCTCTCTCTTTCTCTCTGTCTCTCTCTCAATCTCCAGATTCATATTTCATTAGTTAATATAATAGTGAAGTAAAGTGCATAATTTTAATATTAAGTAAAATTGGCACAAGTGTGGAAGGGAAGAAAGAGTTCTGACTCTCTGAGAGAGTGAGAGCCAGCTCCTGGGGGCAGAGGTGGGGTGGTGTGGGCAGAGTGACCAGCTTGTTCAGCGTGTTCTGAGCAGTTGTGTGCTCACAGAGGGAACGGAGAGCACTGATTCCTCCTACAAGTCACTAAAGTGGGAACTGGTTAAAAGAACACTCATCTGGAACAACTAAAAATGTGAAAATATAGTACTTATTTATTCTTAATTGTTTCTATAGTGAATACTGTGGTGCACAACCCAATTCTGCCCCCTGCCCTCCCTGCCCCTTCAGAATCAAAATGTTCAATCCTCCCAAGTGCAGGCAACATTGGTTCATAGCTGACTTCCTCTCCAAAGGAGCTGCCTCACCCAGCTCGTGTCCCCTTCCAGCTAGCAGCATTCAGTGACTGATTAAAGCAGGACACAAAAGCCCAGACCCCTTGCCTTAATCGGGCATAACACTGAAGGGTGATCCCAGTTGCAGAGCTTCCCATGAGATAGGTTTTGTCTTCTGTTATAGGTTTTGTTTTCTGTTGTTACTATGTTATAGCTCAACTGCCCGCTCTGCCCACATCTGCTTCCCTTACTTCCAGGGAAACTTCCCAATAATCCTGCATGGAAATCTCAGTCTCGGGGTTTGTTCAGAAAGCCTAACCAAAAGCGGTTTATCTCTTTAAATTGTAAATATTTGAAAAATTACTAGTTCATATATTGACTTGACTTTCAATTAATGTACATGCTTGATCATTTAAACTTTTTAAAATTCTGTTTATTCAGAAGGTTAATTAAAAGGAAAGGACATCTATATCTTTTTTTAAAAAAAATCTATTCATTATTATCCATCTCCATTATCAGATATTTCTTAAAATATCGGAGCCAGAACTCTGAAATCCGATTCTGTCAGTTTTACCAGCTATGAAACTACAGTAGGTTACATAACCCCTCTTTTCCTCATTTTTCTCATGTGTAATTTGGTGCTACTAATAATAATATGCTACTCAACAGATTGTTGTGAAGATTAAATGAGTTAATCTATATAAAGCATTAAGAATGGTGCTTAAATTCATTAGGGGAATACTAGCTGCTATAACAAATAGACCTAAAATTGTCCAATGGCTCAAACACAATACTTCTTCCACAATAGTTCTCCTGGTCAACTGGGGCAACTTTTCTCTACATGGCATACAAGGACTTACGTTATTGGCTTCCCAGTTATCTCTAATATGTGACTTCTCCATCCTAATCAGCCAGAAGAGGGAAAGAATAGAGAGAATTGTGTATGGGAGATTTCTATGGGTCAAGTCTGGAATTCCATTGGCTAGAACATAATCACATGCCCACACCTAACTGCAAAGGAGGCTGAGGTGTAGTCTGGGAAACAGATTTTAGTAACTAGCAATCTGTGTGATAATTCTACTAAATTAATAATTATTAGTATCATTCCTGTGACTACCAACTTCTGTCTTGGGCTCTCATTTCCACTCACCTGGAGTGTCACAATCACCTCCTTACGTGTCTCCCTGCCTGCAGACTATTCCACCAACCCAAATCCTTTCTCCACAACTAACCCAGAGTTATTATCTAAAACCCAAGTCTGATCATGTCATTCACCACCCCACAACTGCCAGCTTAACATCCTTCTGCGACTCCCCACTGCCTTAGGATCCTGAAGTTCCCTCATGACTCAGTCACCCCTCAGCTTTTGTATCTTACTTTCAGTCACTCCCCACCTTGCAGCTGGCATTTGTGATTGGACACTGTGGATATTCCAGACGTGGTCCCACCCTACAGAGTTTCCATTTTAGTGAGGTAGCCAAGAAACAAGCAAACAAATATGAAATATTAAGGAGTACAGTGAAGAAAAATCAAGGGTAAGGAAAATGAGAATGGTGAGGTAAATAAATAAATAAATAAATAAATAACATCTTAAATTTTACCAGCAAGTGATAGTCATTCCACAGAGACACACTTTGGACTTGATCTTTACTATAATTACACACACCTCTATGACTCATATGATGAAAGAATTCTTATCATTGACCTATATTTGTGTTCCTTTGAACTTCTTTTATTATTGCTATTCAGGGAAGTAATACAGAGCACTAAAGATTGGCTAATGTGCTGTTTGCGTGGGATGTTGAGAGAATAATATAATTTATTACTGTCCTACTGGGGGAGTGAGAGTACAAAGAACTCAATTTTCTTCCCACAACCTCCTTTACAGAAAAATTCAATGTAAAAATACTTCATGAAATCAGGTTTTACTCAAGTATGTAAAAACTGTAAAACTGCTATTGTTTTCATTACCTGAACAATGTTACTGTCACCTTGGTTGGTAACTAAAAAAATGTTACATTTGTGATATGCCTGTCACCTTACCGATTCGATTTAAGTTTTCAAATCCAGAACATACAAATTGAAGACTTTCTTGAAGTTGCTGGTCACTTAATGAGGGTAAGCTGCCCACAACTGATTTACGACGTCTGACAATTAAGTTCGAAAACTCATCCTAGAAAAAATGCTACATATTTCATTGTTGAATATGACTATGGTCACCTTTGAAGTATTCCCCTTGTGAAGCTATGCACCGATGACAGCCCTTCAAAGCAAATTTGGAACTCTTTTTCTGGAATGGCCATCAGAGCTGTCGTCGTATTGCCCTTGCTGTCCTGAATGTCATCAAAATGTGTCTTCCTTTCAATATTTCCTTTATTTTGGGGTAAAGAAGTCACTGGGGGCTAGATCAGGTGAATAGGGAGGGTGTTCCAATACAGTTATTTGTTTACTGGCTAAAAGCTCTCTTACAGACAGTGCCATGTGAGCTGGTACATTGTCGTGATGCAAGAGGTATGAATTGTTGGTGAAAAGTTCAGGTCATTTTCGTCTAACTTTTTCATGCAGCCTTTTCAGCACTTCCAAATAGTAAACTTGGTTAACTGTTTGCCAGTTGGTACAAATTCATAATGAATAATCCCTCTGATATCAAAAAAGTTTAGCAACATTGTTTTAACTCTTGATTTGGACTGACAGAACTTTTTTGGTTGTGGAGAATTGGCTGACTTCTATCGTGCACTTTGATGCTTTGTTTCAGGATTTTAGTCATACACCCATGTTTCATCACCAGTGATAACATGGCCCAAAACCGTCTTGCCCCTCTAAAAGGTCTTGGCAAACTTCAACTCTCCTTTGTTTTTCATCGGTGAACTCCTTCGGGACCATTTTTGCACACACCTTTCTCATGCCAAGATTTTCAGTTAAGATTTTCCTAACTGTTTATCTATTGATGTTTGCTTGGTCTGCTATGCTTTTCACAGTCAGACGATGATTTGGATGCATAATTCGATGCATTTTTGCAATGTTTTCATCAGTTCTGTTCCTTACTGGCTGCCCTGACCTCTCTTCATCAGTGATGCATTCTCTCCCCACAGAAAAACATTTAATCCATTTGCACACTGCCATTTTCTTCATGGCATTACCCCATAAACTTGGACTAACACATCCCTGATTTCACTTGCACTCTTGCCAAGTTTAACAAGAAATTCAGTGTTTGTTCGTTGCTCTAATTTGAGCTCAGACATTCTTACAACGGCACACAAAAACAGACAACAACCATAATGAACGCGACTCAGCTTTTCTTGCTGAATGGTGTTGAACACCACACGTCAACACGAACACAGCTGTGAGACACTGATATACCAAGGTTATGAAACCTTACCGAGCTGTTTGTACAGTGCTGCCAATGTAAGTGCACAGCGGCAAGTTTGCGAATGTAATTGTCAGAACTCATAGGTCTTTAACAGTAAAGTATGAATATGTGCCCTGATGTGTTATCCACAAAAGGCATGAATTTCCTCTCAGAATCCTTCTATTAAAAACTGGAACTTTTTTATTCATAAGAGCAAAAGAAAGTTGGAAACAATCAAATTGTCGAGTAATTTGAGAATCTTTAAATACAAAATTGGAGTACTATACGTACTTGAAAACTCAAAATAACCTAAATGAAGTCAGAAGACTGGTAGGCCATCGCTGGTAGGATAGCTTCACAAAACTGTCAGGGGCCCAGAGCCTTCTGCATTGCTACTCTCTTCAGCACAGTACTTCCAAACCACGGCCCAAAGTTATTGCTTGAGCTCCAGCTGTTATACCCACATTCCAGCCCTCAGAAGAAGAAACTGGAGAAAAGAAAAGCCTGTCCATCGTGGTAGACAGAATAATGGCTTGCTAACAACACCCAAGTCTCAGTATCTGACACCTGTAAATATGTTGTCTTATGTGGAAATGTGGATGCGATTAAGTTAACGATCTTCAGATGGTGAGATTATACTAGATTATCCAGGTGTGCCCAATGTAATCACAGGATCCGTACAAAAGGGTGGTGAAAGGGTCAGTCATCAAAGGAGATGTGCCAGTGAAGGCAGAGGTCAGAATCATGTGAGGAGGGGCCCTGAGCCATAGGACACAGGCAGCCTGGAAGAAGCAAAGAAACTCATCCTCTCCTAGCACCTCCAGAAGGCACACAGTCCTGCCAAGACGTTTTAGAGATAAGAAATTTATGCTTCTTTAAGCCACTAATATTGGGGTAATTTGTTATAGCAGCAATAGGTAACTAATACATCCTCCCTTAACTGATCAAGGAAGAAGGTAAAAATGGATAATGGGGCACAATTAGCATATCCTCCCGCAACATTTTCCTTTTTCCTTTTTAAAAATAGAAATGCATATTCCAAAGAAAATAGGTTAATTATGCCTTACCAGAAGTCTTTGGTTGTAAAAATGAAACCCCAATCCCAACTCTATTAGGTTGGTGCAAAAGTAATTGCGGTTTAAAAAGTTAAAAATAATTGCAAAAACTGTGATTACTTTTGCACCAACCTAATAACTAACTTAAGGTTAAATAAGGGGAGGAGATGTGTGGGGACAGAGTCCCAGAGAGCAGTTTCCAGGCTCTCAGTCTCACGTGGAAAGGTGCTGGCTCAGGTAGTAGATGGCCCTCAGCTGTAACCAGTTAGCCAATTAGCCACTGACATAACTGCCGCAGCTTCGTTGGTTGGTCGATTGGTTAGCAGGCAGAGAAGCAGACAGCAGGTTGCAGGTCGTGTGGATCCAGCCTCCAGTGAGACTATAGTGGTATGACTCCCCCACCTATGGCTCCATGGGTGTTCCCATTTGGCCTAGCCCCATTCTTATGTGGGGAGCAGGACCAGAGACCCTGCAGGCCGCCTCGCATGACAAATGGTGCAGCGAGCAGGGTCTCCCGCAGGACAAGATGTTTACTCATATTTACAATATATTTGCATGGCTCACCCCATTAAGGAAGACGTGAAGGATAAATTGTATATCCATAGGCCTATAACCAGAGACTTGTCCAGCATCAGCCCTCCCTCCCCACCTTCTCTCTCTCTCTCTCTGTCTGACTCTCGCTCTCACTCTCTCCCTTCTGCTTTTCTATTTCAGTTCATTCTCTTCTACTGAAGATGGACTTCATTCAATTAATGAGAATCAAGGCAATGGACATCTCTGGGTCATTCGGTCCAACTGAAAGGCCTTCATCTAATCATTCATTCATTTGCTACATGTTTACTGAGCCTCTGTCTACCATGTGCCAAGCCAATAAACAAGACAGACAAGTTCCTGGTCTCATTCTGGTACCTGATATAGATCATAAACAAACACATAAATAAGATCCTTAGAGACTATAAGAGGCATGATGATGGAAATGAGCAGAGAGAGGAATTAGAGAGTAATGGGGAGACCACTCTGGAGTGGGTGGTTGGGGTAGGCTTCTCTGAGGAGTTAACATCTAAGGCCCCAGAGATAAATAAGGCAGACATAAGCATGACCCAGGGGGGCAGCAAAGACTCTGTGATGACTTCTTGAAGCAACAGAAGGGAGGCCAGCGTAACGGGTGCCAAGTGGGCAGACAGGGACAGTGAGAGATGAGGCTGCAAATGAGATCCAACAGAATCTCATGAATATATCTCCGTTTTCCTGGGGCAGTCCCCATTATACCTGTTTTCCCACCATACGGTTTCAGAGCCATCCCAGTTTGGATGACAAATTGTATAGTTACCCTACATCTGGGCTATAAGAGTCAGGGTTATAACCTAAGGTGAATGGCAAGACACTGAAAAGTTTTAAGCAGGGCAAGGCCATGATCTGCTTTGTATTTAATATAACCAGCAACTGGAGAATGAGTTAACAAGTACAGTAGGTTAAATGTCTACATGTGTAGCACCGAAATTTTTTAATAGAAGAAATCAATATCAAGATAAAATAAAAATAGGTAAAATGTGTGACTTAGCATAAGGCACAGAGATATGCCCTCATCCTCCCCATATAACACTTAATACCCCTGCTCTGTTACTCTTCCCACTTTCCATAAAGTCAGAAACACTTTCCGAGGCAGAGCTAGCTCCAGCTTTCTGGGTCTCATGGCAACTTAGCAACACAATGCTTCTAGGCTAAAATCCCAACCTCCATGGATTCATGTTGTTTCAGCTACAAATATTTACCTTACCTGGCTCCTGGGGCTAATTAAAGGGGCAGGGCTCCTTCCTCCTGGCTCTCCCCTAAACTGCTTTCAGAGTTAGAAGCAGCTGCAGGACAAGAATGACAGCCCCATAATTCATCTCTACATCCACATAAATGTCCCTTTCAAATTAGGAAAAGAATTCATAGCCGTGCCCTGCCAGTGCCACTCGCCTGCTGGATTTGAAACTGTATCTCCTTATAATGATTTCTCCTAGAAACTGAACTTATCCTTAGCGGGATATCCATCCTGCAGCTGCCTCCAGAAGAGAGAATCTCAGGATCAAATACTAAGAGTTTATTATTCCAGGTAGTACACAGTGTTGCACTGCAAATATTTATTTTTCTTATAAAAATGATATGTGCTTACTGCAAAAGATTCAAGAAGAGAAGGTGGAATTAAAAAGTGAATTTCCCCCTCCCCCCTCCCTCAGTCCGTGCACCAACCCAGTGAATGCCCTTCCCCTGGTAACCTCTATTATCAGCTCTGGCCATTTTTCTATGCATATATAAGCAAATAGAGAAATGTATTTAGCATTTAAATAGGTCACCTTAAAGGCTTTAAAGTGATTTCATGATAATAAGCAAGTTCAGATTTGATAAACTATTAAATGGAATGACATCACAGTTCCCTGGCTGCACCTGAAGCCTCAGCCCTTCGTGCAAAGTGGAATAAACTGGGTTAATTCTGGTGACGATTCACAACAAGGTTAAGAAAACAAATTCAAACTACCACACCCAGAAAGAAATCAGAACGTGAGGTGAGATTCCAACTCTGAAAACAGACTCCAACCTTGAGTCGGGGAGGAAAAGAGATGGAGAAGGTGGAAAGAGTCTGAGGCAGGGGCTCAGAGCACAGGGTCTGGTGGCGAGGGGAGAGGAAGTCCCAGGGTCTACTGCAGTCACTGGGGGGATGGGAAGCGGGCAGGGGCGGAGAAGCCAGGAGGCGATATGGGTTTGCCTTAGAGAGGAAACACAAATCCCACTGGGAAAACAGAACACATCCACAAAGTGACAGGAGACAGAGAAGGCGGGAAAGAGTATATCTGGGAGTTGTGAGAATGAGGAACAAGAGGTGGGGGATATCAGGTGGAGGGATGTCCAGAGAGACAGAGAGACAGAGAGAGTAATGTAATCTTCCTCTGCCTCCTCTTTGAGAGACTTCTAATAATAACTTCTACTAATATTATACGTGGCCTGTTAGGTATTTTTCTTACGTATTTTTATGGTGGTAAAATATACATAACACCTTCTTACCATTTTAAATGTACAGTTCTGTGGCATAAGTACAGTCACATTGTTGTGCAACCACCATCACCATCCATCTCCAGGACTCTTTTCATCTGTGAAACTGAAACTCTGTACCCATTGAACACTAACTCCCAGCCCCTGGCAACCACCATTCTGCTTTCTATCTCTATGAATTTGATTACTCTAGATCCCGCATATAAGTGGAATCATACGATCTTTGGCTTCTGTGACTGGCTTATTTCACTTAGCAGAATGTCTTCAAAGTTCATTCATGTTGCAGCATGGGTCAGAATTGTCTTCCTTTTCAAGGCTGGATGATATTCTATTATATGGATGTATCGCTTTCTTTACCCATTCCTCTGTCAGGGAACACTAGGATTACTTCCACTTCGGGGATATTGTAAATAATGCTGCTATGAACATGGGTATACTTTCAGGTATTTTTCTAAATGAAATATTTCAAGCCATGAAAGATGGAAAGGGTTTTGTTGTTGTTGCTTTGTTTTGTTTTGAAGGTGGAGAAGGGCATTCTTGGATAAGGGAAAGCGTGATGAAAGTGTGGAGTGGGCAAACATGGCTTGATCAATGAATCGTAGGAGGCTTCATGGGGCAGCAGCATGGAAGAGGGATAGAGTGAAAGGTGAGGGAAAAAACATGCATGGGTCCGGTTGTAGAAGTCTAAAAGTACAGGAAAGAATAGAATATATGCCATTGTCCAGTTGTGTCATGTCTTAATATGTTGCCACATTTCCTCTATTTTTAAAAGAACTGCATTATTACAGATACAGTTGATACTCATTGCCTAAACCTCCCGATTCCATTCTTTCACTCCCCTTCACAATGGCAACCATTTTCTGAAATTTCAAGTTTGTTTTTCCATGTTTTATGATTTTACTATATATGTAAATCATGTAGTGATTTGCATACTTTAAACTTTATCATATGAATGATATCATAATCTGTATACGTCCTTTTGCAACTTGTTTTATTTTCCATCAACATTATGTTATCTAGAAATGTATCTAGATTAATTCATATTAATATTCTAATGTGTGAGTACTCCACACTGTATTTTTGCACCATTGCGAGCAATGCTGCAATGAACATTCTTGTACATTTTTCTTGTACATATGTGGAACTTTAGGCTATGAACCTAGATGTGGAATTGCTGGGTTGTAGGGTAATATGCATCTTCAACTTTATTGATAAAGTCCAATTGCCCTCCAATTAAGTGGTTCTATCAATTTACACTCTCACAAGCAGTGTGCAATTGTTTCCATGCTGCTCTATCCATGCCAACAATAAATATTGTCAGATATTTACATTTTTAAAAGTTGGTAAAAATAGCACAGTTGTTAAGAGCCCATGTTTTTGAGCAAAACTCTTGGTGTCCAAATCCTGGCTTTACCACTTACTAGTTGTATGAGTGTGGGCCCTACTTTCCCTCTCTGGAGGAGAAAGGAGGTAGTAGTACCAACTCTACCTCATGCAGTTATTGCGAGGATTAAGTTAACTCATATAAAACATCTGGAACAATATATGATTAGTGCTCAATAAGTGTTAGTCCTGTTTCAAAATTTTGAATTGGCCATTCAAGTCTTCTGTGGATTTCCCATTCCTTCCCTTAGGCTGGATGGACCTTTTTATATGGATTTGTAGATATTGTTTAAATATCCTGAGCAATAATCATTTGTAGTTACATATTCCAAATATCTTGCTTCTCATTTTAGTTTTTATGATGTCTTTTGTCATGAAGTTTTTAAATCAGAATCTAGCCAAATGTGTCATCCCTTGTATTCATTTTTCTTGTTTTCTTTTCCTCACTGTAGTCATAAAAATAATCTCAAATATTTTCTTTTCTAAAGTTTTTTAAGTTTGCTCTTCACATTTAGGATTTTAAGATTTCATGTACCTGGCAGGACTAGTGTGAGGACAGGATTTATTTTCTCTAACCACTTTTCCATTTGGGAAAGTAAATGTTGAGTTATATTATTAATTGAATTTACAATGCCACTTAGGACTATATCATTTCTATATAAGTGTGGGTCTGGTTTTAGCCTCTCTGTTCTATTCCACTACTCTATTAGTAGTATTAGTATTGATATTATTAGTATAAGTATTATTTTGTCTGCACCAAATACTTCACTGTCTTAATTACAATCTTTAATATTAACCGTGCCCTTGTTACCTAGGTTTGTCCAAGAATTCCCTTCCCTGCCTGGTTCCAGATCCAAATTGGCCAAGTGAAGAATTTGTGTGACAATTTGGGGTGTGGAAGTGAAGGGAGGCCATTACTCTGTAAAGGTCTTCACAGTTCAATGGAGTGACAAACAGACATAGAAGTACTGGAAGGATTCCAAGTTGCCATTGCTCTCCTCTGCTTTGCATCCAGATCTTCTTCCCAGTTGCTGGTCCTGCAGCTCAAGGTCTATGACCAGACACTCAGCTAAGACCCACAGAGGAAGTAGCTACACAGAGGCAATGGCTTCATGTGGCCCTCTCTATGGCCTCCTCTTTGTGGTACAACCTACTCGTAAGTAGCTGAATGTACAAGTATGCTTGGTTTCTTAGATTTCCCTATAAACTCTGATTTTCCACCCATGCCAGTGCTTCCAGAGGACTGGATCAAAATTCTTGCTTGGTCTTTCAGCTTTTCCTTCCAAGACCTTCATTTCTCCTGTCCCTCCCACAGTTGTATAAGGTCTATGCCCTAGAATAAGTCCCTTAGGCCATAACATTCACTGTGGCTCTCCTCTCTTGATTGAACCCTGGCCAACACATTAGATGTGGAAGAGTGAGCCTTCCCATCTTGGTCTTCTTCAAATTTCTTTCTCCTTTGTTCCTCCATGTGACTTTTTAAATCATTTTCTCAAGTATCCAAAAAAATCAATTGGGATTTTGGTTTTGAGTTTATTAATTAATTTGGGGAAAACTGATATTTTTAATAATATTGAGTCTTTTAAAATTCATATATTGATGTTGTATGGGAATGCAAATTATTTGTATACTAATCTTATATTTAGTAACTTGCTGGTCTCTTATCTTAGTTCCAATAGTTTGTTTGTATTTTCTTAGATGTTATGAAGCAATCATATATTTCTATGAGTAGTGACAGTTTTGTGTTTTGGTTTTCTTTTCCAATCCCTATGCCTTTTCTTTTCCTGTCTTACTGCTCTGACTGGGAACTTCAAATAATGATGGAAATGGTGATAATTGGGATCTTGTCTTATTCCTGACATTAAAGAAATAATTCTAAAGCTTTGCCAGTAATTATAAAGTTTTCTACAAGTTTCTGATATATTTTATTCATTTACGATAATACCCCCTATAACTCAATAGCAAAAAAACCAAATAAGCCGATTTTAAAATGGGCAAAGATTTGAGAAGACATTTCTCCAAACAGACATACAAATGGCCAACAGGAATATTAAAAGGCGCTCAATATCATTAATCATCAAGAAATGCAAATCAAAACCACAATGAAATATCAGTTCACACCTGTCAGGACAGCTATTTTCAAAAATGAAGAAAAAGGTAGCAAGTGTTGGCAGAATGTGGAGAAATTGGAACCCTTGTACACTGTTGATCAAAATATAAAATGGTGCAGCCACTCTGGAAAACCCTATGGAGGGTCCTCAAAAAATTAAAAACAGAACTATCATATGATCCAGCAATCTCATTCCTGGGTATATATCCAAAATAAATGATGTCAGGATCTTGAAGAGATATCTATACTTCCATGTTCATTACAGCATTATTCACAATAGTCAACATGCGAAACACCTTAAATGTCCATTGACAGATGAATGAATAAATAAAATGTGGCATACACATAAAATGGAATATTATTCAGCCTCTAAAAGGAAGGAAGTCCTACCATTTGTGACAACATGGATGGACCTGGAAGACACTGTGTTAAGTGAATAAGCCGACAAATCACCCCCTAATTCCACCTGTAATAGGTATTTTACATAGTCAAACTTATATAAGCAGAAAATGGAATGATGGTTGCCAGGGCAGGGGGGGAGTAGGAAATGGGGAGATGTTCAGTGGATATAAAGTTAGTTACACAAAATGAATGAGTTCTAGAGATCTGCTGCACAACTTAGTGTCTATAGTTAACAATATGGTATTGTGCAGCTAAAGATTTGCTAAGAGGGAAGATCTCATGTTGCATTCTTACCATAAAAAAATAAAAAAGCAAAAGGACCCAAGGAAACTTTTGGAGGTGATGGGTAAGTTTATTACCTTGATTGTGGTGATGGTATCGTAAGTGAATGCATATGTCCAACCTCACCAAATTATATAATACATTAAATATATGTAGCTTCAATAAAGCTGTAAAAATAAAATAAGTGTCAGGCTCAAGTAATAGAGGAAGGGTGTTTTCTTGCCAAGGAAAATCTGAGGAGAGATTCCCACTCCCAAATTATTTACTGAAATGGACAACCTACATTAGCTCGATCAACAGTGTCCAATATTCAGAATAATTTCAAGTTTTATGAAATAAATGTGTACCAAATTTTAAAAGTTCCTATTTGTATTTCCTGTTTTATATTATGAAAGAGTATATTTTAACAAGTAATTTTTCTGCTTCTGTTAAGATAATTATGTGTTTTTTTCTCTTGCAATTTGTAAATGTGGTGAATCACGTTAACAGATTTTTCTGACATTAAACTATCCTTCCTTTCCTGGGATAAACCCAACTTGGTCACAGTGTATTATTGCTTTTGTTTTTAAGTTACTGATTTTTCTAAATTTTATTAGAATTTATATCTTTCTATGTAGAAATAAGATTAGTTTACAATTTTCCTATTATCCTTGTCTTATTTTGGGTTCAAGTTTATGCCAGTCTAATAAAATGAGTTTTCAGGTAATTTTCTTTTCATACTCTATTTATGTTCTCTGGAATTCACTAGATGGTTGGGATTATATGTTTCTTGGAAATTTGATAAGACTCACCTGTAAGAAACTATATCTTAATTCATAATTTGGGTAGATTTAATCACTCATTTATTGTCTTTCAAGGTCATAAGATTTAGGTCATTTATTTCTTCTTAGTCAGTTTTAATTGATTATAGTTTTATGGACAATTGACCATTTTGTATATTTCAAATTAATTGACAAAGTTGTACATGATTGCCCTTGTTTTAATTTCTGAGTGTATCTCTGGTTATTTTGCTTTCTAATTTCCAATTTTAATATTGTTTTGGATATCTTTTGTATGTAATACCATACTGAGATTGGCCATAAAGAAGCCCAGTTTTAAATGGATTGTAATCACCAATGCTTACAATAGCCCAGAGTTTGAAGTACGAATAGAAACAGAAAAACCACTAGAACTACTTCCCTATAACTTCTGTCTACTGTCCTTAATTCCTCCCTGTGGAATCACATAACTTCAAATGCATGCTTGTATATACATCTTAGAAATGTGTACTCTTATTTAAACACAAAGTGGTTTTCTTTTTTCTCTAACTGCTCAATCCTCTCAAAAAACAGAAGACAATAACATCTCCCTGAAATATATCCTCTGCAGTTTAAGTCTCCTCTGTTTTTCTAACAATTATTCAAACATCTTGAATCCCAAGCGCTTTGCCAGCCCTCCCCTTCTAGTGATTCATTCCAGTGCACAAGCATCCTAAGCTGAGTTCTTTACTCCAGGTATAATCTGACCTACACAAATAGAATGAATCCAGTAGGACCAGAGCCTTGCACTAGCACTTTCAAAAATATATTGATTTTCAGCTCACAATATTGACTCATGTTAATTTTGCAGTCAGCCAATTATTTGGGTCTTTTTCACACATGCCATTGAGGAATCTTTATTCCCAAGTAATATAAAAGCAGAATACCATTATATAATTCCCCCGTCCACTGATTGACAAAGAGAATTTAAAGCATGTCTCGGCTGCAGCCCTGCATGCTCATGAGCAAGGATGGAGGACCTAGCAGACAGTCTGTCCCCAGTAATCTAGAGGAAGAGGTCTCTCCTTTTAAAGGAAGGTATGTCAGCTGGGTCATACCATAGTCCAATTGCCAAGAGCAGGGCAGGAAACAGAGTTACCATTTATTGAGAGCCTACTGGGTGCCAATCTATGTTAGGTGCTTTTACATGTGCTATCTCAGCTTTAGTCCTCGTAAAAACACTGGATCGAGGTGTGGTGTGAATAAATAGAGATGTAAATAAGTAAATGCCAATAAAGTTACCCTTATTTTATTTATGAGGAAACCAAAACTCCGAGTATGACTTGCCCAAAATGATACAGCTAAAAAGTAATGGGTCATTAGTTGACTCCTAAATATGTGTCATTTCTTCGACACTGTCAGCCAGGAGTGAATGAATGCAGGTGGAAGCATCGAGCAGGAGCACTTGTGTGATGCTCCATAGTTGAATGAAGGACTTCCACCTACATTAACTCTTGTGATTTGATCCTCATAACATCTTCATGTGGTAGGCAGAGCAGGGGATACAATCTTTATTTTACAGGTAAAGATATCAGTGCTCAGAGAATTAAGTGACCTACCCAAGGTCGCCCAGCTAGCCAGTGAGCTTGCAGGGCAGACCTTGACCCCAGGTTCTCAGACAGTGAGCACCATGCAAGCACCCCTCTAGGCAGCTGGTATCGGGCAAGAGGACCTCAGCGGGCTGAGACAAGTGCTGATGACCAGTGTGAAATCCTAACCTTATCAAGAGAATGTACTGCTCTGTTATTATTTTTTAATTATCTCAAGCCTTCGAGAGGCAAAGGAGAAAGAAAGCCCAAGCTGATGACCAGGAGACAGAGCAGCCGGGGACAGACAGCAGCTCTGTTTCTTCCACAGCAAGGGCAAGGCTGCCTTTCACTAGCAATGACATTGATGCAATCAGTTTTTGTGGAGGAGGCTATAAAGCAGAGCCCAGTGAACCGATCAACCTTCATCTGATTTCCTAAGCAAAGGCAGAATCTAAAAAAAGAAAGAGAAAAAGTACTCAAAATGAATCAAATGTTTTCCTTTCACAATCCGTTGAAGACCTGTAGATTTAACAACACTCAAGTACCCATGGAACATTTGGTTTTACCAGTTATTTACACTCCACTTAAGTCAAGCCCCAACTTATTCAAGCCTGCAAAGTACAGTCTTTGCCCGTTAATTGGCAATTTGCCTGCTGATTATTGGTTCCCATCCAGTCCCAACTGAGACCAACCCCTCCCCCCAGCTGGGAGGTTGTCTTTTTCCCTTTGCTACTAACTAATCCAGGTCTATTGCCTCCCCTCTGGCCTTGCTGAGAAGCTGTTCTCCTGGAGCCCCCTAAATTACCCTGGGGATTCTACCTGCCCTCAAAATGCAAGCCAGTGTTCTTCACCTCTCCACGATGGTGGACACATACATGCTTTCACCATCCTACTCAAGTAAGTTCCTCAGAGTTTTGTTTCTTCAACTAAGACATTAAAAAGTCCGGGAGCAGACACTGAGCTTTTCCAGTTCTTTCCAAGCCTGGCTGTGGCTCAAATTCCTCTGAGCACCTTCAAAGAATATACAGATGCCTGGACTTCTCCCAGAAAGGTTCTGCTAAAAACATGCTAAACTGCATTGTGAGGTTGCACATCAGTATGTCAACAAAATCCAGACTTGGAAACAGAGCTGAAGAGAGAATCTGTAGATTCAAAGAGACGAGAGACATCTAACCAATGTGATGTTTGAACTTAGTTAATTCCCATTTCAAATGCATGGAGAACAAAAGGATAAACAAAAACAAAAGAAAATTTGGGACATTTAGAAGACAGTTAAAATTTTAAACACCGTTTGAATATATATAATGATATTAAGGACTTATTGCTATTTCTGTTTAAGCTAAAAATGGTACTGTGGTTATTTTTTTAAAAAACAGTTTACATCTTGTAAAGAAATGTACTGAAATATTTTTGGATAAAACTATATGATGCCTAGAATTTGCTTCAAAATAAGGGAGGAGTTAGAAACAGATGAAGCAAGACTGGTCATTAGTTGATACTTGTTGCAGCTGGGTGTCAGGTTCCTCGGGGTAAGTGGGTTTGTTAGCTTTTTGGTCTACTTCAGTATATTTTTGAATTTTTTTCATAATAAAATTTTAATATCCTCAGATTTGTGTACTTTCTTTTCTTCCTCTCCCTCCCCCCACACACACCTTAATCCACTCATATACACACTCCTTCAAAGACCCATCCGTTCCAATGTGAAACCAATATTTATCCCCCGGAGGAAAAGGAAGAGGAAGTTAGAGTAGGGCATTTTTGTACTGCATACAAACACATGTTTCAAAGTTTCTTATATGATTTGTACTAATTCTAAACTGAGGTATGTAGAACTGTTACCAACACCAGATCAGTCTGGTTACCTCTGAAAAATGAGTCCCCTTTCCTTCTAAACTAAAGCAATCTGGTTTTTCATTTCATAAACTACCATGCCTGCAGGAGTACACATGCTTGGGTTTGTTTGTGTGTGTGTGTGTATACCTAGTGTTGTCATGTACCTTTGTGCAGGTTGTGCACTGCACAAGAGTATCACTTCAAGGGGGTACCCTTCACATCATCAACACTGTAGATTTGCATTTTTATTATCACAACTGTCATGCAAGTGGCAATAAAATGTTTTAGTCTAACAAAATCAGTATATTAGATAACGGTCCAACAGATGGAAGCAAAAGTGTCTTACCATAGGGGCTCCTTTTCTAATTATGGACTCACCATATGGGCTAGCCGTGGACTCGAACTGCCTAGCTATCTGAATTGGAATTCCTTCCCCCTAAAACTACTCACTGACTTTATAATCTTCACAAGTTACTTAGCAGCCGTGAGCTCAAGTTTCTTACTCTGTAAAATCGGATGATACTATTGGGAGCATTGTTCAAAGTTTTAAATAAATGCATGTGAAGCAGTACCTGGCACATAGGAAGCCCTCAGTAGGTGTTAGAGATTAGCTATTACATCTAGTCATGCATATCTAATTTTATGGATGTAAGTGTGTATAAGTGTGTGTGTTGTATCGTCCATAAACTCAATAATAAATTACTGCAATGGACTTCAAAAAGACTATAGTCACTGTTTTACTAACCCAAACTATTTTAAAAAGAGGACATTTTCCTTAGCCATAAAGTTTTGAAAAATGCGGTCAAGCTCAAGGTCCAGGTAAGCAGCCAGGATCTGTGTGCATATGCTGATCAGGAGCTCTCTGAAGAAACATTCTGGGGTTTTTCCATCCTTCTCACTACTTGGCCAGTAAGCCTTGTAACTGGAAAAGATCCAGTGGGAGTTGCCAGCCACAAAAGGGGTATTACCCCACAGGCAGAATAGAGTCAAAATGCTTCAAGAGGTTAAAAGTCTATTTTTAAAAGGAAAGAACACAGAGTATGCCTTTAACTTGGTGTTAAAAATAAACTCAGCTGCCTTGTCTATGCTTCTCACCCCCTCCCACTGACCTCCCATACCCTCCCTGCACTGCCCCATTCGAAAGAAAGAGTGCTTCTTTCATTTTGTTTCTTCTCATGAGTTTTTCTTTTCCTTACTTTTTTTTTTTTTTTTTACTGTTAGCCAATCATGGGCTACTTTGGTTTTCAGTTCACAAAACAACTTGCATTCTCTCTCAAAAGTTCCTCAGGGACCCCCTCAGACAGCAGGCTGGATTGTAATGTAGAGTTAACCCATGTTCAGGGGCTGAGGGAAAAAACCACACCAAGATAAGCAACATGGAGGCCTGCCAGCTTTCCCTCGTGCCTGGGAAGTGTCTGCAGGGGAGGTCACTCAGGCAACAGGGCCTTTTAGTGAATGCCATTTAGTATTGGGGTTTAAGCGTAGACCTTTCCTGAGGTATTGTTATCCAGAGAAACACTGCTTTGCTGAGTTGGTTTCAATAAATTCCATTCAACAACCACAAAAATCCTATAGGTCTGATGTACCGGTTTTTGTTCATAAAAGAGTTCATCTGAATAGCAGAAAAGATGCTGTCTAGAGTGAATAATCTCACTTTCTTATTGTATGTAAATGGTAGAGAGATTTCAAGACCCCAGTGGGAGGCAGAGATGTTGAATAAAAAGATACATGTCCACGCATAGCACTAATATCTCACTTGGTGGGCGGGGAGGATGAGCTGAAGGGGTCACTGGACCTTATTTACTTCAAAAGATTTTTTTTTTTTTTAAAGACAGCCCTTAGTCAACATAAGATAAAGGGAAAAAGCAAGAGAATTCATTTTAAGAAATCAAGTTCTATTCTCAGGTCAGCCTTTAACTTAAAGTGTGACCTCAGTCAAGCTGCTCACATCCCTACAGTTTCCTTTTCACATGAGATCCCCATCGTCTTAGACCTACCTATTCTTTAATATGCATACATAGTTGTTAAATTATATAATTGATAACAGCAAGCTGTTATGTCAAGACAAATATTATGGCAAGAAGCTTAAAATCTCAGTACAAATGTGTCCTTATTTAAACATCGTTCAAACTTTATGAAGTGATTTTGATACGTGTCTAGAAAGTTAGAAGAGAAATTCTATCAATAAAGGTTGAGTTTGAGACTTTTTTTTTTTTCTATTTTCCACAAAATGGAAACACTCTAGTGCAACAGCATACCAGGGAACCCTAGCACTAAATATTCCCTAAAAACCAAGCAAAGGCAGAATGCAAGGCTCCCAGCCTGCTAGGCTCAGCCGGGGCCACAACAGAGCACATGCTCACAGAGGTTGTCCGAAACCCAATAATGACTCTGTTTTCACCATATGTTTGTGCAATTATTTTTCAACTGTATGGAGAATGGTTGTCATTAACAATACAATTAATAAACTTATTAATTTTATTTTTGTATATGTATTAATAAAATACAAACTCATTTTAAAACATTACCAAAATCAAGTCGATTTTCAACATATGTCTTTTTCTTTTTTTTTTTTCCCAGCACTGACCATTGTGGATTTTTCTGTGTTAATCGACCTGATTAAATGATTTCCTTTCTTTGATCTTGGCTGTATACTGTACCTATATTTCACAAAAGCAAAAGCCAAAATACAATAAATGTAATAGATAAGAACGTGCATAACAAGCCCATGTTAAAACGCCAGGATTGCCTCACACCCAGTACCTCTCGTTTTAGCAAACACTACATCTCAGTCATGGTCATTTCTGATGACGTGATTATTCTTAAAATGTGCATCTGATTTTTTTGATCATTGGTATATTTTATTGAGACATAATTTACATATGATATTGTGTTAGTTTTAGGTATACAACATAAACATAATGATTTGATATATGTATATATTGCAAAATGATTGCCACAATAAATTTAGTTCACATCCATCAACATACATTGCTACAATTTTTTTTCTTGTGATTAGAACTTTTAAGATCTGCTGTCAGCAACTTTCAAATGTACACTACAGTATTGTTAACTATAGTCACCATGCTGTACATTATATCCCAGGACTTACTTATTTTATAACTGGAAGTTGCTACCTTTTGACCCCCTTCTTTATTTGTAATATGGGAGGTATATCTGGTGGGAAGAAGAAAAGAGAGAAAGACAGGAAGCTGTCCATTGCATGTGTCCAGGCAGGAGCCAACAGCTTGGACTAGTGTAGTGACAGAAAAGACAGAAAGAAATTGAAAGTTATTCAGGAGGTAAACGCCATGGGATGGACATTGGATTGGATATGGAAGGCAAGCAATGAGACGTCAGAAATGACGCCTGGGTGCTGGCTTAGGTAAACACACAAGAAGACGCAGTACAGCAGAATGGTTACAAGTGTGGGCTCTGGTTTACACAGTCTGAACTCAAAGCCCAACTCTGCCGATGACTAGCTGTTGAACCTGGGACACAGCATGGAATCACTCTGTCTCCAATGGGTGAAATGGGGATAATAACTGCACCTTCTGTACTGGGCTCTTGAAAAGGTGAAATGAGGTAAAGCATGTCAGTCAGATAGTTGGAACTGAGCCTGAACTATCATGAGCTCAGTCAATCTTAGTCACTATTAGAAAGACAAGAATCTCAGGGGAAGGCACAGTTGCAGGGGCGGGGAGCATCATGAATTCAGTTCAAACATGTTGCCTTTGAGATGTCTATGGAGCCAGAGAATGAGGAAGTCTGGACTAGGGATGTGGGTTTAATTTTAGAGCCATCAGCAGTAGAGAGGGCAACTGAAGCTATGGGAATGGAAGGGATTGTTCAGGGAGTGTAGGCAAAGTGATAACAGATAAGAGTCACGGGGCAAACCCAGGGAGATGGCAACATTTAAGTGACAATTTCAGGAAGAGAGGCCCAGGAAGACAGCAGAGAAGAGCAGCCGGAGAAGCAGGAGTCCAGTTATAAGGGGGAAACAAGTAGCAGGAACTGGACTGGAAATTACTGGTATGACTTGGGATCTCCCTTCATCATTTTCTCCAGCCACGGGTTAGATGACACGGTAGCAAGAAGTTTGTCTCAGTTGGCATTTAAAAGAGCAAATACCAGACATTCATGTCTGATCTTCTGTGCTGATCCAGAAACACCTGATAATTCACTTCAGTCACTGGAAATGACAGCCCAATTTTTCTGACCACGCCACTGAACCTTGATCTTTCCCTTCATGTGACAAACTACATGGCAGATATTCCTTCCATGTCTCAATAGCTGCTATGATTGAGAACAAGCACAGCTCTCGTTATCTACCTTCTCCTGCACATAAGGCAGATTCCTCATGTCCTTTCCAAGGTCCAAGAGACCCTTTGAGTAATTTTAACCTCAATTTTTTCTTTTTTCTTAAAGAATCTGATTCCAGAGTTTGTTCATATGCTATGTTTATTAGACTCTCAAGACACCTGGTCCAAAGCCCAACTCCTGGGATTCTGGTGGCCACGCCAGCCTGCTGTTAGCCTAGCAGAGGTCTTTGCCAGAGGACAACGGGTGAATTACTCTGATTCAATGCAGAAAAGTTGTGAGACTGCTTTATATTCTGTCTCACACAAGTAAGCAGGAGCTGTTGTTTTTATAATCGTCATCAGAGCCTTCTACTACATAGATTTGGGAAGTGGTGATAAAACAAAAAACAAAAACAGAGTACTTATCTCTTGAATTCTCCTACCCCCAAACTTGCATTAACATGCAATCAATTTTAGCAAAGTTCAGTGTTAAGCTGTCTGAAGCACTTTGGCACCGTAGCACCTGTACATTTGGAATGACACAGTAATTTCCTACACCAAAAAAAAAAAAATTACTTTGGCAAATGAATCTTTTTGCCCTAAGATGAACTGGTTCTGGTTCTTATTTTTCCATTCTCAAGGTTAATTGGGTTGCTAAACTCCTTCAAACTGAAAGTAAAACACTAAATGATGTCCAAATCAGCCTGGAAGGAACGTGGAGGGGAAAAAAAAAAAAACAGAACTAAGGCTGACCAGTCTGAAAGTAGGCAATGTTATCAAGTTAACAACTTGCCACTTATCAATATGTGACCAATAAAAAGAGGGTGGTGTGATTATTTTTAAATCTTCATGAAGAAACTAATGTAATATTGTATATCAACTATAATTAAAAAATAAATTTAAAAACACAAAAACATTCTGTGAAAAACAAGACATATTAGCATGACTTCCTTATGCAGCAATAATATAAATGACATTCCACTCTCGTAGAATATTTGTGTTGAAATTAGGAAATGGTAGCACATTTAACGCAGGAGCTAATGGAAATCCTAAAATTAGATTATATTCCATCTGGCTGCCAAAGCCTGCCTCAGCACATTAACCAGAGGACCAAACCAGAGAAGGGAAATAGCTTCTAAAAATGCAAAAGAGAAAAGAAATTCACTTAGAATTTTATCTGGTAAAACAACATGAAGCCATGGATGGGATGAAGAGTCATCAATTTCATGGATTATTGATGACTCAGATGTTACTTCTGATGCTCGTATGAAATAAATGGAGAGAAAAGAGTGATTTTTCTCCCTTTAAATTTGAAAGAGTTTGTTTGGCTGACGTGGGTAGCTCAACAGCTGGTAAGTGGCATTCAGTTGTTTAAAACAATGTTGACGGTTTGGTTTTGACATTCCCTACATTCGCACAATAAACAGAGCTGCTGTTTCTCTTCCTCCAAGGCCATTTTAAACACTAGCCCCATGGAGATCCTGTCCCCCTAGCATTTTGCAAGAGTTATGTTTTGCATTACTGTGTTTCCCCAAAAATAAGACCTAGCCGGACTATCAGCTCTAATGCGTCTTTTGGAACAAAAATTAATATAAGACCCGGTATTATATTATATTATATTATATTATATTATATTATACCGGGTCTTCTAGTAAAATAAGACCGGGTCTTATATTAATTTTTTTCTCCAAAAGATGCATTAGAGCTGATTGTCCGGCTAGGTCTTATTTTCAGGGAAACAGGGTAACTGAACAGGGCTCATGTTTACAAAACAAAATTATTTTTTCCACTTTCAGCTTTGCTTATTAACAAAGTAAAGCAGATGTTTCTCAAGCCAAAACTTCCCCCTTTGTTTATGGTTAGAGAGCTTGACCCACATGAAAACACAAAATCCACTGATGAGTACAGAAAATCACCACCCCCAGAAGTCTCTCTTTACAACGATCTCACGGCACACAAGCCATCCTGCTCATCAGTGTACTCAAAGAACGTCAACAATGGCTTTTTGCAGCTGATCCAGTTTCTCTATTTAGGAGATTTCTGAGATAAATAGATTAGAGAGTCTTGTAAAATGTGTATTTATGGTTTACCTTTTATGCTTTTCAGAATCTGTTTAGAATGTTGAGAAACACTATCCTGAGTGTGTTGGTTTCTTTTTGTTTGAACTCTGCTGAAAAACAGGGACAGTGAACAGGATGGAGAAAGTTTAATCCAGCCTACGGATTGATAGGGAAGATGACCTCTGGGCCTATGGCCAGGAGTGCTTAATTCTCCTTGTTGAAATCTCCTGAGGCACTCTAACTCCCAAATATTAATCAGATCTGTAGACCCCCTGCTTATAAGCCCCCAATGGCTCTTAATCACTCCTCAATATAATTTCTTATCCTGCCCAACAACACCTTCCACAATCTGGCCCCTGCTCAGACCTTACCAGCCCCGTTATGGGCTAAATGGCATCCCCCCAAAATTCATATGTTGAAGCCTTAACCTCCAATACCTCAGAATGTGACAATTTGGAGATAGAGTATTTAAAGAATTAAAGTAAAATTAGATGGTATGAGTGGGCCCTAATCCAATATGAGTAGTGTCCTTTGAATAAGAGATTAGAACACAGACATGCACAGAGGAAAGATTATATGAAGACAGGAAGAGAAGGTGACCATCTAAGGCAATGAGAGAAGCCTGAGAAGAAATCAATCCTGCTGCCACCTTGATCTTGGGCTTTTGGCCTCCAGAACCGTGAGAAAATACATTCCTGTTGTTTAAGCCATCCAGGCTGTCGCTCTTTGTGAGGGCAGACCTAACTGATAAATGCGAGCCCACTCACTCGCTGCTCCCCCTTGAGCTCCAGCCATCATTGACTTCTTTCTCTTTCTCTCAACGTGCCTGGCTGGTTGCTACTGTAGGTCTTTGGCATTAGCTGTGCCCTCCACCTGATCTTTGCATGGTTACTCCTTCTTGTTTTTCAGGTCTCAACTGAAATATCACATCTTCAAAGACTAGCTAATCTAGAGTAACTCTCTTGAACCCCATTCTCTATCTCGTCACCCTTTTAAAAGTTGCAATCATAGCTCTTATCATCACCTGCTTTTCCTGTTAACTTATGCACTTTCTTATCTTTTGTATCCCCCAACAAGCTCCCTGAGCATAGACACAAGCATGTTCATTTTGTTCATCACATACCCCCAAGACTTAGAACAGAGCCTGACACTTGGTAAGAGACTCAGGAAATATTTATTAAATGAA